>NC_134277.1:37445356-38098481 GCF_949628215.1 Phalacrocorax aristotelis
CCTTGCTCACAGTTACTATGCTTTTCAGTATATAGCAAGATAGAATAATAATAATAAAAATGGTAACAGCCACAGTAGCAAAGTTCATGCTGAGAAAATAACTCATTAGAACCCAACAAATCCAGTGGTAGTCTTGAAACGCATTATTAAAGTATTTCAACAGCAGAAAACAGTAGGAATATAGAGACTTATTGATTTCTTATTAAAGCATCAGAAACACCACTTTTTACATTTTACAGGCAAAACCAGCCTCTGGGGGGCAAAATTTTCCAAAAGTTTTGTAGCATTCTCAGTACTACATTTCTCCAGGCCAGAACTGCATATATAAAACTTAGAGGTTTGAAATACACTTTTCTTCCTGCTTTGAAGTATTTAAGATTAAATGACTGATAGTTTAAATACGTAAGAGCAATAGATTATGGACAAAAACCAGAAAACAATGCTTGAAAATATATTGTATAATTAAATTAGTAGCTCATTGATACACGCAGGGGGGGTTTTTTGGTGGTCTTAACGCCTACTTCATTAAAAATTCCCAGCATCCCTGACAAATTGACTTTTACATGACTGAGAAATTGGTAAGTCCAACGAAAAAAAACAGACTGTCATTATTTTTGTTTTCCTAAATGTAATGCATTACCTTAAACAAAAATAAAACAGGTTGCTTTTATCCCCCAAACTTAACTTGGTGTTTGAACAAGCAAATATTACTGATTTTAGAAATACACATGTGAAAAAGTATATCTTGGTATCAGTGAAATGTAAGGGTTCAATGCATTAATATTTATAAAGCACTGCATGAATGCAAGTTAAATTAATTCTTTAAGTCAAAAAAGACGGTACCCATTTGCATTTCAACAAGTGAAACTTTGCCATCTATTTGACAAAGAGAAGACTATAAAAGGTCTCAAATTTCTCCAATAAAAGTGGAAATTACATCTCAATATTTCGTCAGAGATTAAAAACAGAATTTTAGATGAATTATCTGATACAAAGATGGAAGTGAGGGTGCTGCTTCAAGATCTACAGAAGTAGAGCACTTTAAGACAATTAAATGATTTCCCTGCAGGCAATGTCTTTTCAATCCAAGCTAATGACATCATTTAAGGAGGATGGTCCATTTAACTGAAAGGATCTTTTACAAGGCAGACAGACAGAAGGCAATCCGGGAATGTTTTCAAGGACTTCCCATATTTCAGAATTATAATGGTGAAATGCCTACATCAAAATCTTAAACTCAAGCATTAATCAACAAAATGAAAGACTAATTTTATAAGAAAAATGTAATAAAACTCATTTTAAGAAGTTTTCCCTTCATTATTTTTTCCTTTAAAGGAACCAATTCTCTCCTAATGGTAATTATGCTGCTTTGGAGTAATGATAATACTCAGGCAGCTCCGGTTTAGGCTGCTGTTTTTAAAGTGAAGCCGAAGTACTTCAATCACTTTCAAGTTGAAGAGTAACTTTCATAAACTTTTCCACCAGTTTATATAAGTCAGCTGTGATCTTTCAGATAGAAAGCATTACACTACTGCCTCCAGAATATACCTTACTACTTTTGCTATGGTCTACATACCAGCCTTTAATTGTACCACCACCTTTTTCAGAGAAGAAAAAAAAAAAGGCAACACCCTCAAATGAACCAGTAAGGGAAAACTCATAGTTTTAGCGTCTGTACTGCTTTAACTCCTGAGGGGGGCCGGGTTGGGGTCCTATACCTTCTATTATCCAAATGATTTTTCTGATATTGAAAAAAAATCAGAGCAGAATATGCTATTTTTTGAACACTGAAAGGAACACCAACATTTTCATATTAAAATAATATTATTAAAACTAAGACATTATACAAAACTAAAAACACCTCTTGTACTTCAGAAGGCGGCACCAGTTTAAACCCAATCAAAGAGAGTCTTTTTACCATTTACAATAACACTCAAACCCATGGAAGTTGTATACACGTTAGGACAACATCTGTTAATAAATGATGTGGTTCTAAGGACAGGGGGAAAAAAGTTTACCCTACATCCCTTTAATATCCATTTCAAATTGTCAAAAAGTTCAGAAAGCTGGAAAGTGTGAGACATACCGGAGAGATCTTGCCATGTAAGCAGGAGCTAGAAATCATAGAACCAGCCCTGGCTCTTAACCAGATTCCTTCTGCAATCTTGTACAAGTCAGAGCTACTTTGCCTCCTCCACTGCTCCATAACAGAGAAGCAGAATTAACATCTTTCTAGAAATGCTGTGAAATTTTGTTGGTTTCACTAGGGTTTGCTTTTTGTTTTGTTTTGGGTTTTGTTTGGTTGGTTGGTTTTTTTGGTTTGGTTTTAATAAATACAGGGAAAAACATTTCATTTTCAGGCCTGCTGCTCCACTTTACTGTTTCTCCCCCGCCTCACCCACCCACCCACGCACTTTTTCAAAGAAATGTAAGCAGTTGGAGGGAGGGAGAGAGAAGGGGCGGAGGGAAGGTTACAGCATGTATAAGACTGGGCTGTCACATATGTACTAATCCATGCATTTCACAGAAAACTGCATACTTTCTTCTGTGACTGCTATAGCATACATGAGATTGACAAACCGAGGAAAAGACTGTGAAAGAGGATCCTTAAGGTAAACAGTAAGGTTACTCTGATTATCTAAAGAAAATTATTTTCCAAGAAAAACAATTTTTGATCTTAATAAAAAGGAGGCAGGACAAGGCAACGTTAAATATAAAATCAGGACAGGTACAAATGCTGTTACCTAACACATACATATAGCTCATTGAAAATGGTGGTAGTACGGGACATATGCCAATATCAAAGCCAAAATTTTCCCTCAGTTTGAACACACATTTTTTCAATTCTCACTGTCACTCCAAAAACAAATTATCAACTGTAAAAAGTGGTTTTAGTTTAAGGACTTAACTGAGCTTTTGTCACTCTACCTCCTTTGCCACATCAAGAACATGGGTATCCTGCAGTGGTCAACAAGTAGCACAACAAAAGAATGCTGACTATTAAAGCCTGAATATAGTTAATATGGAAATAATAATAAGTCAGTGGCAATGCACAGAATAATACCAATGCATTCCTAACCACCTTGTTTTTTAATTAGTTGACAGTTACATTTCTAGTAAAGGAGGAAGAGATTTCTACGGACTTCAACTGACATGACAGATTTAATTCCAGTCCCTGCTACACACCTTCTGTACCACCTAGGTCCTCCACTAGCACATTTGCATATCTGTTTCCAAACCTTTCCTCCAACTTTTTGGTTTTATTCCTATTAGGTTTTTGGAAGCATGGACTTTGGAAGCATGGAGGTTTTTGGAAGCATGAACGTACCTATAATGGAGGATTCCAAAACTGCCTTGATCCAATGAAAATAAGATGATGCATGAAAAATATATTACGCACATTTATTGGCACTTGGCCCATTTTCATAGCTTTTTCATTTTTCACCCCAAAAGCTAAATCACAGCTTCAGTTTCTATATAAACCGAATCAAGCAGCCAATGCATCTATCACTAGCAACAAAACTGTATAAAAATGAAAATCTAATCATTATAAAGGTTCCTTTTTATATTGGTTCCCACAAAAGTATTTGTATCTACAACAGTTACACTAAATGCACTGTCAGATTTCCTCACTTGCAATCCTCTATAAATAATATACTTTTACAACAAATTCTTGAAAAACACTTGACAAAATTGGGCTAGAGAACACTACATGGAAGCCAGTCAGTGACACGTAAGTGCTAAAGGACGAGACTCCGGGACTAACTTCTTTATGCATTATCTTTACCAGTATGTGTCTTATATCACTACCAAATCCCATTCCTGTGCAAGATTAGAGGTATACTGAATGAACAAAATGACTAATCACTGTTCTATTTGTTCTTATTTCATGATCAACATTTTACTCAATTGTATATGTATTAGCCAATACAACATATTGGCAAAAGAAGTTACTTCTGGGTATGGAAGGGAAATACAACACACAGATAACTTTGTTCAAAATATTTACAAATTACTAGTATATTACTTAGAACAATCTTAGAGATTCAGAAAGTAGCATGAAAAAACCATCAGAGTTAGACAACTGACTCTCAGTCCCAAAGGATCCATGAAGAACTACAGGAGGATCGTCCATGTAAGTATCAAAACAAAAGGACAAATTATGGCCTCATCTGTACAGCAGTGGGAACCAGAATAACTAGTTATGTTGTAAACACAGATGTCTCTGTTATAATGCTACCTTAGAATACCATTGTTCTCTTTTAATTGTTAAAAGGCAGGGGGAGCCCAAACAACAGCTTAAACTACTCCAGTTCTGAGCTACTCAATTTATTTCTCAGTTTTAAGGTGATTATCATTGTTTTAGCTTGTTCAGTTTCACACACATTATTTTGGTGGCTTTAAACATTTTGACTCAGTAGATTTGCTTCTTGTACAGTATTTTCACCTTCTTGGTTTATATTTGTAATGTTCCTCATTGGAGGCTATTTCTAATTTAAGACCTGAATCATCACTAACTGCAGATACAGTAAAGAAATTCTCTACCTGACATTCCTGAGAAGACACTAATCATAGAACTTGGAAAAGAAGTCAGCTGCAAAAAGCCTGGCCTAGGGATTTAATTAAAGTACAGACACTCAAGACCCTTTCCAAATCATAGCAAGCAGCTATTTGGTACCAACATAGTATGGTATGAATCACTACACCTCATAATTACTCCCTAAAAAGGAAGACAAAACCAAACACAAACTCCCTCAAAACGTCTGTTTCCAAAAGACAAAGGCAATTAACGGGGGAGGGGGGGGGATCCAATGACAGTGTTTAGAGTGGCAAGGGAATTTAAAGATGCCATGCGTATTAAGTTATATTTCCTAAATTAGGGTTTAAGACAGCAAAAATTTTAGATTCCTCAGAACTGTTTAAAGCTAAATTTACCCCAGGTTGAAAACATCCTGAGAGCACAACAAAGCTGGATTAATTTCCCTTCTCAACATAAGCATTTGTAAAGCCAGAAATCCTTCTAGATTCTATCTTGCAAAAGAAAAGTAAAATGCCAGTAATATAAACATGGCAGTGCCTTAGGTAGACTGTGTGTCACAACCCAAAGTAAGCATAGCCGTGCTACCTTCGGTCTTGGTACATTTGGTGCTCTGCACACCATAAAGCGTTCCTTTATTTCTACCTATCTTAAGTTATACAACCAAAAATTATCCATAATAATTTTAGACAGATTTTTTAACATAATCCAAGAGATGCTTCTAAAGAATAATTTAAAAAGTAAAGATTCTTTATATGTATTATCGTTATGTTCATACACAAGTCAGTCACCCAATATCTCAATGACTGTTAATGAAACTGAAAGCCTAATTAGCAAGATGAGGGAATAACCCCAGCATTCTGGCCCACCTCCAATATGAATAATTACATCCACCTATGCAAAATCCCCCTTGTCATTTCAATTAGGTGAGATATTCCTCATATCCTGCTCTTAAATTGCTGGGTATTGTTTACAGTGCCATTGTAAAAGCTACTACGTTCTACCCTAGATATTGTTGCATTTTGATAGTAGCAATGTGGCAATTCCTACATATTTTAGTTACCCTGTTCAAAAACTCTAGTGTTTGCATAAGACTCTCTTATCAAAATAAATTAATTAACAAACAAACACCAAAAAAACCCACGACCAAAAAAAAGAACCCAGTCATTCACTGTGCATATATTACTGAAAGAAGTGTAATATCCATGCAGAACACTGGTAACAGGTATCGAGGTACAAAAATAAGTCAAGTCAGGCATACACACCTCTCTGGCAATTCAGCAGCATAACAAGCAGCCACCTTATCACATTATCACAACTCTGAATGTCTCAGAAATTAAGCCAAAGCTAACCCCTCTCCCTAATGAAATCCTACCAGTATGTTAGAACACCCTTCTAAAAATGTATATATACACACATCTAATTTAACAAGGAAGAGAAGTCAGTCACCAATCAGCCCCTCCAAAAGAACAGTTGCACCTCTTTCTACACCTTGCTTCCTGCTCAGCAGTACGCACACACCACATACCTGCTCCCCAGAACAGCCACTGATTCCCCCCTCATCACTTTAATTTTGTCTCACTCCCCCACCATTCCCAAAATTTTCTAAAAAGTCTAATTTAGATTGCAATTTATTGAAAACTGTTCCATCTGACTAGAAAAGAATTCCTACATGAAAAAGGATTTAAAACTTTGGTAAGTTTAATGTTGACTTAAAGAGGGATATCTGGTGTTTACTATTGCCACACCGTATCAGAGAGCTTTCTTCCTCTCCTCTTCTGGCTCCGAATTGCCACTGAAGTTGTTATTAGTAAGTAAAGTCCTAGATGCTTAAATTAGCCATGCTATGGCCCACAGTCCTTTTATTTTGCTCTCCTGCTTCAACTCTCCCTATCCCTTAAAAGATACAGTTTTAACAGACTGTAAAACCCACTTAAAAAGTACTCATTTTTAGTGAGTTTTTAGTTACGAAATAAAAAAGGTATCTTTTGTTTACTAAAATATTCAAGAAGATATCTGCATCAAAAACGCACATTGACATTAACTGTGCTTAACTATTTCATGCAACATTTCAGTAACCACATCCCCGATCTATTGCTCCACTATGGCAATATGGAAACTTCCACAATAAAATACAGGCAAGGAGTGAAAAGAGCTGTAAAACCATAAAAAAAAAAAGTTTGCTTTTTTCTTGCCCTGGCCTCCTAGGACTGTAAATCTCAAGCTTTCTGTTTCCTAAATTGTCCTTTTTTCAAGGATTACCAGTGTTATAAATACCTTTGCCTTCTACTGACTAGACACATTTTCTTCTGTAGACTCACTTCCTGTGGCAAATGTTACATCAAAAATTACACACACGCTATTAGAATCGCGATCATTGCTGCACTTCTGTTCATATATTAACAAAAGCACTAAGAATAGAACAGGTTTCACTTTATCATTTCCTTCTACAAAAGGAATATCACTCTTGCACGGGAGACAGTAATATACGTATTAAAATTTATTTCAAAATACAGTAGAAATTAATTTCCATTAAGTAGACCTGCTGGGGAATAAGCTGCACACACCAATGATTAAGCATAAGCATGCATCTGTCCTTTAAATACGCATAGCAGTAGTCGCTTAGATGTAGGAGTTCAAATCATGGCCATTCTTGCCGCATATATATAAATTTGCATCAGGCAATCCTAAATTAAGAAGCACCTCTGATGATAAGTTTACAAAAGACAAAGAAAAAAATTGGTTGTAAACTCCTCTGCATTGCAAAGATCTCTTTTGTCTGTCAATCAACAGAAAAGTATTATTCCACCATCACAAAAGGCAAACCTTTGGAGGCAGTATAGGTCTGTGTGTTGTGCAAATGTGCAGTTGCTAAGAAGCAAATATGCTTCTCTTCTAATCAAATAGCCCAGCTCAGCAATGCTGCTGGCTTGGGGCAAGAAGCAAATTCCACCAGCCACAAACTTAGAAACAGTCTTGAATTATTTGTTGCTGACCGCTGGCTGAACCCTGTCCTGATGAGCACCATCACCATTAGCCACTTCTCAGTGTATTCCATCAACCAATGGCAATAGCAGCATGCTACAGCTCAGGCTGCAAGGAATTGATCAAACAGGGTAATGAGACTATTTCTTCATGGAGGTTATTTTAAATGAATATAAATATTTTCTTTCTACATAATTTGCCACAAAAGGTCACTGAACTCCCCGCGATTCTAAAGAAAAATGCTGTGGTATCCCCTTTATATATTTGAGTTAGAATATAGCCAACAAACAATTCTGGGCATTTTTGATGATCGCCTAAATCTTAATGAGGTGGCATCCCAGACAATTGATTAGCGGCAACATTTTATCTTCACATTTAGTTACGAACAAAAAGAAGATTTGGCGCTATTTTAGAAAATCATGATACACCTACGCCCTTAAAATCTTTCATGAGAGAATATATTCTGTGATCCTAAAGACTTTCACTTTTACTATTACAATAGATCATGCATATTTAGCTATGCTTGCCATACTTTGATATTATAGCCTCTTCTATAGATTCTTTCAACTGAACTCATATGTTAAAAATACCCACTTCGTATCAGAGTCAAGTTACTGATAAGGAAACCCGTATTCAGACACCCTGTCTGTCGTCATCTTCTTTAAAAGACTACTATAAAGAGACACCAAGAGATCCCTGAAATTTAATTCAGACCAACCGCTACAAAAACCTCATCAAGGCTCTCCTTGCCCCATGTAAGATTTTTTAGTCCTATGATTTCCAGTACTGGACAATTTCTCCAGTGCTGGGAAGGCACAAGACTGGTTTAAATACCAGTTCAATAGTATTTTATTAACAAAGGCATTACACTAGGGTAGTACTAAGACTATGATAATTAAATAGTGCTTATTATTTTCTACTTTTAGGAATAATAATATAAAAAATATTCCAATAGGCCAACTAAACACAACTGTTCATGTTTGAGAGTTCACAAGGTTACTCTGAACAACTTTAAGAAAATACTTTCAACACAGAAGAAAATTTAGCTTTATACTCAGGGAATGAGTATAATTCATTTGTCTGAGACACAGCGCTTGAAAGTGGTGGTTAAAATAAAAATTTAAAAAACATGTATAAAGGATTAAATTAGCTAGCCTTTTCCTGATTAATAGGAGATCACTTACATAATAATAGAAATGGCCTTGGATATTTTTTATTCACCCAAAATATTGAAAGCAATTTTTTTTAAAGCAGAATGAAAGTATGTTATCTGAAACTCTGTTCTTTGTATTTTGTTGGGATCCTCAGATCCTCAAGATTTTTCTTTTTGTCCGTAAATGAATATTTCTGACCAGTAGAGGAAATAAAAATTTAAAAAAAATAAGAAATTAGTAAGAATAATAATTACAAAAATAGTTTAGATCAAGAGGATTCTCCTCCTGTCTACCATCCCCACTAAAATACTATTTAGAGAACAGTCTCTTCTCTTTATCAATACCATCATTATATCTTATATGGAAGTGAAATGCATCTAAGACTTGAATAGAATAAAGTAACACAGATGTGTTTGTCCTACAGAGACACCATTTCTAGAATATTTTTTTCTTAGAAAAGTTTACAACAAAAATTAAACTGTAGTTCTCTGATGAAAAAGATAGCTCAGTTGGCTGGTTATTACACAGCATAAAGATTGTTACATCTGTTACACAGACCCTACAAATTCTTATTTTTTATCCATAATTTCTTTAAAAAGTGAAAGTTCCCAAAAATAAAAAGTAGACATTTCTACATTAATGTTGAAGATCTATAAAAATCTATGAGACGACGTGATGCTAGTACTATTCAAAAAGTACAAAAATCCTCGGAAACAGTATTTTAAACATAGGTGGAAGAAACCAATTGATACATGAAGCCTAATTTTTCCTCAAAGAGATCCCATAATAAGTCCTAAATTCCTTAAAAAAGAGAACAAAAACAAAAAAAAACAACCCCAAACCAACCAACAATATAAACTTACAACACTAATAAAAACCAATATTCACTTGCAGGGGGGCTGTGTGTGGAAATCAGCACCCACTAGCAGAAGATCTCATCAGTGGACTAACATTTGACAAAAATCAGTGGAAACTGCAAAGAAGCCAATACAATTTCCAGTGCCAAGGAGCCAGATGGCACTGCTGGAAAAATTATATCTACAGACTGGCAGCTTGATCCCATGATTATTGCCCAAGGGAGGAGGAAGAGGAAAACAAGAGGTATTTCAGTGTGATGGAGTAAATCAATTATCACCAGCTCACTACAGCGTTTTCACATTATTTTTATACCACGTTCTAAATATCACCCAAATGAACGAGAGCACTGGAAGATGTCAGCGATCTGGGACAGAAAAAAAAGAAAAGGTATACCATATATTAAAAAAGCAACAGTACTTTAAAGCAACTCTATCAACTGCATCACATAGTCCATATTTCCAAATCAAATTTGCAGATACATTGTGGTTAACGGGTAAAACAAAGTTTTTATTTTGCGGGTTTTATTTTCCACCTAAAATTACAAACATTATCTATACAGATTACAGAAAAAAAACCCAAACAACTCTGCACCTCTCAATGTTATGACTACATTCTTTTGTGTATTTTCAACTCTTAACTTGCAATTATTTTACACACACAATTACAGAACAACCATTTTGCTAAAATATTCCAAGCAGCTTTAATCAAAAAAGTTTGTGGTAGTCTCACCAATTATTTTTCTGTTAAAATTCACTATTAAAGCTAGCTTCTGAAGAAGCTGTTAAAGGGAGAAAAATTACTCCACTCCTACTTTCATATAAGAAAAGCCATCCTAGAAATCAAAAAGACAAACTTCTTCCCCCGCCACCTTACATGCATACATATTCAAATAACTAAACACAAAATAGATAGAAACATAAGAATGTGTGAGAGACTCCACCTGAAAACAGGCATGGTTATTTTTTTTTTAATTGGAAGTCAATGACAACACTTCCACTAACTTCTTTTCCAGGCAACAGTAATAATAAGGCACATTTCCTGTATCCACGCTTGCAAAAAGAGTAATTTATCTGTTAGCTACCAAGAAGACTTGGACCACTTCACTTCGCTTGTCTCCATCCTGTTTTCATCTTACAGCGCAGCCATGTACTCAGTCCAAACACCCTTCTGCCCCCAAACACAGTCTTTTGACACTAATCCTTTCCCCTTACATATTCAATGCAAAGTGGTGATGCACAAGTGCAGATACATGAAGCACATAATAAACTAACTACATCTTTCAATATGCATTGTGAGTATTTATACATCGCCTGTGTCCATATACAAAAATACAAAATCTGACTGTTGAGGAACAAGCATAAAGATGTTTTATACAAAGACCAGGGTATGTCTGGAAAGTTATTATCAGGCTGTGATGTACTTTCCATTAAGGAAATTGTGTTCAGGTAGAAATAGTAAAGATTCAGAAGGCAGCCAGGAAAATCTTGTTTGGACCAGAAGACATTTTCCTCCATTTTATAGTACAGGATTATTCATAACTCCTTCCACAAAATGGGGCCAAAACTATTTCTGACTACCAGCAGTAGAGAAGACAGAGCGAAGACCCTCATAGGATACTACCTGTCACTATTGTGGTAGTTAGTGGTAAATAGGCTCTGATCAATATTAGTCAAGAAACTGTAGCAATAAATTTAGTTTGGAGAAACTATGGCATTCAGCATTTTTAGTCTGCTACACTAAAGTCCTACTCTTGTAAGTAATCCAAGTAAACATCTATGAAGAATTACTGAGGAAACTATCAATCAGACTAATACTGCCTAGTGACAGATGTCGAAAGGAAGTATGGTTCCTGCTGCAAATTTTTAAGCAGTGAACAATACCTGCAACATTTTCTTGATAAGGGCAATAATGAGCTTGCCCATATAGTGGATATCATAAAGATTTAATTTACATTTCTTTTCCTTTGCAAAACACTTTGATAAACCTTTTCATGACATAGTTTTTACTTTTCTATTCAACATTTTTATTTTTCCATTCAAATTTAATCTCAAAATTTACAAATATTAATCCACTGCAGCCTTACTTTTATTTGAAAGGAAACAAACCCAAATCCACTAAATGAATGCCTGGACTACATGACGCCTGACAGAAAACAGGCCCATTTTGTAGCTTCTTAAGCTCTACAGATACACTTTACACCTCTGCAGAAAGTACTAATCAGTTAAAGCACAAAAACGGGAACACAGGAAAAAATCTTTTTCGGTTCATTAGTGTTGACACACACTTCAGTGCATGCAATAAATTAAATACAGGCAAAATTCCTAATTGCCAATTCAGAGAAAGAAAAGCCTACACCAAATTTAATTTTAATTCTGACTTTTACTGCAAGGCTACTTTTTTTTTTCCCAGTTGGTTCCTATATCCGGGCTCTCTAAGGCCTTATCCTTGACATATAAAACATGAACCACCACACAGACCATTGTTTTACATATTTCTGATCTAGCCTAGAACAAACCATTATGTTTTGGTAGAGTTTCTTCTCCCCTGAGATGTTTGACACTACTGCATAGTATATGCTGAAGGCATACCTATTTTCCTGTCGTACTTAGTAGGTATCAGGAAGGAAAAGATGCCTCTTGCCTCAAATGCTGAGCAGCAACAATCTGTTGGACTTGTTCACCTCTGGAAAAGTACCAGAAGAGTACCCACCTCAAGGTGCCACTGAAGTAGCATGAAGCAGTGCTATCATCTGTGATTGATGCATCTTCCTGTTTCTTGGAGGGAAGGAGTAAGGAGCAGAATGGAAGCTGACTTGCCACTACTGCTTGGCAGGAAGAAAGAGGAATTACAGGGAAATATAAAGGTAGAAATTCACTCAGCCGAGTAAAGCACTAATAAGTTCCTAAATCCCTAATTAACAGCCTCCAAAGCACACTTGAAAAGCTTATCACATATCAGAGAGGCTGAAGAAAAACCTTCCTTCTTCCTTTTTATTTCAGCTATTTGTGATGCATAAGAACAAATCTAGAAAAACATTAGGCCAACAAGAAAAAACGTAAATAGAAAATCTATTGCACTTCAGCTTTCTGGGTTGTTGGTTGTTTTTGTTTTTACCATAATATTGTTAGATATTTTGAATAAAATTATTATCTAATATGAAAAATAAATGGGTTAAGCAGATAATTATTTGGGGTTTTTTTATTGTGGATATTGTCCTGTGTAGTGGTGAAGCATACATGGCTGTTTTGTTATTGCTCAGTCACTGAAGCAACATAGATGAAATAAAATGAGCAACAAACCATGTCATCTCCCCCATGGGAGAAAGGTAAATGTTAAAAGAACACAGGGGTTTATTGTTTAATAGGAAGTTTTTCATCATGATAATTAGAAGTTCAAACGTTTTAGTATCATCAATTTGTACACACTATTAACCTAGAGGATGCCATTTTTAACTTTACTGTTGACTTTAATAGGGCCAAAATTTCACTAAAAACTTCTGCTCCCTACCAGAAATTGATCCCTTCTGTTCTGTGCAAATGGTTTAAATCAAAATTAATTAGATTAGCTTTGCATATTTCTCACGCATTTTTTTTAAAAAAAACTTCTTGCTTCTCCAAAATAACTCATTGCTGCTATATTCACTGCTATGGATCCTACACAAGCACTACAGCTGCTTGTTCTTTTCATAAGGTTTCAACAGCAGTTACATGTGGAGAGTTATAAAGACTCTTCTCAGTCTTCAAATACACTCATGACAGAAGGGGAGGGGAGGAGGAAAGGAAATACACCATCATCAAATCCTTTATGGACAAAGCAGAGTCAAATGTCAACAGGCTGGCAAGAAGAGCTCAGGGTATGTATCCTCTGCCAGTAAGTACAGTGCAGCACTGGGACATGCTGCCTGGGGAAGACTGAAGCTCACCATTAGAGGTTTTTAGGAAAGATGAGACAAGTGCCTGCCAATAAATCTCAGACATGGTAAAGGTCATACACTGACTTTACTCTTAAGGTCCCTCCTATCCAACAAGGAGTTGCTCATCTTTACAGCTTTTGACAATTTCAACAAAGTTAGCAGCACACTCCTCATTTGTTAAGCAAACTGATTTGGATCTGGGAGTTTATGCACACGTGGTCCCATGTGCACCAATATCCTCATAAACACATAAACTGAATTTTTAAAATACGCTTCACATTTTAAGTTCCTCTTTAGTACGTTTTACTTTTCATTGTGTTCCATCAGCTTGTAAAAGACTATTCTGGGTGACATCTAAACTGTCCACAAGTGTGTCAGCTTAATTCCCTAGTGATGCATCCTGCCTCTCACAGCCTCAGCATACCACATGGGAAATTCTAGACTTCAGTCTTCCTGCTTGAGATTGAGTTGCTAATTATGACTTCTTAGAATCCTGAAAGCAATATTTCTGATCAGTTGTATTACCTTCTCAGCCAGAAATGTCCCAGAAATGCAGAATCATAACACATTGTAATACATAGTATTTCCTCTGCCATACAACATCTGTTCAGACACAGCAAAAGAATCTACTAAACTGTTGATGAAAATATAGAATTACCTACATATATCAAAATATTATTCCCCAGTTACAATTTTGATATTAACTAGCATCTCTCAAAACAAAGTTGGCATGCCAAAGTCCAATCTTTACTCACTTCCCATGGCATTGATGCTATTGCGCTCCTGCCAGCTCCTAAGAGCATAAAGTAGAAGTCACCTTTTCTCACCAAAGATTGTGTCCTAGTAAACCTGGATCTTACCTCCCTTCAACATGACCTTTTTTTAATTAAGCTTGAACATATAGATAAATGTAAGGAATAAGAAAGGACATGTTTTTCTGCCTCAATGAAATCTACCCATGACAAAAAGACAATGAATAAAGAAGTTTCTCACTTCTTTAGTCATGCACTTAGTTTGGAACTCTCTCCAGTACTGCAAAGCAAATAGCTAATCTTCTAGAATAACTCAGGTAAACCTCCAATGCTGTCATCCCTAAAGACAATCAAACATCCTCTTCATGCGCATTATTATGATACCAAAATAGTGGTAAACCAATACAAGACTGGGGGGATATGAAGGGCAAACGGAGAGAGGACAGAAAAATCCTAGCTACATTTTCCATTCTCCAACCTTTGCTAACTTAGTTGCTAATACTCCTTAACTGGCTCAGTGATGGAGCACAGTTTTTGCTTCAATATAGTGCCTCAAAAATAAACTCAGTAGGAATGTAATTGAAGAAAGTGGGAAAATACTTGTATATGCATTGTACATAAAGATAAGGTCTTAATGTGAACCCTTCTATCCTTCAGTGACAGTATTCAAACCCTTATGACTACAAAATAGGGAAAACAAGAAAAAGAAACTTAATCAGTACTTGTATTTGAGACTTAAAATGTCAAAAGAAGCAGCATGCAAAATTTAGTCACACAATTTTTCATTCTCACTTGATCATTCAAAATGCAAAAATGTGATGTTCATGCAAAGGAAATACTATAGATCATGTAAAATAGTTAACTTAAGCCTGCAAAGTCTTGTACAGGACTTTTCCAGAGGAACTGCATGAAAAAAAAAAGTGAAAACCTGTTGTTTCATCCAAAAACTATATCAAGAAAAGCATGTTGCAGGGAGCAACAAATTCTGCTCATTTTCAAGACTGCACTCTGATGGCACAACCCCTTCATTTATTCTGATTCCCCAAGTTCTACAAATGTCCTATTTTGCTTGCTTATGCCCTACTTTCCTCCACTTCACCTATGGGGAATTTTTAGTATGAGATTCTCACCCTATTTAACAATTTTCTACTAAAAAGCATATTTTATTCATAAGCTGTAGCCAAACATGATAATTCGAAGAGCATACAAGTCCCCAGACACAGTTTTAGTACTTCTTTCATCCTTAAATGCTCAAGGCAATGTTTCTGGACCTTCCACAGAAATGATGATGATCTAAATTATTTTATTGCAGCATTCACTGTGATCTTTTTAGATCCAGTAATTACCCAATCAGGTACTCCCTACAGAGCTAAACAGACATATCTTCTTCAGAAGTGGTCAGTTCACTCACAGTACTTACAAAGTCAGAAAGTTTGTTCCTTTAATATTAATGGCATTTCCTACAATGGACTCAAGTACCATGCCACAAAACAAAAAATTTTACTGTTAAAAAAAATCCCCTGAGATTGTAAGACAAGATTACACTGCTAAATAGGAAAGTTTCAGCATGGCATTGAACCTGGATTTAATACCATCCTAAGAAACCTGAAAATTAAACAAAAAACAGTAACTTTTTCCCCATTAATGACTCCACCAAAAATAAGTTTGTTAGCAACTTTAAAGAAAGTTTTACTATTTCAATTTTTAAGTGTTTTGGTATGCTTTGGGTTTCAACTGATCAAGACATATATTTTCCACTATACACATTCTCCAAAATACAGATGGAAAGGGAGTAAGAATTTACAAGACATAACATTGTTATACAATGTACTATACAAAAACCTGTCATTTAAGTTGCAAGAAACCTAGTCATCAATAAGCGGAAAAAAAAATACCCTGCTCAAAAATCAATTATGTTGAGTCTTTTGTATAGAGTAGTAGTACACCTTTCAGGCAACTGGTATTAATGAGCAGACATGGCTATAGAATCTCCATCTGTTTTTCTGACAAAGCTGTGACTACTCCAGTCTCTCATTGAAATTCCATTAATCTGGTGCACCAAGGACCAATGCGAAAATCAAAACTCCATCTAACCCTTTATCAGCTCACAATAACCTACAAGTGAACTCTGCCTGTTAGCATACAGCAAGTTATGATTTTGCTATCAATCAGGCTGTTAGCCAATAAAAAAAAAAAATCAAGTTAAGAAAGGAGTGCCTGGCAGTGCTGTTTTGTTTTGTCTGTCTTGTTTTTGGGTTTGTTATTTTATTTGGGGGTTTTGTTGTGTTTTATCCCTTTTCCAATTTCTATAGGGTGTCTGGACATGTAAGCCTATGCATCATTCTCCTTCGTTGTGATTTAATTGCTGCCAGCAATCAAGTCAAAGCATCACTGAAGTGTGCTTGAATTTCATTAGAAGATATAACTTATGCTACTTTCCTACAGTACCTAATAAACCATAAAGAAACCAAAACACATATGGCTTGAGGGAATAACTGGAAAATTAGGTGGCCATTTGGGAACTGAATGAACTTTTGAACCAGAGGAACAGAGAAAAAGAAATATTAAAAGGAAAGACAGACTTAGAATGCACACAGAGATGTGGGGGTTTGACCTTTTCAGTACCTAGAAAATTACATTAGCATTATGAAAAATACATATCATGTTTAGAGTTTATAATCCATCAAAGTTTAGATACTTTGTTAGTGCCTACCATAAGGTAAAAGTCAAAAGGACAACATAACAATCAGATTTGACAAAAGGCCTTTAGGTGACCTGTGCTAATTTAGTTATCCCATACTTATTGTTAAATGGATTATCTCTCTTGTAATTAATACACCATTAGACAAAGGTCACACAAAAACTCCAGGATTTTACAATGACTGTAATGTACACGTAATACACTAATTCTTTATCTGTTCCCAAGCGGGTGCCTTCACAAATTATATTTTGACAGTAACACTGAGAAGTCCAATAGTGACACTTTCAGAAGTCGTACAAACCTTGCAGTCTAACTCACGTATATAAAGGTAAATGCCTGTTTTGTTTATTTTTTTAAGCAGAAAATTCATATAAAATGTTTTACATAAAAATATGAACTCAAATATAAATAAACACCACCTCAGTTTGGTTTCCTACAGTTAGGCGCCTTTATTAATGCTGAGAGCCTTAATCCTACACAAATGAGGTTTTACTCCTGCACAGAGCCCTGCTGAACTAAACTGGTAGCCATGTAAGATCAAACATCTACCTTACAGATCCAGCTTCTTCAGCAGGTTTTAAATATTGAACATTAACAGACTGCTAAAAAACAAAAATACAGTATTAAGCTTCACAAACTCCTTCAGGCCTATGAGAAATGAAACAAATGGCACCTCCAAGGATCAATCCACCTCTTACAAGATTCTCACAACATATATTTTCGTACATAGTCTAGGTGCCTTGACTTGAAGGATGGACTACATACACTAAAATCAAAATGGTCTTAGAATGATACACTGGACATTCAAAGAGGAGAACAGAAACACTCCTCCATCTACCACCTTTTCTCAGCTTCTCCTCATGCTGCACTCCCACTAGATCATTAAAGAGGATTTATCATAAAACGTGGGAAGACCAGTGAGGTACAATCATCTTAAATATAACACAATCACACCCACTCTATTTCTACCTAAACTGGAGTGAATTAACCAAGATATTGTTGGGCAGCTATTATACCTACTCTCATAATTATAACTTCCAAAGTAGGCTAAAAATTAATCACCCATCTGTACAAACTCATATCATATTTCATATACTCTTGCAACAGCATTCTTCAGCCATTCATTATTTAGGTTTACGAACATTATCACTTTTTTCTTGATTAACTGTTTTGAAACAAATCTATAATTGTATCTCCTATTAAATAGTCATACAGTTTTGTCACATACCCTTTATGCAATTAGTACCATGTTATTAAGTCACAATTAGAAATAAGATTATGTTTGTAAGCAAAAATAAATACATGGAAAGTTGCATTCATGTCTAGTTTGGAAAATTAGCCTGGGTTTTCTAAAAGCCATATTCAATTTGACTGATAATTACATGTTTTTATTTTTGTAATAGAAGGTCACATTGCCAAAATGCAACAAGCTCAATTTTTTTTTTAAAAAAAAGTGTGATTATTATTGTTACACATTTTAGAGTTCTGGATATAAAAAAATGTGTTATTCTGAATCAGTGGTTAGAAGGTTTATCACTTATGCATGTACTTGACTTATCCCTGTTCTGCAATAGACATAATTTTATACCTCATAAAAGCAATTTATGTTTCCAAAGGGAATAATCTGGATAACATAAAATGTGGAGTGCTATGTTGCAGGAAGCATATTTTCATTCAGCAATTGTATTTCGAGATGGAGCTGCACAGTTTGATCATCACATCATGTCAGAAAACATCATTCACTAGTAAGTCTATCTAACTTCCAGTGCCACAAATTAATATACGTCGTTAATTTATTTGTGCATATACTTAATTTATTGCCATATATTATCCACAGAAGGTATTTATATTATGTATACAGTAAACGAATCTCAAAAATATGGACACTATGCTAAAGCAAGCTTGTTAACTGTTGAAATATTCAATTGTTCATGTCTTCGGAACAGTCACATTTAGCATTAAATTTAATGCATACAAAATAAAACAACATGGAAAACAGCTATGGCGCCTTCTTTTTTTTTAAATGCAAACTCAAATTTAAAATGTATATAATAAAAACATTCTACAAAAGACTGTCTTAATGGAAGGAAACATTGTAGGAATAATTAATTTAATATTTTATGAACCTATTCTGCATGGAGTTTGCAGAAAAATATCAATCACGTAAACTGTTTCATTATTTATTAGATAAATAATACAGTAAGCCATTAAGTAGCACAATAAAATTAAGCAAGAATCTGATAATGTTGAATTAACAAACAATTTGTTACTACAAATATTCACACTTTTTTAGCCACTGATCTATCTTTAAAAACATATGCATCTACAGAAGATGCTTTGTTATAAAAAAAACATGAGTTTGAAAAAAACACGTGAATTTGAGACAGCTTCACTATGCTCTAGGACCACTAGAGAGAGCTCTTCAGTTCCTTTAAAGGTTCTTGTAAAGGTAAGAAAACTGTCCAGCTGTGATGCTTATCTGTTTATCTGATTTCCAACACTAACATTCACATCAGGAGAATCCAATTACATGAGTTTGTAGTAAACTGGCAAATCTAGTACGTTCTAAGGTAAACAGTGTCACATACCATCAGAAGGTGCTTCATCCTCTTTATCGTATCGGTCAGATGCTATTGAGACACTATCAGGAGGCAAAGAAAGAGAGCTCTCAGGCTCTTCCTCATCTTCCAATTCTGTAAAAGTCAAAAATACATTGCTAGTTAAAATAGCCTATCATACAAACACAGACAGAATCCAAAGACAAATATTTTCATTAGTAAGGAGGATATCAGTTCTTATCCGAAACAGAAAATTCCCCTTTCTCACAGGCTCTCTAACACACACCTTGTATGTTCAAACACAGCTGTGAGCGCTGCTGTTCTAGGGTTAGCTTCTAACCGGCCGCATACATGTGGCTGCAGTGGTTTCCCTAAACGCTGTCATATAATGAACCCGCTTCCAATGCTGCACAACTGACAGCTTCTCACGGGGCGGGGGGTGGTGGTGGAGGGAAACAAACACAGACCACAGCAAAGAGGTGGGCAAGGGAAACCACTGGCAGGAGAAGAAATGGGTAATGCCAAGCTCCAAAGTTCTGCCTGCCCGAGTGCAGGAAGGAGCTGCAGCAACTTCCCTCCCAGGAAGTGGCAAACTACTTTTGGCAACAGTTTGTCGCCCTCTGCCCACTCCTGCTTTTCTTCAGCATAATTAGGCACTACTTTGCAAATGTTGTATGTGTATGTGAATTCCTCCCATGAAACTGAAAATGGAATTACCTTCTGACGGCACCCGGTCGGTATCTGTGGCTTAATGCAGCATTCTGTTGAGGAGTTTCTTATGTAGCTAAGCGCCCTACTACAATATATACAAAATCTACATCATTAGCTAACCTATGCACTACACTGATCAGCGTGCATTAAGTATGAAGGTCTGGGAAAGGTAAAGTGAAATCAATAGTAGTTGAGGCTTTCATTTAAACAAACAAAATTTACATTCTCCCTCCCAAAACTCACTATCTTTTCTGAGGTTTGTGAGGTTTGTTGTTTGTTTTCAGTTTAATACCACCTAGGCAAAGAAGAGGTGGAAAAATAACAAACTACTTTGTTCCTTAAAAAAAAGAATCAAGTCTTGGTCAGAAGGAAAATCCAGTAATTAAGTATGATAAAAATCACCAGACCAAAATCATAAAGCTGATGCTCCAACAGATCAAATGACCCTCAATTTTCTTAAAACGCATATAAAGCTAAATTCCTCAAGCATTGCCTTTTGGTATATTCATAAGCAGAAAGCTTTCCAGAGACCTCCAGACATGCTTCCCTATTCATGTATTCCCTTTTAGAGCACTGTATTGGATAACTAATTTCTCAGAATCCAAAATAAGGCCCATGCATAGTGAAAATATTCTTCCCCAGACATATGAATAACATTCATCAGTAGGACTGTCTATCCATGGCTGCAAGTTTTACCCCTTTGCTTCCCATTTAATAATGGAAAATTATGGAAAATTCAGAGTCCATGCCCAAAAAGCACCACAGTTGTTTGCAATAAACAACAAATTTTCTACACACATAAGACAAAACAGCCTGGATTTTGCTTTGCTGGAGGTTCTTTTACATCCCAAGATTTTTGAATACCACATTGGTTTTCCCTTCATTAATTTAATTTTTTTTTCCTGGGAAAGCTTCCTTTCAAGCTCCCATGCCACGCAACAACTGCTTTGAATCTGAACCTGACTCCAATCTATTTTCGACATGGCCATCTTCCAGTAGCACTCCAGCCACCCTGTTAATCTGATCAAAATATTTGCATTTCATCACACCTGTCAAACCAATCAAAAGTAAATTATCCCTCTCCAGGATTCACCTCTTCCTCCAAACAGAAAACCAGAGAGCAGACAGCACATGAACAGAAAATATTATGCCATATTTACAACCTGCATGATCATCTTTCACACTTACATGTCAGAGACCAGTTGCCTGTCTCTGTCTATATATATATATATATCTCTTTATTAGATGATAGACTTCATATAAAAAAGCAGACATGACATCCACAACCTATACAGTACCAAAAGTTGTTCCACTCTTTTCCTGTCCCAAACTTTTACTAGTACTAGGATGCACAGAATACATGTATATATAAACCACCACCTCCAATGCCCCGGTTGTTGGGCAAAAATGTCCTCTTACCAGCTATGCATAAATGTACTATCATTTAAACTTCATGAAGGTGCCAGCATAAATTTAAGGTATTAGGCTGTATTTCTAGAGGAAAGCATTTCTACAAACACCTACTGAGGAAGACTAGAGAGAACTGCATTTGAAGCTACACGTTACTCCTTGAACAGTCAGAGGAGTCAGTGTTGAGCAGCACAAGCCACTGCTCCTCTCTTCAGGTGCCAAGTACCTAAAAATACACCCAAAAAGCATCAATAAATTAAAGCAAAGCATTCGACTTGCATTTATGTAATAGAAAACCGAACTACAAAGCAACAATGGACATCAGGTAAATGTATCCAATACAATTTGCAGGCATAATTGAAAGCATTACTGCCTAATCAGACATCTAAAAGCAAAGCATGCTCAAATGAAATGTCTATAGACTCATTAGTTGGCAGCCATTCCATTACAATCACACATAATGTCAGTAGTGCCTTGAACCTGTGCCAATGACAACAGCATAAATTTTGCATCTCATTTCTGTGGTCATAAAATTAATGACCAGTTTAAAAATACTTCTTTGCAAAAGTTATTGCACAAAGAAATGACATGAATATGTGTCCCTGTTATGTAGTCACAAGGATAATTAAGGAGTTGATGCTCATTAATATAGTTTCTTGTTTCCCCAGAATACCGTATGATTTATCTGGAAGTTGAAAAAAAACATTTAATTAACAGTAGATAGCTAACAGTTACAACAGTAACAAAAATATGTATATGAACTGAACCTCTTCTCTAGTTTCTGCAATTTAAACTAACCTCTTACACGTTTGATGGCAGAATCAATGTTTCATGTTATCTGTAAAATACCCATACAATGTCTTTCCTTATTAAATGCTACCTTTTCCATTACAGCTTATTTATTGATTTAGGAAATACTGCATACCAAAGGGTAAGTGTACCACATTAGGACTCAAGCATGAAAGACAAAATCTCCTCATTGTAATAAGGGCTGCACTTCAGTACCTGCCCCCTACTTCTGAAGATTTCCAACAGATTCAGTTGGTACAAGCGGAATATAATGAACACGACCATATTAATTTATAAGAATCTAATTTAAAAAACAAATCCAGACTTCCCTGCCCCCCCAAGTAATGCAACTTTTTCTGCAATAGTGTGACTATATTAATGAACAACTAAGCATTAAAAATACTGATTCAGCCACTAAACTAAAAAAGAGCAAGCAAGATGTTTCAGCCAACACCTCCGAAAGAGACTTGCTAGCTCAGGGTCCCCAGATCACTAAACACTTTTATTCTATTTCTTAAAAAGTCTAGACAGAGCAATGCATTAAAATTGCTCAAGTATAAGGAAAATAAAACAACTCACAACAAGACATGCAGGTCAAAACACCCTGCTTCTTGCCCTTTTGGGGGGTCCCAAGTCACAGCAGGTTGAAATGACCTCCTCCTGTCCAATCTCTTGCTCCCCTAAGAACCCACCAAACAGAGAACTGGATGAAGCCACCAAGCACATAAATACAAGGCCCTCACTACAGAGTTTTTCCCCAAAAATAACTAGTCAAACTTGCTTTCAGCTGGCACAGGTATACTTTAGCCTCTTGCTAGCTGGAGCTGGTATTTTTAAGATGATGCTGCTGACCCAATCCACCAGTCATCTTGCAAGACTGGATTCTTCTGGCAGCCACTTTCTCAATGTGTGCTTTGCCATGAAATCTGCTCCAATACGCTCATTCCTGAAGAGTCTTCTAGAGTCTCATATTAACATGATGGTTTTTAACAGCTTGTTTTGTAAAGGTCAAGTAGGAATTCTTCAGCAAAACAATACTGAAAGAGCATTAGGTTTGTAAGCAAACATGCTTCAAGCAAAAAAAGCAACACAACTTTTACTTGCTGAGCTGCCTCTCGTTCTGATGATGCACATCAGGATAAGACCATTTTGTGCTGCACAGGTGGCTGTATCTTGTGCTGCTTGAAATTGCATTTGGCATGGACACACTTCACAGATAACAGCTCCATGTAGCTGAAAGGGACAACACGGTGACTTGCCTACAATGAAACCCTCCAGACTTCCAGGATAGAGTGATATTTGGCACACTTCTAATGCATCCGACGGTCTCTCCAGAAATAAATCATGATGATCCTCACAGTACCGTGTAACAACTAAGCCATATCCTTCCCATTTATGGTTAAATACTAACGATGTATTTATGCTCCTGACTGAAAGCTCAAGTGTGTTAAAATATAGAACTCACATCCTCTTATGACCACAAGCTACTGCCTCTCTTCTCAAGTCCAAGATGATGCCTACCTGCTGCAATTTCCTGAAGAGTCCACAGAGACAAAAAAGGAAGCATCACCTCCACACAAACCAGAGGGGGTGGGGTGGGGAACAGAAAATACAAAGCCTTTGCATATAGTGCTCCTCTATCAGCTTGACTATTTCCAGGAAGCAAGTGTCTCAGGGTCCAGACATTCACTGCTCTGCCAAGAGCTGAAGAGTCATCCAAGTCATCTAAAGATTTCCAACAGGTGCTCCCAATAAGTACATAAACACCACCAATACTCTAGAAACACAGGTTTGCCTTCTATTATACAACAGTGAAATGAAAATTAAAGTGGACCTTCATTGGTTTTTATCAGACTCCAAAGTGGTAGTTCAGCAAATGTCAAATCATACTTTTCTGAATAAATAGCACAAAAGTAGTATGCTGCAGATCAGATATAAGGTGCGCTGAGTGCTTTAAGGGGAACTTGTTCCACAAATTCCCATATTATGACTCAATTTGGCTAGTACTTTTGGTGTCTTACTTTCAACACTGAGCCAAAATCTTTTGTGAATGGTGATTAAAAATATATATTTTACTAAAATAAATGCAAAGAACAGATGGCAAGTGAGCTTCAAACACAAATACAGTTTCTAGGGCTTATACTGCTTCTGCCAACTTTAGCACTATTTTTAGCATAAATTGAAAACAAGGTTCTTTTAACAGAACATTTTGGCAGCCATGATCCAATTAATCTCAAAACAGAGAAATGCCAAAAACTGTATTAACTCAGAATCTTTGACAAAGTCCAGACTTTTATATCTTTAGAAGAATACTAGTCTTATAAAAAAATGAATCCAATTTGTATAAAAAAACCTTAGTTTTCAAGTTCCCAGTTCTAAGATCTAGAATGGGCCACCTTGAGTGTGACTACGGCTTTTTTATTTTGTTTAAACTGCTGAGATAAGATTCAAGTATTTCAAATGAAAAGGAAAAAATAGCAGAAGTGTCTAAGAGAAAAAGAGATTTCTACTGAGTTTCTTAAGAATAAAATAAAAATGATACATGTTTAGTAACATAACTCAGTAAAAACAAATGTTGTGGAAAGATTAGTTGTTTGGATATTGTTTTAATTGTACATTTTTGGCCAAAAGAATAACATGTGCTTTCTTTGTCCATAAATCAACACTACACTTAACTGTAAAAGTCAGTGTAAAATCAGGTAACACATCACACATGACAATTAAATATTTTCCTGTACAATTAATTTAATGTCTTGAATTTTCACATGTACCCACTTCCCCTAAAAAGCTTCATTTTTTTCAGTGTGTAGTCAAAAAAAGATGCTTTTGCCAGCATATTTACTGACCTGACAAATGTCAGAACAAGGCTTATTTTAAGAGGATGTGAGAAAGTTCAAGTTCATCAGTCGGGTTGCAAAGAAGTATGTATGTATTTTCTGAAAGTTGAGAGATATGCACATGGATGATTTTGGTTTTAAGGAATGTGATTCTACTTGTGCACATGCTCTTCATTTTTTTTTTTTATTCTTCTTTTAAACCTCACTGCCTTATCCTTATGGAAGGCAAGATTCTGTATGCTAGTGGCCAAAGCCCATACAACAAGAGCTCACATGCAATACCTCGGTAAAACTGACTAGTCACTACATGCAAAGCCAGCAGAACGTCAAGAACATGCAGTGATGAGAGAGAGTGGAGTGACGAACTGATGCCCACAAAGCACACTTGTGGAACAACTCACAAGCTGAAGGAGCTGCTGTTTGAGAGAGCAGAGTCAGGTTTCATTATGGTATACAGGAAATATATTCATTATGGAAGTGTTAATCCACTTCTTTCAGCCTCCAAAGGATTCTTCTGGATGCCTCTGGAAGGATGACAGGTCACAACTCACAAGATCTTTAATAACAGCTGATGTAGTATCATAATTACTATACCATGATAATATGGCACATAGTATGAATCCTTCTTCACTTTTCCTTTCAGCTACAAAGATTATTTTATTTGGATTAAAACAAAAATGAGTAACTGCTACCGCACAAGGAAGAGCAAATACAAAGTTTAAACGTGCACAGTAGTTTTTGTTCTTCCTAGTTTGTTTCAGTGCAGTTTCCACATTTCTGCTTCCACACCTACCCTAAACTTTCTAAAGGATTTTCTCCTTTTTCACCTTATAGTTTGGGATATTTCTTCTTTCTTTGGAGAGGGGAGGAACAGGGAAATGTCTGACCATCACTGCCACCTCAGTTTTCCTCAAATTTTCCATTTTCAATTGCCTAGGTGTGCACAGAGGTATGAACGGGCACAAAAGTTGACCTCACTCAGCTGCTACCACTGCTTTGTTACACAAGCAGCTGGCCAAGAATCTGACTGCTTACCTCCATGTGAGTACTTTGTTCTACACCTACACAAGTCATGCCTAATTTGTACGGGCCTAAAGTAAGAATGACAACCAAATAAAGTTTAGCACACACCACTTAAACTCTGGAAGTTATACCAACAACCCATACCACTGAACCACATTGCCCCAAATATTTTGCACATAAGTGCAGGCTCCCATTTCTCATTAATTTTTCATATTCACGCATGTAAGTGTACATGAATTTGGAGAAATTTATCCTCACTTGCAGAAAATAACGGTATAACTTTAGAGCCCTCATTTTATTGACAAATACTGAAAGAAAACTATCAGCATTTGCAAGCTTCACCATCTGTACTTAGTTCTACAATCTGAACCAAAGAGACATGTCAAAAATATTTTGAAAAAGGCAATATATCCTTCATAAGAAGGAAATGCACTCTCATAAAAAGAATAAGACTGAATATAATTTTCACAGAAATCAGAGCAAGTTATACAGTAACAATTACAGACTATATCAATTAAACCATCCATGTTACTGGAGATAACGAAATCTCATCTTTATTAATAATTTGTTGAACCGGAAAAGAAATTCTGAATCAAACTGCCAATGAAGTAAATAGACTAGAATATTCTCAACCTTCAAAAAACGCAAACCAGTAAATGCAAACTCTGCTTTTTGTAGACAACTTTTATGTTTATTAGAGAGTCATAGCCTCAGAAAATTATTAAATCTTCGAAAGCATGCTTTCCAGAAAGTCAGATGCATTTGCAATGAAACAACCATCCCACCTAATTTCATGTCAGTCATTTTCTTAATAAAATAACATTTGACTTTTCCACCCTTAATTCTGTTGGACAGTGAAGAGAGGATGGAAACTATATTTTAACTTCAGCAAGGGTGCTGAGGTGCAAGATAAAAAAAATAGCAAATTATTTTAATATGATTTTTAAAGAATCACATAGTTGGAGTTTACAAAATCTTGGCAATCTTTGGGAAGTTCCAAATTGTATTTTCTCTTTCAGTTGAACTGTTATGGCTATATAACTTGACTTAAACAGGGATAAGAAATGTATGAACCTGTTGTGCCTTGTTATAACGTTACCTGCCTAACACGACTTACATATTTTCACTTGATCAGGAGGCATGCTGTAGCCTACACATTTGAACCTCCTTGTCCAGAAACAGACAGTTCTTCAACCACTGCAAGTGAAGCTTTGCATAGGCTTTTTTGACCTCACACTGTGACCCTCATACCAGCATCCACAGGCTATAGGTCACGACCTCAAGAATTAGCATCATGGAAATCAGAGCCCTTCCAGGTTTAGTTACAGAACAGAACACTGTAGCAAACTCCTCAGTCTCTTCTAAACAGAGCTCTGCAGCTTTAACTCCACTAGAAGACAATAGATAACCCACACTTCAGCTTTCATTACTTGCATACTAAATCGTCTCCTCTCCAACTAAAGGTCTGAGCTGCCGCTGCACTATGAAAACATTCATTCAGTGTGGATCGAAAGCCAATATCATATTGCCACTAGATGATCCTATTAAAAGGTTGAAGAAACACCACTATGGAATTGAAGACTTCTGCAGTGTTTAGAAAAAAGGCCGAAATAAGTTATCCCTATTAAAATTTTATCCCCTAAGCAGTATGCTTTGCATACACTTCCTCTGGAAAAAAAAAACCACCACCCAGCAACACGTGGTCTTTCGCAACGCTGCACTATTGCCAATTAAACCTGACATAACAAGCTCCATTTATATTAAATCCTGAACTATATTTCTAAGCTAATCTTTACATCAGTAAGCGTCCTCAGATGTGCTTCAGGAAGGAAATGGGACCTAGCTTTGAGCGATGGCTTAGCCAGAACTTTGCAGCTGGGAAGCTTTTTCCTGCTTTCCTCAGCAGGGGGAGCCAGGCCCCTCGGCCTCAAGAGGCAAGCCGGCACCGCCGAGCCTTGCAGCAACGAGCATCTTCTGTTTGTTCAGTTGAGAGCCCATCACTGGGCAAAAATACACCAGAGCAGGGAAGAAAAATGCACGACATTTACCTTTATCCTGGAAGTCTTGAGGATAACTGCAGAAAGAAGAAGAAACAACATAAAGTAATGCACACTTGCAAATCCATGGTACTAGAACATAGAATAAAACAATTACTAGTTTTCAACACATTTTGTAGTTCAAATTTAGAGCACTGCAAGTTTTCCTTAATAATTTTTAAGACTTTATTTTTGCCTAAAATATTTACTCAGTTTTTCTTTTGCCTTTGCAGTTGAGAGAATCCCCGGTCACTCCAAAGACAACTTGAACAAAACTAAACTCAGATAGAGCAGCCTTTTCTAGGACTATACATCTACTCAGCTATTTTAAGGCATCTTAAAATACAAAAGCATCTTTAATTTTAGTAAACCTTCTAAATGTTATAGTTCAAAAAGTTTTGTGTGTAAGGAAAAGCCAGCAAGCATACTTTAAAAATAACATGGTAGGTCAGCAGGGAAAAAAAATCTGCAAATAGTGCTTCTATTCGCAGTAATTTATCAAATCCAAACGAAAAAGTATTAATAATTAACCAGAAATTAAAGAGTTAATGCATGCCTAAATAAAAAACAATTTTGAAATATGAAGATCTCAACTTATTCAATGCCTAAAAAGAAAGAAAAAAGATTCCATGATCCCAGAGAGTAAAAATACTGTTTCTTGAGAGCTAAATCTTGATATTTCAGAAACAAAAATAATCATAAGATAGTTTCATGTATAGAGATAAACAGGACAGAGTTATGCAAAATGGCATCTCAAGAAGCATGCGTGGTCTAGACTTTTTGTGAAAAGTAGAAGATTTCACCAGAAGTAACAGGCAAATAAAATACCACTGCCAAGACCATCTTTAAGGACAGCAAACAGCAATGCGTATATCAGGCTAGTCAGCAAGGAGTTGCTTACAAGTAACGAGCGGGAGAGAAGGGAAAGGTCTAGGGATAAGAAACAGAAATGCAAACAGATAAAAGGTCAGATCTAAGAAACCCTTCATAGCAAGTAGAATAGTTAGGCACAGCCCAATACGTGGGATATGAAAATCAAAGACGACTACAAAGTGCATATATTTTGTAGCTTGCATGAAAAGCAAAACGCTGTTAACAGTGAGTAATATTGCAGGAGACAAGGAAGGAATTAGAAATTACAGTAAGATGTGAAATCATGGGGTCGTGTAAGTGAATAGCAACGGATTAGGTGTCAACGGTGCTCATAACTGCAGGTTCCTTCCTTTGATATTTCACCATCCAAAAAACCACAGTTGAGTCATATGACTGAAGAAAAAAGGTGATAGGGCTGTATCTGCAAGTCATCTTGTACAGTCCCAGTTAGCTCAATAACCTCAGAGGGAAAGCATAAAAAAAAAGGTAAAGAAAATCCTGGTTCCTTTAAAAAAAAAAAAATAGTTCCCCAAGCATTTACAGCTTGAATCAAAGGCACACAAATCTTCAATTACAAGGTTTTTGGGACACAACTCATGTCTTCCTGCAGTTAGCATGATACAAAGAACGATGCCTTCACCAGATGATTGTGCTGTCTTTGAAACTAAACAAGTTGCCACAGAGGCAGGATCATGTCATCAAAGTAGAGGGTTAGGAGATATCCAATGGGAGTGATCAGTAGAAAAACGCTTTGGAAATAACGTTGGGAAAAGAACAGCAAGTACCAGATTATATCCTAGTTGATTAGGGCTGTGAGAAAAGAGATTTTGCAAAGACAATTTGACAGCCGAATCTCTTTAGCTGAATTATTTGACTGAAATTAACACAACAACAGAGTCCCAAATCATACCCGATATTAAAAAGATAAGGAAAAAAACATACCACAGCCCTCTGCTTGTCATAGTTATTTCACTATTTAAACACTGCTGAAACAAACTTAACAAGTAGTTACTAGTTTCAATTTAATACAGACAGAGCTAAATGACACAATATACAGTAAAGCAGAGTCAGCATTGAATTATGTTGTTTTACACCAGCTGAGTATGGCAACAGAAAGCTCATTCACATTGTCAATTCACTATATTTCTCATATTTTAATGAATCTTTCCACAGCAGAGGTGAGGGCAAGTTCTACCCAACCAGCTTGCAATCAGGGTTCAGAATACTACAGCGATTCAAATGGGACAAATCCTTATGTTGCCATTTCTTACTAAATTCTAGCAGCTTCAAGAAAGAAATACTTGAACCCATGTAGATTGTTTGACAAAATCAGGACATCGACAGATTTTTAATTGGTAATATTTTTAATGGTTATTAAAAGACTGTAAAGACTTAAGTTATCAGTAAGTGATTTTATAACATATTAAGTCATGAAGCTCACTTACCTTGCCTTAACATCTTTTATCTTCTTAAGAAGAACTTCCCTGTTTTCTTTTGCTTTCTTGGATAGATTTTCTCCTTTTAGCGTTTGGGAAATAAAAGTGTCAACATCTAAATAAAGAAACAAAAAAGTACACCTCAAAAAAAGATAAATATTGCTGTAATGAGTTTGTCCTGATACTACTGTAAAGAAACTAAGAAAATTATTTTCAGGCCTACACACAGCATCGTTAACGAACATTTCAGAGTCTAAATAGGATACATTTGTTCTCTGATCTACTTATGCTTCACGCAGCAAATCCTACAGTGACATTTGATTCTTGCTCACTTAATTACACCACATAAGTCCTAGGTAATTGTTATAGTACTGCAATTTATTTCCATAACCTAAAGTAAGGGATAAAGCTAAAGCATGGAAAGAGCCTTTATGCATGTATTACTGCCATGTTATTTCAGAAGTTCAAGTTACAAAAATGGTTGAGTAATTCATTATTTCAGCAGTAACACCTACCCAGCTACCAATATAGAACACTTACTGGTTCCAGTATTTTCAAATGTTCTCACATTGTCTCTGAGTGCCCTACCTGACTAACAGTTCATATCTGAAGCCTTAATCCTTCAAACAATTAGGTAGGCACAATAACCATATCGAAGGAATTGAGCTTAAGCATGCACTTGAAATTAAGCATACCTGCAGTGTAGAATCACAAACCAAAGTTCTGATCTGCACTGTAATTTTTAATTCTTATACAGAAGATACATTTAGTCAGTCATGTAGAATCAAAGCATTTCTTAAAGTTGCCATGATTCTTTGTAATATAGTAAATATCCGTTCCATAAGATAAAAACAATGCAGTGACTGAGAATTTTGGCGAGTGTAACTCCTCCAGTGGTATGTTTTCTTGGTTAACAAAAATAATTGCCAAAACCAACTGTAAAAGTTTCTTATAGTTACCAATCAGCACACCATTAACGTAAAAAATGAAAAGTAGAAATATGACCAAAAAATCCTGCTTGTTAACTTAAACTTCTCAGCTGTATGGATAATAACCGTTCAGTTTACTGAACAGGGAAAGCATATGTAACATTCAAATGTTTGCACGCAAAAGTTTACATTTTCAAACGACTTTGAATATTCACTGCAGATTTCCTAACTGAAAGCCTTAACTGTCTGCTTTGTTTCTTTAGAAAACAGTTCAACAGAAGCATATCCCGCTTTATATCACAGGCTGCAACAAAACAAATTAAGTCAAAAGTTACTCTTTGAGAACACTAGCATAGCTATTACGAAAATTTCATTCCTCATAAATAATTTACCAGATTATGATTTAGATGTTTAGAGTGGCTTGCTGCTGTCACAAAATGTGGCAAAAATCTTCATTTTGTAAAGTGTTTTAGAGTTCTGAAGAAATATATTGATCCTCCTCCCCATGAGACAGAGAATCTTCCCCACTACATTTTCCAAAGCAGTCCTGAAGGATGGTGACCCACACTCAGTTCTATGGCATTCCTTCTTTAAAAGGACAGAAGGAAAGGCACTTAACATGTGTATTAATGAATCCTCCAGACACACCCCCAACAGCCTCTATGCCATACACTGAGCATCCCTGGAAACATTTTTGTCCTAACCTACCGAAAATTTATACATCTTCATAAATTCCAATGATTGTAATTTCCAATCAAGCAGCCAAATGAAGATCCACATGATCCCAAGACACTGAGCAGCCACAAAAACTCCCTTAGGTCAAAAGACACGATACTTTTACTACTGAGGACAAAAAACAAAATCACCAGCAGTTTTTCCCTCAATGAAACCTGACAGGATTTTCCAGTACAGACCAACCTTTCACACTGGGAGAGACATACTGATTAAATATTTGTTCCTTCATACTTTTACATATTTATTTCAAAATTAGATTGCAGCTTCAAAGTTCTACCTCGGTAACAATATGTGAAAGCTTAGAAGAATTAGTCACTTTTATAAATAAGGAGCAATGCTTGCACAGTAATCTTTAGACACTAAATAATCACAGAACTTTGCCTCAGCAGTCTTCATTTAAACTCAGTGGGCTGCTTTACTTCTTGGAAAAGCTCAAAACCCAGCTGTGAACTCAGTTGCCTCTGGTTTTGACTGACTCTCAAAGCTTTTTTCAAACACAAATGTTGAGATAACTTGTTTGTTCTCCCCACATACTCCTTAATTGTGCTATCAGAAGAAGAATTACCACTTCTGGCTTAGAATACACTGCAGATACGAAAATTGGAGGACTAACTATGTTGACACAATCTGTTCTTTTCTGGAAAGGCTTGGACTTCAAAAGCAGAAATAATGCAGAATTTTCAACCACGGAGGTACAGGGCTGAAGTAGATGCTCCATCTCTTCTTAGTAGAAGTAGGTAACAAGATGGGGGAGAGGGGGGAAAGAGAGAAACAGAAAGAGTGCAAACATGCACAAGCTCCTGATAAGTTTGTTGTTTCTAAACAGCAGCAGCAGTTACAGAGAAGACATCCCTGGGACAGCTTCCCTCTCCTGCGAGATTGTAAAACAAATTCTGTGAGCTCAGGTAGTCACAAATAGAATGCACTGTTCTCACCATGGAATACTATTACTTCCATATGTCCAAAGAAAGTATATACCTTGATTCATCACAACACCAAAATATGAAGACAGACCTGATATACACATGATCTTCAACAGGATGCTAAAGAAGCAATATACTTGGAAAACAACATGTTACTATATCGTAGATTTTCCTATATACTCAGAGTTATACAGAATGTTATATACCCTGCTCCAGCCACCTTCTGATCTAGCGCTGTAAATCCATTCAGGATATGTCAGATGCACATGAGATTGGTAACTTACACTAGGCCCCTCTGGACAAGAAACAAGAAAGTTATCTAACTTACAATCATCTCTTCACTACCTGTTATTTCCACACTATGGAAGAGTGCAGAAAGAGCAATCCCTGCTGTTAGAGCGCGCTTCATCACCGGCTTAACATAAGGGAACATTCATGCAATTTCTCTGACGTTCCTCAATGCGATTTACCTTAGAATCAGAACAGAACTCAGGACTTCAGCATGACAGGTGCAAATCTCATACAGTGAGCTTCAGACAGATGCAGTAAAATTTACCCATTTCTCACCACTATTCTAGTAACTTACTCGCTCTTCCTTCTCCATTCAAAACTTGATCGCTCCTCTGCTAGTTTAATGCTATACAGAGAAGGAAAGTGTAAGCCACTAATCAGAAGCACTTCAGTGTAGACGTGTTTCCTTCATGCTTCAGTAGTGGTTCGTCCATTGAGGAATTCAAAAAGTAATAAAAGATAAACTCCAAAAAGAAAACATCTTTGAACAGATTTCTGATTTAAAAGCAGTTTTACTAATCAGTCACCACACAAAACAGGTTATCTATTTCCATAAATTGTTTGTTTCTAACAAATTGAGCAGCTATTTAGTATCACATATTGCAGAAACTCAGCTGTTTCCATTGAAAACACTGAAATTTCACAGAGAAATAAACTTTGGAAACCTATTCAACACTTCTTAACTTTTCTTTAAGCTTGTGTGTTAGACCACCCAATAGATTGAAGACCCATATTTGTTGCTCTGTTTCTTTGAGCTCATATTTTAACTTTGTCTGAACCATGCCCCAGAGAAATTATTTACTTCCAGAAATAAACAATAGCTGCTGAACTGAAAGATCCCACTGATACAATCCACTCACAAATTGCTCTGTCAATACGGGTTACAAACTGACAGAAAAGGGAAGTCACACTGCAGTCTAGCTCTGTCCGCTTCAACTGGCTCATATAGTTCAAAGCTTAATTGCCATTTTGTACAACAGTCTGAAGCTGAAAAAGTCACTGTCATTTCATTTTCATCTACATTGCTGTTACAAGGAAAAAAGTTATTATTTACTTTGCTTTTCATTGTTAAAACATTCTGTGGTTCTCCTTACTTCCATGACTATAAACAGACAACACGGCAAGTTTTTCATCATTTTAAGTCTTTGGGGCTGTTTTCTTGAAAAAGCTTATCTGCCTAGTTTCAGCCTTCATCAAAGAATGCTGTAAATTTTTAGCCCAAAGCAAATGCTGCGCTAAAGACTGCTAATGATACCAAATCACAGCACTTCTGTTGTTTACAGGGCTTAATATTGAGATCATAAGGCGCACTTAATAAACATCCTTAAGACAGAACTACCTCATTTTTGTGTAAGGATGGGCCAAACAGACTCTCAGAGAAGCACCCAGACGGTGCCCTGGACCTTCCTTTCTCCCCTCCTCCGGTAGATAACAAAAACGTTGCCTATCACATTATCCATAAGTTAGTCACTTCATCGCCTGATGAGTTCATGCCATTCAAATAAGAACAATTATAAACTAGCAATGAGATAGGTGTGTTTCCACTCACATGGCAGAGCATGCACGCAGCTCCCTGCCCGTGACCCAAGGAGAATGCAGGCTCCTGTTTCGGGGCTGGACACACATCCATCCATCATATGACAAGGGACACCTGCATGGGGTCACCTGGTGGATGCGCTGCCAGTCACACAAGAAGGGAATGGCAGGTCAGCAGAACAATTCCTCCAGCAACCAGCCTTTTCCCATCTCTCCTCCGCCTCAAGGATTGAGAGCCAGAGAATTTGGGAAGGCAGGCCAGAGAATTTTGGAAGGAGGCTACAAGCTAGGCACATTTGTGCACACACACTGTCCAAAGGTGACCAATATTAAACAAACCACCACATATCTTTCAGCTTTACATGGGCTGGCATTAGAAAGCAAGTAATTAATTTGATTTCAGTTTTCATGCGATTCGTTAAGAGGGAACAGGTCTGAATACAAATTATCAAGCAATATCTGTGACTGCCTGTCCTCCTGAATGAAGAAATATAAGGATTTTGCTTCCTTCCCAACTATATTTAAAAGTCTCTTTCCAGAGTTTGCTAAACCATCTTTAAAAAAAAACTTATACAGAAACAGAACACATGATGTAAAATAAAAGCGACTGACACTTTAAGATGTCTAAAAACACCACATTGATCCACCCTAAGAGGTAGGTGAGCATTCCTTTTAGTACAAAGTTCTGGAAAGGGCAGCCTTTAGAAACTGCTGTACCTCAAATCCCCAAAAGCAAGACTATCTTGCCATGTTGCCACATACAAAGCATCATGACAAACATTGACCCTGAACAGTTTCATTAGTGATTTAGAAAACAGAAGTACATCCAAACTGCTAAGACTCCTCAAATGAAGCAAACAGATACAACTACTCTTAAGAGGTTAAAGAAAAAAAAAAAACACATTGTAATCAAGGATATCTAATCTCATTGGCTGAGTAGTTGAGCATCCTCTCTACATTAGAGGCAAGGAAAGACCAAGCTGTAACATATTAAGCATATCATGAAAAAAAAAAACCACACCAGTACAAATCATGATCAAGTTACAAAGTGATTCCAAATGAACTATGATAAAAACCGTTAAGGATTAACCTAAAGATTTACACTGTATGCCACATTATGCTGCATCTATTGTGGTTTGTTGACATATGATTATGAAAGAAATGTAAACTCAGTCAGATGAGAAAGATAGACTCCACGTTAATTGAAAAAGACAAACTAAGTGAATAATGAGTATATAAAAAATAGCCTATGCCATTTTCATCACCCATATATGACACTTATTCTCAAGTTTATGGCAGAGACAATTGAACTACGTTTCAAATCACTGGAGGTAATTTCTTACCAGGAATGACTTTGCGCATTTTTTCACCTCACTGTTTCTATTCTTATTCCATTACTATTGAAATACATATATATTACCAATGCTGTAAATACAAGTCTACAATAATTGCCCTGGATTTTCTTGTAAAGATAGATTCTTCAGCAAGAACCAGCATTCGTTAAAGGCTTGGAAACGTGAAAATGATACTTTAAAACAAAGAGTAAAGTTCTAAACAACAATATATTTTTAAAATTGAACCAGCCAATGAAGAAGAGCTACACCATACCTAGGTGGCTTTTTCTATGACAGGAATGTAAGGAGCAAGTCCAGCAACAGCTGATTAAGGAGGCCAAAAAAAGACAGTTGTCTGAATGTCAGGGGTAAATATAACCGCTGTACTGCCCAATATTAAAAGGTAAGCAAAACTAAAGTCATGGACTGGATCCACCATCCTGTAGTTTTCTTGCCTTACCCTCTTCTGCATGCTGTTTCCAGGATGCAACTAAAGAAGGGGGCAAACGATATTAATTTGGAGAAAAAATTAGAGGAATCATTGAAAAAAAAAAAAAAGGCAATTTGGACAATATGACTAAGCATTTAAACAAACTGAATAATATCTGGGTGGAAACAGTCTCTAGGGCAAGAACACTGGTTTCTATTTTGTTTTGGGGTTTTGTTTAGTAGAAAAAGGAAAACAGATACTGGGACTAGATATAAGGTTCCATATGAACCAGAGAAAGAGTTTTATTCTGTTTTCATAGCAAAAATCTTCGTAACTTTTAAAATATGAATACAGAAGATTCAAGCTGGAAATACTGCAAAGTGTGAAAGGAAAACTGCATAATAAAAGGCAATACGATCCTTACTACAGTCATGATGTAGGCAATACAACCCTTACTACAGGTGTGATGAATGGAAGATGAAAAAAGATATAAATGACACATATATCTAATGATCATGACACCATCAAAAACTTTAAAAAATAAAAAAATAAAGATTTCTTAACTCCTCCAACTAAATCTCCATTACTGAGAAAAATCGAGATGGTCCAAGCAACTAGTCTGATTTATGTTACAAGAGAAATAACATGCTTTTGAGGAAGAAGCAGCCTCTGAAATCCTCCTGGGCTATGGGCAAGCCAAAACTTAGAATGTGCATCAGAGAGTAAGTTAAAATAAAAATGAGCAGGCCTCCAACAATCAACGTAATCAATAAAAATTTGACAGCAAGGTAAAAAAAAAACATCCCACTTTGCCAACCACCCAAAAAAAGATCCTGAATGTACAAACACCACAAAGGATACCTTTTCAAAAGAAGAAAAGACACAATGGAGCTGGGCTTCATGCACTAAATTCCAAAACCTCAAGCATCATCTACAAGGTGCAGAGACACAGATAGGGAATGAAGAAGTCACATACGTTACCACGCACCTCCCAGGTGTGGAGAGAGGGGTGAGAGAGCAAGAAAATCACTTTTTCCTCCCACCAGAAGTTCAATTCAAGACTAGAGGGCCCTGTTTCTGTCCCCAGTGCTTCCCTCCCACCACTCCAACAAGTCAGAGAAGAGAGGATGGGATTGTGAAATCCCAACAATCCTCTCAATAAGCCCATTGCCACGCTGACCTTTCCCCCTCAGCTTCACAGAAACAGCTTCCTCCTGTTTCCCACTAACGCAGTTAGCCCTGAGCTCAAGCTGTGCTTCTGCCTGGAACATTTCAGCGCCACTGACATGCAACTGTAACGACCCTGCCAGCACGTGTGACAGAATTTGTTTTTGCATTAAAGATATAATATTGTTTAGCTTCAAAGTAAAACACTCACAAGTCAGAAAGTTTCCTGTGCAACTTTAATTCATCCCCTGGTGTGTTTATACCCATTATCACCATGTTTAACTACAGGAGCACTTAGTATGTTTTCCAGTAGGACCCCTACTTGTTCAGCGTAGTGGGTGGACAGTACTCCAACAATCAATCAAGGCTAAGCAGGGATAAGGAAATCCATATGATCGCTCCTCCACTTATTGGAGAAGTTGGAAATAGTAGGCAAAAAGACCAAGGAGAGAAGGAAGAACACAGTATTTATGAGATTTTGTATCTGTCACTGCCTCACTGCTATGTGACTAACAGGCTGAAAAAAGGTGCTTGTTGCTAGACATTAACTGCATGTTCTCAACAGAACCTGATATGAAGAAGTGCCTGGCACTCATAACGGCCACTGAATAAAGACATCCAACTCACATTATCTTATGCAGAAACCAGCACAGCATGGAGGCAGGTGAATTTGAATTCTAATTCTGTTCCACCATTGATTATTTTTTGCAACCCCAGATCACATCTTGTTTATTACACTAATTTTACTGACGGGAAAACAATATTCCCTCATCACAAAGAGGTGCTGAATCAATACTTGTGAGCCATTAAAATAATACATTAAGAAGCACCCGCGAAGAAGAACATGCAGAAATTAATAACTATCAACTCAATGCAGTCTTTGTATTGTGTAAGAGTTGCTTAATGAATAGTAAAGATATTACAGAACTCCCTTCCTCTCTCCATTATCATACATCTTCACTACATTAATAGTTTCAGCAAAAAGAAGCAGAAGACTACATAATTAAATATTACCAGAACCTAAATGTGTCAGTGAATGAACTGCTCATATGGCTTGATGTACTTTAGTTTTTAACTTTTGTGCATGACTGGTAACCCCCAAAAAAAGAGTAATCCCTTTTTTTTCTTAACAAAAGGAATCAGGATATTGAATATGTATAGTGTATAGCCATACTTATCCTTACATTTCTTTCCCTTTGTTAATTCTGCTCCGCTTTCCCCTCTGTTAATTCTAAGTAAGGATTAAAAGTTACAAACTATTAATTGTTCCTCACTACACCATCTCCACCCTGCTAGATTTCAGTTTACTCCCTAATTACACTGTTATAAAACTAACAGGTGTTAAGCCCATTTTGCATTGAGTCCCAAAACAAAACTGCATGTGAAAGCAAATCAAGTTGAAAATTTATTACAAATACAGTTGTAGCCATGTATTATTATGTAGCATTTACGCTACCATAATAACAAAACAAAGATTATTGCTAAATAATTCCATTCTCTTAACTTCAGTTCTATAGTCAGCACTAAAGAAACCACCTCATTGTCTTCCAGAAAAGCTGAAGCTGTACACACACTAGATACCTGTATATAACTTAGGCCGTTGATCATAGTGACACTGAAAGAGCATGTAAACATCCCCCTTGAGGGAAAAGGGGTGTTCCCAGTTTCACTTTGAAATACCTTTCTATTTCTCTTTCCATGGGAGACTGGATAAAGATGGAGAGAAGGACAGGTTGTAAAGATGAGGCACCATGACAAAAAACAGCACAGTCTGGAGTAATCACATCTGCATTGCACCCTCCCCTGAAAAATATCCTAAAAGCACTTAAAACATTAAAGAGTTTCTAAGATCAGCTTCACACAGTGGAAATAGCTCCAAAACAAACACACACATGCTTTGTGTGATCACAAGTTCCACAATACAGTAATACCACAGAAACTACCAAGGTTTGGAAAGGCCCTGTAAGGCTAATTTTTTAAATATATTTTTTTAAATTATTAAGAATCTATACCATGAAAACAAATGATCAGCTTTCCTTCTTTCCATTGGCCTTTCATGCAGATTTTACTACAGATGGTATGATCTGCAAATAATATCATTACAAACAGTAGTTGGAAACCACTTCGAAGAGCTGGCAGAAGTGCTTTAAAGGTGAGAAGACTGACCGGTGACAGCAATGTGTTTCAAGCATTAAGTCTTACAATTAAAATGTTTAAGAACAGCCTTCAAAGGTGATGAGCTACACTAGGTTCTAGCAGGTGCCCTGACATGTAATCAAGTACTTCATTTCAGAGGGAAGATTTTGAAAAGCAAGGGTAATTTGTACAGCTTAGTCAGAGCTACGCAAGTTCCTGTGGCAGAAACAGAAGTTCTCAGAAGAAAGATACTTCTGAAACTGAACTTTTTTCAGGAGAGCAAAGCCATTTTTATGAATTTTTCGTAACGATAAAAGAAATCCCAAACTGGAAATATACAATTTGTTTTAATGGACAGCAAAAAAAAAAGTTTTTAAAAAATGAAATCTAAATGTTGAACCTAAAAACTATTGCCAGTATTTTTAAGTCTCTACCAGCACTATTGTTGATAACTCTTCACAATGAGAAGTCATCCCATTCCTATGCTCCAACGTATCCATGGACAGGCACAGACAGGAGTGTTTGACATGACAACAGGCCAGCAGTCCAGTAACATCTTAATTATTTTCGGTGACATCAGCCTAAGCTATTTAGCGGGGAAGTTTTTTAAATTTTTCAGTTAATTCAGGGAAACAGACCTGCCGACAGCAGAACTGCAGGGTCCAACTCCCGACAGTCCCTGCCAGGCCACTGACACACCTCGGAGGGCAGAAACTCCCACCTGACGGCTCGGTGGTTCACTCGGGGCGGCGGGGCCTGCCCGGTGCCCGCTGCCTCCCTCACACGCCTGTCAGCTGAGGACCCTCGCCAGAGGCGGGCGGGGGGCTGAGGGCGTCTCAGCAGGACGGCCAGGCCGGCAGCGGGAGCCGGACCTCTCTCCTTCCTCATTTCGGGTGCGCCGAGCAGCCGCAGGGAGGGGACGGCAGCACCGCGCCGGAGGGCTGCCGCCGCCGGGACACGGCGGGGAGGAAGTAACCGGGGGAGAGCAACTGGCGGGGGAAGGGAACCCCCCCGACCCACGCGGTGGACGCGAGCGGTGGGCGCCCGCTGAGGAGCGCTCCGCCGGGGCGGCGGCACAGGGGGCCGGTCCGCCGCGCCGCGCTGGCTACCCCGGCCCGTCACACCCCCCGCCGGTCCGTCCCCCTCGGCCACCCCTCCGCCTCCCGGGAAGCCCTCCCTCCCTGCCGGCGGCCGGCCTTACCTGCCAGGAGGCTACAGACCTCCTCGGGGATGGCGAGGGCGCCGTGCATGCTGAGGGCGGCGGGGGGCAGCCGGGAGGCTGGGGACACCCTGCGGGCGGGGCTCGGCGTCTCCCCCCGCCACCGGCACCGGCAGCGAGGAAGCAGAGGCCCCGCCCACCGGCCGCAACGGCACGACAGCGAGCCGCGGGGGCGGAGCTGCGAGCCGCGAGGGCGGGGCTTCACCACGCTTTGCGCCCTCCCCCCACGTGAAGCATGCGCTTCACTCCCCTCGCGGTGTTTCCATCAGCTGCGGGGTGTCCCCTTTAGCAACGCCCCGCCGCGGCGAACTGCCTCCCACGTGACCGCTGCCGCCCAGCCATTTTGCGTAAGGGCACCCTGTTGCCAGAATCCAACATGGCGCCCAGCGTTAGTCATCTGCTCGCCTCCGCCCCGAAGCCCACGAGAAGTTGACTATTGGATGAGAATACCCGGAAGCTGCTCTCTGGTCCATTGATTGTCCCGCCCAAGCGGGAGGCCCTTCCCAGGCCGGGGGCTGGCGGCCCGCTCTCCTCTCACACGGGTGGGTGGGGTGGGAGTGGGGTCCCTGGGTGTGAAGGGCAATAAATTTTGGACCAAATTTCTTTCAAATATCTTTCTAGCCTTTATTCGGAGCATGGTGCTGACCGTAGCTCACTTGTTAGCAGGTGGGATGGTGCTGCTGACAGAATGAGGGGGAAGAACATCAGCCCTGGTGTTCAGCAGGGCCCTGCTGGTTTCCCCACTTATCTTCCCTCTCGGCCCGTTCCCATTACCAGTGGCAGGGTTTGGGATTTGGGGTTGGGTTTGCAGACCACAGCCTGGCTTTATGCCACTGTGGTGGGAGTGTCCCAATGGTCACAGCTGGCAAAATCAAGCCAGGGAACTTGAGGAGAAAATCACATGCACAAAGGTGGCATGCAGTGAAATAAGAAATGGAAAGTGAAGCAGTGGGAAAGGGCCTGTTGGTATTGGCCTCTGTTAGCACAGATGTGTGGGCCAAAGAAGGAAGGGATGCTGTCCCAAGCAACGCAGCTGGGCTGTTAGAAGGGCTGACTGTAGAAGTTCTGTTTATGGGGCACCTTTGATATATTTTTCCCCGCAAATCCCTAGTCATATGTATTTGGAGCACATTAGTGATGTAATATGTTTAGTGTAGAAATAGTCAAAGTAAACTTCTAGCATGTGCATTTGTGACCTTGGTGGTTTTGGCTATATCTATGTTATTATTACAGAATATGTGTTTGTGTTAGAGCTACAGTTATGTCAGCACATCTGTGTGTCATACCAGTGTAGAAAAAACAGCAAGAAAAAGAAGTTATATTTCTGAAAATTCACCTTTAGACCACGGTAATTTTATTAACACTTGTGGCACAGCTGGCAGTACAGCTGTATCAGTCAGGTATTAAAACAGTTTTGTACTACTGCTTCATGTAGCTGTGCCAGCTGAAGTCTGCAATGTAGATGTGGTGTTAGATTATATTGTTCTCCTGACCTCTCACATCTCTTTTAATTACATGGAACAACTCGTTGCAAATACATCTGGGTTTTCAAAGCATTGCCCCTTTATTACCTGATTTTATGGCCATCTTGACTGAAACACAAGCAGTTAACTAACTGACCTGTATAATGTTGCATAATGATTTTTATGTTAGTTATCCAATTTCAAAATAAACATGCACATGCATCTGGGTGCATATCTGTATAAACAGATCTTGCCTCTTTATTGTATAAATACCTACTACTCTTCTGGTACAAGAATGTGTTTGATTAATTTTCCTGTGGTTCGCAAGAAGGGCTTTCTGGGCTTACGTTAAATTACAAATTTCAGATGTGCAGTCTTGGGAAGCTGCCATAAGGACTGGGAAAATGGCTTGCAGTCTAATTTGCTTGCCCTTTTTCAGGTTAATCATAATCCTACTTTCTTGTGTTGACTTTATGGCTCCATCCATTTCTGTTCCAGAAATGAGTCAAGGGTGTCACTTGAACTCTGTTGTAGTCTTTGTTTTGAGATCACTTTTCCTGATAATTTATTCCATATGTTTACCATTTCTGTGAGCTTTCCCTGCGTTTCAGAACATAAAATGAGAAGAAAGAACTTACCCTTATTATTTCCCACCCCCCATACTCTAGTCACTCTATTTTTTTTCTGAAAGACCTCCTTGTTATTGCACTGAAGACCAGCCCATCACACAGTTAGCAAGATTTGTGACCCAGGCCTATTTTAAGCCTTGTTAAGTTCCAGATTTACTCATAGTTCCCTAATTTTTAAATCTACCACTAATAGGAAGCATAATTCAAAACAGACTCCTTCACTGAAACAAGCCTGGCTTCAGCACCGTTGCAGCCTGGTTTCTGAAGATTCCATAGCTTGTACCTCATTGAAACCAGACACGCCGCTTCACCTAATCAGGGCCATAGATCAGGGGTTCTTGATTTGTGGGTAGCAACGCCACAGGGAACACGCAGAAGTTTATTGTCCTTCTGTTTGGGGAGAGCTACAAAAAGAGGCTGTTCAGGAGGAATAGCCCACCTGAATCTGCAGAAAGCTGTAGGAAGAATAAAGTTTCCCGTTCTGGAGCAGCATCACAGCCGCCTTGCCCCTGAAAAAATCCAACATATCCAGAGTACTGGGAAGTCCAATGTTTTTCCATTAAATGTTCCACTTTTCTGCAGCCATATTTTTAAAACTTAGATTCTAGGGAGATGAAGGAAACAGGACCTGCGCGCAGCTGCTGCTGGTTCTCTACATGTCCTTTAATAGAAAATTAATTGGGTTACAGGGCATGCTGCCCACACTGCTCCCTGCACTATTTCATACAGGCAGCAGCAGCCTTGTTGAGACGACACTGTGTTCTCATCTGTTCATCCCGTTGGCTGTCTGTCTTCTTTAGACAGATTCAAAACAAAATAGCTAGTCAATAATCAGAATATGTATAATTTTAAATTATTTAATTACATTAAACAGTAGTTGGCAAAGATTTCTGGCATGCACATATAGCTGTTAAATGGAAAGAGCACAGACTTTCTTCACAGAAGCACTTTCTTTGCAAAGAAATACAAAAACTTCTGGGTTTAAAAAAATCAGAAAGTTATGTTATTGAATCACAGTGCTCTAAACATGGCAACTCTTTATGTATTTGACCATGGTCTCTGCACTGAAGAAAAGCTGTGGTGCCTCTAACAGTGGAAAAACATATTGTGAACTCCTTGTCCTCTGGCAAAACACCATAAATGTTTTCTTAGGATTTGCTTCTACTGCTCAAATTAAAATTATTTCCTCAGAGGCAGATACGTTCAGGACATCACAGCAGTTGTTTTGAGAATAGGTTTACAAATTTACTTCGAAACATAAAGAAGAGCTAGTACTTCATGTAATAACTCATTAAAATTTTGTGTATCCTCTTCTATTCAGAATCCATCTCCATGAAAGCTTCCTATTTTGCTGTTCTCTTACAGGTGTTTCATACAGAAAGAAAATCTTTGAAGCATTCAAGTCTTGTTTGCATAGTTGGGTTGCATTGGCTGTACTTTGTTAGGATGTGGAAACATGGTCTTGCACTTAGAATTCAGCCCATTGAATTCAGCCCATTGAACATAAGCTGAATACGTTCTTCAATTTATGGGATGCTTTGATGATCACAAATGGAACTGAAATGTACTCAGTCAGACTGTAAAAGTTTTGAACACTGAGTGCTTGTTTATTAGGTTATATGATGAAAAATTGCTACAGCAACCTTTATTCTACTGTTTGGAGACTTTGGTGTCACTGTTTCATGATCTGAGTTACAAAACTGATGTACTTTTCTTTGCGAAGGTGACCTGCCATTTTATGGAGTACTTCCCAGGTTGGTACTGTCTTGCTCTGAATGTCGCTTTCTGTAAGCTTATTATTTTGAGACTGTAGCCTGAGAATAGCAATTCCCAACAGGTTTAAAAACACATGCCAAGAAATACAAGTCATTCCTTTCCATCTCCATGTTTTTCCAGCTATAAGACCACAGAGAGGTGCTGAACTGAACAAGATCAAGAATGGTCCCCTAGATCATTTGCCATGCACTGTATCATGACTACCTGCTCAGCCTTCAGAACTATTATTTCTGATGCTGAACTCTTCGCCTTTCCCAGTAAGGAGCAACAAGGGCATGATTCTTCATGTTTGTACTTGAATATATTCTAGCAATGTCTGATTTTACCTAAGAATTACCTCTGGAAAGAAAGATGGGTGTTTACATTATCACAACTATAGGATAATAAATATAACTTTGAATGATGTTGTAAGAAACATTTTTGCATAAGCATTTCTTTTTACCTGAGCATCCATTAGCTTGTATAGGATTGTGCATTATTTGGTATTTTATTAGACCAAAAATATTCTTTATCTCAAGTACAAGTTCAGTGTCTTGTTTAAGAAAAATTTTATTAAGAAAACTCACATCGGATAAAGGCTTCAGAGTTTCACTAAGGTCCTGTTTTGAGCTGATTTTCCAGCTGGATTGATTCAAATGGAACATCCTGGAAGTTAGTTTTGGCACAGGTGTGAGATTTCAGTGGACATTTTGTCTTGCTAATGTTTGTGAAAGCAAGCCAAAGATAACTCCCCAAGTATCACAGAAGACAACCTTTGCTGCTCATCATGCAAATAGTTCCAGTGAAGTGTGGAGACGACCAGCTGAATAAGAGTTACAAGATTTCAGCTTATACTAAATCCATTTGTTCCTGTTTGTGTCTAGCCCTTTGTTCTTAGATATCTTAAATACCAAAGGAATGAAGACTCTTCCTCTCTCTGTTTCTCCTCTTCAAGATGTATAGAGGTGCCCTGATGGGTCTTGTGCAGCTGAGTATGGTTTTAGGAAGGAAGTGGGGAGGGAAGCTCTGTTTGACTGGACTTAATAATCAGATCTTACATAAACTTTACCCCCTATATAACCTCAATATATAATGAATATTTTGGAGCAATGAAGAGTCTTAATTACCCTGGGGTGGCTAAACATGGATAAACATCATGTTGCATTGTCCAGAAGTAAAAGCAGTATTTCATCATTTTTTGAAAGACAGATGAAATAAAATCTAGGTGCCCTCTAACCTAAATTTAGTGTTCTTTCTAGTTCTTTCAGCCTTGTTAACGATATAATGCATTGAGTCATATTTTAAACAAATTATACCGTAGGTAATTAAATGAATGAAAAATAGTTTTCCATGCATTTCTATATGAAGATCCTATATTCTTTTCCTATTGCAGTAACATCACTTCAATCCCCTGTGCCATGAGGCACTCACCATCATCTGTGCCACTGCCCTCTTTTTTTTCCTCCATGCCTCTTACTCCATTAGTGAGGAAAGAGCAGCATTTTCTGTTGCCAGTTCGGAGGGATTGCTGTGCTGTTTGGCCTGTCAGCACACTTCTGCTGGTCGAACAGCCTGCAAGCCAAACAGAATAGGTGCCTTCTGAGCCCGGGTGGCAGTCTTTTCTGCAGTGGTGTCATTAGCTTGGCTCTCTGTCCTTCATCTAGCAGCTGCTTTTCAAGAAGTTTTTAAGAAGGTAATATCTGGAGGCTATATCTACCAGATAGAGCAAACGGATTTTAGGAAGAATCAATATCTGGACAGGTTTTCTTGGATAATGAAGCAAAAAAAATACTACTTTGGAGACTCGGAGGTAAGTTTGACAATAATTAGCAGAAGCTTTGAGGCACAGCCAGCTTAAGTGTGCCTGTCTGCTAGTATGTGTTTTGTGAGCAGCAGGGCAATCCCTTTTTAAAAGTTCCCTCATCTGTACATTGTAGAAGATGTAGTAACAACAGATTTGCAAGAAAAAAAGGGGTTTCCAGGGTTGCAAAACTTGTGTGTAATGTGACATTTCCCTTCACAGGGGAAATAAAACAATCCCTTTGGTTTAAAGTGGAACTGAATCAAAATCAGCATAAAATCTAAATAAAATTTCTGCAATAAGCTACAGAGTACTGGCTCGCAGCCTCTGAATTGCCAATCTTTTAACTGAAATAAAGACAAAGAACTTCCTAAACAGGTGGCATTTCTCAAAGTGACACACTGAAAGCCTTCAAGTAAACATGAGTGAAGTGGTAAGCTAAGAGTTAAAAAAGTTAGAAGGAGCTGCTGTGTTATTTTTATTTTTAAGAAGTCAAAGTGCGCTTTAGAAGAGTGCTTCCCTCAGCCTAAAAAGATGAATATATGGATTCTTGTTGTCTGAATTCAACATTGTTTCTGGGGAACAGAGACGAAAATCCTCTTCAGGCTCACATAGAAAGGACTGGACTAAGTGAAGCAGATGTACAGACTCATTTCTTGCCATGCAAACTCATTTTCTCTTCTTTAAAGTGATACATAGATATGTAAAATATCATGCCGAATAAGAAGCATTTGTTGTTTCCACTAGAAATTGCATATGATCCCATTTTATTGAACTGCTCAACTGATAAACTTCACCTTGATGGATTTAGTTTAAGCTGTGAATTATTATTTTGTAAAATAGAGAACCTTGAAAAACTCCTGATGCAAATACACTTTATTTATAAAGTGTCTTCTGGGATATCACATGGTTTACAGTGAGACTACTCAATTAATAAAATAGCTTTTCTCAGCAACTATTTCTACAATAATGTCCATAAACTACAGTGTGCCTGGCTAAAAGTATTCCAAGACAATCACAGCAATATGCTAAAGGGGGTAAGCAGACCCCAAGCCAATATTGTCTCACTTTTTTTTCTTCTTAATTTAATAAAAAGCTCTGAATACAGAGACTGATGAATTTTCAAGTTCTGACTGACGGGTTTTCAATTGATCTTGGTACTTTATAGCTCCCTTCACTTGTGCAACTAAGCACCGTAGTAGCCCAACCAAAACAGAAACCGTATGAGGTAAAGAGGAGTTATTACCCCTAGGCTGTAAAAGGAGCACCCAGGAGAAGTGGCTTTGCCAGGATGACAGGGGAAGTATGTGGCAGCATGTGGAAATCAGCCAGATCACAGAAATCCCAAACAAGTGCATCCACTACTGGGTCATACCACCCCTCCAGCAAGCCACCGTAAAATCCTTCAGCTGTCACTGGCTCACCGGAAGATCATTTGATTCCTGTCCTTTCTGTGAAGGGTTTTATGTATAGACTTCTTATAATTCTTCAGTCCCAGACTGAAAATTTTGGGACTAACATTTTAGGACTAACCTACATCTCCACCAGCTGGCACAGTGCAGTCCTGCTAGCTTGGCAGAACTGCCTCCATCGCTGTTTTTGCAGCTTCTTATCTTTTCCAGGCATGAGTCTGATGCTAACATAATCAATGCTGTCAACAGCTAAAAAGCTAAAAAAGTTAGGAGACTGATATGTTATAGTTCATTTAAGAAATCAAAGCACACTACGTAAGACTCCTTCCACAGGACTCTGCATTCAGTGACACCTCTATGGATCTTCCCACATAGGTAGCTCCTGGCTTCCACCATGATGTGAAGACCCACTTCATCCTCGCCATCCATCTCTCCTTGCCGTTCCCAGTGAGGCTGCTGACCTGAACACCAGCTGCCAGTACTGTAATGTCTGCTGAGCAAACGTCTCCAGGATGTATAAAGCATATAAATACATAAAATACAAAACTGTTGTGCTTTCATCTAACATTGATAGGCATTAAAGATCCTAGACCTAGACACTGACAAATAAAACAAAATGAGACTAGGGCACAGAAGGCAGTCTCAGGGCTTCCCAATCAACTGCTGGTAAGCTTGATTTTGCCCAATACACTGATCCATCTTACCCATTTCTGCTTAAAAGTTTATCAATGCAATTATTCCTAATGAAAGTATTAAATACAGTGCCAAACTCATGAGCCAGAGGGCTGTTTTTTTCAAATTTTTCATTACCTACTAAGTAAATTAATTAATGCAAATGAAACTCTAGTGTCATAAAACCACATCCTGCTCTAAATGAAGACAATGGCAAAACTGTCATTGACCTCCATGGGAACAGGTTCAGGCCCATAACTTTCCTATATTGTACATTAAGCGACATAATCAGAAATACTATCTTCTCCCATTGAAATGATATATAGATATAGCATGACAAGTAGCAGCACAGGGACTCATCTGATGGCTGTAATTAGAGGTTTTTAATGACAGGTTAGGTATGTTTAATATGCAATTCCACATTGCTCTTACACTATCAGATTCTATTCAGGATCTTTACGCATAACATAACTGAATTCAGAGGCAGATGAATGTTCCTGATATTTCAAATTCAGCAGTTTTGCTGATTTAGCACCTCTGAAACATGCACCATGTGGTGAACAAACACTGCAAGCAAAGATGTTTTCCACTGAGATTTGTCAGGGATTTAAAACATTAACACCTTCCTGGTCTCCTTACAGATAGAAAAAATGTTGCTTTCTATTTAGATACAGAGAGCTGTGCAATCATTCTAATAGGTATCATTTAATTATCTCTGAGGAATTTAGGTGTGGAGCCAACTCCATGTATTAGTTAATAACCAATCCATTACTTGATTAACAGACTTACATGAAGAAAGCTTATCATCCATAGATTTGTCTGCTTGGAATTAAGTCAAAACAAGATATTGAAAATATAGGGGTTTTTAGGTTTCAATATCTTACAGAAAAACCATTGTGCCAGATTACAATGAAATGTTCTGAAGAATAATACATGTCTTAAAAATAACAGGTACTCTAAGTGTGTAAAAACAATATAAAAATAACCCAAGGCACCACTAAGTAAGCATGAGTCAGTGCTTCCAGTAAATTCATGGCAACTGCAAGCAACAGGAAAAGAGTTGTCTAAAAACATTGCCATCTTACTGTAAAGACTTGATCCAGAGGGTTTAAATGTCTCATGTATATAAGTTTGCCAGTTCATATCCATTTATACAATTACCTTCTCTTGGGATTTTTCTTTCTCCCCCCTAGTTATCAGTAGCTTCTTCAGAAAGTCATCAGTGCCTGATATAGCAAGATTTAGGAATTATTCTATAAGCTTCTTCTCTTGACATAGTGTTAGGAGTGTATTTTGGCCTGGAAGCCTGAAGCTAAATACTTCAGCATTCGTAAGCCATGCCAGGGATTCTTGGAAACACCTGCATCTTGCAGTTATGCAAATGCCTTTGAGGTATGTCAGAACACTGTTTATTTGCACCATACCAACAGCATGTCATCTGAATTAATTTTCACATTCTTGTCCTGATGGGACATGGCTCTGAATATAAAAATTGACATATGAGAGTGCTGTGTGGTTAAAGAGGTATTGATGCTTTCCCAAAATTACCCAATAGATCTTTGCTGGCCAACAAGATGATTAAACTAAGATACCTTTGTGAGTTTCAGATTAACAACCCCAATTCACAGATGTATTTATTGTTTCACGGGCATGCATCAAGAGATGCATCCAACAGTGATGTGAATGGGTTGAGAGGCAAAAATACACCAGTATTTGAGTAGTATCACAGTCTTAAATAAATGCAATACATCAATGCTTCTCAGTGCTGTCCTGCACGACAGCCTACACTTTGGGCTGAAAACCCCTGCAGGCAGGTCCTTCACTCCTTCTTCAGCAAAATCAGGTCACTTGGAGGGCAGGAATGAGGTGGGAGAGCCCATGTTCACCTGTAGTCCTTCAAAGCATCACTAATGTTTTGTTTAAAAGGTTCAGTAATATAACAATAACAGCTGGTTCTGGAATCAGCATCAGAGAAGATTCAGAATACATCACTTGTACCTCAGGAAGGCTGTGGCAAAGTTTGTTCATTTCCTGTGTTGTGGCTTCATGACCAACAGAGCTGAAAATTGTGTTACTCAGAAGATTATTCTTTTCCTCTTGATTTCTGTCTCCTCCATATGTATTTTTCTTTTGGTTGTGTGACACTAGCAAAGTAAAACCTTCAGTAGATGGCTTATCTGAAAGCAAGACTGTAGGAGGAGAATCTGATCTGCACATTTTTGGCACATTTCATTCCATACATTTATCTGAAAGAGATGGGTACGGCATACTGGTAGGCATAGTACTTTTATCACACAGCTGTCTAGCTTTATGTATCAGCTTTCTATAAAACAGAATAAATAATGGTGTCAAGGTGAGCTTTTTCTTCTAGATGTTCCTAAATCAAAGAGGGAAGTTGAGGAGCTAAGATGGTGATTTGCTTTCACTGCAGGGAATATCCCTGTTACTGGGTATTGCTTGCAAAAGGGTACACCTTCTCTGAGGGACATGGGAAGTCCTGCCAGCCCAGTAGCCTCTCTGGACAGGAGAGGATACCAAGCAAGGGACTCCAAGTCATGTGGGTCTTGCTAGTGTATGGGGGACTAAGCAGGTAGTTGCCTTTGGTCTACTCTTTTACAGAATATATCACCTTCTTTCTAAATGAGTACTTTTGTGGTTTTGTCTTGTGGTTGACTATGAGCTCTGAGAGGTTTGTTTGCAGGCTGGCACATATGAAAGATCCTGCTGTCTCCACTGTGGATTCTTTTAAGTCCTACAACTTTTGAACGCACACTTCAGCCTTTTCTTTGTCCAGAATTTATGGGATCTTCTCTCCTATTCATCTTCATATTTTCATGAACTTTTAAATAATTTAAGTATCTGTGTAACATTTGCTTATTTCTAATCAGGTCAAAACCAAAAAGGTTCAAAGACAGTATTGGGTACATGCATAGACATATGCAAACAAATGCATAGCACATTCTCGGGTGGCTCTGTTACAATGGCATGTTGTGGAGAGTAGCTGCCTCCAGGAATTGCTGTCCAGTTCCATGTTTGAGGCTGAACATATTATCTTTAATTATAATAAAATCGCTACCTGTTTTTGTTACAGCTTTTGCCTGACCACATTCTAATGTGCCCATGGCAAGGAAAATATTGTTTCCATTCCAATTGGCATAATGAGAAAATAAGTTCAATGTATTGGCTTTAACACAGTATTTATCAGAAGATTATCTTTTGAAATTGTCAGTTTATGGCATGATAATTTGATCTGGTACTTGAAACCTGTCAAGTTAAAAGCAAGCTTTCTTCAATAATCATATTCCTTTTCACTTCACAGGTGGGGCCTAATAAAGTGAACTACTGAAAAGTATTGAGGCAATAGGAGGCTTGGTATTTCAGTAAGTGCAATGAAGACTGCATCCCAAGAAATTGCTTGGCAATGTTTTCCATATACAAGCTTTCTTCGTGAGTACCTCCTCTCCCTTACAAATCGGAAGGCAGAAGACTATTGAGCAATAAAGGATGGAGGGGAGGGACATGGTAGCATAACTAATAACTAGTAAAGGTATGGGTGATATCTAAATATTAATACGAAACCTTAAATATTGGTGCTAGTCCAGTATATTTTGTTGAATGAGATGTAGTCTGGTTTGGCCTAACTTGTCCAGCTGACTGTGTTCCAGCTCGCAAGAGAAAAGTCTTTTCAATATAAGTACCCTAAGTGGTAAGATAAACTCTAATAATAGTAATAGGTGAAGTGTTATTCCACCTCAGGGAATGGGGAGGTAAAAAAGTTAATTGTTAGTTCTAAAATAAAGCCCATGGAGCAGCTGTTTCCTTGTTTCAACTGGGGGCATCAAACTGTTGACAATGATACAGGTTGAGACAGTCAGCATGAAAATTATAGAATTCTTTCCAAATATTAATTTGCCTAATATACTGTCCAATGAATTACGTTCTGATGAAACATAGCGAAAGAAAGCCTTCTTGTAGAAGCTAAGACTTTCATAAATCTACCTAATTCATTCCTTCATTCTAATTAACAGGACCAAGGAATAATACCAGCTTTTTTTCCCACTGGTTAATCAAGAAATTATATCTACCTGTAATAAGACAACACAGTATGCGTATAAATAGCAGTATCTAAGATATCTCTGATCTTACCTGCAGCATTTACCCTATTCTGATGCCAGAGCCAACTAGATGTTCAGAAAAAGAAAACAGGAACAAAGTGACCTGGCAGCTATGCAAAATTGTTTGGAAGGGCCTCTCACAGAGCTTGAGATCATATAATGAGATTTTAATTGCCACCTTTGTTTCTTGTGACTGTGCCCCTTGCCAAAGGGGGCTTAGAACAATGGCAGAGAATCCCCCTTTACATGGGGAATTCTGCACCTTATTTCCACCAGATTGCTGAAAGGCAGCTAGGAAATGCTTCATATCATAGAAGTTAATGAAAGAATTTATGTGTTTTAAACTGTTTTTTAAATTTTTATGTTTCTTTTCCTCCTACAAGCACTGACCACATATTCCAGTAATGCACTTGAAGGTCTCTTTCTCAAATGTGAGATAGCTATAGGTATAGGTATAGATATAGATATAGATATAGGTATCAGTATAGGTATAGATATAGATATATTTATGTGGAAGTTTTATCTTCTGGCCTTATGATCATTTCAGGTAAAACAAATCCTGGTGACTTTTTGCATGCACAAATTAGTTCCTGATTTAAAGTGCTCTAAATAATACCCGAGACAGTTAGTGGTGTATTTTAGCCTTTGAGAGGGAACAGTGGTATCAAACACTGAAGTAGCTGTGAATCTGTGATCTCCTGGGCAAGGCCTTGCTGATCACTGAGTTCATGGCACAAATTTTACTCAGACACAGGGTACATGGAAATATTCTGTCAAAATGTGTTATTATTTTTGTTTAAAATCTGTTTCATTATGCTTGTGAAATGCAATAGTCAAATGCTGTAGTAGTCATAAAAACACAGAACTATTTAGGGCTATTTTTCTTTCTTGGGCAAAAGAAATCACAATTACATATTAAGATACTATCTTTATAGAATTTTAAGGGCAATAGCCATTAATTATAGATTCAAAATTCTGTTTATACAATCTAATGCTTTCTTTAAATGTGATCAGTTGTCCACATGCAAATAATGTTTCTGTATTACTTTCCCCTGCTTGTTCTGTGGCCAGTGATTAAGAGAAAAAAAATACAACCAGAAAGTACAAATTCAAAATATTTTTTTAAATGTAAAATTTTAATCTTATGGTTACCCCTTTTTAAATGGACAAAGACCAGAGTCCATTATCCTGAAGAGTTTTGCCTGGATCTGTACAGCATGTTCCACGTCACTGAAAACTCAGCATGCCATATTACAGTTTAAGTAAAGAATCAATGTTTCCAAATCTTGTCCAAATTTGTTTTTCATTTAGCACGGCTTATACCTGTAGATGCAAAATCATTATTTTGAAGCAAAACTTACAGGATTTTTTTCCATGTTGATTGTTCTTCGCTCATTTGATCTTCTTTAAATAAACACCATAAACTGTGTGTGTAACAGAGAACTGTCCATCCCATGTTGAACCATCTTGAATAACCAGATGCAGTTTTCTTGGTCTTTGGCAATGACCAATATTTTGTACTTCAGAGGAGGAACAGAAACTTTGCAAATTCATACAATCAGCTAGCTGACTTTGTGCAATGGTCATCTGATGCACTGATACATGGGATTTTAGTAACACATCTCATTTAAGTTGTATGGCTTTGATTATAATGCACACTCAGTAGGCTGACACTGTAATACATGAAGTATATTTTCCTTTTATTCATTTTTCTGAAACAAAAATATTAGAACTCTAGGGACTGGCAGATGGCATGTAGTAAGCTAAATTCTGTGCAAATTCTGTAGCATTTTTAAAAGGATTTAGGCATTGATTCTCTCCAGATCTTATGCTTAAATTATTGACACAGCAAAGGTCCACTTTAAAAATGGATTTAAACAACTTCAGTGGCATTGACTTATAACAAAACTTAGGATCATAACTGCTCAAAATACATCTAAAAAAGAGTCTCAAATCGCACAACACTGAAGACAGAGATTGCTTGCTGCTTTTAAAAATCTGGGTCCAAATTTGAATGAGTGCCTAAGTAAACATTCAGAACTTGGTTCATAAACTAAACTATGGGAAATCTGTCCTGAACAACACCAGAGTTTTTGCCTACTAATATGCCCAAAGGTGTGCCTGGAGTCATTAGGGAACAAAGACCTGTCTGAGAAACATTATGAAGATTAATAACTGTGCATACAAGATTGGAAAGGAGCAAGCAGAGGGCATATTTCTTATTGCCTGTATCTATCTGGGACTGGGGTGAAAAATAAATCAAATCCAGAAAGGTTTTCAAAGAGGTTTTAGAAAAAATTAAGAGTTGTAGTGGTGGGGAGGGTGGGGGGCGGGGGGCGTAAGAAGGGGGGTAGAGTCCCAGTATAGGTACAAAGAATCTTTCTTCCTACCTCCTGGGATATTTGAAAGATGTAAGACCTGTTCTGAAAGCTGTAAGCTGACAGTAAAGTACACATGCAATATTTTCATATTCATTTAAGTAACAGAAGGAATTTTTGCAGGTATCATAGACACTGAGAAGTCTATATTTTGAAAGTTTAGTTATATAAGATGATGAGATGCATTAGAATATGCTATCTGCTTTTTGGCCATTTTGTTTTTCAAACTCATCGACCCACTTAGGGAATATTTGACATACCTATGTGTAAACAGAAAACCTAGTGGAAGGCTCACAGCCTCCTTGCGTCTTTATTCCATTGCACTTGTAAGACACTAGGCACTAAATAAATGGAACAATCTTTTGTTCTTACACCTAGGAGACAAACAAATAAGGACAGGTGCATGCAGCGCAGAGTGAGAAAGTAGTTTGGGAATGCTTACAGAGAAAGGTTGGATTTCATGTTCCAACACACAATACCTTCTCAGATGGCTCATCTCCAGCTTGGAAGGCTCAGCCCTGTGGGATATACTGCAGAACTTCTGGAACAAAAAGAGAGAGATGTATGGATACAATGTCAGAATCATGATTGCAATTACTTGGCTTGAACTCTTTAAAATTGCTCAGGTCAGAGGTAACAAGATAAAGGGAAATTGATTCAATCAGTTTTAAAGCAGTTTTCCTGAGTTACTGTAAAAAGTGCTTGACTGCTTTTATCCCTTTGGTTAAAAGCAATGTAAAGAAGAAGTATCTGCACTTCACAGGGTCTTATTCTTCAGACCAAAGTCATCTAGAAGAGCAAATCCAGAGTGTGTTTGGTTGTACCTGGCTGCAAAGGATTGTGGTGTGTGCATGCAAAAGACAAAAAAGAAGAATTTTGTAGTATGCAATTCATTTCCCTGAGAAGTATAATTTAACCTGGCAAGCACCACCTTGCTACCTGATGCAGGATTAATCAGATTGGTGCGTATCGACAGGATTGGACTCAGGCAGAAAACGGTCAAGGAGCCAGCCATCAGCTCTATTGGTAAACAGCTTTTTTGAAGCATTTGTCTGAAGGGATACATTCACCTTGGCTTGTAGAGGGAAATGCATATACTGCATACCTGCACTGAGAAGGATTGCTGTCTCTGAGTGTTTATCATTGGCTTTGCTTGAGGAATATGCCAGAGATGGAAAGGTTTAGTTCTCATCAAAAGTTCTGCAGAACTGCCATCAGAAGAAGCTGCAGGGTAGACAAGCTGAATCAAACCACATCCTCTGCCATGGGCTTAATACTCCCCTGACATGACAAGCTAGTGGGATGGGTCTGATTTTTGCAGCCACGAGTGTAATTCTTGTGAAAGATTAAAAGAAGTTTCAATACAGGATCAGGGCAAATCAGATTTCACAACAGGTTGGAAATTTCCAGAAGTAAGTTCTTTCTTACTTTTTATTGCTTTCCCCTTGACTTTTTCTTTATTTCTGTCATTATCATGTCAGAGCCCAGAAGCTAGATGAAGAGATCCAATACAAAACACCTTCACTCTATAGGGTGATCATGGCATTTGCCCTCACCAAGTCCAGTATAGCTGACTTCTTCTCTTCACACATTTCCAGACCCTCTAGGTTTTTTTCAGTTCTAGTCTGCCCTTTAACAATGTCATCTTCCTTTTAGGATACCAGTTGTTATTCTCTCCCCGTTTTATCCAAATAAGTGGAAAGAGCCACACCATTTACTGAGCCATGTTTAAGCTCTCCAAATGACCACTAATTTTAACATTGACTTATGGGAAGCAGTCTTAAAGCTGAGTAGTGGTATTTGTGATCTTGATAACATTTCTGAATGTCAGCTGCAACCATTTTGCTCATAATTGGTTCTGATTACAACATTTATTTTCATCATTTTCATTTTAGAACCTCTGTAGTGATAATAGTAAAATGCATTGAATGTAAAAATCATACAACTTTTTCTGCAGCTCTCCTGAGGTGACTCTGTGGTGTTCTTGGACATGAAAAGATTCTGCCCCATTCATGGATGGCATGGAATATGTCATAAAGAGTATATTTTTGACATATTTCAATTGAATTGGTAATTGATGAATTGTGGTATTATACAAGAAGCACAGCTGCTGTATAACACAAGAGTCTTACAGCTGGAAAGCACTCTACAGGAGAAAAGCCTTCAAAATAAAAACCTTTTACTGTCATCATCTTCAGAATACTGGACATTCACAGCACGCCAATGTCCAGGTTGTGAACTTGCAAGCTGCATTAACGTGGCAGTTAAATTTACTAGTCTGAAAGCTGCACTTGTAAAATATTTATGAATATGTGTGGCTGTCACTGCAAAGAAACTGCACCGTCAGATCAACCTGTCTACCTGGTTGTTTCCTCTTCCCATCTTCCCCACTAGATTGTATTCCATGAAATTCGAAGCATGAGCCTTACTTTACTTTAAAAATACCTACCTGAGAGGTGTAACACTGCAAAAGAAAAGAAGAGCTGCTTCCATGATATTTTGGTGCAATCATATTCACTGTTTTATCCACTCAGAAAGGTTTCAATTTGGTGTTCTTTAATGGGAGATTAAATTTGGTTTTCACATGTCTGTGGTTTTTCAAATTAAGAAATGAACTGTGAAGAATGATTTGAATTTTTTTCCACAAAATTTAAACTGTCCATTAAGTCATCAAGTGCACTGTTTTTGCAAGTGCCCTGCATAGCTGCCTAACTGGGCATTGTGGAAGAAGAGGGTTGAAAAAGAGGCTGAAAGGATTAAAAAATATGCTATGTGTTTTAAATACATACTGTACCTTTCCTTTTTCTTTGTCCCAAAGAGTTCACAGCTTTCCTATTTAAACAATGGCTAATTTTACATATATTTTGCATATGAACATTCCCATTACTATGGGATGTCTCCATGTACATTTTGGAGTGCTCAGTCACTAAATAGACTATAGAAGAAAGGAAGCATGAGGAAGAAATCTTCTGGTTTCCTTAACTGACAGCAAATTGACAGTGTGATTTTTCTTCAAGAGTGTTCAGGGCTGGATCTTTTCTTAATGTAATATTGAATTTTGAAAATTTAAAAAAAAAACAAGGAAGTAAAGTGTTCATATTGGTTTTTGAGTTGCTCAGTTGTGATAGCATGCACACAAGAGGTATGAGCACATTTATTTAGTAGTTACACATTTCCAAACACTTTAGCCCAAAGTACCAGTGAATCTGCAAGCACCTATGCTGAAGCTTGGGGCTGAGGGAGGAAGGGTTGGCAGATGAGTTTGGAATAGTGGCTGCAGTGCCTCTCCGTTGCACCTCCAGCATTTCAACAGCTCCAAAGTCAGGGTGCCACTGCCAAGAGCAGTCCATCTCTGCCAATGGATGTCCCACTAAACAGTGCCCACACCACCATGCCAACCAAACTTTGCAGCCTCCACGCCCTTGTACCTGCTTGCTTCATCAAAAGCTCCACCACATGCAGAGGATTTACTGGGCATGCTATGCTTTCAGCCCAGCAACAGCATAGAGTAGAAAAATAGTCTGTTACTCCACAGATACCACATATCAGCTTTTCTCTAGGGAAAGTATCTCACAGCCGTAAATGCTGTCTTAGCCTACCCATCTATATTCAGAAGGAGGCGAGCTGCTCTAGTGGACCAGGGCATCTGCATTGCCCACATCCTTGTCCTCTTCTTTCCAAAGCTGCAATGTCAGCATACTACAAAGTAAGATGGTGCAAGGCAAAAGATGACCTCTGCAAGGTTTTCTCCCGCTTGGACCAGACATTGTCTAGCCTGACCTGTGAGACAAGAATGTGATTGGGAGTAGTTATCATGGATTTATGAAAGCAAAATTATGCCTGACCAACCTTCTATGACCAGCCTTCTATGATAAAATGACTGGCTTAGTGGATGAGGGAAGAGCAAAGAATGTTGTCAGTCTTGATTTTAGGAAGGCTTTTGACACTGTCTCCCACAACATCCTCACTGACAAACTGATGAAGTACAGACTAAATAAGTGGATGGTGAGGTGGTCTGAAAACTGCTTGAACTGTTGGGCACAAAGGGATCCAGCTGGAGGGGAAGTGCGAAGTCCTGCACTTCAATAAGAGGAATTGCAAAGTCATGCACCTGGGGAGGAATAATCCCATGCACCAGTACAGGTTGGGGGCCAACCATCCAGAAAGCAGTTTTGCAGAAAAGGCCCTCAGGGTCCCTGTGGACACCAAGCTGAACACGAGCAGCAATGTACCCCAGTGGCAAAGGCCAACAGCATCCTGGGTTGCATTAGGACAATGATAACCAGCAGGTCAAGGGAGGTGATTAGTACCCCCTACTCAGAACTGGTGAGACCAAATCTGGAGTGCTGTGTCCAGTTCTGGGCTACCCTGTATACAAGAGATGTGGGCATGCTGGAGCAAGTCCAGAAAAGGGTCATGAAGATGATTAAAGGGCTGGAGTATCTGACATAAAAGGAGAAGCTGAAAGCTGGGACTATTCAGCTTGAAGAAGGCTCAGAGAACAAGTTGCCCAGAGAGGTTGCAGAGTTTCCATCTTTGGAGATAATCAAAACTCAACTGAGCAATGTCTTGAGAAACCTGCCCTAGCTGACCCAGCTCTGAGCAGGAGGGTTGGATTAGATGATCTCCAGAGGTTCCTCCCAACCTCAACCATTCTGTGATTCTGTGATGGCCAGAGCTTGACTGTGGTCCTTATGGACTCTGGGATAAGACTCCAAAGTACAGAGTTTGTGTAGGTATAAATTTGGCCAGGGAGACCTGCATTTCTGTGGAACTCTGGACCTGGGAAAACCCTTCTTTAGGAGTGTGCTTTGGTTTTGGCTCTTTTTGGTGCTTCTAGTACTGTGGATCCCTACACTTCAGTTTGGCTTGTCTCCCTCCTTACAGCAATGCTGGGACGGCTGCTGAGCCCCTCATCCACACCACCCTATCTGAAAGAAAGTTGTTTGGAGTCTCATTCACCATAATCCTGGCTGTGAAGCGAGCATCACCAAACACTGCAGACCATCTGGCACACTTCTGAGCCGGCAAAATGCTAACTGAAGTGTGGATAAAGAATTCTGGCACTCCGCTTTCTGAGAGTGCTCAAAGCAATAGCAGATACAATACTGGCATAAGCGTATGCTCTGCTGCGCAGAGACTGCATATAATGAAATCCTTGTTATATAATGCAGCTGATGGATAGGGCTTGATGTATAGTCAACAACTGGCATTTCCAGGGGTGAATATTACCAAAATCTCTATTCATATTTAAACACGTGACATAGCTTTTCCCTCCACAGGAGAAAAAAAAAAAAAAAAGTGACTGCAGATGTCTGTGACACTTGGAAAATCAGTGTCTTTCAAAGTAATAAAGGCAATGCTCAGAAAATATTATGAACAGTAGCCCTACTACAGTATTTCCTTTAAAGAGACATCTGGGGTGAATTAGGGTGCTGCTCAGACTGTGGCACTGCTACAGATGTCGAGGTGTAAACGTGTTTTCCAGGGACTGTAGATACCTGATCATGTGTAATGCTTTTATTAGGAGCTCAAGCACTATATTTCCAGTAATGTGAAGAATGACAGAGAAGAAAAGAAATGCCTTCTGAGTTTGAATTACAACCACATCTAATGAACTCAGAGGTGTTTTCACTCGACTTTAGTATTACTTTTCAACTCCTGCAGCTTAAATGAACCTACTGATCATAACAGTAAATATGGGCTCAAAGAATATCCCAAGAGGTGTCATTAGTCACATATTACATCCTTTTCTAATTTGTACACTTACCATGTTGCAGCATTTCACAGGACTGATGAAACCTCCAGAATTTCATGTTTCCCTCAGCAGTCTACAATAACCCTTAGTCTGAATGACATGTATTATTTCCTTGTTGAACATGTGATGTAGAGGGCTTAGTAAAAGATTTACTGTAAGGAAAACTAGATGTTTTATTTCCAATGTAATTGAATACATTATTGCTCTGAGTTTAAAAATGCTGTGGTGATATATTACACATCAACACAACTGTACACATAAAATCTGCAGCGAGAAAGCTTATTGGACCACAAATCAGAATACAGCTGTTGATAGGAGAGCTATATACCTTAAGTTACACTATGTTACAATAAAGTTTTACTGTATAAGTCGTAGTGGGAAATAAAATAAAAATCTGATGAAATAGTTAAGCAATACTTCTATCTTTACTGACTGAAATAATGGCAACTGCCAGAACTCAAATCCTCTTTGTTGTGTATGGATGATAAAAGGGCCATATTGAAATCTCCCTGTCACAGTTACATGGAAAATAGTGATAAGGCTGCTAATCCCAGTAAGGATTAACTGCAGAACAGAACAGCTTCCAAATTCAGCCTGGAATGGAAAGTCTGCTCTAAGCCATATTCATTGCTTGCCCAAATATTTGGACACAGTGCAGGCAAAGCGCAGAGCAGTGGGGGGATATGAAATTTTCTCTTCCTTCAGCCCGTGCCCAGCAGGCAGGACTGCTGCGCAGCTCAGCCCAGTGCTGCCATCTCAGCCTTCCCGCCTGCTCCCACTGGGTGTTATGGCCTCAAAAGCCACGGAAATGCATGTTGAATCAGGGACCTCTATGCTTTGCATCCATTCAGCCTCATGTAACTTTCTGCAGCTGAATACCTGCAAAGATTGGTGCTGGCACCCTTCTACATATAGTAGTGCTGTTTTGTGATAAGTTCAGCACCAGAGGCGCTGCATTGCTTTTTCCTGGGGTTTTATGGGTGGGAAATAAGAACTTGTGAATAGATGATTTCTACAGTAAATCTTTCTTTTAAAGATTAAATGATGTCTACAGCATTTTACTGTGGGTTGACTTTCACCTGAAATGTTACCTTTCACTCCCCTCTTATCTCCTATCTTATTCTCTTTTTTTTCCAAGCATGTATTTTCTAAGTAACAATTGGACAAATTATGAACTCTGTTGAAGAGTACCAGAAAGTCTGGAACATCACACAGTGGTGCTTGCTCTGAGGCAAAGAGAAGCTGTAGCTGACTGTGTTTTATGGCTTTCTATCTATTCGTCACTCCTGCTTTGTACCTGAGCTACCTGATTAGTCTCAGTGGAAAGCAAGGAGCAGAAAAAGAAAAAAAAACCCAACTTTTAAAAAATCCAAATAAAATGGTCCCAGAGGTCTGCAAAACACATTGGCCTGATATCTAATATTGTGATGAACATAGAACCATAACAAAATTAAGAACACTACAGGTAAATTAATTACCCTGTGGAGTTTATTATATAAATATAATAATTGGGTTGCAGGCCTACCTGCGAGCACTGGGCCTAACTTAAGTTGTAGTAATGAAATGTTTATTCACATCATTAATGTTTGAGGTCAATGAGGGTCCTACGATGAAAGTGACACAGAGATTTTCCAGATAACAATATCTAAGCAGACATTTTAAAGAAGATGGACCACCCTGTTAGCTTGAAGAATGCTATCTCTACCAGAACAAGTTATTTTATTTTGCCAAAACCATAAATCCAAGGATTAAAACCACACTAAATACCTAAATGCCTACCTTTAGATTCTTGGTGAGCCTAGGGGAACTATTCATCTCTCCATGCTCTTTATCCAAGTCCTACAAGATGGCCCAACTGCTCAGCCTGTCACAAGCTTGTCAGTCTTCCACTTCTCTTGCCAGTGCTGCAAGATTTCAATTAAAAATAAAAACCTCAGGTGTTCATTGCACACTGAAATACTCTTCCATGGTGAAGCAGAAGCCAGAGGATTGTGAATTGCCCCATCGCCTCCATCTGACTAACACTGTCCTCCTCGCCCTTACTGTGTTTTCAGTAGAGGCATTACAAAACCCTGCTTTTACTTGGCCAAATCTACATACTGTTAGCTACCGCTATTTCTTTGTTGTTTGTTTCCTTTTGTTGTGTGTCCTCTTTCACTGGCTTTTCACTTCTGTCTAAGTAATATTACATTACTTTCCCCTGTGCAAAGAGTGTCTTTATGTATTTCTCTTGATGCACCAATTTTCTGAACTAACCTCCGTCTATTGTTTTAAACAATTGATCCATGGGCTAAAATGGGAAAACAGAATAATCCCTCATTTAAATGATCAATGGAAAGGAATGACTAGGGGAAAATGTTGATCACTGCTGCAGCCCTAATCATCCAAAGTGTTAGTGCAATTCAGACACGGGAGGAGGGGAAGAGATTTACAACATTGGGAGCTCCCAGGGAAGGAGGTCTGTAAGGAATGGCTCCCATATGGAACTGGAATGCTTTGTACACCCTGGCTTAGCAATTAAATTTACAAGGTGTTGCTAAGTAGCAGTACCCCTGTAAACTCAGCAAACGTTGGAAATGCTGTTACAAAACTAGGGACTTCTTTTATTGCTTCTCACATTTCAATAGGGAGTAAGTCATTAGCAGAAGGCTGTTCTTTGTACAGACTTCCCATTTGGAGAGTTGGGAGGTGTATTCTGATAAAAGATCTGTGAGCCGGTACAGCACGTCCCATTGGCAAAGGCAGGTTTTTCAGCAAGAAGGACAAAAGATGGAACAAAATAAGTATATGGAACTAAATTAGAAAGTATGTGTCTAAAATAATTGGGCAGTCTTTCACTTACACACACATATATACATATATATATATATGTACATTTCCCCTTGGAACAAAAACTGCCTTTTAAATTCTTCTCAGTCAAGTTTCACTGACAAACTTGCCTGATGGGCATCAGGGACCTGAAGCAAGCTTCAAGGGAAAAAGTAGCCATCACTCATGCTTCATTGGATTTCTATGACAGAATGATCAAATCCTGCAGAACCTGGCATAAGCACATCATTATCAAACCCTGCTTTAGCATTTCTTAACTGATCACGGAGGCTGAGGTCCTTGGTGACTCCTGTTTTCTGGCACTGTTTGTAGTTATTTGACCTTTTCTCAGTGGATAATCCACACAAAAAGCCCTAATTACTTCCCCAGCTTTGAGCGGTCCAGCACTGTGAATAATCAATGACACTGATTTAGGTATTGCACAATCAGATGCTTATGGTGTTTAAAGAACATTTTTCCATTGACCTGCCACAGCCGTAGGACAATACTGAGTGCTGAAGTTGCTGTTGTAATCACAAGCTGACCAAGTGACCTTGGGGGTCTGAAGTTGATTACTAGGGCCTTGATTTGAACAGATACAACACATTTTTAATTATTTCTTTATTTTTATTTTCTTAAAACAGCACTTAGCCAGGGTGCATCTACCATGATAATGGTGTACTGACAGCATATCAGAGCAAGATTTGTCTCTAAACATAGCTGAGTATTTCTTTCTTAATATCTTAATTTTTATTTTGGCTGTTAGGACAGTGCTGGGGAGTATTTTTTCAACATTTTATTTTACATTTGTCCTTCAAAAAATAACTGTCAGGCACTTGAATATCTACTTGCTTCAGAAGTATTCGAGTATGAAACCAGAACAGGAGACAAGGGGAACAGAAATTGCCTAGGTATTGCTATAGACATTTGTCTATGAGAGGAACAAGGTGAAGATTCTTAGAAATTAACAGTCTCTCGTTTGCTGGTTTCATCTCCCCTTCCTCTAGCATGAAAATGCAGTTCATTATCCTGGGTTATTAGGTTTAAGTCTACCACCTGCTCAGTTATTTCTGCTTTAAGACTAGAAAGAGGGAGGAGTGCCTTTTTTGCCCTAATCTTGTTTAGAATTAAAGGTTTGCAGAGATTTTTTGTAAGGAGCAAAATTTACTCATGCAACATTTACGACAGAATACCTGGTCATTTGGGGATGACTTTAAATCACATAAATTTTCCACCAATGAGATTTAAAATAAGAAGTGTTTGGTGGAGATAGGCATAAAAGGAGAAAAAGAGGGATCCCCTTCCTAGCAGAAATTTCAATCAGCAAAGAGAAAACTTCCCTCAGGTGCATTCTTTTGGAAACAAAATCTGTTTGTCCCATCAAAAGGAGTATATTTCAGCAAAAGACTTAAAAGTTTACTTACTCAAGAATTTTGCAATAATCATCCTGTTGCCTCAGAGAAATCCCAAGCAATTAGAAGCAGACACAAAACAGGGGGAGCGCAACATCTGTAACTGCATCGTTTGCAGGAAGCCTGTGGATAGCTCCACCACCTTTCCTCTCCCAAAGCTGGGAGGAGGCCCTGGCATGCCCACGCTCCTAGCATGGCAGCCTCTGAATCAGAAACAACAGGAAGAAACACTTTTATTGTGGAGTGTTTTGTGCTTCCAAACTTCCTGCCAGGCCATGAAGGGGAGATAAACAGAAGCATGTAATAAGAGCTAGGATAAAGTTTATCAAAGTTTATCAAACAAGAACCTGTTCTTGTCTCTTCCATAGGGTAGTGTGCCCTCTAACCGGTGTCCTCGCCTTTGAAGACACTACCGCACTTCTGTCCTCCCTCAAATAAAATCTCTTCTTAAGACAGCTGCTGATGTTTGCATCCATCCTAATCAAACCTAATCAGTGATGTCTGAGGGAGTGGCTGGGGAAGTGCTTGCTGTAGAAGGTTTATATTGTGGAGGCATCACGTGGATATAACTACCTTAGAGACCGCTTTGGTAGATGCTGGACAAGCAGCATAAATGACATTAACTGCACTGAAGAGCTGGAGCTCTCCACCTGTGTAACTCTGCTGCAGATAGCTGGGGAAGAGGAACTGAAGGACAAGCTTCATGTTTTATCTGAGACCTTTTTCCTCACTCGGCGGCAGAACAGGAAAGAAAATGCTTACCACAGAAGAGGGAAAGCATAATGCTGAAGTTAATACGGCTAGTGAAGTAAAACCAGGCATTGCAGTAAGCTCGTAAAAGAGGGTGAAGTTGGGGTGAGTTGTTGGGGCAGCCATCCTCTGTCTGTTCTATTCACATCCTGCCAGGGTACATTATAGTCTCCTTAAATATACAACTTGCTGTTGTACGTACTCATGCAATCAGAGGCTACACAATCCAGATAGGCATTGCAGGATGGCAGGAGGAGAATGGCACAATTTATAGTCAGAAAAATCCTGGAAAGAAGCTGTGGAAAGTGCTCTGAACAACTCAGCATCCAAGATTTATACTGCTCCTAGTGATTTCAGTTTGCATACCTAAGCTCTCGAGGCAAATAAACTGACTTTCCAGTAATCTTTTCCGGTTTAATTTGGTAATATTTTTAGAACAAGCTGGTTTTGAACACTGTCTCCAATGAACTGGATACAAACATGCTAAGTATGCATGACTTTGTTTCATAAGTATTTTCTACATGAAGAATATTTAGGCTCAACAAATGTTTGTTTCTAGGGTGTCACAAACAGTACTGAAACTTTTTTTTTAATTGCCTGATAAGTGGTCAACACACTAATTACAAACTGGTTTAGTCTTCTGTCAAAACTGCCTTTTTTTGGGAAAAGATTTCTCTAATATTACTTGATCTGAGCTGAAATGGTATGCAGCAGTGCAACCACTTTTTTCTAATGATTGACCGAATCTGTATGCTGTCAACCTGCTAGGATATCAGTAGACTTCATTTCACCTCTCATTTATCATGATGTCCCCTCAGATGGTTGTACCATGGGCAGAGACCAACTGTGCCCCAAATTCCCCGGAGAGGTAAAGCTCAGGGTGAGGATTCAGCTGCACTTGCTTTTCAGCAGTTCCTGACCAGGGAGAGTTTGAAAACAGCCTGTTGATCTCTTTTCTCCACAGTGACTCCGTTTCTTCCTACCATATGGTTATGTTTATGTGCTCTGTTGAGAGAGAGCTATAACAGCTTTTAAGTCAGCAGTGGTGTCAGCGCCGGAGAAGGAGCAGTTTTCTAGTCAAGCAAGGGGGTTGAGCTTGATTTCGGAGAAATGGCATTGTTTCTAAATGTTGTTTCAGTCCTTAAAATCTTCTCATTTAAAACCTGCTCAGCCTAATTTTACAAATAGGGGTTGATTACAGTAGTTAAGGTTGAGTAGGTAGGCTTTTCTTTCTTAATATATAGACAAATGGTCTTTCTTCTGTGCTGGATTCACTACTATTAAACCAAGCTGAGCTGAAACTTAATTGAAATAAATATTCCTCCTCCCAGTCTCCTGACTGTTCTTCCGTCTTCTAAATCAGATAGAAATGTGAATGAGGCACTCGCCTTATTTCCCCCAAGACCAGAAATTCTGAAGTATTTTAATTTCACATGTCTTCAAATTATGAGTAACCAGCTACCTTCGGTAATTTCCTGAGATGAAAGAAGAATTAGCTGCCTCGCAAGCTGCTGTGGTGGGTGTTGACCTGAACACCAGAGCAGCTGAGGACCGGGTGGCTGTTCAGCAGGCTTCCTTAGGAAGGTTTTTTTTCAGAAGGTCTGAAAATCAAACAAAACCTTGCTAATGAGAAAAAAAACCTCACTTGCCAAGCTGTGAGTGGTCTTCTCCATGTAACTTCGCTATTAAGGAAATGATATCTAAATAGCTGGCACTTCACTATCACATTCTGTGTTAGTGCTCCAGAGATACAGTCACAGAGTGTTTACATACACTGATAAGACTGTTGATTCTGCTGAAAAATAGCATGTTAAGTAGTAACTGAGTTGAATAACATATTTTCGATGTATTGATTCCAGTCAAATAAAAGCTGTATGACTCATAGTGGAAATACAAATATAGTGGCACATCTCAGGAATTCATGTGGGGTCAGATCCAAACTCTTGCACAAGTCAGTAGACACCCCGAGGTCAGATGATGGCTCTTCATCCTATGATAATCCTGGTAACCCACTTACACCATGATTCTTAAAAGGTGAAATAAAGGGAGCTGTCTGGATTTTTCAAAGTTGTCATGCAGTTGAACTATATGTAGATACCCTGGCCTGCAGGAGGGAGCGGGTTTTGTGCCTCTGTTCAGTGACAAAAATCTGATGGAAGAACCAGCTTTGTTATTTTATACCAAGAGCAAAGACAAATCTTCCCTATGCCTCCTTCCCTTTACACCTCGTGTGCTCTGCTTTGTTCTGCTTTGAGTCTTAATGGAGAACAGCACGTGTCTTATGTCTCGTGACACATCTACAGCTGCTGAAAAAGGTCTTTTAAAAAGCCTTTCACCGCTTTATGCCTAATTTACATTTCTACAAAACACTTCTGAATCCTTTCAGAAAATAAATACTTTAAAAGAATGTGTGCTTCCTAAATGCAACATTAGGAGGTATATGCTTCCTAAATATAATATCCTCCTTTTTCTCCTGCACATGAAATTTATTGTATCATCAGATCTGACTGAAATTTACAGTTACCCGTAATGTGATTTTGATATATTTGATTTATTTTTTTTTATTGCATTGTGGAATAGAAAATGTGTTTATGGCTTCGTCTTATGAATATTTTCACAGGAATTTACTCACTAAAGATTTTAACCAAGAAAGTTTGCAGTCCTGTTTTGACAGTCATCTCCCCAAATGCTTAATCATTTTGGCAAAAATAATTTTTCCTCCAGATAAATTTCCCTTTCAAAGCTCATATAGCTGCTGCTTACTCAGACAAACCAGTCCTGAGAATCACTTCATTTCATTTGCATGAGAATTCATATACATTTCCCCAACATGAATTTAACTAAAGACTTACTGAGGTTATTGTTTATATCGCTTTTTAAAAAAGGAAAATGTACTTAGCAAGTGCCCTGGGCTTCATTTGTTGTTTGGTTGATGTTGAAATTTTTGAATTTTCTCAGCCAGTAAAAAATCCCTAGTAGAGATCGGTTTCTGTTCTAAAATTAGACAGTGGAATATTTTACGGAACATTTATGCTACAATGTAAAGGAGAAAGTCAAAGGAAAAGAGGAAAATCCAGAGTATTGTAATGATTGTTACTGGGAAAACCCATGTAGAAATAGTCCAGGCAAGATTGCTTCCTACCGTCCTGCAGGGATGTCCCTTACCATAGACAGGATCGTTCCGTGAATATTTTAAATTAGATTTTAAGACCATGAATTAAGGCTATGATTGAAAAAAAAATTTAAGAAGAGATACGCTCATTACTTGAGAATATACATTTTAAATATTATAATTTGGGGTCTTATTTCTGTCTCCTTTACTCACATGGGTAGTCATTTATTCCACAGGCATTGAAATCAATAGGACCAGCTGGTTAATATTTTTGAGTTGGGCTGTTGCCAGGATGCATATAAATATTTTATTGTACTCAAAGCTTTGGGAAGGAGACGGAAGTAATAAGGCAATTTAGAAAGGGGCTATTCAGTTTATCAGTGACTCCAATCTTGGAAACTTCCTTTTCATAACCAAAGATGGGAAATTCCTGGCTTTTTATTAGCTGTACTTGCAGAAATTTGGAGAGAAACGGTCAGGTTGCAATGCGACTTCACAAGCTGTCTTTGAGGGAAGGGGGACAAAGGGAGAGCTGTCTGTGGGGTGGTATTTACCGTCTATGCCTATGCTTTGGGTTTTATTCACTTTCTAATTATGGCTTTTCATTCCAGAATATCTTTAAAATGTACCAATAAAAATATGTCTCAAGAAAAATGGTGCAGGTTTGATGCAAGCCAGCATTATTCCATACAAAGTCTGCTTTGCCTTCAGACAGGTTTGCTCTGCAGTTTTTATTTTTATTTGCTGTGGCCAATATTTACATGATAGTCCAGGAAACACCATTCTTTTTGGAGCTGTAGGAATTTATAGTAGTGAATTAAGTCTAAAGCTTAAGCTAGGTTTGATTTCGGATTGGGGGTCATCCTTTAGTATAGCAACACGTGAACCAAATGAGAAGCTGAGGAAGGTGGATGTCAGTGACACAGAAATAGGTCATGACTTGTTAGCAAGGGGAGAACAGTGAGTGGTTTTTAGGATAAGTGGTGGGATTGCTGTATGTGGCTGGTTGTCACGTGTGGTGCACTGATCCCAGATGATTTCTAAGATGTCCATGAAAGGAAGGTAAAAGAAGCAGATCGTGTTTTCTGTCTGTTCACTTACTGGTCAGTCCCCCATCTGTCTGTCCTTCCGTCTTCTCTGAGCTCCCTGACTAATTTCATCCAAGTCTGAGAGAGATAAACATCTCAAAGTTGTTAAGTTCTTGAAAGAGTCCTGAAAATGATCACTTATGTCAAGGAGGGAACTCATATAACTGCATCTGCGTGAGGAAGGGCCATGCTTAGCCCTTATTAGGGAGCCCAGGCACCAGCCACAAGGCTGTAGAGCAGGCGGCCTCAGCTGTCCTGCAGGGAATTTTTGTTACCCACATGATGTGAACTCACAGCTCTTTCTCATAAAAAACATTCACACATCATTGACAAGACCATGCTTATATTCTGCCTTGATGCTCCCAAATCACCACATCATTCTGCAGCCATATTTGACTTGCAGCTTAGTTGTGCCCAGCCATATTTTGCAGATTCCTGTTTGCTGGCATGGTCACTGTGCATTTTACCAAAGGCAGCTGGGAAAATAGCCAGGGAACTAGTACCATCTCTTTTTCACCTGTTAAGTTATGCAATTAAATCAGCAGTGCCAATGCCTCCTGGATTCTCTGCCATCATCCCATACCTGTTAGTCAGTCTTTGCTTGCTCAACACTGCTCACCAAACACTGTTTTTCTGCATTCTTGCATGTATCGGAATTGTTCATTTCTTTCAGGGAGATCTTTTTTGTCATGTTGTGTTAGTAGAAATTGCACATGCAGGTATTCACATTAATAGACCTGAGAAAACTGATTTTACGGTCTGCATGCTGAATGAAAATACTGCATCACCCAAAAGTGCTCTCAGTTTTCACTGTGAAGTTACATCCTTCTCTCCTGAAGAATAAAAAAATGCCAAACAAGAATCAGCTTTGTATAATGAAATGTTTCATTTAGACACCAGGGTTCGGGGGAGAGAGAATTAGACCTTCTCTTTCTTTATTAAATTAAGGCATCCTCGAGCAACAGGTAGAATGTCTTGACTGTTCAACAGGGGCGTATTTTAAAATTCACCAAGCCTGGCATGAATTTTTCAGATTTTCACCTGGACCAAAACTGGTTTTTGTAGTGAACAAACACTTTCTCTGCAAATGTGGACCAGTTGTATTCAGTACTTCACACTGTGTGAGTGTGGGGCTTTGACAGTATGGTATAGCCAGCCCAACCATTTGCTGTCATTATTGGGAACGGTAGCGCATGGAAGACTCAACATTGGTGGTAAGCTTTTGAGGGAGGGAGCAGTGCCTAAGTGCACCAGACCTGCGATATCTGTCCTAGCCAGCCACGGGGAGGTCCCAGATAAGCCTGTCATCCTGACAGGGCAAATCAGTGCTGAAAAGTCTGCACTCTGTGGGGCTCAGAGTGGTTGATACGATAGAGTCATCTTCTGATAAGCAGAAGCATTCTGCTTCCTCTGACTCCTCTGGGCCCTGCTCAGACCTCTCATGCCTCATCTCCCTGGGGTGGGCCAGCGTTGCCGCCACTGGGCTGCTGCCTGGCATGTTCATGCAGTGGTGCCCATACCACAGATATTTTATGTTGAAATGGCTAAACTGGTGTGCTTCCTGCTACTGATGCAGGAGTGTTGCAGTCCGTTCCCTTTCCTGATTGTCAGTTATTCATACTGAAACAAAGCACTTTTATCATACTAAAACTACACCTCTGTTGGCATGGGAAGGGGACGAGGACTGCATTGCATTTTCAGTAGCAATATGGTATAAGTGACATGTTTTCTGTGTGGCTAGAGCACAGCATGCAATGCCAATATGTTATTCTTACTCAGTTCACACTCAAGGTTATACCTGTTTAACTGGAAAGGCAGATGCAAAAACTGTGTCTTAAACACACCCTTAATGTCTGGGACTTGTTAAACATTTCAGGCAGTGGTAGTAATTAAACCACAAGTTTGAAAGGTTTGATTGCATGATTTCAATAGAGAACATGGATTTGTAATCCTTTCTGTAAACATGAGAGTAGTAAAGGACACAGCCTTCTGCATATGATCTTTTTAAGAGTTGCCTATATTAAAAATACGTATCTTGAAATGCGATACATTTGATTTCAAAAGGACCCGATAAAGGTGGTCACTTTGACATTTTTCTCAAACTGTTATAATGATTGTGAATTATTTTCTACCATTTTGAACAGAAGCGTTCCCAAAGGGATGACAATTTATTTGATAGTGCTGAGGAGAGGTTTTGCAGTTCTCCTCTTTTGAAGTTATAATGGTGTGAGTTTCTCAGTGTTTCAGTCTTGGCTGCTGCTCACCCCAGTCATTTAAGTTATATGAAGTGAAAATTATCCATAGATTTTTCCTCCTTTATGCCTGCTCCCAGGAGCTGTGACCAGATGCAAACATCATGATGTGCCTGTACATGCCACTGTTGCTCAACTGTAAGCAAAGCAAGAGAAAAGGCTGATTTAGAAAATAAACCCAAGGTGCTTGATGAGTGAAATGTCAAGTAGATTCATGTCTGGCAAAGGGCTCTTCCTTGTCCATCATCATCCAATCAATGACACTTGAACCTGGGTTGACCAGGTCACCATACCACCTCTGCTCAAAGCAGGGGGAAATTTATAGGTCACCTTTTTGAATGACAATTAGTACAAGAAGATATGGTAATCCTGCTGCCTTTCAAAGTGTTATTGTTTTACCATGCAAAAGTCTCAGTGTACCATGCACAGCAGTGTACCTGCTCTCTGTGTTCTTTACATGAGGAGAAACAAAAGACCTTTAGGAAACTATCTCCCTAGTGGCTCTTGTCAGATTAGAAAGACCTCAGGGGATTGGCAGTATGAATTTCACAGCTTGTCCCCCCCCACTCCCTCCTGCCCCTCTGCATTAAGGTTAGAAGGATGTGCTTAGATCAAATCAGAAGGAGATTAAAGGAAAAGAAACCCCAGAGCAATTCTCTTTTGCATTTGAATGAATATTTGTAGTCAATAGTCATTTACCATTTCTTTTAAAATATCCTTAAGTTTTAGTGAAACAAAGTTCAAATGCTGCCATAAAACAGTAATATCTTATACTTCCATTTTAGATTAGTTATATCATTTACAGTTAATTTGTTATACTTGTACATATTTGCTGTTTCATCTAATCCTTCAATTTGCTCAAGAGATTTCATCAAGTCCCCCAGAAGATCAAAAGCTTTAAAGGTTTTGCTTGCATTTCCATGTAAGTCTTCCTACTTTCTCACTGCAAAATGGCCTAGAGAGCATTCTTTAAACCTATGTTAACTGCCAACAGACAGAGCCTGCAGGGGACATCTTTGAGGTGTGCACGATCAAACAGAAATAAATTTTAACCTTTTGTACAATGAAGTGAGGAAAAAAATCCAATTTCCTATGAAACCCTCACTACATTGCCTGTGAAATCTATTTCACCAAAGATGGTCTTTAAAGGGGCACATGATGCAGATGGGTTTCCTTAGCAAGAAGTTGTAAAGGAGGGTGTTTTAAAAAGCACAAGATGGTACTAAAAGGAGAAAGATGGGAAAACGCTGTTCTAAGGTATATTCATTTATATCTGCATCTGTTACCAAATCGCTGTAATAAAAGCCAGTCCCTGCACTAGCATCATCATGCTAAGTAATATCATAAGTCAATCCACTGATTCTTAATAAAGGGAAAAATAAATCCCACTTAATGCAGGCAGGGAGAGTCAAGGCTGCAGGACTGATATGCAAGTAAAACCACTCTGGATTAATTTTTGCTCTCTTCTACAGCTGGATAATGTTATTTCTGTGACGGGGTACAAATGAAAACCAAACTTAATCCAGCATGCTTTAGAACTTAAATAATCAGCTGGTGAAAAGGTGAAATAGGAATATATATCATGGAGCAGAAGGTACTCCGAGAGTGGATTAGATTTTTGAGAGTGCTCGGCTTTCCATGTAGGCACCCAGTGAATTGGCTGCCTTTCAATGGGAACTGCTCAGTTGGAAGCACTGTGGCAGATTTGGGCTCCCTCATCTCTTTGTGTATTTTATTATGGGAGAAATCCATCGCTAAAGGAAACCTATGGAAACAATGCATGCAAACAGCAAAGCAATTGTTTATTGCAGCCATCCTAACTCAGGTGTGTGAAGTTAGTCAATTAAGTGCTTTGCCTTACCATGGGTTAGGCACATAGCCCAACACGAAAAGCAAAAGCAAAGCAATGGTGTGTGCAGTGTTTAAAATAGCAGCTCACACACAGCTTTGTATCTGTAAGCCTGTAGTGACCAGAGTGAGCTTCAGACATCTGAGGGCCTTGGGAAAGTGAAAAGTCCTGCTTTCTCCCACAGCCACCACTGGAGATTGGCACGGCTCCCTTAGTGTGTAGTTACACAAACATTTTCCCTGGCAGTAAAGCTGGCTGGAGAGCTTTCTGCAGCCTCTCTTTCTCCCACCTTTCTCACTCCCAGAGGCCTCTGGTCTCTCAGCAGTGCTGGTTTAGCTGTTTGTGAGGTTGTGTCCTAAACTGGATCAGTGCAATGACTGGAGGAGCTTGCTGTTCTTCCTAATTTTCTTTGTTAATAGTGCTTTTGGAGGTATTTAATCTAAAACAACTCACCGATTGACCATATAGCAAAATTGCACTAATAGCTGCCCTTAAGCAACTGCTGGAGTGATGAACAGAGAGACAAAGGAGAAAATGAGCAACAAGGCTGGAACCCCTCAAACTGCCTTTGCTGCCAGAGAAAAATGCTCCCCTTTCACATTCCTAAACTTAGCAGTTACCGTGATTGGTCACTTTTAACACTGGCTCTGCTGCAAACATATATCTGCCTACAAATAGTGTTAGCAGTATGGCTTCCAGCTAGTGTTCAGGTCAGATAGGAAGCACGGCACAGCAAACAAGTGCAATCAATGCAGATTAATGATGCCTGCTTTCATTCATGTCTAGGTATTTCAGAGATGCAGCTGATAGCCAATCTTTCTTGCTTGTATTTATGCAAGCCACATTTATTTGGTTAGCTTTTGGTTGATTGATTTTGTACTTCTGCTTGTTTGGGTTTTGTTAGGTTTATTTCATTTCATGACAATATGGCTGATTTATTTCTGACAACAGTAGCAGTTTAATGCAAAACATTATTGAAAGCTTCATATAACTTATGTTTTTAATTTCTGCAAATACTACCTAGATGCGGTAGGGAAAGACACTATATAAATCTTAAAGTTAAATAAATATTTACTGTACAAGTGACTTGTGTTAATGAATATTGCAGAGGGAGCAGAGCACACAGAATCACCAGGAAACAACTACACAGTATAAAACATCTTCCTTCTATGAGGCAATCTGACACAGGTTCAGACTCCCTATGGCTTGATTTGCTCTGCTATGGCCTGCTGGATGATGGTGCTGACCGGCATTCGCTGGTGGGTGATGGCAGGACAGCCTTCACCAAAGGGCGGTCAACGTGAAAGGTTGAGTTCAGATCTTAAAAGGAGAAGTACGGAGAGTGGCACGGAAGGAAACAGCAGGTAAAGTCCTTTTAGCAAAAACAATACAAAGAGGACCGAACGTACAGGTCCCCTTTCCTCATGAATGTCCCTGCTCATCTGTCTGTCTGTCTGCATTTTTGTACCTCATTCTGCAGTGCGGTGTCTTAAAACCTTCCAGAAATTAAGAGAAAAAAAACTTATTTGACTTACGTATCTCTTCTCTCGTCTTCATCACAGGAATGTAACAAAGAGGTCCAAACTGCTGAGTCTTGTTTTCATCAGTCTCGTTTCATAAGCTATAGCCTGTGTGGCCAGTGCCACAAAAACCATTGTTCCGTTCTCTTCTTTTGTCCTCTGCATGCCTTTTGTTGCATGGTTTTATATTCCCTTTCATTCAATTGCTCAATCTACTAACAGTAAAACACCTGAGTTTATGCAAATTATCATTATTTTGAATTTTATTGCTCCACTTCATTTCCCCTCAATTTATCTGAATTTCTTCACTTCCTTGGTACATTCTTCCCCCTAATTTAAGAGATGACTAAAATGTGATCCCTATGGTTCTTTGCTGGGCCCCTTCATGTGCTTTGAACTTTCAACAATGAACAACAAAACCTGGGGGATTTTTGTTATCTGTGCCATTATCTTACATGCCCCCTGGATTTTTTTTTCCATGCTTGCAGGTGAGGCAGTGTATCTAAATTATTTTAAATTAATCACCAAAGTTTGGAGGCATCCCATGGCCAGTAAAATTCTACATTTTGTTATTTAGTCTGGAAACACTCAGAAGTGAGAGTCCTTAGGTTTTATTGATACATGAAAGATCCAACATGAAAGATCATTCAGTAATGGTTGTAAGGTGTGAGGATTTTCATCTTTGAGAGCATTTCATGGAGCCTTTGTTCCAAAATCTTGCATTTCTGGTGTTAATTTAGTGGAACAAACAACGATAAAGTATTTGTGAAGCCAGAGGGAGTCTAATCAGCAGTGTTCTACATGCCCTGCCATAACAAGTAGTTCAAAGTATTCCCTGTCATTGTCCCACACTGGAAGCTGGCGTTGGGTAGGTGGTGAAATATCCCTTGGATAAAATTCAGCCTGTATCTGCATCTTTGATGTAGAACTTTTATGACTCCTGCGATGCCAAGTAACAAGCTTGATTTGCATTCCAAGGCACTCAGCCCCACTGCTGATATCTCGAGTAGGATTTCAAGCCCTATTGAAGGAATCTCACTTAACATCGGTGTGAGCTTTAACATGCATTCCTTTCTCCTGTTGACCTCCTCTTGGGGGTTAACGTTGAGTAGCTGAACTTTAGCTGCTTCCTAGATATGTGCTGAGTGTTTGATACACATTGTCATCATAAGGCTATAAGGAACAGTTGTGCGTGTTGTCTTTGAGGATTTTTACACATGTTTTCTGATAAGTTATTGAGGATGCAAACACTTTTCTAAGCTCCTTTACCAGATACTAGGTGTAAGGATAAGTAGTACTTAAAGCAAAGCTAGAGAACCATTTCCTTAAAAGTGTCCTGAAGACGTGAAGAAGCATGACATCTTAAAGTCTTTGCATTTTAAAAGTCAGGGTTCAAGATTACGATTTAGTAATTTTAAACTATATAACACACTTTTAAATTTATCTTTTGCACTATTTTTATTACAATGGCCAGATCAAAGGATCAAAGGCATTTTCCACTTCTTCAGGTGTGTCGATCCTGAGAATGTCTCAGAATTAGTACAAAACCCAATTTACTACTAAAGAGTCAAGCCAATTAATTTACTACAGCAGTTGCACCCTGCAGCCCTGACCAGCACAGGTTCTGTTATGTAGTTGTACAAACATGCAGTGACATTCAGGTTTGAAGCATTTTCAGCTATATCGACAAAACAGAACAGAACAGCATCACAAATAATACTAGATATAAAATTTGTATCAGGTGAAAGCTCCTTATGAAATGTGGTTAGAGAGGCTATTTTGATAGTGATAGATGCAGGAACAGAAGAAATAAGAAGATACGACTTTGCTATAGCTATCTCCCATTTAGGACCAGGCACTTAGAAGTGTGAATAGTTACTGTCTGCTGTATCCCATGTAGTCACCAACCTCCCTGGTAAATCATAAGTGAAGCAATAACACCTTTTATTAGAACTGGTACAAGAATTTAAAGCCTTGCTTAAATAATAGCAGACATTCTCAAAGGTCCTGGGAAAGTCAGGTCCAATTTCCTGAAAATCAGTAAGAACTCAATGCCTCGTCCCCTGTGAAAGTCCCAGAAGGGGAAAGCAGCAGAGCAACATGTTAAATCAGCCCCCTTGGTAGCCAACCTTTTAACATTTATCACCTACAGTTATGCAATAAACCTCCTACAGCCCCCTCCCCCCGAACGATGAGATTTGATGCCCACAGCTTACTCAGTAAAGTTACTAGTTACTACTACTATCTTCTTCCAGGCCAGCTGAATCTTGGATGTTGGGAAGAGTCAGATGCTGATGCTGCTTCTCCAGACTCTTGCCCTGGGAGCAAATGAGATGAGCAGAGAGAAGAACTGTCTGTGTCAGAACAACAGAGGAAGCGGAAATATCATGAACGATGCTTGGAAAGAAGAAAAGATGATGCAGGAAATCTCAGTGAATTTTTAAAGTAGATAAAACGCAACAGTGAAGAGAGGCAAACCGAAGAGAGTGATAAAAACCTCAGGGTTCAGGAGTCGGAGAGGAAGCAGTCATGCTCTCAGGTATGTGCGCATCCCTCAGTAAAGCTCTCTGCAGACCAATGAAATATCACTGAGAGGCCTTGGCCATTAGAGCACTACAAAGAGATTCAGGCTTGGTCCTAAAGAAATTCACGCCTATAGCAATATAAGGCCACCCTGCCACTCCGTGGCCCCCAGCACTGATTAATGTAACTGGGTTTTTTCTAGGTGTGGAGCAATTGTTGCTTGAAGTGTTATGTTTGATTTGAACCGTTGCTGCTTATATGTATGGGAAAAACAATATTCTGTGTATAGTGAGACAGCACATTTAATCCAGAAAGGAAGTGGGACTTCCCTTAATCTTATTCTCCCATCTGATATTCTGCCAAGAAGCTATGCTATAAGAGATATGGCGTTTTCTTGAGTTGCTGAGCATCTTTACTCCTTCTTGGGACAGATCCATTCTCATTTAGACCAGTTTTCCACTGGTCTGACTTAACAGGCTTCAGCAGTTATGCTATAGTGACATTGTATAAGAGCAGAGCATTTAGCTTATTGACCTCGGTATCTGGTGAAATCATTCACTTCCTTGCATGCTGAGTCCATTACGAGGAAGAAATGGAGTATCAGGGGAGGGTTTTTTCTTCTGTTGAGACCACTCCTCTGCCTCTGCCTTCGATGCAATGAATTTATTCATGACAATGAAATGTTAACTATGAAATCTAATGAGCTTCTGTTTTGTTGTTAATCGGTTAGATAAAACATGTAGCTACAGAGAGACTGGAAATGGAGTTGGAGTACCAACTCTGTATTTTCCAGACTTATCCCTGAATCTATTATGATTTGTGCAATTGTTTTTCTTACTCTGGTCCGCATACTAGGGAAGAAAATCCTGGCCCCATAAGGCCTGTGGCAGGACAGTTATTAATTTCAGTGCTGATGGTTTCTTCTTTCATTTCCAATTACTAGCTAAACACTTGATAGAAGTCTTCCTTGTAATTCTTTCATTTTATCCCTTTAAATACACACATATTTCCTCATCCCTCATCACTTAACATAGTTTGTGGTAGAAAATGTCATGTAAACATTAACAGATATTTTTTGAGCTTATAGATAAACAAAATCAGTAAGCAGAAATGCAAATATTAGTTCAGTTTTCCTCTCTGATCTTTACAGAAAGCTATGACTTCACTGTTGCACAGCTTAAACACAAAAAAAAGAAAGTAGGAGATGTGCTATGAATATGGTAACATTAAATAACAAAGGTGGAAGAGGGCATCTCTGTTGAGTTTCAGGTGGATGATGGATGATGCTCTTACTATATTTCCAAGTTAATTCTAAAATATCTTCTAGTCTTTTAAATAAGAAACTACATCTATTGTTTGCATTTTCAATCATTAAAGACTTATTATGTAGAATTTTATTCTTTCCTCTTGCCTGTAAAAGAGGGTTCCCAAATTAGACACTGAAGACTTCAACATATCTGGAAAGATATGGGAGCTTTATGCCAAAAGAGGTATAAATCTTTCAACTCTGAGCACATTTGTTTGTATCATGTCCAGTTGTAGCCATTTTGCTTCAAATTTATCAATACAGCCTGGCTAAGTTACTCATTTATTACCTTTGGCAATCAAAACCACAATAAAATCAATTTGTGAGGTCATCCATCTGTGATTCTCACTGTTGTAAAGTTTTTGTGAGAATGGTGCCATTCTTCTACTGTCCACTTCTGTTGTGAATGCAATTATAAACCAAAATTGTGTTATACTTGGACAAAAGAATATAGAACAACAGGGCTTCAGTCCATCACAGAGCTTATATACACGACAATATTCTAACTAATAGTTCTAGGTTTATTTACTGACAAATGAGACTGTACAGCTACTTATGCCAGAATTCTCTAAGGCCTTTGTAAAATCTGAACACCTATACTATATATATTGCTTAAAACTCAGCCTGAGTTTGGAGATGCTTATTGTTAATCTAATTCCTATGTCTCATTTTCCTCCATTCAACCTCTTGTTTTTTAACAAAGCAGAGGATACCTAAATGTATTGAAATCAGGTCTGGTTTTTAGTAACCTGTCACAGGCACTTTAGAAGTAGCTCAGAAACCTCCAGAGGCCAGTGGGCAAGAGAATGAAATCCATTTGTTTAATCTATCCTTTTCCAGACATCTGCAGTCTAAGATGCACATGCTTTCTAGGCTACGAGTAAGCTAGTTTAGTCTTGGGTGTGGATGATCATTAAATTGTTGACTTTCCTAGTTACATGTATTTTTACTTATGGCAAAGATTATTTCATGCCTTTCATTGCATCTGTGTATACAAATGCTATGTCTTTTAAATTACATGGTAGGTATATCAATCAGTTTGACTTTGGCACAAACTAAAAAGGCCCTTAAAGTGCCTTCAACTAATATGTTCATAATCCAAAAGAAAACTCTTCTAAAATCTCATACAAGGTACAACCCTGAGCTGTAATAGCTTGAGAAAGGAGGAGAGGAGTGTAATGAAGTGACTATACTTTGTCATCTCAGTGTAGTCATTAGGACACCTGCAAATTCTGCACACACTTCTCAGTAGCGTCAGGAGGCCATTATGACAACATCTGTACCAGTCAATGTTCTTGAGATGACAGTCACTGAACAAGACCATACTAGGGACCTTCTAACAGTTTATCAGTACCACTAACAAATGTCCAGTGCTGGGAACATACCCAGCAGTGTTTACACATCTAGCAATGCATCGTCTCTAAAAACTCACCTATGGGAAGACAAGACAATTCCGACAGGATTTCAGTATTGTCCAGAAGGTGTTACATTACTGAGTTCCAGTGCTGAGGTTCATTGGAGAGATGGAAGAGAGCTTTCTTTGCCTGCTGTCCACTTTCAGCCATTATTAAATCCTCCTAAGTTTAGTCTATTTTTATCAATCCATACACGCAAAATTCCTATCCATAAAAAGCCTGTATATTATCTAAAACAACTTCAAACTGAAAAGCTTTAGTCTTCATAACTTTTCTTTGAATGTATTATATAAACTGTGATTATTTTAGTATCTGATTTTTCTTAATATCCATTTAGTCATTTTACAGGGATCCTTGCTTCAATTAATAGCAATTTTTTTATAATTGATTAATGTAGTTGTAAATTCATCAACAGAGGACAGACAGTACAGTCATGCCCTAAAGGAAAGCTTTAAAGTACTGGGATTATATTATGCAAATAATTCAAAAATATTTTTAAGCAGGCATTAGTTAAGCATTTAGATATTGGCTAAAGCAGCTTTAATATGCAAGACAGGATGTTAGGTGCTTAGCTGATCCAAATGCCAGTCTATAGATTTGAAAGACTAAAGATCACATCACTGGGAGGTTGACAGAAGTGACACTTTGCAAAGTGCCAATGATTTATGCCAATGTCTTGCTTGATGATACTGTTATAGACAGCACTGTCATTACAAAGTCCCTAACGACTTCAGTCTACATTTATGGTGCACAAATTATAGGTGAGCCCAAAGATCGAAACCTTCCTGACTTTTAGATTTCAATGACCAAGTAATTCTCACTAGGTTCACTTCTTGTGTGTTGCCTCATACTTTACACTTGCTTTCCTATTTCAGCATTGTAATGAAATTGCATCAACAAGGGCAAAATATACATTCATCATATGTTACCAAGAATTCTTTAGCCTTCTTTAACAAACACCATGCAAAATATATTGAACTTTATACCCCAGCAATGAGCAGTAATACAGCTCTGGATTTTTCATCAACAGAAATGCTGTGGCCAGTTCTGCAAGGTACAGAGGGCCTCATGCAAGCTGCTTGCGTCCTCTGGTTCCCAGTTATAGCAGTGCTTGGGAAAAGGGATGCTCAAGATCGGGGAGCACTACATCTCCTTCTAAAGAGCTGGACTCTTGAATAAGCTTTCTGTGTTGTTATAGACAGAGCAACTATGATCCTGTGATGTGTATAATGTCCTGATTTTGTATATTTAAAACACTGTTCCTGTGCCATTTTGTTCCCCCTTTTGTCAGGCCTGAAATAATTGCTGATACGGAAGCAAATTACAGTATTTAGGGTTTTTATTCTCTTCACTAATTCTGTTACCTTAAGAAGACAGAAATCAAGGAATTAATTGCATGAAGCATATAGAAGCTCCCAGGTAACACTGACAATATCAGAGGATATCAGTTTAAATCAGGAGACAAATTAGTTTCCCTTGGCCATTTAAAATGAAGGAGTAAACCTTCCTGGGTTAGCACTTCTGCTCTAGCACTGACAACACCAACCATAAAGGAAAAGAGGAAAAACTGGGACCTTTGATCTAGAAATAGTGGGGTGGTAGGACATGGAGGGAGGCTCCAGAAGCAAAGCTACAATTAGGTGAGCCATAAGATTCCACACCTCCCAAATAAAGCTCTCTCTGTTATTCCCAATCAGAGATATAATCTTCCTGAGGCAATAATAATAATTTTAACACACTGAGTGAAATTCTACAGGTTATTTTAAAATAAGTCTGTCCTTTCTTTGTCCACCAAGCAACCTACTTCAGTGTCTAAGAGTTGCTGAGAGCTGAACCAAAGCACGTATATCTTACTGTAGAAGCCATTCAGTCCAAACATGCTAGAAGGCATACAATTGCTTTGGTCTTGTGGTTTGCTTTGTAACCACAAATCCTCCCGAAAAATACAGCCTCATATTGCACAATAGGATATATTCACGTCTGAACTAGGACTTCCTTCAGTTTCCATCCCGGTCATTGCAAATCCCTGCTGGCTCTGAGGACATAAACGTAACACACAAAACCAGCCAAGCAAACATACAAATGATGAATGTCTAAATAGAAACAATGTCCTTCTCAGTGAACTTTTGTGGTGCAGCTGGCAGAATTCTGCAAATTGTTCACTCAAACAACATGTCATCCCAAGGTCAGATTAGAGCTTAACCAGAAAGTTATACATCCAAAAATGTGTTTTCTTGACTGCGCTGAATACAGCTTGTGTGTGTCAAGCTTATTACAATCCATAGCAATATTAAATACTGGGAATGATAAGCCTGTTTAATCTTCAAGAGAAATAGATTCCCTAGCAGAAGCAGTATAAAACCAAGCGCACTTGTGTCTTTAGATCCACTTCAGGGAAGGTAGATAAAAAAGTAGTTATTCAATCATTGATACATAAAGGCTGCTCTGGCAGGCCCTGGGACACAAATAAATTTTAAAATGCTGTAATTTGGTGGTCATCCCTTATACAGAAATCTTCACTTCAGACAGGAGTCTCAGGCAGTGTGTTTCAAGCATGCTGTGTTAATATAGTTAATAGCATAATTTATATGAAAATAAATATCAAAATTGTTGAGTAGCTGTTCTTGTTATAGTAAATATATATATCAGTTTAATGCTGCCACTCAGTCAGATTAATGAGTACTTAGAGCATCTACAGTTTGTATTTTTTAAAATTTCTGAAAAATATAAGGTGATCATTTGAAATTCTTTGATCTCATATTCTGGTAACTTCATGAAAGGAAGTTCTAGGCAGTTAAGTTAATCTTTGCAAGACTAAAAGCTTAAAAGAAGGCTGAAAAGACCATTGAAGGTCAGAATTTACATATTGATCAAACTGTAAGTTTATACTCTTGCAAACATGTAATTAACTTTGCTGTTATTGAATTTTGGTTCACAACTAATTTTATTAGTCATAGTTTCACCAGTAATTCCACTGGACTGAAGCATGAGTGACAGACATCAGTAATAAGGTAGAGTGCATACTAAGGTGTTATGTTTAAAAATAGATTAAAACACCTGAAACATTTGTTATTTTGAAGAAAATGCCTTTCATAAAAACACAACTTTTGGCAGTAAAATGAAGCCATCTTCTGAGAGTTATTGATGAGAAACTGAAATGAAGGCATGTATGAAAGTTATGTTTCCATGTTCCAAACCATTGGACCTTTCTCTATGCAATTTAATTTTGTAAGCTAATAATCATGAATTCAGTGGTAAAACAGCTAAAGGTTTGGGGGTTTTTAACCCTTTATATTCTGACCACAGACTAGCTGGGAGCTAGTAAAGAAGTTATCTGGGAGGTTCAACTTCATGTGTTCAAGTATTGAGGGGATGATTCCTATCCAGGCAGCAAGTAAGAGCATGTGGGTGAACACATTGCATCATTTAAGAATTGCTCTAGAGCAGCTGATGGGCAGCCTGAGATCTGTTCTGGTTTATACATCAGCAGCAGAAATGGTCATTTATATTCCAGCTGGAATCCAAGATTTGCTCCCTGAGACATGAAGAGAATACACAAGGACCAACCATGTCATCTCAAAGGACTATTCCTTTGCATCCTATCCCCAAAACTGTACCACGGCCAGGGATATTGCAGTCATGTAAATGAAGGTGAAGGTCTCATATTCTTAAATATAGTCATATCAGATAGTAACAATGATCAATCATAAGTCACTGATCTCAGTGGTCCTTTCAGCTTAGGACAAAGAAAGAGCAAAGGACAAGGTTTGCTTTTCAGAGTCTCTCTGAACTAACACCTTCTTCACAATCAGGGTTTCTGTGTCATGTTCCTTCTGGCAGATACATAATGTATCTGCATCCTTCTTATCACCCAGGGCAGCTGGGTGCCCAGAGAGGCAGTAGGTTCTCCCTTCCTGAAGACTGATTAACCTTTTTAGATAACAGGAGGGCTGTGTTTAGACTTTGCTGCAGACTCACGTGCAGGTGGACCGGCACTGCTAAGAACAGAAATCCCACACAGCCTGAAACCAAATGTAAAGGTGACTGTGATGCCTTTTCCACTTATTTTGCCAAGTAAGAGGACCTGGGTACAAGGAAGAACTTAGGAGTCTGCACGTGTGCTCTCATGTCAAAAAGACATATAAAACAAAGCTAGGTTGAGACCTGAACTCTTGAAATTATGATACCTTCCAACCAAGCGTGTCCTTTCTTGACAAAACAGTGAAAAATTTAAGATTATATTAAGCATTTCAGGAATGACTGTCACCAATCTCAGCAGGCTGCTGTGCCTTCAATACACATTACCCTCAGCCATCATCTCCATGTCAATACAGCCATCAGCAATGAAGGCTTCACTCTGAGAAGGGAATTCTGACTTCACTTGTTATAGCAGGACCCAGAAGCACAATATCAAACAACACTCTGGAAAAAAAATGACAGGATCATTGACAGTGTAAGCAGAGCAATGTTATGTCTAGTGGCAAAATGTAGCTGGTTCAAATGTGTTTTATTTCTGCTGAAGACAGGTAAGTTTACACTGCAAAAGAGTGTGTCACTGGATAAATGTCTACTGAAAACAGAATAAAAATATAAAAATGTTATGGCCTATCACTAGGCAGAGCTACCCAGAAATGGCAATATTGGTCAGCATTCATCTGGCCACACGGTCTCTAGGTGCAGACTGTGTTTAGTTAGACTTCAGTTCCAAGATATAAGCTGTTTGCTTGTGGCTTCAGTGGTGGCAGTGGCAGTAGGCTTCTTGTTTTAGCATTTGGTTTGAACAAATTACTGTGTCCACAAGCAACTGTCAATAAATCTCTTTCTTTTCTCTTTTTTACTACAGAGAAATATGTGTTATCAGGTTACATCAACTACCATGTTCATCAACCATCACATCTGAAATCACTGCATTTCATTACAGTCTCAGGCTTGAACCTTTTATTTAAAGCTCCCCGTACCCAAACGCATGAAACAAGCCAGCAAAACAAGAAGGTATGGTAGAGAAGACAGTCAAGGAGGCCTCTTTTCTCTATGTCTGACCTCCATCTCCTCATCTTTCAGAAGTTACTCAATGTGGTAGCTGTGAAAATTAAGCGACTGCCCCAGCTGTTATTGTGAACGAACTCCTGGTAAAAACTAGGTTGCTGCTGCAGCGTGTACCTACTCTCCCAAAGTGATCTACCCACCTAGAGCTGTATCAAGCAGTTTTCTTAATTATGTGCTAGCTGTAAACATTTTATTAGTTGTAACTATAAGGTGTTTAAAATTATTTAGTAGCTATTGTACATTTCATAACTCATCTTATAATCTTAGAGTACCAAGAAATTGAAATTCGGAGCACAGTGTAAGATGACCTTTTGTATGCAAGTGAAATCAATTTTATACTCCTTAGAATCTGGCCCACTGAATATAAAAGAGTCCAAGCTGTCAAAAAGAGAAAGCTATACTAAAAAAAAAGGGGGGGAGGGGGGCATCTCAGCAGTGCCTTGTAAATAGGTAGTTCAGGAAGTGTCTGTGAGGTTATAGCATAGACCTTCCTCCTTTCCAGCATTTCCCAGCCAGTGCGTGGTGCCTGACTTGTGAAGTAAGAGCACTCTACAGTGAAGAACAGGACCCAATCTAACAAACCCTGCTGAACCTCTCTGGAGAGGGAGGGTAGGCAATGGAGGAGGCTGGAGGCAAGCTGGCAGCATGGAAGGAGCTGAACCTAGTCCAGCAAAAATCTTAAGTTCTTCTCCAGTGAGGCTGAGGTACGGTAAATGAAGGAATGACTGTTGTAATTCCCTGATTCATGTTACACTTCATGATCACCTTAGTGGTTGACACTTCACCAGTGGGAACTGGCTTAAACTGGGAATGCTGCAAAATGGCTCAATGAGCTATTTGGCACTCCATGAGCATGCTGCGGCATACTTTCTGATGGCACAGCTCAGGTCCTGCAGTTGAACCTCTGGCTGCTGGGGGAAAGCAGCTTTAGATCTGCCACCCTAGAAGCCATTTGTATCCCTGAGGATGCTAGAAGGGATCAGGCCCTTCAATTGCCTCGTAGAGCGTGTGTCACACTGGTAAAAAAGACATGGAAGGAACTTACTCTATGCTTATGTCTCCAGCACGAAAGCTGGATCCACAGAGTTGTGCTGTGTCTTTTAAGCTTCCTTTTCTCTTTTTCTTTTTAGTAGAATCAACAATAGATGGCAGGAGCTGAAGGGGATGGTTTTATTTAAAAGTTCTGTGAAGTTGGAAGAGCTGGGGGTTTTATCACTTTATTTTTACAAAATTCAGGATTAAACTCTGTGTTTCGTTACAATCAGGTGACTTCAGAGGAGGCAGCAGGCATATCAGAGGGCTAAATCTGGTTCTTAATCATTAAAATATTATGTAAAGGAACATGAATAGAAACAAAGGCAAAAGAGTCTCCACTTCCATATCAATGTTCCAGATACTTTGCATTCATACAGAGCAGAGTTCATGAACTCTCTCTAACCATGTTAACAATCCTCTGGGTTTCTAAAGGAGCAGCAGGGGTTGGAATGAGAAGTCTCCCCATATACATCAATAACATCAGTCTTGACACACTGATGGGATTTCCAGGGGGTTCTTTGCTAACTGTGCCTGCTAAATCCCCTGCACCACTCAGCAGTGGTAGCTCAGTATGCCTTGCAGGGAGGAAAAAAGTCTGAAGTTTGTAGTTCAAAACAAAATGTGCATCTGTGGCATGTGATTTCTTGTGCAAAAACAAGTCAGAACGTAGAAATTTTAAATGCATTTTTCTCAGTGACTGATGTCAGTTGGGGTGTCTTAAATGGATATATGTGCAGAAATTAAGCACAGTAATGTTTTGCACCACTCAGTTTGTATTTCACAATGTATATGTAAATAAAGTTAAGCATGGCTTCATTTGAAAATCAGATGAGTAATCTCTACTACATAAAGGAGAGCTGTGTGACTGGGGATAGCTAGCATGATGTTAGCTTTGAGGAGGTAAAAAAAAAATCAGAGTGATAGAACTGTGCTTGACCGAGGATCCACATAGCTCAGTCCAGTCTTGCTTGGTGTCTGGCACCTAATGGTTGGAGAACATTATCAGAACAGGACAAGCATATTTTTATTCACTACACACTTTTAGTACCTGGTAATCCGTAGTAGAATGACACCTTATGCACCTACATCTTTTTTATGGAATTGTTCTTGATGGCCTTTCCACCATGATTTTTTTTCTAATTGTTTTTTGAATGCATTTATACTTTTTGAGTGGGGAGATTACATTCGGGATCAGATTGTCAGCTGCAGTTAGTGGCATGTTCACATGCCATTTTCTGTCAAATAAAAATCCATCCCTTAGAAAATTCAACATTAATATAACAACTGCTTCAGCTTCATAAACTTTGTAACTGACTCACCTTTCAATGTAAACATTTTTTCATAATGGAAAAATAACAGTTGCTGAAATCTGGCATTTTGATAGAGTTTTCCACAGTGATTCAACAAATTTTTGGAAAAATAAATCTTCATCTTGAAAATAACTTTGAAGCTTTCTAATTCTGAATTAAAAAAACCCAGATGGTAGATTTTGTAGATCTATATATGCCAAATCTAACTGATATAAAAGAAAGTGTTTCAAAATAACAGTAGTACTCTGTACATTTTATGTGCTTTGAAACTACATATATGGAGTTCCTAATTCTGTATAGCTCCCACAAAAAAAAATCTAGTATTACCAAAATCCAAAAGATAGTAACAGACTAATACAATCTGCTCTAAGGACATTTTCACAAAGCTGAAAGTGAAACAAAACTTCACTGTGCCTGTGATTAAGCACAAAATAAAACCCAGTGCAGGTAGTGCTATTGTAGCTGATGTTTTTCTGTCTTCATCCTAGGCAGGAAGTTTCACGCTGGACCACCTAATACAAGAAAGACATTGACAAGCTGAAAGGAGCTCAGCAGAGGACCACTGAGGTGGTCAGGGCTGGAGCACTTGCCCAGTGAGAACTGGGCTTGTTCAGCCTGGGGAAGAGGTGGCTGTGGGAGGACATAAAGGCAGCCCCTCAACCACTCAGTACCTACAGAGAAGCTCTTGAGAAGATGGAGGCAGGATCTTCACAGAGGTGCCCGGCAGCAAGACGAGGAGCAATGGTTATGAATTGAGAAAAGAGGTTCAGAATGGATATCAGAAAACAAATTTTCACAATGGGGACAGTTGAATACTGGAAGTCACTGCCCAGAGAGGTTGTGTTGTCACCATCCTGGGAGGTTTTCAATACCCAGCTGGATAAAGCCTTGAGCCACCTGATCTGGTCTCATAGCTGACCTCGCTGTGAGCAGAGGGTTGGACTGGAGTCTGCCTGTGGTCCCTTTTAGCCTCAGTTTTCCCATGATTCTGTGATTCTGCATGTATCTGTATTACCAGTGGGTTTTTACACCAAAGAGATGCTCCATCAGCTCGCTCTGCTAAGCACAGGTTGCCTCCCACATATACGTGGCAGCATCGTGGAGAGCAATGGGTTGAGCTATGAGGGGAAATTCCCTTTCCCTGTCTTCCGCACCTTCAGTAGACGTCCCCAGGAAAGTAGAACCGCTAATTGCACCCACATGTCCAAGGTCTCCTGGTCTTTTTGGGGTGTAACAGTTGCATCAGGCCCGTGTGTGCAGGCAGGAGGTGACTTGCCCACCAGCACCTTCTCCACCCTCCATCCTTCCCCTGAAAAAGCCGCATGCATCAGAGCCAGAGGAAGCTGTGATGTGGTTAGAGAGAACAAATGGAGGCAGCTGGGGCTCAGCTATGGTCAGGAGCACAGTGGCATGATAGTGCAGACATAGCTTGTCCTGCGGAGGTGGACAGGTCTAAAAAGGGGGACCTGAAGCACTCTAGCACATGAGCAGCTCTGCCCTTTCATCCCAGGCTTTTCACAAGCTCTGGAGCTGCAAACCTTGAGCCTGCAAGAAGCATCTTATTTGCTCAGTTCCTGCAGTCATAGGGACAGCTAAGGACATCAGGGTGGTCCTGAATAGCCCTAAGAGCTCACCTGCTTCAAAGTCTTTGCAAGATCATGGCTTAAGCAATACTCTCTTCTGTCCCATTCATTTTAATCATCCTCATTTCTCCAAGCATGCCAGTGATGGGGTAGAAATGCACCTCTGCAGTCTCCTCCTTGTTTTGCCATGCAACTCTGAGCTACTTGCCAGAACCTGATCAAATGCCGGGATTTCCGCTTTGCTTTGCCTTAAATGCTTATTTAAACAAACAGAAACAAACCTTAAGTAAGAAGTGAAGTAAGTCCTCAGGCTCTGGGTGACTACAGTGGATTGATTGTACGTATGGGAAATGTTGTCATAACAAAACAGGTGTTATATGGTAATTGTGCTAAGTATCCTAACAAACAAGGTTCATCTGGCACAATTCACCCAAAGCCTTCAGGGAACTTACGAAATTTATTTATAAGTGAGAGAGAAAAATATTCTCCTTAAGCTAAGGCAGTGTGGAAAAAATGGAAGCCAGCCATATATATCCTTCTTGTGATGGCACGCAGCACTGTTTAAACAGAGGGTGATCCTCACAGGCACTTCTGCAAAAAGGAATGGCCTCCACTCCCTACCAGGTATCCTGCCCACACAGCCTGGCGGGAAAGTGGTTCTCTTAACCTTAAACAACAGAGGAGGGGAGGAAGAACTGGGGAAAACATTACAAACCTAACTTCATCCTGGTGAGTTTGGACAGATTTTGTTTAGCGTAGATTTGGGGCAGCCCACTGATGGGGTGTATGAAAGAGGTGATCAAGGGAAATGTGATGGAAAAAAACCCAATTTCACAAGTAGATACAGAAAAAAATATTTGCAAGCAAAATATGTAAAAGGCAAAAGGAGGAATGGAGACATTTGGCAGCTCAGGAGCAAAGGTCAGTAATGTAGATAGATGCATTCATGTTTGTATGTTTTCTTACAGTTAAAAACCGAAATGTACTCAGAAGCATATCATCTTAAATCCTGACCGGATCAGACAAATGTTTTTCATTGTTTGATCACCCTTCCACCAAAGAGAGTGCTGACAGCTTTTGTAACAGGTGGCATTTGCTCTATTATGTGCTACTAAAGAGTGAAATGGTACAGGCTGTCAGTCTATTCCCAAGTATCATGCCTTAAATGCAAAAGGGCTTTCAGTGTTTAACTCAGCTTAAACTGGCATTGTGATCTTCCATCTTATGTCATAAACCTGACTACAAAACATATCAGAGTAACTTTAAATAGGTGGAATTTTATAGATGATTTGTGGGTCTGTGTGTCCAAGGTAAAATTCTAGCTCTGCTGAAATGAATGATAAAATTCATACCAACTGTAATAAAGCCAAGTTTTACTGAACTTTTATAAAGCCAGGCATTTTTAAATGTCAGAAATAATGCATTCAGGAAACATTACTGCCTTTGCTTAGCTGAAAGTGGGAACCCTGTTCACGAAAGGTTTGGCTGTCCTTCCAGCTTAGCTGGTTTCTGGACATGCTTTGCTGCATCCTACACATTACACAGCAGTGTTGAAACTGGCAAAGAACAGGATCTATCTTTCCGTCCTGAAAGCTTCGCATGCCAGTCCTCTTAGTGAGCCTGGGGTAACAGCTGGGATCTCGAAAAACACATCACTGGTGGTAGATTCAATCAGCAGTGCTCAGGTTGTTGGATGCTCGGAAGCGGGTTGCTGGAGCATGGCTAGACTAGTGTTGGATCTGTTCCTAGGTATGGCTTTGGATTTGTTCTCCCAGGGTAATGAACCCTTACCCTGTCATGCAAGAAATGCTGACGTCGCCAACAGTGTCTGTGGGTAAAATACCATCTGAATTAGAGTCATTAAACCCAGACATATCTCCTTAGTGTCAAGGAGGCAAGGAATTGCAATTCACACTTATGGGTGAGTGAACACATAAATTATAGCTATTTAACTAATTGCTTACTTTACAAAGATGAATTGGACAAGGCTTTCCCAGAAACCAAAGACATTTTGGACATGTTTGTATATGGGAACGCTTTCCCAGTCCTCACTCAAAATGCTACCACAAGGTCATTTCTCATTACCTAAACTTTCTGAACTATTTCAAACTGTTTAATGGACCCAGTATATCCAATGCCTCTCTCTACAGCAAGTATAGTACAGTTCCCTGTGGTTCCCTCAGAGATGCAGCAGGCTCTCAACAGTACAGGCAACAGCCTTTTGAACTGGCACAGGAGCGGTTAAGGAGCACATGAATGAACTCTGGTCCAACCTCTAGTAAGTGAAGCTGGGTGTTCCCCATCCAGTCCAGCCCTGGGGACAAACTGTGAGACACTAAGCCAGCTCTCTGTGGCTGTATTTCCCTAAAACCTTTGTATTTTTCCAAACTCAGTGATTTTCCATGAAAAGAGGACCTGCCCCAGATGACAGGTGTCAGAAGCTTGTATTTTATTTTCACAGGAACAGAGCATGAGGAGTTATTTACTCTAGAAGGTGATGTGCAGGAACGGGTATGAACCAGCACTACTTAGCCCCAGGAAGAAAGTATGAAGTCATAAGTTCTGCATTAAAAAGAAGAAAAAAAGCTACAGGAATCAAAGACTTTATTTGTGAACAGAGGACGCCTGCCAGAACCAGAAATAGTTCTGTTGCCTGATGCTTTCTTTCCTCAGGCTCACAAACCCCAGAGGAGTCTTGGGGAGTGAGTGGAGCTGCAATGTTTTAATAAAGTACTCTGAAATTTTGTTAATGTGAAGGGTTGCAAATGCCTGCAGTTCTGGTCATGTGAGCATCTGCATTCAGCTGTCCTGGATTTTAATGAGGTGGTGAAGAACATTAACTATGTAATTCACGTGGCTGTTCCTTTGGCCTATAACAGGGTTTTGCAAGGTTAACATTATGTTCATGTTCAGATTTTAGTGTTTGGCTTCCTGGAAAGAAAAAATAAGCAAGAAAAAAATTCATATGCATTGAAGGGGATCAGAAAGACACTTGGAAATGAAGAGAGTGGTTTGCAAATGCAGAGCTCATGGAGTGCACGGGAAGGTTAGCCAGAAGAGACGAGGGACAGGGAGTTAGAGTTGCATACCCAGAGACTTCATTGCAGGTCTCAGAATCACAGAACGCACTGACTGTCCTATTTCATCCCCAGTTAGGAAGACATGAAGGCTGAAGTGAGTTTTTAAAACCTTTTTCCTTTCAAGAGCAAATCCAGTCAATCATACTTCTTAGAAATAACAAATGCTTAGTGTCTGGGGGCTTCTTTATTAGGGCATATAGTTTGCTCTTGGTCCTAGTCCAGCTCTGTCTGGGGCTCAGTGTCTGCCAAAGGGGTGCCTGTGCATTGATGCCTCCCTCAGAGAAGCGCTGTGTCAGCCCAGGAGGAGAGCACTGCTATGGAGGTACTGCTTGCAGCCCAAAGATAGAAGCTCCCTCCCAGCAAGCAAACTGAACTCCTCTGTGTGCCACTGTTCGGATTTCTGACCATAAATACCAGGCAGCTTTCCAAGCATGGACTGGTAGGCTGTCCCATATCCTGAGCTTATATTTAGTGCTTCTTCAGCATGCTTAGAAGTGGGAAGAGAGCAATTCCATATGTGAATCCTACTTTGAACATCAGCTTCCTCTATGACTGTGGTCAAGTTACATGGCTTTTCTGCCCCAGTTTTCTTCCTCCCCTCAAACCCCACCCCTGTCCTTGGATCCGGTGTAGTGCTCCTTTCCTGCTGCCAGAGGAGGGCTTGACATTCAAAAGGAAATACACTGAAATCAATCAGCAGATAAGCACTCATCTTCTGCGTACAGTCCTTTCTCCGGTCCAGTCATCTGTTCTTGGTGGTTTGGGGTGGAGAGAGGTCCTGGCCCCAGTTCTGCCACTGCTTGCTGAAGAATCATCACCTCTCTGGACTCATCTTTTCCCTTCTCCTGATGGCAGTCAGAACAATTCAATTGCAACATGTGACACTCCAGCAGACGTGCCAGGGACTCCTGCTCTATGGCAAGACTATTAGAAGCGTCTGGTCAGACTTTTAAGATCAGGCAGATGTATTTGTTGAATACACCTGAGAAACTGTCTTTCTCAGGAACTGGGGTGTCACAGCTGGGGAGAGGAACTAGGCATGCCTGGCCAGGGCTGTTGAGAAGTTCCTCTCCCATAAATGCAAAGGCCAGCTTGCCTGTGAAGATATTTGAATAACATTTTTCCCCTGTGCCAGATTGCGAGCTGTATGTCATGCTGTCAAGGCTAGCAATCAGCCTGATTGTTGCAGGCTTGACAAACACGCTTATTTTTAGAACTGCTAGATACTACACATTGCACTAGATCTCTCTTTGATGTTAAAGACTTTAATCTTCTGCTGGAGTTTCTTATTGGACATCTGCCCAGAATATAAAGACAGATCTTTCTTTTTTTTTCCCCCTCTTTGATAAAGTGTCAGAGCCTCACTGAAAGGTGTAGATGGCAGTCAAAGGATCTCAGCTGAAGTCATGCCTCTCCCACCTCTCATCCAAATTACATGTAGGGGTTATTGGCAGTATGTTGAAATAACTTTACCTTGGGATAATAGCCTTTTGCTTATCTCCCATCTATCTGTCACACTGTCTAACTTCTGTATTAACAGAGTCTACCTTTGGGCAGCTCACACAGTACAGTAGCTGTCATTCTGTCCTCACTCCTGGGTATTTAATGTAAACTGAACTAAAGTACGTTAAAGGTGTACCAGGAAAGACAGTAATTTTTCCATCTCTCTCCCCAGCAAAGTGAGAGGTAGCCAAAAGAGCGGCCCTGCAGCACTCCAGATGTGAAGTAGCACAGTACATATCATTACAGAAGAAACAGTTTCTGCCTCAGGGGTCTATTAGTAATTTTGACAGCAGAGGCACTCTAATCCCATGCAGAAGAGAACAAGGCTAAAATAAACTGGGACCTAGTGAGTTCCCAAAGTTAAGCCCTAACTGAGATACCCTGGCCCTGCCATCAGACCACAGATTGCTGCAGACTATATGCTGGAGTGTAGACCTCAATATTGCCTGACTGTGATGGCTGGGAATAAAGTGAGAGTTGAAAAGATGGGAAAGTTCACTTAAAAGGCTCATTTCTTTCATCCCAAATGTAAGGCTAGGTGACAAATGGCCTGCAAGCACAATGCACTCAGAGAAGCTGAGGCCACAGGAGGCACACGAGCACCTCCTTGACCAGCACGCTTCCCCCTCACTGCAGGAGGTGCTACCCAAACACAACAGCAAGGGGAGGCAGAAAGGATCTGACACAAAACAAAACCTGACTGGAGCACCAAGATTAGCCATTTCTGAGAAGCAGAGATCCCAGCACCCCAGCATCCTCCTCCCCTAGGCTCACCTTTCCTTTGCACTGTGCCATGAGCTCGACCTTTGTCTTTCCTGAAAGGTTAAAAAAAAGGTGTCTAAAAAGAAGTGGTTAACATAAGAATAAGCCAGGATGCTTATCATTAGTTTCCATAAACTACCTTTTCTCCATACTTTCCCCCATTATTTCTGATCTCTTTTTATTCTGAACTTCATTCGCTTGCTGTTCTATCTCCATGCCCTCGTTCCTTGGAGGTGGGGGTGTAGACTTTTGATCCCCCTTTATTGATTTGAATTCTAAAAGGGTGTTATGTACAAGAAATCTGTGGCATTTCAGTGAAAATATAAACTCATAATGTTCAAGGGAGTCTAAAAATTGAGGCAAAAACTGTCAAAACATGGCATAGCTTTTCCACAGGATAGAATATGTCCAGTTCTTCAAAGAGGAAATACGTGGAAATCTCCATAAGGGAGATACCTTTACAAGATATATGAACTTTACAACTGCAAAGCTAAAACCTCCTAAGCTTTTGTGCATTTAATCACATTCAGAACTCACCACAAGAATATCTGTCCCTCCTAGCATGCTGTTCAGCTGATCCAGCTGGTGACATGAGCTGCTAAAGACATGCTCAGCAGCTGAGCTCCATGCAAAACAAATATCAGTGTGTTGCCTCACGAGCAAGTGTGAGAAAAGGTAGGAGAGCCACAAACAACAGGGAACTGGCCTGAGGCAGTTCAGCCTGCTAGCAGAGAGACTGAAGCGGCCCCAAAACAGATGTAACCAACACCCTTTATCTGTAATCACTATATAGTTCTCATGTCAGGAAAGTCTGGGCAGTATGAGGATCTCAACTGCTGTCAACATCCAGGCCATGAGAAAACAGAAGATGTGGCAAACCTCCAGGCATAGCTTGGCTTGATGGTCCAGCAAGTTAGTGTTATACTGGAGAGACACTTGCTTTCCAGCTACTAATCTCTGTTCCACTTCTTTTTTTCCTTTTTGACAGATGGGGATTAGTGTAGACAGCCAATATTCTTAATCTCTGGAGAGTAGGAAACATTTTATGCCACTCAACAGGAGGTTTTATGGATGCTTGAGGTCAAATTCACAATGATATCTGAAAACCTAAATCCTGTAGGGGTACTTGACTTCCCTCTGGCCTTCGTGGGAATTTAGCCACTGGAGAGTTAGACCTTAAATACCTTTGGGAAACAGAGCCTAGGCAGCTGACATGTGAACAGTTTATTGGGGAGTTACTTCTTGAATTGTTCCCAAGTTTCAAGGATGCCTACTTCAGCTATAAAGCCTGGGGAGGAAAACAGATTATAACAATATTTACATAGTGAGTCAATTATCTTGCAAGTAGCAAGACAGCTACCTGCTGTAGAAAAAGTACTGGCAAGCTCGTACTTTTAAGCAGAACATTAGCCTTTCCTTCTTAACTACATAGCTGGGAAGCTGTTTAGTGAGTGATATACCTGCAGTCACAGACCCTGAGACTCTCATACCCCATTCGTTCTGTTCAGATGGAATGGTTTTGGAGAAACTGAATTTTGTATCAGACCTGTCAATACTTCCACAGCACTGGTATTCTTCCATATTTAATAGTACAGTGTCTCTCATATACCACAGTCATTACTTAAAACGTTTGCTATGTCATCTCACCTGCAGGAAAAAAATGAGCACTGGATTTCACTTTGAAATGAGGATGTCCAACATGTGTCAAAACATGTTGGCTCTTCTATTAATTCCTTCCCATAAGCATTTCAACAACCATGGTTTAAATTAAAATTCAAGAGTAAAATGACTGAGAGTAAGGTATTGCCAGTACCTGCAAGGACACTGTCCCTTTAAGGCCTTGCAGTCGGCCTCAATTAACATTCCAGTTTTATTGCATGTACCTGGTCTGAAGAGAGTCAGTAGCCACTGGGTGTAGCATAAATTGTTGGCCTTCAGCAAAATGAACAGCTGAAATGCACACAGTACCTGACCATGCTTGTTAGGCTATTTGCTCCTTTAATCACCCACTGCACTCATGAATGCCTGCCATTCAATTATCTTCAAAACCTTCATCATGTCACTAGACAATAAAACGTGACAAGACAGGTATTACTGTGTTATGGTCATTCGATATCCAGAAGTGTCTCATTATTCCCTTCAGTGATTAGCTACAATTACTGCTTTAACCCAAGTATTTAAGGCCATAACCAGTGTTTCAAATATTCATCACAGGATACCTTATGAGCTGGCGAAGCATTTGAGGAGGAAGGACCAGCGTTCCAAGCTGACTGTCCCCAGAGCAGCAGCAATCCCAGAGAGGGTGCTTCCAAAAATGCTTTGACCCCCAGTTTGCTCCTAAGACACAGCACTTGCTAGCCCAAGGGTAGGCAGCCGACATCTTGCCTGTGCTGATTGCAAGTGATATTAGACCTTTCAGGAAGGATCCACATGCAACTCTGGTCTTGCGTCATCTTTCTTGCCCTAAATCACTCCAGGCAGAGCTGATGGGATAGCTGGAGGCCAGAGATTCATCTGAAGCACGTCTCCTGCAGGAGGTGCCACAGAAGCCACCAGAAGATTGCACCTGTGTTGCTATGGGGCTATGTTGGCCCCAAGGAAGTAATGTTACCCCTCCAGTAACACAGGCACAACTGGCCCCAAAGTTACTGCAGTTTCTGTATTCCAGTTGAGGATTTGTAACTAGATTTAAGATTAGGCCATCTTGTTTGTTAAGAAAATGCAGTCCCATTCTAACAAAGCCCCTTCAACCACTTTAGGACCAGGACAGGTTTTTGTCCCTGACATCTGAAAACAGCAAGTTGAAAAGTTAGAGCAACTAAAAGATTACACAACCTCATGTTCCTCGAGTTTGGGTAAATTAGGAAACTCCTTGAGTTCAAACTCTTTGCTTCATTCAGGCCACACCATTTACGGTGAGCAGTGGGCAATGGAGAGTTCCCTCCAGGAAGGGAGAGTCCTACAGGCAAGCAGAAGTGGAGGAGGCAGAGCTGGCGCTTGCACAGTAGGAATGCTGATTGTCTAGGAGAAGGCAGGACAAAGCCAGGGTTTAACATTTCTCAGTAAGTCTAAATTACTCCAGGATCAACCTATTGCTGCCTTTCTCCCTTTCACCCAGCTCAACCTAAGTCAAACTTTGGTGAAGGGGAGAATCTATCCTGATCTTTCAGCTCAAAGGCAAGACACACATTTCACAGCGGTGCTGCAGGAGGTGGAAATAATACCTGTGTAAAGTAATAAACAAGAACAGCCAGCCTTTCACTAAGGGAAAGGCAGTTCTACAGGCGCATTGCCAATCGAAACCTCTCTCCCACTGCGGCTCAGAGTGGCCCCAGTATTCGCTCTGCCTTCCACATTGCATTCAGTGTGACAAACTAATAACCACAGCTGGCACTGCTGCTGGCAAAGTCAGCAGTTACCTCAAGCAGATGACTGGTAGGAATGGCAAAATAGTTTTTCCGTTACCTACCAGCAGAGCCCTGGAAAGTCAAGTAAGGGGATGTGGCAGATGTCCCACCCCAGTGGCACAGGAATAGCAAGCCTGGCTCTCCAGGACTCACCTCCATTCCAGCCCTTCCTTCGTCCTTCTTTATCCAGCAGCAGGATAAGCCCAGTCGTCCAACCTTGGGGCTGCAAAATTCAGTATTGCCAACACTGCTGAGAAGCCTTGAGCTGGCCCTGCAGACAGCACAGCTCATTGCAAGAAAATGAGTTGGCAATTTTGTTTCTTGTGGTACAATGAAACTTATTTAAATAAAATCCTGATTAAGACAGGAAGCCATGGACTTGATTCACAGCAGGAAAAGCTGAAAAATGCTTGCTACATGCCGTTAAATTACTAATTTCTACCATTTTATTTTTAAAGCAGAGTGCTGTTTCTTTGAACTGGGAACAACACGGCATGCACATCATTTTGGATAATGTGTATGCAAGGTCACTTTGTTCATTTGATGTTATCTAGCCCAAAGTAAGAAACATGGGGGATTTTTTCCTCTCCAGTTGAGTAGTGTCTTTTGATATATGGAACTCAATGGCCATATGGCAGTAAGAGATCTGTCCAATGTACAAATGGTAAAGCAAGGAGGCCCACGTCACCATAAGGCTCAGTGGGAATCCTGCAGCTTTCACCAGTCATTTTCCTATGCCAGGGATGCATCAATGAGGTACAGCAAACTTTGTAGCTCTCCCCTCTGTTCCTCGCATTTAAGTCATATCTGCTACAGGGCACAGTTAGTGTTTGCAGATCATTGCTTTCTGTCTCAGTTACAGAGGACCTGTTACACATACCAGGCACAGCTGGCAGAAGTTCAATTAGACACATGTTAAGATAGCATATAACAATGCACCAAAAATTTAATTTCATCCTAACTGTGAATAATTTGGGTCATTTTGGCCATATTTCATTCTAAACCTTATTCAGCTAATCACTTACCAACTTTTCCATTACCTGGCTATGACTATTCTCATGTTAGTCCACAGAGCTTGGTTGTAGCTGACCGTTTCCTATTGGGATAAATAAGCATGTGAGCAATCCTGAAGCAAATGCTCAAGTCTGCTTCTTACAGATAGTTGTATCTAGAGACAGGAACGCAAGAACTTCCACGGAATATGACTATAAAAAGCGCCTGATCATGGTAAAGAAAATGTAATACCTGGAATTCATATTTGTTAGTCCTTTCAGCTCTTTTCCAAGATCTTCTTGAAATAAATGTTTTATCTCCCCTCAGCTAGGCTAGCTACGAGTTTGGGGCACTGTATCAGCTTACACCGCCTGAGAATCTCGTCCTTTTTGTACTGTCTGTACTCAGCTGTGGCAAAAAGTCACAGAAGATACGCCCAATACTTAACTGCTTTGTGTTCGACTGCAGATCAGAAGAATGTGTCATATATGTTAACCACCATAACTAGTGTGTTTGTTTTCAGTACCTAGACAGAGAATTAATGGCATTGATTTTTAGGTATCTACATTTCAGATGAGGATCCACTGCACAACATAGATGAGTTTGCATCATTGTGAGAATGAGCACTCAGCCATTTTAGAAAATCCCTTTGAAATTCATCCCTGGCCTTCTATAATGACAAAAGCTTGTATATGTAGCTGTAGCCTATAATAACAATTTTCAGTGAAACCAACTTTCTTCAGCAATGCCCTGTTTTAAGGGATCCAGCTATGTTAGAGACATTCCCTTTCTCTGCAGAGTTACGAGGGGGCAGTGATAGCCCACTGTCACTGTTCTGCTGCAATTCCACTTTAAGCTGTGATGGAGAACAGTCAGCCCTGGCAGCTGCTGCCAGGATAAGCTTTCACGTTTCAATTGTGTTAGATCTTTCAGCAGTTATACCCGCGGTTGCCTGAACAGCACTGATAACATGGGAGAAAACTAAGGCAGGTAAATTAAGAAAAGCTGTGCTGAATCTGTTCCTCCTTATCAGGGTTTTTTTTTACTGGATTTTGGGGAGTATCTGTACATCCCTTCTCGGGTGCATAGCATTGTTATGTGCCCTCCCCGCCCCCCCTCCCCCCCCACCATCATCAGCCCTTATGTCCAAGAAATCTTACAATCTTAGTGCAAAATGCCATTTTCCCACACCATGAGTGGTCAGGTAACATGCAGTTATGTGTCCGTCGCTACCTAGGAAACCCTCTCTTCCTCACCAAACTGTCCCTTCTCTTGTGTGAGATAAGCAGACAGTTGGAGGGATGAGAGCAAAAAGTTGATCTAAGAAGCAAGGAGGGTGAGGTAAAGAAGACAGGTGGACTTGCCAATGCATTGGTCTATTAGCCTGGAGGCCAACAGGGCATTGCAAAGCCTCCATGCCCTACTGGACACCTGGATGCAGGTTACTACTTAATGAAAAAAAGTTGTTTTCAGCTGACTGCACTGTGGCTTCTTCTGTTCACCATAAGCATCAGCATAGCTGCAGCAGTGGATATGAGTAGATTATTTCAACTTCAGTTATTTAGTTTCTGTGGCCAGGTGTTTGGCCATGATGAAGCTTGCGTTTGCTGCACCGGGACTTTCTGTATGGTCATCTGAGTCCCCTGGACAGCTCTGAGAGTGCTTAGTTTCCAAAGCAGGCCAGAATCAAATTCATTCAACTAAATATGGGTAAGACTTACTGAATTCTGTATTATAGCAGTCCTTCAGTGGGACCCTGAAGCACTGAGTGACTCCCAGCTATGGACTCTGTTTATATGATGCTACTGAGACTTGTATTACAATAATAAGCCATTGGAGAGATTATTCATTATGTGTAATTAAGATGTTGGTTAACTGTGACACCCAGAATGAGCATTAGAGCAAAGACATTTTGCTAAATCTGTAGCAGTATTCCAAGCCATCAAGATATCAGTTTGATTGACAGATCAGATAATCTCTTTAGTAATCCTCTGAATTCTAAACACAGAAACCCGTAACTCATCATCAGACAAGAATATGCTGTGGTTGTACTCTACAGTAATGGAGAACAGAGTTTCAGTTGGCTGGGTTTATCCACTCACTGTTTGCATAAGGTTCTTAGGGCATCTCTGTTTCAAAAGTTTATCTTTGACTTTACTAACGTCAGGCATATTCATGAATGCCAATGACACATTCTTGCAGAAGTTCTGCTTTTTTTTTTAAAAGGCACTAATGATGTAATAAAGATTAATTAGTGTAAGTTATAGTGTCTGAAGTGTATACCTTCAAGCTGTTAAATGTGTCAATGGAGATCCATTATGACAACAAGCGGCATATTATTCTCCATAGGGATCGCTGTATTTGCCAGTATGGGATGTGTGCTCGTTATTAAGACAAAAACAGTGAAAAGAGCACAGATCTGAATGCAGCTGAAATGAGACTCTTGCTTTACACAGCATGATAAGCCTTGATTTTGTAAACACTATTACTTTGCTTTCATTACATATTCCTGCTGGTATTATTTCATGTCATCAGCTATTTTACAGGCTTTTATTTGTCATCATATGAAATCAGGCCAACAGAACATGCTTAGCACTTCACAGCTTAAAAAACAAAATTGACTTGGTGATTTATGAAGGATACGTACTTGAATTTCAAATAGAATCTGTGTATCTATATCAATATCTGCCCAGGTCTAGATGGCCCATCAGATGAAAAAGGTTAAAGCTCACCAAATTTCTACAGCCAATAGCACACAAGGGAATGTTGTGCCTAACAGCACATCTATATGCTTGGACATCCCATAGTCTAGTTAAGCAGGCATCCACTTACTACTGGATTGGAGAGGATGATTACCACTGTAAAGCCCAAATCCATCTGCATCTATGGATCCATATTGACAATTTAGATATACTCCCACCATCTCTTCATTCAACCATCTCTTTAACTTGTTAGAAGATTTAAACTGATTTAAAGGCCATTATCAACATATTTTAAAATAAACATGAAATACAGCAGGAGGATACTTGCTGCAAACTTACTGTTTAAATGTTACAAACACCAGTAGAAAATTTATTCCTCAGAACATTTTGAGTGCCTAAGCCAGTTATTAAAATTCAGTGCTTGAACTGGTTTTCAGAAAGGCCAATAGTTGCATGGAATGGACAAGTCCTCACTACGCTGAGATGGGTACATATCAGCACAGCCCGAGTGTGGTATTCTGGCCAAATGGAATAGACAGCTCTTCTCCACTTCCCAGGTTGTCACGCTAGAGGGTTTTCCTTTTACTGCATTTCTCAAAGGAATATTTTTCCCATGCACACTTAGAAATTGTTTCTCAATGCTCTGTTTTCCAAACTTGAGATCTTACCCAGGAGTCTTCTGGGCATGGCATTCCTTGAATTTTGTAGGACTACAGCTGTGCTAGGACATTGGCCTTTACAGAAGAACATTCAGACATAAAAATTACACATTATTTTCTCTGGGTTTTTTGTTTGCTTGCTTGCTTGCTTATTTTCTTACTTCAAGTTATAGCCTGTAAGAAGGTTCATTGTCTCACTCTTCTGTGACTCAAAGTTCAATCAAATAATTTTATTCAAAACTTCAGCAGAAAAAAAGGTCTTTTATAAGCTGAGATCATGCATCAAAGCTTTCAGCCATAGAGAAGCTTGGGAGGAATTTACAAGTATTTGAAACTGAAGAAAAAAAACAAACATGCCAAGAGTGACTTCCCTGACACCCAGGGAAATGCGGTTCCTGCCTTTCTTCCTGCCATGGCCTCCGATTAAATCAAACTTCAACTTTTTCAGAGCAACATGAGTAGGGCTCAAGGCTAGATCTTCCACTCACGTTTTGCTGGCTTTCTGCTAGCTGCCTCATTCAGGTTCACCTTAATACAAGAAAGGAAAGGGAGGAGGGAGACGTGGGAAAAGGAAAGATCTCTCCTTCCTCTCCTAAATGTAAGTGAACGACTGTGCTGAACCTCCAACCCAGAAATGCTCACCCTATCCACTCTGTTGGACAACTCATAGCCCAAGAGGACTTTTCAAGAAACTTGAGTGGTTCACAGGACCCCATGCACACAGTCTCTGTCTGAAGTCTTTTTTTCTTCCAGTCGTGCTGGCCCAGAGCTGGGCTCAGCTGCCACTGGAGGAAGCTGGCACTGAAGCAGCAGGATGAGTGTTCATAGCTTTGCTTTGATCTTAGAAATCCAGAGTAATGCCTGTGCTTAGCTTTATACATCTGGGACAGAATCACAAGTAAACGCATGTCACCAAAAATTGTTTCCCAGTGCTGTCAGGGATTGAAGTATTAGTGGACTATGCCTCAAGAGAGCCATGAAAACCCACAACGTTGTCCGTATATCACTGACTGACCTGCTTGTTTGATTAACATCTCAAGATTAAAGCTGGATATGGGAGAAAACCCTTTCCACAAAACCATCATTTTCTCAGAAATGAAGAGATTATTCTTCCCAGTGTGTAATGAAATCACAGTTTCCTGAAATAACATGAAGTGTCAGGGCAACCCAACCTACAGGAGCACAGACAGAGAGTGAGAAGCTTTTATAGACGAAATAAGGATTCACCTGAATCTGGCCAGTTCTGGGCCTTCAGTCACAGGTCCTGCAGATGACCCCTGCACTACAGATCAGGAGAACTACTTAAGTGCCAGTGTCTGGTTTTGCTTTCTGTAAATGAAAAAAAAAATCAATTAATACTGTGGTGTTGATCAGCATCCCATTTATGGAAGGTGTTGAAAAAAGAACTAAAGAGCCTTCACTTTATATGTTTGAATTCAGAATTAAGACTAAGTTATCATAAGGTTTCTTACCTTGCAATCTGAAGTCTGGAACTTCACACCTCGAAACTACAGGTCATGTTACTTTCCATACATTAATCATTCCTAGAGTTGAAAATATGTTCATTTGTTTAATATTAATTCATTAATGTGCTGTATGAGCATGTATTTACTGAAGGTCACATCTGTGCTTTGGCATGTTTTTAATTAGATGCACAGTTTGTCAGGCAGTTACAGAAGATACATATCTGGCTGTGGCCCACTTAAGGATTCCAGCCATGTAATTTCCTTTTTTGTTTGTTTGGGGTTTTGTTTTGGGTTTTTTGGTTTTTTTTGTAAATTATTCACTGCTACTATTTGGAACTATATCTAAAAATGCCTCAATTATGTGCATTTCACTATGAATGAACCTTTTTTTAGTAAAGGCATTGCACCTGAAGTAACTAAATAGCTGTAGAGCTTATAATCACAACAGAAATTGAATTCTCTGTTGACATTTTGAAAGTCCTATTGATGAAGATTCCTACTGATTACAATTCCTATTGATTGAAAGTTATTTTAATCAGTTCAGTTGTTTTCTTAGAGGATTGACCAAAAATAAATACTCTTTTCCCATATGAGAATATCTGCATTACTAGGACCCATACAGGGATGAAGCTTAAAATTCAGTGTTGGTTTACTTTGCCTAGCTCTCTTCCCTGAAGAGAGAAAAAAACCTCGTTTGAAGAAATTCAACACCATAATTTTAAATGCATGGGCACATCCATCTCCTATGGATAAGACATCAGAAATTTTTAAATTTCCATTTCTGAGACTGCCATACAGCTCAGTCAGTTCAAACATCTACTGGCTTGAGTGCTTACGCACTGAGCAAACATGGAAATCAACTATAAGAAAAAGAAAGCTAATGATTTATCAAATACAAACCCCAAATGCTTAATTTCTCTACATAACAAGTTAGCTTTCTAAAAGACTATTAATTTGGTCATGTTAGGCACCTGTAGTATTTTCCATTGTTCTTTTTTTCTGAGATATATAAACCTTATCCTTATGGCAAAATTAACCAGTGGTGTGGAATAACTAACATGAGCCATTCAGATTATTTCAGCCTTCACAGGGGCTGTGGTTTAGGATTTCTCAAACCTTGTATCAGTGACAGCCTCAGCCAGATCAGCTGTCTCCATCCATGATTTCACCCCATAGTGTTTATCAGTATTTTACCACAGGTTTTAGTGAAGCTAAACAAGAATTTCAGCGGGGAGAGCGTGAGCTAGTGGCTCTGAAGTCATCATCGTGGCATTGCACAAACCAAACAGCTGCCTGGGTGGGGACTGTGAGACAACCCAGTAACCGGCTCCATTTCGGAGGCTTGAATTTCACCCCAGGAGAGGAAGTCCTGCCACCAGCCTGCCTATTCAGGGGTGCATGGCAATGAGCTTCATTAAAATCGTTAAAGAACCAGCACTGAAGTCTCCATCCAAACAAAAATTCAATTGCAAGTCAGTTGCAGATCTGGCCTACGGAGTATAAGACCATAAAAGGAGTGTGGCCAGCAGGCTGGGGGAGGTTATCCTCCCCCTCTACTCTGCCCTAGTGAGACCGTGTCCGGAGTATTGCGTCCAGTTTTGGGCCCCCCAGTTTAAGAAGGACAGGGAACTGCTTGAGCAAGTCCAATGAAGAGCTACCAAGATTATCAGAGGACAGGAACATCTCCCTCATGAGGAAAGGCTGAGAGATTTGGGTTTGTTCAGCCTGGAGAAGGGAAGACTGAGGGGGGAATCTCATCACCACTTATAAATATCTGAAGGGCAGGTGTCAAGAGAATGGGTCTGGACTCTTTTCAGTGGTGCCCAATGACAGGGCAAGGGGCAATGGGCACAAGTTGGAACACAGGAAGTTCCACCTGAATATGAGAAAAAACTTATTTCCTGTGAGGGTGACAGAGCAGTGGCACAGGCTGCTCAGGGAAGTTGTGGAGTCTCCTTCCCTGGAGACATTCAAAACCCGCCTGGATGTGTTCCTGTGCCCCCTGCTCTAGGTGTGCCTGCTCAAGCAGGGGGGTTGGACAAAATGATCTCCAGAGGTCCCTTCCAACCCCTATCTGTGATTCTGTGATAATACATGGTAACATGTCTGAGTCAATATTGTCCTAAACCACAATACTTCCCTAATTTTCACATGATCTATGTAAGAGCATAGTCAAGTCAAAAGTTCCATTGCAGCAGGGAGTACTCACTTTCTCTCACTTTCATGCATAGTATGGACAGGCTTACAAAAAAAGTCGGTAAATGGAGCCCTGAACATCTGAGCCTCAATAAAGGGCAGTTCTCAAAATACTGTAAGTTCATCTTTAGATATAATAAATATCCTAAATGGTTCCTTTGCACAGCAAAATATCTTTGTTTAGTTATTACAGTGCACAAGTCGTCCTAGAAGGATCTTGGTTAAGATGAGCTGATGTTCTGTCTTTTAACCTTTTTAACACCGTGTCTCTGTATGTTGCCATTTACTCTCAACTCCAGAATCCTGCAGTATTGTGAATTCATCTTAGTGTCTAGCACCTGGTGGGGGATGCTGTTGTTATGCTATAGCTGAGGACAAAAGCTATAACATCTGCAAGTGTTTTGATAAATCAGATCACCTAAAGGTATTATTTTATTTTAAAAAATCAAATTCATTAAAACCATTTGGATAGTGTGATAGATAAATTGTCAGAGAAACTGCAACATACAGAAAAGATTCGGGACCCAGAGTCTGGTGATTTCTTTAAATTTTTACACATGCCAAGATGACAAACAGATGGCACAGTTAGGAAAATCTAGAAGGCAAAATATAGCCCCCATGTCACTTTAATGATGTCTCTGCTTATCGCAGCCTATATTTTAGATCAACTTATAAAGTATTTTTCTAAATCATAAAACTCTCTTGAGCTCGATTTTCTAAAGACAAACTGGTCTGTAAAGATGCATCAGTCAAGCAGAAGATTAATTCCTGTTGTACCAAGTTGTTGTTTTTGGCACAGAAGTCAATATTTATAAGACAGAAATCAGCTGTAGTACGCAAGTTAGCATAGTGCATAAATCTTTGCAGCGGGTTATAGAAAGATGATGATACTATCCACAGGTAACACGATGGAAGCACTGCCACAACAGAGCCTTCCTAATGGCGGTCATCCATTTACCAGTGTGAGCTACGCTAATGAGGTCACACTGATTCACTTTGTGTCATTTCCCCTTTGGAAGCAATCAGCCCAAATATAAACCAGTAATACATTAGAAGAGGTCACCCAGCACAGTAGCTCGGTAAAGAGTGAGCTGTTTGTATAGGACTCTGAGCCAGATCCATGCTTGCCTGGAGCAATAGGACATGCGGCTACTGACAACAGGGCCTGGGAAGCAGATTAACCCCCTGTCCCCTTGAAAGCTGGCTAAGGTAAAGTGCTGCTCTCAGCTTTGCCTGTAGTGCGGTATTTCATCCCACCTCTCTCATCACCCTGCCACGTCAGCCACGGGGGCAGCAGGGAAGGCAGGGGGTTAACTCTCAATTTTCCTTCTGCTGATTGAAGCTTTTGCCTCCCACTCAGCAATGCCAGACCCTGTGGCAGCTTTGGGGTAGCAGAGGGAGTGGGGCACAGTACTGCCAGGAGCTGTGGCAGATGTGGTCCCTGCCTCCTTTGCAGGGGGAAAAGAGACTTGTCCTCTGACAGACATGCTGCCCCCCTTCCCCATCTCTTCACTTCTCTTGCCCACCACACCAAGAGCTTAATCACTGGAGGCTGGGGGGGGTGTTACTAACCAGTCGGTTTTAGGGTTTGGGTTTTTTTTTCAGAAGACAGGACATTATGTGAAGCCCATTGAAGCCAACAGGACCATTCCCTTGCTTGCAAAGGGTTTCTCACCAGTGTCAGAGCTCCTGGGTCCGACCAAGGGGCTTGGCAGGCACCATGCAGCAGTGCATTCCCGCTCGGCGCTGAGCTATGCCTCTGGAGCAATGAGACACCTATCCTCTCTTTCCTCCACATCAGAGACCTGGTATGGTAAGCAGCAGGGTCAGGGCACGGAGGCTGGTGACTGACCAACCAAGTGGCTCAGGTAAGCCCCTTCTCTCCCCAGCCTCAGTTTCCACAGCTTCAGCCTGGCAATCGCTCCCTTCCCTGGCACACCATGAGCTCTGCAGAGGAGAGGGTAGAGCTGATCTAATTTTTGTTGCCAAGGTTATAGAGATTACCCATATCTCCATCAGCCTTTTTCCATGTGCTGAAACTCAGGATATCAGATCCCTTGCCACGGTGTAATCCCTAAGACTAGACGTGAAGGAAGTTCAGCCTGGAAAGGTGCTCAGGTATTTCCCTCCCTTCTTGAGAAGCCTGTCATGCCAAATGTTGATCTCCTGGCAGCGTTCACATGACTGCAGTTACTCACATACCAGGCTGTATGTAGTTTCAAGCCCAAGGCTTTCTCTCTGCTCACTGCTGTGCTCATTCTGACTTTTCCAGCCTCCCTTGACCAAATTATACATGGTTTTAGGCGAAGAGGTTCAAAATTTAATGTTGAATAGATGCAGATTGAGCCCACATGGGAAGCAGGAAATACAATAGAAATGTGCAACTCCATTATATGAATTTATCAGTGTGCATGCTTTATAAATTTCACTAGCATGATCATCTGTTTTGTCCCTAGAACAGAAAAAGCTAGCAAATATGAATTTCTCGAAATAGGCAGCAGAAAGAGATTGGCTTGAAATAAACAAAATAGTTGAAATTAAATTTTCTTGGCAAGATTTGCTTGTGTTGTTCATCAAATAAATGTACATTATGTCTTGCACTGTTACTCAGCTGTGATCCTATAATGTGTTCTCTGCATCCTGTCAGACATATGATCCTTTGTCCCGTAATAGACCCAACTATCTCACAACCAGCTGAGCTCAGGGTCATCCCAGGGTCAGGCTGGTTAAAGATGGCTGTCAGTTCACTGCCTGACTCACAGACGCACTTTAAATCACCTTTATCTTACTTGTGCTGATGCTTTCCAGCCATCACTGTAGCAGGAGCTGTAGCATCTGTGTACGATGTAGGGAAATGTCTTGTAGCATCCCTGAAGATGTCTCCGTGAATGTGCAATGTGCAATGTACCCAATATAAAGAAAGTGCAGCTTGATGTGTAATCTGAAATGAGAACGATTTCAAATACCTTTATGCAAGGTAGCTAAACAATGTGGTTCTCATCCATCTTACAAATGAAAACAAAAATTCAGAGGGTGAAATATCACCTTTCAGATCAGAAATATAATTATTACTTAGCCTGAAATTTCCAGCAAAAAGAGTATTTGCGTAAGAAGGACAGAAAATCTGGGAAATGCATCACCTGATGTTTTTATTGTGATAAATACCTCCCTTCAGCTCCCGATGCTGTACAACTTCTTAATGTTTGTCACTAGTCTCCAAGGTATAGAAGAAAGACAGGCCTTAATTGTAAATTTACACATGCTTTATTGCCGGTGCAATGGCATGAACACATTTAACAGGATTGTCATTCCAGTTAATTATGCTGATTCTGACATGTACCTATCACGTCTAAAATTGATAGTGCCTTTTGACCAGTTAGTAGCATCACAATACGTTGTGTCTTTCTCTCTAAGGTTAAGCATGTTAGGGGCCAGAGAACGGCAGGAGAAGAGTCCCTGCATACTAAGTAAGCACTGCTAGCTCAACAGCCAAACCTCCTTTTAAGAGAACGGCAGATAGCTCAACCCCAGCACATGTTCTGCATTTCTATGTGTGCTCCAGCCCCAGCTCACCTGCCCCAGGCAAAGACAACAATCTTCATTATTCCTAATAGTAAACACCACAGCCACAGCCCCTCAGAAACTCTTGGCCTTGTTCACAACATGTAATACCAGGCACCTAAGCAGATGGTAACACTTATTAAAGATATTAAAGCGGAATAAAAGACGGCAGAAAAGGAGGCAACTCTTAGAAAACATTTTGTGGCAAGGGAAAAACAACTTCCATGTTTTCCCTGCAGCAGGAGTCTGAGTCTATGAATTCCAGACTGAAGAAAATGGGGGAAGACTTGAAATCAACAGCAAACCACAAACTAATATCAAATGAGAGTAAAATACCATCCTTACCCTCAGCAGACTTGTCACTGCTCAGATCAAAGCATCACTTTAAAACACCACACTGAAAAGGCAGATAGAAAACTGGGGAAACCATACATCCTCCTTTCCTTCCCACACACCCCAGTATAAATCTTGTGGGGCATTCCAGAAGGCAAGTGGGGATACATATATCTTACAGTGGCTGACAAGGATAATATTTTCAGATTGCCTGAATTGGAGGCAGTCAGGCAAGGCAAGGCAAGGCAAGGCAAGGCAAGGCAAGGCAAGGCAAGGCAAGGCAAGGCAAGGCGAGGCGAGGGAGGGAGGGAGGAAGGGAGGAAGGAAGGGAGGAAGGGAGGGAGGGAGGGAGGAAGGAAGGAAGGGAGGAAGGGAGGGAGGGAGGAAGGGAGGGAGAACATGTTCACTTTTCTAAAAAACTGGATAAAAAAATATTCAAGTCATTCATTTGCTATCATGTGACCCACATACCTGTTAAATAAAAGCCAGCTTTTAGGCTACACCCAAAAACAAAAAACCATGGGTGATGGGATCCAAGCTAGAGCAAACAGTGCAGAAATCTGGAAGAAAGAACTGAGATTAATTATAAAATAAATTAAGGAATAGCAACCCTGTTGGATAGTCCTTTGAAATGCAACTTAGTTACCTCTCCATGCATTGTAGTGATTTCACATTGTGCCTGGGAAAGGAAGAAATAATACCACCAAAGTCTCTCTTCTCTATGCTGTCCCCCTGCTCCTGCCCAGCCTGGGCAGCAGTCTCTCCTTCCTCCTGCCCCACTGCCCCACAGCCAGTATCCTTGTAGACAGTGGCAGCAATGGCCAGCAGAGACCCTGCATAGTTAATCCCTTTCTTGCCCCAAATCAGCCATGCTCTTTTGACCACCGTCATCCTAACCTGATTAAAAGCAGCAGGAGGGCTACACCAAGGGCTGGAAAAGCTCATGAGATCTGGAAAATTGGAAAGGCTTGGAGCACCAGTGAACAGATCCTGAAGAGCTTGTCTCATAGATGTGGATGAGCATCTGGGAATCATCTAGATGAAGCTTGCTTTTTTTTTAAATTCTTTTAAATAAGAAAGTAAGCTGTAAGGAAGGAGGAATTCCTTTCCCCTGTTCTCCTAATAAGAGCTTTTGCACCTCTTCACCTTTCAAGTGCATCCACAGTTCATTTTGCTGGTCAAGAAAAAGCAGTATTTTCAGTAGTGGCGTTCTGGCTAAGCGCACATACTCCTACTCATGATTAGGGATGTTCACACTTGACAGCTCAAGGGATGCCCTTCAGATCTAGCTGAAAGGATCTCTGGAGCAGGGTATGGTGCTTTCCTTCAGACAAACTCACATCGAGCAGGTATGTCTCCAGATAGGGCTGCTGACAGACTTCATTCCTTTCTCCCTCTTTGAGCTCAGATAGTGTTTACCCCACAGGTAGTGACTTTTGGGGCTACTTCCATAGCCGTTTTTCTGAGAAACTCCCCAGTGAAACTGCTAGGGCATTTTATATAACACAAACGTAGCAGGAGTTAACCTTTTCTGATTAAAGGGAATTTACTATTTGATGCCTGCTGGCGTTTTCTTACTTTAAACGTTTTTCTACAATAAAAAAGACTTACCCCCGAGACATGAACGATAAATCTTAGATTATTTAATCTTCACTTAAATGCAGATTGCTTTTTTTCCAAAGGCTGATATATGTTCCTTGCCCTGGAGAATGTTTAGAGACAAACAAACCTGATTTTAAGGCTCAGGCTGGACTCCATCACCTTTAGCGCTGCTGCTTAGAACTGATATGGAATTGCACTAAACAAAAGACCCACTTTAAGGATTAAAACATGAAAAGACATGCCTCATTCTCATGAATCTTAAAGGACACACCCATGCACCCATAGATCACCCTCCTCCTTCAACATGGACACTTCAGACATGTTGACACGCAAGGCAGCTCTCAAAGGTGCTTCACCAAGAATGGGTATCTGCATTTCCTATATGAAGTTAACAGCATCCTTCCTCTGAGGTTACACGCTGAGTGCAGGCACCAGTGGTACAGGGGACCCTGTACACCTGCACGGCAACCGCTGTCCCACATAGCTGAACACAAACGCTGCCCTCGAGGAAGGGGCTGGGTTCCTTTCGTCTCCTCTCAGCCAACGCACACCTGAATGCAGTTAATATTGCTCAGCTCTTCCATTCAACTCCTGGCTGGATTTTTTGGTCTCTAAGAGGAAAGGAATTTTATGAAATAAAGATCTAAGGGTTGAAAATGTATGTGCAAAGGAGGGGGGAGTGTGACAAACCTCACAGCCCATGTGAAAGGTTGTTTTGCTTCTAGACCAAAGGGGAGGAGGCCTGATCCTGCTCCCGTGCTAGATAAGCAGATATCCTGCAGGCAAGCAACGCTGGCAACAGGCTGAAATCATGGTGAGAGTTGAAAAGCTTGTTTTTCTATATGCACAACAAACCAGAGATGTTGACAGAAAAGCAAAAGAACATCTGCTTGTGCTGATCTATGAACGCTTTCCCTGGCTCCATTAACCTCCCTTCTTTCTCTGTCTCTCTTTTTTTCCTGAACTGAAAATTATCATTTAAAATGTTCGGGGCTTTCATTTCTCTGTTAATCAAATTAAATCTCCTTAGCCACAGTTAAAATACTCTGTGAGGTTCTTCGACCAAAGGTCATTTGCCTTGCAATTAGAACTCATTTTTAATACAACAGGGGGGAAATAGAGAACCAGAGCTTTAGAATCAATAAAACTATAAATTACATGGAAAAGGAAATGGTAGCATCCTAGCTTGAAACACCAGATTTATTATCAAAGTGGGTAGTATTGTATCAACAAAGTACATAAGTTTTATAAAGAAAGAGAGAAGGAGACACACAGAGAGAAATCAATATTAACATGGGCTCACTGTTGCTTTAAACACTGCATTTGTGGTAACTAATTTTTACTTATTATTTTAGATTGTAAAAAGTCATATTGAAAAATTGTTAGTGGCTCAAGAAACCCTGTCTGCAGTATTTTCTAAGGCAAAACTCCACTGATTTTAATTAAAAAGGTCTGCAGAAAAGGTCCCATTATGTGTTCTGTATTTAATCCTGGTTAAGATGGGTTACTGAAGAGCCTCCTCCTTTCCCATGTTTTGAACAGGATCATGGTTAAGGTTGCAGCTAATATTTGTATTTAAAACTCAATTATTTGCTTTCATTTTGATTCACACCTGCTAGATAGGGAGAGAAAATTGTTCTTTCTGAGAGCAGCAAGTATTTTAAATGCATCACCTTCCACAGGCAGGATTCCCCTGTGGTAGCTCACATATATGATACAAAAAAACCTTGATGTGTGACCAGAAGATTGCTTGTTAGGTTTCCACTGCTTTCAGTGCACAGGCTGCCCCGCTGCCTTCTCAATGAAAAGCAGAGGGGAAATTTTTGCACGTTGTTGAATGCGGCTGGGACCTGATCCAGAACCCAGGGTAATAGGCATGTCTTCTTCTGTTTCAGCACCAGTGAAAGTGGGAGTCAACCTGTATGGTTGACCGGTCTCAAAACACATCACTGTGTTCAGAGAGGGGATTACATGGAGATTATCTGGATTTCTAGAGTCTCTCATCTGATTTGCAATCAAACTGTTTCATTAGAGGAGCCTCAGCAGAATTTTCTGTGGTTTCTGTCTATCTTCCTTATAGGCTTTACCGTGCCATTCAAACCCTGGGTTGAGAAAGATGTGATATGAAGAGAGAAAAGTCTGAAGATCTGAAGAGAGAAATCCATCTTTACTGATGGATTACCAGGTTCAGTAAACCTAATCTTTTGATTTGCAGTCTCAGGTGAGCTGAATCTCCCTAGGCAATGGGCCACAGTGGGTCCCACTCAGAGTCAACGGTACAAGCCTCTGCTAGCATTTAAATCTTTCTGTTTGTGAGCTGACTTGAAAGGAGCTTGGGTGATGCCTCTTTGAGTAAATCTAAATTCTGGGGGAACATTCATGTTCCTATGCATAAAGATATTGCACATATCTGGCACAGTGTGAGCTGAGGTATGTCATTCCTCACCCTGTTCTGACCAGAGGACAGATCTTCTCAGACCCTTTTTGCCTTACCCTCTATTTCTGTGACCATTGCCTTGCCTCCTAGCACTGTCAGAAATATAAAAAAATGAAATATATGGATGGGGGTGTAGTAAATTGCAAAACCCCACAGGGTCTTGCTTTTCTGCAATACCCACTTCCATGTCTAAACGTATTGTTCATGCTAATACTGTTTGCTGGAGGAGTGTTCCTCCAAGATAACATTTTTGCACAGTGAAATATGCGTGGTTCTTCGATAGCTCAGAGCAGATGGAATCACCTTTCAGTTTCTAGACAGTGGGGATTTTTTTTACTTTTTTTTTTTCCCCCAGCTTGGCATGAGGAACACAACACTACCCTAGCCAATGCATTTTGGTTTATGATCTGTCTGTCCTCACAGCTGCGCGTGGACGTGGAATCCACTGACATTACAGACCAGTGCTGCAGGGATTTTGTTTCTTGCAAAATGGACTATTCTAGTTAAAGTCTCCACCTTTGCTGGGCGCTAGCAGGAATATTTCACAACTTCACTAAGAATATAAATTGAGGCATGAATGGCATTTCCACTGTAACTGATGTTTTGCACAGGAGTTAGTTGAGGTAGTAAACCTGTTGCAAAAGTCAAGGAAAAGCTTTGTTTTATCAGTACAGAGAAGTTTCAATTAAAACTGTGTAGAAAGCCACCCCTGTGACTTAGCCCCTTCCATAACCTTCACCATCTTATGAAGGCAGTGAGAAGTCTGGACAAGTGGTTATTTTCCGAGACTCCTCCGATGTGCTCCCCCAGATTTGTGTCCAGACAGAGTCTGTGATTTATACAGATGTGCTTTGCACCTGAAGGCTCACCGGTGCACAGTGGAGGAGAGATTACCACTCCCCCTCACCCCCCATTTCCACCACCAGCCTCAACCTCACCCCCATCCCTTTTCATTACTTAACGAACCTGGTCTCCTGTGTTTTCTCTGCTCTTTATTCCATGTCACCAGGGCTGAGTGACTGCTGAAGATGAGAGGGCGTGAGGAGTGTGAAGAGGGAAGCTTCTGCCTTTGGTCTGAGCCTGACGGGGAATGATGAAAACCACATGGGCTATGAAAAAGTCCAGTCCAACTTTCTGTTTACCGAGCTCCCTAGAAACATCAACGTCTGTCACCAAGTTACCCCTAAAAGGGGCACCCCCTTGCTACAGGACCCCGATGGCAGGTCCCATCCCTCTTCCCGCAGCACGGGCTGGAGCAGAGGGGTGTTGACAGAGGGAAAGGGAGGTTATCCGGGATTTGGTGATGGCTGTATTAATAGACAAAGGAGATCAGAAGCGATACCCCTGGCTCAGCGCTGGGATGCCACCTCAGGCGCGGCCAGCCGGCCCGCAGCCTCCCTCCCACCCCGCAGCTCGCAGCCGGCCGGGGGGACGCTGGGGGCACCCACGGCCCGAGCTCCGTGTTCCCCCTCCCTGCAGCCGGGGGCCCTAAGGGGTGACCCGCTGAGCTGGGTGCGGAGGAGCTCGGCCTCCGGGCACCGCGCCCCCAGCGCCCCCCGCCGCGGGAGAGCCGCGGGGCGGCCAGCCGGCCGCAGCCCCGCTTCGTTGTTGTTACAATGCACACAACGAATTTTCCTCGTATTAGTCATTTCCCGAAGATCAAACCCGAAGACAGCTGCGAATGCAATCGATCCCTACAAAATGCGTTAGCGAAGCGTTCAATCAAAGTAGATATTTCCTTGGATTATTTCTTTTTTATTTTTTAATTATCGATAGCATATTGCTTTTTTTCTTTTCTTCTTTTCTTTTTTTTTTTTTTTTTTTTTCCTGGCGGCGAGTGGCCCGCCGAGTTACAACCCCGCGTAGGTCAGAATAAGAAAATGTGTAAACACTTATGCGCAAAGCCAAACGCTTGGGATGCAAAGAGCAACCGCTGGGCAGCGCCGGGAAGCCGGGCAGGCGGCGGGGCGGGCAGCAGGCGGGTGCCCCTGCTCCCGACCGCTCGGACACTTCCTACAACTGTTGCGAGGAAAACGCTCCATGAGTCCCTGTATTTTCCTAATCCCCCCGCTTCCCGCTGGCTACACCACATTTTACACCGATGTGAACACAGGCAAAAGAGCCTGTGACTGAGATTGGCTTCGTGTCCTCTCGCCGTTCCTCGTTTGGGCTTGTATTTGGTTTTATTTCATTTTTTTCTCTTTGCTACTTTTATTTTCTTGAACGGGGCAAATTTTTGCAGGGCGTTGAGTTTGTATTTATAAACTGAGCACCCGAAAAAGTCGTGAACTAGCTAATGGTTTCATCGTAATAGAGGTTGACCGTTATTCGGCCACGTTTTTATAAGAATCAATAACCCTGATTTAACTTTACGAGACATACACGTTCAAGGAAAGAAGATCGGAAAGCCAAAATAATTGTGCAAGTAATGGCTGAAAAATTCTCCGTGTGGAACAAACGGTTAAAATATGTCACTGCCCTATTAAAAAGAGCGCGGAAGCATTTTCCCGGGCCAATTTCTGCTCGTATTACTGAAATGAGTAATCCCTTTGAAGTTATATGGCAAAAAAAAAAAAAAAAAATTGGGCGCCTCACACGATCAAAATCAACAAAGTTTGCCCCCAAATTTTTAGGCGCAAGGGAAGACTTCCTTTCTCTAGAGTTCCCATTGATTTCAATGGTCTTTCTGAGCCTGAAACAGGAGTAACTGTGACCTGTAATATTTTATGACACATAAACCATTAAAGAATAATGTTAACAGTGAAAGTCGGCCAAGCGGTGTGCCTGGGGGAGAAAAGGAATGTTTGCCTTGGAAAGGAAGAAAGGGAAAAAGGAGAAAGAGGGAGAGAAAGAAAGAAAAGGTGAGAGAGAAAGTAAGACGCAGAAAAAGGCAGAAAGAAGGAAAGAAAAGAAAAAATTTTTTTTATTTATTTTATTGCGGTTTGTTCATATATTATTAATTTAATTATTTCTCTGTTGCCTTTTTGTGGTTACCAATTTACTGCGATCTCACAGAGCCAATTGCTTGGGGAGAACAAACAAGAGATCGTGCTCCTAAGCTTACGCGGAGAAAACATTCCGAAATGATCCTTTCCCCCCCCAAAAAAAAAAAAAATTACAGACAACCCCCCTTCCTCCCCGCCGGGTCAGGGCCCCCCCGCTGGGCGGCGGGCAGGGGCGCCTCCCCCTGGCTCCTCTCCCGGCCCACCTCGGAGGCCCCCCCGGGGCCTGGCCCAGCTCGGAGCCCCCACCCCCGCGGGGCCCGGCCGGGAGCTCATCGACTTTCGGGCAATGTCTGTGCGGGAGCGGGGGCAGCTCCTGAGATACGATTTGCCGGTGAAACCCCGCTTGAGCCTATATCCAAACGTGAGCTGCCATTAGAGAGGTACTAATATATCCCTGTTAAGCATGCATTTATGCAGTGATTACGTGAACTTTGGCCTTTGAAGGGTCCCTGCAATTAGCAGCAAGTCCATCGCGTTTTGCCCAGATTTCTCTCTACTCTTTTCCCATAAAGGATGGAGAGGGGAACACAGCCCCGCGCCTCCCTCCAGCTGTCGGGCGCCTCCAGCCGCCTCCCCACCCAACCCCCCGTCTCTGCCGGGAAGAAAGAACGCCCCAAGCACCCCTCCCTTCTTCCCCGGGCCCCCTCGGAAACGCAGGATGCCTTGCGGGTCCTGTTTCCCGCACCCCCGGTACCTCTCGCCGGGGGTACCCGCCTTGGCCGCAGCGCGGGGGCGGGGGGGGCCGCTGGGCTTTTGCCATCTCCGCAAAAGAGCGGAAAGCGGGTAAGATTTAGTAAATACCGCTGGGCAAAAACGAGAGGAAACTTGCTGCTGCCGGGGAGACAGTGAGAGGGAGAGGGATGACTCTGTGATTGTTGCCTTTACCAAGGCTGTGAGATTAACCACTGGGACTTATTCTAAAGTGACCCATCACCGAATTCATTTCTGCTTGAACTTTCGGTGAACCTGAGATTAAAGAGGGGAGAGCAGCTAAGCAGTTTGTTGTTAGCTGCCTTTTCAACAGCCCTTTCAGACTGAGTAAATATTGATCGGTTTCAATCTGATTGCCCCAGAGGAAAACGCCGAAGCATCTCAATAGCCTCCAAAAGTAAACTTTAAAGGTGAACGGCTGAAACGGCCTTAAGTATGATAGGACGATGCTAAACTCCCTTTGACATTTGGACGCGGATTGGGTTGGAGTTTGGCTTTGGGGTTTTTGTTTGTTTGTTTGTTTGTTTTGGGGGGGAGGTCTTAATTTTTTTTCCCCCGAGATTCTAGAGAGAAAAATTTAAATAAATTTTAAAGGTGTAAAAACCAAAAGAATCCCTATGACCCGAAGGGCAAATTAGTGTCTCCATCAGGGCAACGCACGCTCTGAATTTTTTAGCGAAATTTTTGTGGTAGAATCCTTAAGCTAGAGATTTTCGTTCCTCTTCCCCACACCCCCTCACCCAAAAAGGCTGATCGCATCGAAATAATAACAATAATGCTAAAAAAATGAGCCAGGATCGGGAGGTTTGGGGTATCTTTGCTTGAAATCGATCAGGGCTGCGGAAAATAAAATTTAAAAAAAATAAAAAAGAAAGATAACCCGGGGTTTGGGCTTGGAAGGAGCAGGGATTCTTTGCCGATGAATCGCTCACCGCAGATTGACGCACTGACAAGTGTCTTGTCTCTCGTATTTACGCTATAATTTATGGCTGCTCTTTCTAACACATTAAGTCAACACCGGGGGAGCCGGGTTGCAGATCCGGATTCCAGCAATGTTTAGATCCAGATTTCGATATTGAAATGCCCTCATTGGCATGCAAATGCCACTTTAGCACATCCAAGTCTCTGGAAGAAGGCCATCTGTTTTGCTTTGTGGCTTTACACTAATAAACAAAAGGTAAAGTATATGGCAGGCGGGGAAATGAAAGAAGTAGAGGCATCGGCGGGAGCCTTTGGAGACAGCTCTGCTCCCTTGCAGATAGCTCGGCTCTTGATGTGGCCGCCGCGCCTTGCAAATCGGGGCTTGTCTCTTTTGACGCCCAAGTGTAGAAAATTTCGTTGAAGTCTCTGCGGATCCCGCAAAGCCGAGCCTGCGCGGGCAGCCGGGCCCCGGGAGAAGCCCGGGAGCACTCCTCCGCAGCTGGGCCGGGCAAAGGAAATTCAAGAGGCAGCAGTGACTTAAGACACCCCCATCCCGTCCAGCTGAGCATATCCCTGCTCCCTCCTGCCACCCGGTTTCTCCCCACCGTCCCCGACCCGCTATTATATTTGACACCTCTTGGAAATCTTGTGATATTTACCTGCGAGAATTTGCCCTTTTTCCCGAAAAAAAAAAAAAAAAACAAAAAAAACGAAGTGGTGGTGATGGTGGGGAATGGGTTGGGGTTAATGCCAGAAGCACCTGGGAGCCACCTCCCACCTTGGCACCCGTCAGCCGCCGGGGATGGTAGCCTGGGGGGGCGGGGGGAAGAAGCCGGACCATCTTAGTGCCCGGGCTAATTAAATGTGCAGCCCTTGGCAAGGGGCCTGCGATGTGAGGAAAGACTGGCTGAAGACAGTTTCTGCTTTTGAAGCATGCTCTATTTATCTAAGTGTCAGCATCCATCCCGAGGTGAAAAGGTTAGCACTTGACCCAGGAAGTTCTCGTGTTTGTGCTTCAGAAATAGATCGGGATCATAAATTCCTCCCAGCTACGGAGGAGGGAGAGGAGGGCCTTATATTTTCTAAAAATAATATTATTTGAGCATAGGAAAGGAAGAAGTTTTGTGCTATGAGTCGGGCTGGGAAGCCGGAGCTCTGACCCCGGCAAAACAACGCATGAGGAGTGACGTTGGGAGATTCTTCCTCCCTCTCCCCCTTGGAAAGGCCCCAGCAGCAGAAAATAAGGGAAACCAAACCGCTGAGCCCAGCCTGTGACTCGGCGCTGACGTCATGCAGAGGTAGGCAGACGAGGGCTACCTGAAAGTGGAATATATTTATTACAGACATTATAAGGACCCGTAAATCCTGCCCTGGCTTCCATCACCGGTGGAATCCCAGAGCCTTTTATGATTGTACAGAAAATCAGGAGGACATTTCGCTCACACACGACAACTGATAGAACTCAGTGTACCCGCAGTACAGCAAAGCACGGTGCGTCATGCAATGGTCCAGACACCAACCACAGAAATTATACATTCATTGGCCATTCGTCACATTCACGAGTAGGCTGAAAAGACATCGAGTCTAAAGGAAGGCTAATATGAAAATAGGAAGAGGTGAGGTCTTTTGGACGGTTATACCCTTTGGTTGAGCATAATCCAGCACAGCTTTTGGGGGGGTGGGGGAGGAAGAGGGGGGGCAAGCACACCGGGTAAGGTTTACAAAACCTAGTGCAATTGAAGCCTTGTTTGTCACGTTTAAAGAAATAGCGCTACTTTTTTTTTTACTTTTTTTTTTCTTTTTGAGGTATCTGCTTGAGCTAAAGACGTTGATATGGTCGTCGGCTTTACCAATATAAAAGTGGATCCAGTTTGGCGAATGCGCTCACCCTGCTTAACCTGATAATCGAAACGTCATTTTCTAGAAAAAATCTGTAAAAAGATAAATCTCTCGGACAAAGTATTTACAAGCAACAAACTCATAGACACGAACAAAGAATAGATTAAATTAAGGGGATGAAAGTCCTATAAGTCGTGTAAACACTTGCAATAGTGCATCTCTTCGTGAGGTTATGTACCCTAGGTCTTTCACTCAGGGAAACTCAGAGGAACGTCCTTGCAGCGGAGGAGGGAGACCCTTACGCGTGTGCTAACACAGCTCCTCCAGCAGAAGGGCGGGGGGGGGGGGGGTTTCGGGTCGGGGAGGGGGAGAAAATCTTTTGGCACCAAGGCGCCGGGGCCCGGCTGCTGGGAGGCGAGGGGGTGGCGGAACTGGCCGGGCAGCGGCGAGGAAAGGGGGAGCGCCGGGACCTCTCGGGGAGACCGACCGACCGACCGATGGACGGAGCGAGGGGCCGACATAACGGCGGTGAACGGAGGCGAACTGCGCTGGCGGGGGCGTCGCGCCGGGCGGCCGTCGGGGCGCGGCGGGCCTCAGTTGGAGGCAGTGAGGGTGTCGGAGGCTGAGGAGGCGGGCGAGGCGCTGCAGGGCGACGAGCAGGACTTCTCCGAGGAGTCCTCCGCCTTCTCCTCGCAGCCCGTGGGGGCGGTGGGGGAGATGGGCAGCAGCCCCTCTTTCTCCCGTTTCTTTTGCTTCATCCGCCGGTTCTGGAACCAGATCTTCACCTGAGTCTCGTTGAGCTGGAGGGAGGCAGCGATTTCCACCCGCCTGGCCCTGGTCAGGTACTTGTTGAAATGAAACTCCTTCTCCAGCTCGGTGAGCTGCTTGGTGGTGAAGTTAGTTCTGACGGTGTTGGGCTGCCCCACGAAGCCATACTCGCCAGCCTTGCCTGCGAGGGGACATGCAGCGGTAAGTAAGCGCAAATGATTTATAGGCGACGTAATCAATATGTCCACACCGGCTAAGCGATAGGGAGCAAGAACTTCTTAGGATAAGAGGGAAGCCCCGGCAGGGTGAGTGATGGAGTGCGAGGTGCTAAACCGGAGTCAGCCTCTAGTGTCAGAGGAAACTTGATAAGTGGTTTATGAATTGCAAGAAATATGACCGCGGGAGAGGCGGAGAGGGGGAGTCAGGGATAAGCGGCGCTGGCTTCCAGCGCGGCGGGCAGACGGCTGAGGCTGCTCCCAGAGGTGCGGCCCGCCCCACCTGGCCGGCGCCTCGCGGGACCCCGCACCGCTTCCCCGCACGGCAGAGGGGGAGAGAGAGAGGAGCGGCCCCTGCCCCGACCCTCCCGCCGGCCACTGACCTGTTTTGGGTGGGTTTCTCTTCACTTTCATCCAGTCGAAGGTTTGCGCCGCCGGCGAGGTCTCGGCGGAGGGGGAGCGGGCGTTTTCCCGGTGGCCGGCGTGGAGGGGAGAGAGGGCATGGTTGTAGGTGCCCAGGGGCAGGCTCTGCTGCTCCTGCCCGTAGGGGGGAGGCACGTACTGAGCGGGACCCCCCGCGTAGCCCTGGTGCGGGTGCGGGTGCTGAGCGGCGGCCGAGGAAGAGGAGGAGATGCTCCCCGAGTAGACGGCGGGGGCGCAGGGGGGGAAGCCGCCGCTCAGCTCCGCGTCCTGCCCGAGGGGGTAGGGGCCGTACGCCGGTCCGAAGCCCTGCGCCCCGTAGGTCGGGCCGCAGCCGGGGTGTGCATAGGACACCCCCAGGCCGCCGTGGTGCTGGTAGGCGGCGGGCTGGGCCGGCGGGTGGTGGTGGTGGTGGTGGTGGTGGTGGCGGTGGGGGCTGATGGGCACCCCGCGGCCCGCCAGGAAGCGGTCCTCCCCGCTGCAGCTGCCGGCGCTGACGGCGCAGGGCTGGAAAGTTGTAATCCCGTGGTCGGGGTGGTAGGCGCGGGCGGCGCAGCCCCCCGCTTCGCCGCCGAGGACGGGGTACTCGAGGAAGGAGCTCATCCTCGCCGCGTCCCTCTGTCACGCCACCACCGGGTCTTCAGCGTCCTGCGGGGCCGCGCCAACTTTCCCACTTCCTCCATGGGGCCGGCAGGAAAATGACACGAAGGTACAGGCAGCGGGCAGGCACGTGGGGGGCGGCAGCCAATGGCTGCGGCGCCTGCGGGACTTTCCCGGCTCCTGCCGCTGATAGATCGCCGCGTCGGGGGCATTTAAACGCCGAGCGCTCCGACGGCGCGGCGCGGCGCGGAACCTCGGGGCAGGGCGGCGGCGGCCCCCCGGGGGGCGGCGGGGCGGGGGGGGGGGCTGTCATCCCGCCGCCGGGGTCCCGCCTGCCGGCTGAAAGGGGAAGGCAAGGAGAGACCCTGCGGCTGCGCCCGACTCGCGGAGCCCACCGGCCGTGCCCTCCAGGGTGAGTGCTGCTGCGGCAGCGAGGGTGCCCCGGCGCCTCCCCTGATGTCGGCGCTGTCAGGACAGCGCTGGACACCTCCGTCGCTGCCCCCCCCCGTCCCCTGTAGCCCCCTATCTCCCGGCCGGGACGCGGGAGGGGCGGCTGGATCCGCGGTGCAAGGGGGGGCTGGAGGGGCAGCGTTGAGACCGTCGGCCCTGGGGACAGGGATGAGGATGGGACCGCGAATGTGTTTGGAGACTGCTATGGGGATGAGGATGGGACCACGGATGTGGTTTGGGACTGCTACGGGGATGGAGACAGGGACGGGGATAATGATAAGCGGAGAATGGGGATGGGGCCGACGATGGGGATGGGGATGGAGATGGGTTGGGGACGGGGCCGAGGCATCTCGCTGCATCTGCCCCCGCCGCAGTCCCAGCGCGACGCGACGCCAAGAGTTAAAGGGGCTTGTCCAGCCGCATCACCAGGAGGCCGCGGACATTAGCATGGAAATGAGCCGCTTTTGGGACTGACGGCCATTGTGCTCTCCCGGGCCCGCCGGCCTCCCCCTGGCCCGCATCCCTGCTCCCCCCGCACCTCCGCCGGGCTCACCCGCGCCAGCCCGGGGCTGGGGTAGGGGAGGAGGAGCCAGGGGCAGGGGATGGATGATGGGGGGGGGGCCCGCGGCCTCCGCAGCCCATCTGCTGGGTCCCCGCGGCGCCGCTGCCGCCCGCCCGCCCTGGGACCGGGCGGGGGGAAGGCTGCCCGGGGTGCCGCGGGTCGCAGCCCGGCGGCCCGGGGAGGCGGCCCGGGGCAGGGGCAGAGGAGCGGCGGGAGGCGCAGGGTCCGCCGCCCCGGCCTCTTTGTCCCTGCGCTCCGCCAGCCGGGCCGGCAGTGGCGGGAGGTGGCAGATGGCCAGTGGTAGAGGCGGCCCCAGGACCCTTGGGAACCGCGCTGAGCATCGACTCCAACACACCCTTACCCACCCCCAAGGAAAAAAAAAAAAAGGGTCCGTAGATAGAGAAGGAGGGAGGGCGATGGGAGGTGGGTTGCACACTCATATTCGGTTTACGTATGCGGAAAAGGAAGGAGAGGGTAAAGGCCGGGCATCCGTCCGTCCCGGGGCACCCAGCCGTCTGCAGGGAGACAAGACGGCACCAACACACTTCAAAGAGGCGTCCTGCGAAGCGCTAACCTCGGGGATAGGTGGCTGGAAAGTCATGTTCCCTGCCAAAAGCTCCAGGAGGGGCTGCCCCCTCTATTTCTGCAGGTGCATTTCCAGGCGGCTCCTACGTCCCTCTGTTCTCACGCTCGGTTCCTGTTTTGAAATCCAAAAGGCTCTTCTACCCTGCCAGCTCTCCCTGATCACGAACACACACATAAACCCTCAAGCTCCTCCCTCCCACATGAACAACATCCTCTTCTAGGTGCAAAAGCTCTCTTACTGCTATTAGGTCAGCCCTTATCCCATGCCACTTCCACGGCCCCTCTACTGCCAGCCAAAACCGAAGAGCTGGTCTCTCCACCACGCGTCTATCTCTATCACCTCAGTATTTCTATTTGTTCTGATTTACTACTCCAGCATGGATGGTTAAGGAGCCCTTTGGAAAGGTTCGGTTTCTTAAACTCCAGGGGGGCGGGGTGGAGGATCAGAGCAACAACACTCCAGAGGCATTTATGGCATTATACTGCACCGATTTTGGCTACGGTTACAGCTGTAAACACATTTATTTCATTCTTGTAAACCAGTTGTGATAAATACTGCATAAGGCAGAGAAAAAAGGCAGGCCGCTGGGACTGTTTACTAATAAAAGGGCTGGCATCTTTTCAGTGCTTTTTCAGCCAGCCAAGAAAAAAAAAAAAGTATATTTTACTATAAATAGATCGGGTTTACCCCTAAATTCCGCCGAATCACAGCACCTCTCTTACAGTCTCCAGCATCCTGAAATCCTTTTTCTCTCCCTTTTTCGTGCTATTGTCTCTTTTGTTGCATTGCCTCCCTGGCGAGGCTTTGGGGCTTTGCTGCCTGTACTGTGCGTGGGGGCAACCTCATGAGAAGGGCCGGAGTAAAGGGGGACACCCCCACCCTCCGGCGCGGGGGGCTGCCGCCCCTTCCCTCTGCCCGCAGGCCGACCCGGCCCCTCCGCGGCTCCGCTCCGCGTTTCCCGCCCGGGACTGGGGCCGAGGGGGCGATCCCGGCGCTTTAGGCTTTTCCGTGGGAGTGTGCCCCTGCTGTGGCCCCAGGGCTCACCGGGAGACTCGGTGGCGACTCCTGCTCGCTGAATCCCCCCTTTTATTTTAACGAAGTTTGCGAGAAGTTTCAATCTCGTAGCGTCTTTTCCTCTTTTTTCTTTTTTTTTATTTTTTTAAAGCATTGTCAGCATCCAGAAACCTGGGCACAAAAGTGACCCCAGCCCCTACGTCCACGTTGCAGTCCGATTTAACCCAGTGGCAGAGGAGTTAAAATGCCAGTAAGGCTGCTCGTTTTCCGCAGGGACAGGGCTGGAGCAGAGAGAAGGACAAGAAGCAGGGCCGAGGTTTCACCGCGTCCGCAGCTCAGCCAAGCTGTTGTTTTAAAAGAGCAATAAAAATGAGTTATGACTAAACGCCTTCTCACTTAATGGTTTTAGACGGGGATCCCCAGCCCCGGCAAATACGTAAGAGGATTTTTATTTGTGCATGTGTTCCTGCAATTGATCTCTTTGATGACATTCTCATTCATAGAAAGAGTTTGATTTATGACTTTCGGAAGAATTGCGTTCAGCCCTTCCAGCTATAACCCACGCGTCCCAACTCCACAACGTGTTGCAGAGCTGGGAGACAACATTCCTCGCATGGACGGGCAGCAGAGCCCCGGCCACAAAGCCCGCGCAAGCCCTGCTCGTCCGTGCAATGTAACCACAGGCTCACACGCACTCACACCCAATCACACGCACACAGGGAGACACGATCGCACCCGCCCGGGATCGCCCGGCCCCGGAGCGGCAGAGCCCCGCTGGCATCTGTTGCTCGGTTTTATCCCGAAGGACGGGGCTCACCCTCCGCTTCGGGGCCCGGCAACGCCGCTAGCCGGGTGGTGGGCAATGTGGTGGAGAACTCTGAGAGCCCATCTTTGCTGCCGCCAGCAGAGAGTGAGCACCCCCGAGGAAATTGTAACTTTAAGGTCAGAGTTTCCCTTTTTCGTTATCAGTCCTTCGCCCCGCGAGAAGTTTTAAACAGAAAAATATCTTCGGCTGTGCCCCCTCAGCGCCCCTCAAAAGAACGGAATGGAGGGGCTGAATCCTCCCTAAATTTCCCCCCTCCCCCTCCTGCGTTTCTGCCACCCGTTTGATTTCGCAGGCACTAACTTCTCCATTTCCTCTCCTTCTAGGGCTGATTCCTTGGACCGCTCAGCATGTGAGAAGTAACCAGGAGCAATCTCTGTGAGCTCTGATATTTTTTAAGATACGCTTCTTGAAACAGCTTGCTGGCTGCTAAGCACTACTTTCTAGAAAAACAAGATTATTTCCTCCCCCCCCCAAAAAAAAAAAAAAAAAAAAAAAAAGCGCCTTTCCTGTACGTAACAGGCTAGTTTCTGCAGGAGACGCTTATCCTACCGAGTGTCTCTTATGTTTTGCCTGTAAGGGAGAAAGTGCTCGTTCATGCTTTTGTTACAGCTCAGCATTTCCAAGCTTTGTATCCTCACGGAGATAAGATGCTACATTTATACATTAAAAGGAAGAGGTCTCCATCAAAGCTGTGAATGGTTTTAGTTTCTTTGGTTTGTTGTTTGGTTTGGGTTTTTTTTTCCCCTTGTGAGAGCGCTTGCAATAAAGATTTTGAACGTGGTTTTCCTCTCTAATAAATGTCCTAAATTGCCATAAGGGGCGAGCTTGTAGTCAGAATGTTGGATTTTGGTTATTAGTAAATTAAGAGTAGAAGGGAGGGGCAGAAATACCCATCATGTTATCAGTCTTGAAAGGAGAGAGAAAAAGAGAGGGAGAAAGAGAAAGAAAAAAAGAGAAAGCTTCTTGTAGCAAACAAGAATTTATTCTACCAAAAATACTTATGACAACGCATCCTAATGCAATACAAAAATAAAAAGAAAGTGAAGATACAATTCCTATATGATCACTTTCTTACAGACCTCATATATTGCTTTCATAGAAGGACCTAGAATGTGGCTAGGTTAAAATTGAACACAACTAAAACTTCGTAAGAAACGGCAAAATGGCACAGCAGAGGGGGGCAACAAACAGAAAATACTGACCAGGAAAAGGGAGGGGGAAACAATAAAATTAATTCGCAGGAAAAAAAAATTAAGAAGAATGAGGAGGAGAAAGCAGGACCCTTGGAGAGGACGTCTTTAATTTCTCAGTAATTCAGATGCTGCAAGTCAATTGTAGTGAGTGTGTCTGTAAAAAAGTCAAAACTGTCAGCAGAAATATCTACGGGACTGTCCAGAGATCCTGGCAAACTGGGGGAAACTGCATCTGAAAGCTGTAGGCAGGAATCTGTGGAGAAAACGTTGAAGTCCTGTAAAGAAGGGACATCTAGGGCCTCAGGACTGTCATTGTTCAGGCCAGCTGCACAGTTCTGGGCCATTGTTGAGAGACAGTTTTGAACAGTGGGTGACTGATGTTGAAAATGTTTCAGATTTTTCTCATTGCTCGTTAAAGGCGAAACGGGGAAAGTTTGGGACTCGCCATTGTGCGCATTCTGCGCCTGCTGCTGGGAGAGGGCATTCTGCTGGAAAGCGTAGCCTTCCCGCTCCAAGAGAGCGCCGGAGACGTTGCTGAGGGCTTGCTCGAAGAGGGATTTCTCCTCCTCCTCCTCCTCCGCCGCTTTCTCGGGGTCCTCTAGGCTCTTAAATTTCCCCTCGCTGTTTTGGTTCTCCTTGCACTGGGTCTGTCTCTTGTGCTTCATCCTCCTGTTCTGGAACCAGACTTTGACTTGTCTCTCGGTCAGATCCAGCAAGGCTGCAATCTCAACCCTCCTTGGTCTACAGAGGTACTTGTTGAAATGAAATTCTTTCTCTAGCTCCAAAAGCTGGGTGTTGGTGTAAGCCGTCCTCAGCCGCCTAGATCCACCGCTACTGCTATCGGGGATTTCAAGGGGGTCTGTTAAAAAAAAGAAAAAAAAAAAAAAAAGAAAGAAAGAAAAGAAAAAGAAAAAGAAAACCACCAGCACCGCACGCACACGCACCCCAAAGCACCACCGCCAGAACAGCGAAAGCAAAAGCACACGCACGCACCCCCAAAACAGATAAATGCACGGATTGAATTTCAGCACCCGAGCACATCGCATCCCGGGGCGGGGTGGGGTGGGGGGAGTCCTCTCTCTGCACGTATGTGTCTATATCTATATGTCCATATAGCATAAAATAGCACCCGCAACAAAATGGCCGCCTTTGGATGCAGTAAACCCATTGTGTTGTGCTGCTGAGCGCTGGGTGCTGCGTGCCCCTCGGCCCCCTCGGCCAAATCACTGCCTCCGGCTCCCCAACCTCCCCACACCAGAGCAAACTTTATATTAGCCATACCGCAATTTATAATTAATGCATCAGCTGCTTAGCTGAGCGGGAGCAATCTATCACTCTTCATTACTGTCAAATATCCTAACTCTAGGACGGCGAGACAAGAGAGGTCAGCTCCAACTCAAATAAATCATCCCGCATTAAGCAAGTTTGGGGAAAGTTTGGCTTTCCAGCGAGCCCCGCCAGCTCCGTCCTCCCCGACCGCCCGCCCCTCCGCCTCGTCCCCCCGCGAAGCCGGGGGGATGCGGGGAGCCAAAAAAAGCGGCCCGGCGGGGCCGGCGGCAAGTCTTTGGACTGACCTTTGTGGCTGAGGCAGGCAGGTCCAGCGGCTGAGGCGGAGGCCGAGGCGGGCGGCAGCGCGGATCGCTTGGACGCCTTTTTCTCTTTCATCCAGGGGTACTCCGGGGGCGGCGGGGCGCCGGCGGGGCCCGGGCTGCCGCTGCGGCCGCGGGGGCTCGCCTTGGGGCGACCGCCGCCGCTGTGGCGAGGGTGGCTGCCGGGGTTCAGGCTGGGGATGGTCTGCTCGAAAGGAGGAGGAATCAGTGTCGAGTGTGAAAGCGTCGAGTTCTTGATTGATGAACTTTGAAATGTATCACCGACAGGGGGAAAAGATGTCAGGCACTCAGCAAGCGATGGCTGGCTATTGATAAAACCGATCTCTCGCTCAAATGCGAAATTCATGGCCTTCAACTGGCAGCCCCCGCGGAGAAAAAGTTCCCTCGGATTCAGGGGGCTCGGGGGGGGGAAGGCCCAGGAAAAAGGAGAGAGAGGAGAAAAAAATATAGCATAGAAGATCGCTGGTGGGGTGTTTTTTTTCTAATTCACTGATTACAGCCGTATGGGGACCGTGCTACTATTAAACTATTGAATTCATGGAGACAAGGTTGAAATTGGACCGAATTGGCTGTCACATGATTGCCTCTGCCCAATGACAATTTGGGCTTTAATCAAAAGAAGCCACTGTCTGTTTGATTGATCCAAAAAAGTCGGGAAGGAACGCCTCATTGGGGGCCAGAAAGGCTTTATTTACACTTTTTTTAAAGAGGGAAATGATATCTCGAGTATCTATCCCCTTGGCGTCCTAATCTGAAATGATCGGGGGTGGGGGGCAGGGTGCGTGTGCGTGGATATGTTTGTGTGAGAGGCTGCGAGTGTGTGTGTGTGTGTGTGTGCGAGAGAGTGTGTGTGTGGCTGCTTGTCCTGCAGCCTGCTGCCTCCCTCGCCTCCACCCGCACACTCTTCTCTCATTGTTTGGGACTGTCAGGAAAACGCTTTGCACCTCACAAATCATTTAAGCACCTCAATCTGACGCCTTGAGTCATTAACAAAGTAATCCATTAATCTTCAAACTTTTGACACCGCCAGGCCCCCGCATAAGAAGTTGCACCCAGGCAGGAGTCTGAAGCAGAGGGTCTTGATTTTTTCCTAGGAATAGCGCTTCCTCCAAAACTAGTTTCTCCTTCCCGACTCAGCCTCGATGGGCTCCTTTTGCTTTCTTTTTGTTATTATTATTATTTTTCTTGTTTGTTTCTTTTTTCCTTTTTCCTTTTCTTTTTTCCTTTATTTTCTTTATTTTCTTTTCTTTTGTTTTCCTTTTTTTCCTTCTTTTTTTTTTTTTTTTTTGGTGGCTATCGGGTGTACAGTACGGAGAACAATTGGCCGCCGGTGCCGAGCCATTGTTTAACAGGATCTTCCTCAGCAACCTTGCTTCTAGGGGAAGAGTCAAATAGGCAGCAGCCCTTGTGCTTCATGACTTCCCTCTCCAGTTGGCTTCCCGGGATTGGACCGTAAAACATAACCCTAGGAGTACCTCTCTGGGAGAGCCAAATCGCGAGGCTGCAAACGCGTCTGGCTGTTGCCTCTTTAAAAAAAAAACCAAATCTTGTGCCTTAGCTTGCAAACGATACTCCCGTCTGCTGGCATAATTTGCTTAATAACCGTAGTAGGCTGGGTCTGGTGAGTATTTTCGATTACCAGGAAATATATGGGCTGGTAGCGGGTTTGTTTTCACGGGACCAGGCAGAGCGAAAATGCTGCGGGGTTATGACTTGAGACGGCACTCGCCTCCGACGCTTGGTTTTCGCCGCCGCCGCCTCCAGTGGCCCCTGCTAGGTCGAGGCAAGTCCCGAATTTGGATGTTTTGGGCACAATTCTCCAACCAGGCTGAGGCGAGAAGGAGAGCGATGACAATGATGGCCACAATCCCCGGCCTGATGAATCCTACGGTCACAGCCTCCCCGGGCAGCCCGGACGGGGTTTGCCTTCCCGCGGAGCCCGGGGTGCCCGGCGGGGTGGGGTGCGCTGGGAGGCCGAGGGGGGAAGGCGCTTCCGAGCCGCTCTCCGCGTCTTCGAGGAGCAGGAGACCATCGCCAGGGCGATGCGGTGCCGTCTCGCTTTATTCTCGGAGTTGCCAAAAAGGGGTCGGCAAGCTTCTTCGTAATTAAAAAAAAAAAAAAAAAAAAAGAAAAAGAAAGGGGGTGGGGGGTGGAGGGAAAACAAGACCCCGAGCACTCAGCGGATCCGTCTGCGTCCAGACTGCACGAAGTGCATTTTTAAAAATCGGTTTTAAGTTAATGCACCCACAAGATGTAGCATATCTGCGAAGGCATTGGAGAGAGGGGGAGGGGAGGGGCCGGGAGGCTTTAAATGGGCTTTTTGGTGGTTGCTTGTTTAAATAAAATATAGAACGAGACCTGTCATTTAATCCCTCAAAAGGGATGCCTTACAAATATCGATGCTGTTGGAAAATGCAAGGGGTTTAATTTTCTTGCTTTTAGTCCAAACAAAGCTCTGGTGGTGTCTGCGCGCGATCAATCTTGGCCGCCAAAAGGTTTGACAGCTACTGGCCCTTAAGAACACATTTAAAGCTTCTTGCTCTTTCCAAGATCAAATGTGGCCGAGAAAAGAGGCAGAGCAAGAAACGCAAGTAAACAAGGAAAAAAGCTGCTTTTAAAATATGCTGGCAGAGGACTGGGCTGCTTGTGGGAAAAGTCCGGCTTTATTTTGCTTCTCAGTGCCTACCTTGGGGCCGGGCTTTTCCTTTTCTTTTTTTTTTTTTTTTTTCCCCCCTCTGGAAAATATTGGGATTAACAGCAGGATGACAAATAATAAAGAGAGAGGTTTGGACTTTAACCAGGCTTTGTGAGTAAAAACCTGTGTGGGTGTCTCTATTCTGCACATTTGTTTCTTGTGGTCAGTCTAATACAAAAACCACCTGGAACAAAACCTTTGGAGAGAGGACGCGAAATTCTTGGGCAAATCAATTACTTCTGCCTCCAGAGGGATCTTTTAATGGGGAGAATCTAAAATGCAAAAATACAAATTCTTATTTGCAACCTACGGGCTCCGACGAAGGGGTTGAGCACGGTTTCTGGGAAGAAGGGGGCAAAATCGCCTGTATTTTATCCTTCTTCGGAGTGGGGGGGTGGATGGGGGGAGTGGGTGTGAAACACCAAATTCCTTCTCTTCCAACGTTTCCCGAAATGGAATTCGTGGTGCTAAAGGAGGCACACAGTAAGAATCACCGACTGTACCGTTACCTTTTGTTGTATCTAACCTAACTGATCCGAGGGGAGGGGGCCCGGCTTGGATTTTATACGGGCGCTGATTTAAAACGAGCAATGTCTTGCAATGTTGCAAAAATGCTTCCTTCGCCTACAAAACAATAATCAGTAGTTGGTCTGTGTCGGGTAATAATCAGGTTTCAATGAAAAATATCAGACTGCATAACCTTTCCCTCCACGGTTACACATCTATATATACAATAAACAGCACGGTATAAATATATTTGCAATCCCTTTCTTTGACTGAGCATGCTTTATCTATTTATGCAGAAAAGCTCTATATAGATTCATGGGTGCATGACAATGTTTCAGGATCAGGCAAGGATGGTTCTGGGAACAAGATAAAGCCCAAAGATTAATAATATTTCAGCACAAGACCAAAATGGCGACATTTTTTTCTGTGCTCTAAAAGATACAGATGGTGAACAGCGTGCGTTATTATCTACACAGCATAGGAATATGTCTTTATAAACGTGCAGGGGTATATTTTACCTAGTCTATTAAGGTCCATTTTGATTTATCTTTCAAGTTTCAATCTAAAAATTACAGACATTTTGCCTGAAAGGAAGAAAAATCGGATTTGAGCACACGCTTGCGGGTTTCTGCCTTCCACCTCCAGCCGATTCGAACAGGAGACCCCCGCGGGTTCCCGTTTGGGGCCGGGACAGTCGCCTTTCTGCAGTACCGTGTGTCCCCCCCACCCCCCCCGCCCCCCAACACACACACGCACACACATCCACACCCCCGCGGGAAGAGAGGGAGCACAAGGCTCCCCTCCCCCACAGCCTCAGGCTGCGGTGGGGGTGAGGCAGATCAGCAAAAAGGAAACAACAACAAAATAAAAATATTAATTTTAAAAAATGAGATAGAGGGGGGAAAAAAAGAGAAAATCCACTTCTTTAAGGAAAAGAGAGGAAACGGCGGCGGGTGGAAGGAGCCGTGTCCGGAGGCAGCAGTGCTCGGCATCCACCCCCCAGCCGCCTTTGGGGTTCGGCCGGGGGCCTGCTCTGCCAGCCCTGCACCCCAGAGCTGGCGGGGCCGCCCCTCCTGGCTCCCCTCCTTCCACAGCGGGCGAGCCCGGGGACCATGCGGCCCCTCCGCGCCCGCACCCACGCGGGGCTTTATCCTGAGCTCTGCTCCCATGTGCTTCACACACACACGCGTACACGCACCCACACCCACCCACCCCCACAGCCGGCTGGCCTGCCCGGGAGGCAGGGGCTGCTCCCCACGCTGCTCCGCGGCCGGTCCCACGCCGGAGCCGCGGGGCGGGGGCGACCCACGCCCGCCTGACCTCCGCGCCGGGTGGGCGCAGGAGGAGGCGGCCGCCGCCGCCGGCCGTCAAACCACGCTGGAAACAAACCAACAACAAAAAAATCCCACCCAACATCCCTCTCTCTGCCTATGAAATGCTGAAAAGGCGTCGCGGGGCCTTGGGGTGGGTGAACGGATCCTCGTGTGAGTTTACAGACGAGTTTCCCAACTCCCCACGTCATGAAGGGCTCTCCCTTCCTTTGCACTGTGAAGAACATGTTCTTAACTCTTTATTATTCAGAATAAAAACTTTATTTTTTTTTTCAGAACGTGAGCAGCAAGGAATGTATAACTTTGAAAACAAATCTAGCCTTTTCAGCTTCACACGCTTTCCACCTAGCTGGATGTTACAAGCATAAAATATTCAAACCGTGATCTTTTTTCCCAGATTTTATTGCATCATCATCATCATCGTTATCACCATTTTTAAGAAAAGGAGTTATAGTTTCCTTTGAAATTATATTCCCTACGCGTGCCGATATGCCATCTAACATATGGCCAGGTAAATACTTCCTGAATATTCAGGGTACAGATTTTTTTATATATATATAAATATGAACAAATGGGGATAAATAAAATTTTAAACACTTAGATTATTCAATGTTTGCAAAAAAAAAATAAATAAATCTGAATGTTCACCAGCATACACACATTGAAAGACTTACACGTATTAATAATTGTCCAGGGAGTCCCTGTCCAAGCGCTTTTGATGTCTTTCTCGCTATTTAAAAGAAGTGCAATAAAAAAAATTGCTTCCCCGTGGGATCAATCATGTACGAACAAATTCACATTTAAGAATTCCTTTTATAGAAAATTTGTTCATATACCCTGTTTTGATAAAAGTGTAGAAGGTAAAGTATAAAGCCTCTGCATACTCCCAAAGTGAGACACAAGGCTACAGTTCAAGAAGATAAATATCCACTAGTGAAACTATAGAGCAATTCAAGCAACAAATATTGCTACGTCACATAAACTAGAAAACGCTTTTACCAAAGGAAACAAAACAAACCAAAACGAATAAAAGAAACGAGAAGGGGAGGGAAGGGCATATGGGGTGGGGGAGGAGAGAGAGAAGGGAAGGGGTGAGTACTTTCCAAAAGTTGGGGGCTTGGTGTTCCACTTAGTGACTCCTGTCTCTTACAGATGGGTGAGTTTGGGCGCTTCCTGAATTCTTCCCTGAGAAGGATGGTGAGCAGTAAGGTCTGTGTATGTTGGGTGTGGATCGCAAGGTCCGTGGTGGTGATTGTTGGCCATTGGCCCAGCCCCGCTGTAGTCCATGTTGGCAGAGGGAGGATGAGGGAGATGAGTTAGACCAAAGATGGAAGGCCCAGAATTGGTCATGGTCTCCACGTAGTTGCCCCCTACATAGACGGGGCTTCCCTGTATATGTGGATTCCCATAACCGTTGCCTTGAAGAGGATGAGTATCGTATTCAGGTGTCACAGCTGCCGTCCCCGTGTATCTCTTTTGAGGAGGTGGGCAATTATTAAGAGGAGCGGTATACGATGCAGGGATGCCATAGGTGTTTTGATGAGGCTTGTTAAATGGTGGAGGCGACTGGGGCTCATAGGGGACACTGTTTACTAAAGAATGCATAGAGTTTAGATATCCCCCAGCAGCTGGAGGGACAGGGCTTCTGCTTGGGGACTGTCCTCCTGAAGAGGTCATCATGCCCTTGCCCTTTTGATCCTTTTTGTATTTCATTCTGCGGTTCTGAAACCAGATTTTGATCTGTCTTTCTGTGAGATTGAGCAAATTAGCCATCTCTACCCTTCGTGGCCTGCAAAGGTACCTATTGAAGTGGAATTCCTTTTCCAGTTCTACCAGCTGGGCACTTGTGTAAGCTGTACGGGCTCGCTTAGAGGAGGCTTGCCCCGGGGGGCTTTTATCACCAGCACAACTCTCACCTATGTAAATCACACAAAGAACACAATCAGCACGGCAAACCCAGACACAGCAACCAGAGACAACGGCCAACAACACCGGCACCTGATGAGTCCGACTCTCGGACACAAGATGGACACCCACATGTGCACCAAGTACTCCCCTATAGCATGAGCTCAGTCGTGCCAAGCTACGAACCTCAGTGGACTTCCTTTGCCTCATTAGTGTCACTATATGACTATACTTGCTTCCTTTAAGAATGACAGCATACAACATATCTTGAGCTTTGCATAAAGGAGTAAGAAAGGTTCAGGGAAACACAGTGGGGTTTAGAAACTCTGAAGGTGAACCTATGGCTCTGCTAACATGGTGGAATCAGGGTCTTAAAGACTTAGCTGTTCTCCATTGCTGTAAAGACCTGCAGCCCTCTTTTTCTGAAAACCCTGATGTATACACATCAGCTAGAGGTGCCCGAAAGTCATGGTATCTACAATATAAAGTTATAACATATAAGCATAGAACTGACAGTATAGTGTTTCTATCATGTCTAGCATATAGCATAAACATACGGTAGTGATTGGGAAGTACAATATACATACAAAGAACATACAGCGGCTAAGCTTGCGTATAGGCATACAGACAAATTTAGATGTTGCTGATTTTTAATAAAATAAATACATGATATGGAAGGCTGTAAACAGCAATGTTACCAGAGCTTTAAAAGGCAGACTGGTGAAGACACTTGCTAAAGTTTTGTACTCTATTTCCAAGGCACATTTAAGAGAAAAAGAGGAAAAGGTTAATATAAGCCCAACTCCTGGGCATTGGAGCTAGTACTAGTATTATTGATTTGGGTTTCCTTGAGCAATAAAAGCATTAACATACACTTCCATCCCTCAAATAATATTTTATGGGCTGAAGTTTATGGCACTCCAGAATGATTTTTGTTTACCAGGCTTGTAACTTTGCCAATCAGCTTGTTAAAATAGGAAGAGGTTCTGGCTGCATGCAGGGCATTGATCCTGCCTGCACGTGATTATGAGCTATTTTATTCCTGTTACACTTCAGCAGAGATAGGTCACTGTCTTATTAATCTAACAGCACCATGCCAACAAAGTACTCGGGACAGGCCTCTGGTTTAAGGCCTCGGCTGTTCCACACTGACATGATTTACTGGAGGGGGGATTACCTAGGAAATGTGATAGATGCAGGAGGGCACAAGTGGTTTAGCCACTAGGAAACAAAATCACTTTGGAGCCATCCTCCAAGGCTGGGAAAGTTTTGCAGGGGGTGGTTTGTTCACTGACCTCCCCTTGCAAGCGGTGGCAACCCCTTTCCAATAGCTCAAGGGGGTCAACCTGGAGAGGAAAAAAGCTCCCTCCCTCCCCTCCCCAAAGTGAAGGTGGGCAGGGCTTCCCTCCTCCCTGCCAGACCAGCCCAGGGGTACCCAGGGAGAGGGGAGGGGAGCGTGTTTCATACCTGAACTGGAACTGCTGTTTTTCTGCTTTGTGTTTTGCCGAGATTCTTTCATCCATGGGAATATCTGTTTGGACATGGTGGGCGAGTTAAGAGCCGGGCTTTTGGTGGGGTTGGCTGGGGCAGGGTTGCTGCTGGCATTTTGAGATGGTGAGGCAGAGGATGGAGGTGGAGGTTGTGGCTGCTGGGCCGGAGGCGGCTGCGGTGGGGCCTGCGGGTCGGTGAGGCCAGGGGGCTGGAGAGGCTGGCTGGGGAGGGTCCTCATGCAACTCTCACTGATGTCATTGGCCTTGTGGTGGGGCACGGAGCTGCCAGGGGACTGGAGGGAGCACGCGGGGCGGTGGTACTCAGTTTCCACAAGAGATGAAGATGGAGGATATTGCTGCTGACTCGCATTATAAGTGAAACCATTTGCTCCTTGGTAGGGGTAGGCACCATAGATTGCAGAGCTGTCGTAGTAGGTCGCTTTTTGCATTTCGTTGTTTCCCAATATTTATTTCGCAAACTGACAGGGTCTTGACACCCTTGGAGAATAACATTGGCACCCCTCTGTCACGTGGCGCTCTTCCTCCAATGGCCTCTCCGAGCAGACCTGGGGTGTGGGGAGAGCAGAGCAGGGTGAAGAAATGGTACAAATCCATCTTACTTTCAATAGCTAAGTGACATGAAAGCCATAAAAGAAAAAGTGGTCAGCAATATTTAGCAGCATGACTTGGCCTCAGGCGCAGAGCATTTCGATATAAAAGCTGCCTGGATGTACTGGCAGCTACAAATATGTGCTTTGCTGCACCGGGATAGGGGCTTTCTAGGGTGTTTCTTTCTTTCTTTCTTCTCAAGAAACAGAGCAGGGCACCACATGGCAAGGGGGTCGATCGTTTATCACCAAGAGGCTGTTTTAATACCAGTCTCTGAGATAAGGGTGGTTGAGGAATCAGTAACACAGAGGGGCTGGGCTGTTCCTTCATTCCAGCCCTGGGATCAAACCCTCTCCTGTAACGGGCGTAATTTTATTTTTAGCCTTTCTCTCCAGGTTACGGCTCTCCATACAACTTCAAAGAAATACATGAGATTGTTCCTGTCTACGTGTGGCAGGGGGCAGGAGCAGGGTGGAAAGGTTTCCTAGCCAGGGATATTTACACACCCCGATCCCAAGTGACGGATTTTGGCTTGTCTATGAGATGCTCCGTAGGAAAATAAACAAAGCCAGCACCTTCTCCCCTCCGTGCTCGCACACCGCCCCAAGCCGCCTGGGTCAGGCACCCCGGCAGCAGCGGTTTCTGCCCGGGTGAGCCCCGCCGCCGCCCGCGGCGGCTCCCGCTCGGCCCCCGGAGCCCTCCTGGCCGCCCCACGCAGCCCCCACGCCCGCCTCCCACCCGCGAGTGGGTCCGGGGCCTCAGCTGCACCCGGCGCCGCGCAAAGCCCCTTCAGCAAGACCAGCAGGGGCAAGTTGGGCGCTTTGGTTGTTGCTTTGGTTTTTCCCAACAGTTATTTTCAAGATACTAACTTTTCGTGGGATCGGCCAGATCCTACCTGTTAAAACATGATGGATTGAGGGAAAAAAACACACCAGGAACCTGAAAAACCAGCGTTCATCTCCATGACCACGGCTTGAACTTTCCTTCCAACTTAGCGATAATAGGTTCTGTCTTGGAAACTGCTATGTAATTTGATGTATGAGGGTCACTTGGCTGGGGAGAGGGTGGACACAAACCCAGAGAATGCTTCTCCTGCCCGGGCGAATCCCTTTCTTACCCCCCCCCCCCCCTTTTGTCCCCCGTCCTTCTTTCTTTCTGAGAATATTTTTTTGTTTTCCAGATTAAAGTCTACTGGTTACCTGCCTGAAAATAACCAGTTAAAGAATCGCCCGCATGAATGAGAGAGGAGACCTGCGCGTAATCTCCAATCTAGGAGCTCTTTCCACACGCTCTCACATTGTTCTCAGAAATTAAAGTGTGTTCCTCACCGTGCCCCTACCCCCTTGCTGACAAACAACCGCGTCTTTTCGGATCAGAAGAGCTCTCGTTTCTTTTGCCACTTTCTCTCTACTTAAGCAGCTGGCTATTTCCCCCCAAACATCTAACGAGGACAAATGCTTAGGGGCGAAAAGCCTTACACAACACATGCACCAAACGAGCTCATTCTACGCCTTTCAAGTTATACAAGTTCTTAGAAAACAGTATTCCCTTTGTTAGATCGTAACGAAATGAAGGTAACACACCTACAGCAGGGCGGCTACCCGGTTATTGCACTAATCAAGCTCTTTTGGATGTTATTAAGCTAATAAACCGATGGAGATCTGAGGCGCGCACACAATTTCCAGCTCCTCGCCTCTCCTTCCTGATGCTATCGAGGCCTGGTGTGATTTTTCTCAATTCCTTTGAAAGAAAGAGAGAGCATAGACACCACTACCAGAGCAGAAAGAGGAAATAATGAGCCAGCGGTGATTTCACAAAGTCACCCGCCTTTCATGGTAGCGACACCAAATATTTCGCCTTCCCCTGGCCGCTCGGAAGTTCGCGGGACGGGCAGCGCTGAGCGGGGGTGCCCAGCTCGCTGTCCCCGCAGCCGCCCGCCCCCAGACAAGCGGCACCTTCACTCGGAAGGCAAAATATTATCGAAGGTCCGGCCGCCTGCCAGCGAGGGAAAAGGGGGAAAAAAAAATCGGCTCTCGCCTTTGGCTTCGCCAAGTTAATCACTTCCTAAAAAGTTATAGAGAAGCGAGAGTAACCTGAGGAGCGCCCGGCCATTCCTGGTGAAAGCGGGAATAGCGGGATTAAGAGCGACAACCATCACGATAATAAGAGCGCCCTAACGGGAGAGGAGGGGGGGGAAAGAAAGTTTGCCACACAGCCGACGCCTGGGATGGGAAGAGCTTTCCTCTCCCCCTCGGAGACAAAAGGCCAGGTCTCACAAACACGGTTGGGCCCCCAGTTTTTCCAGTGCCCGTTTAATCGGCTTCATCTCCACTTGCGTCTACCCTTAACCAACTTCTCTCCCCCCATCCAGACAGCCCGGAGACAGCAGATGAAAGATGCTTGGGGGAGGCAAGTCCCCCCCGTTTCCCTCACTCCCCACTTCAGCTCTCCTCTACCCTCTCCTTCCCTCCGCCTCCCCCCTTCCCAAGCACACCAGATCTTTGCCCTGTAACTGCCAGCCGAGCCCCAAACTCTGACTCTAGGACGAAAACACAGCAGCCCCCCTGAAAGATTTCCTGAAAGATAAAGTTGAGAGAAGGTTGGGGGGGTGGGGGGGAAGAGAGGAGAGAGAGCTGCCTGAACACGAAGTGTAAGGGTATCAGTCACTGCCTGGAAGGAAGCCCCAGCTTGTGAACTCTTCTTGAACCGACATTTAAGTCTACGGTCATAAATCACTGGGACATAAACTCCGCCATTCACGACTGATAGCAGCGTATTTGTGGCCTGCTTACCTTAACTTCTGACGACTGAGGCGGAAGCCAGCATGCTCGCTCTCGCTCTCTCTCTTTTTTTTTTTTTTTTTTTTTGGAGGCGACACAACCCAGGGAGCGGGGGCTGTCTGCCCCAGCCCGGTCCCTGCGCGGCCGCGGGGTGGGCACCGGCTCAGCTCCTCCACACCCGGCTCCCCTCGGCCGGGAGGGGCGAGCCCTGCCCCGCACGGGTTGGGGGGGACGGTTGCTCCGGACACCCGCCTCCCCCGTTCCCCTCCCGCTTTAGGCTGCCCACCCTGCCCCGAGCCGGTCCCCGGCGTGCCGGGCTCCCCCTGCGCGGGGCAAGGAGGACGGGGATGTTTCCCAGGGCTGCTCTGAGAAGGGAAGGAGAGAGAGAGGAAAGGAGAAAGGGGGGTGGGGGGGAGGGGGGGGTGGGAAGGGAAAGAAAAAAAAAAGGAAAAGGGAAGGAAAAAAAAGGAAGGAAGAAAGAAAGACGGCCGCCTGGGGAAGCCTGAGGCAGGGTGGGGGCTGGGGAGGGAGCGGAGGAGCGCGGCAGTGAAGGAGTGCGGGGCCCCCCCCCGCACTCGGGCGTCACCAAAGTCCAGGAAAATTATGCTAATGAAGACAAACGGCGCTCACAAAGGCTCGCTCTCACCAGCCTCCGGGGGTGCTGCTGGGGGGGGAGCTTGGGTTTGTCCCTCTTACCGGTGTGCTTGGGGGGCGGCTGCAGAATAGCCCCTCTGCCGCTCCCCGCCGCCGGGAGCCCCGCAAAGCCCGGCTGAGTCCCGGGGAGGGGAGCAAAGCCCCGAGAGCTGGGGCTGCGTCCGGAGAGCCAACCGAAGCCCACCAGGATCCCCGCTCTGGGCAATGCTTTCAGAGCCACGCTGGAAATCATTAGAGTTACTAATTATTAACTCATGCATGCGTGAGCGCACACACACACACAGATATACACACAGACACACACCCCCCTTCCACCCCCCAAATATCCCCAGCGCCCGGGACGGGCACAGAGCCGCTCACACACACAGACATGTGCTGCACAGGCGGGTCGGGGTGCCCGTAACCCCCGTGGGGACGCGCGGGCTGCAGCCCCTCGTGGACGTGGGCCCGGCACCGCACAGCTCGCCTTCGCCTCCCGCTCCGCGGCAGCGCTGGGGAAGGCGCTCGCCTCTTTCTCTAGCGCCCCGGGTTTTTTGGGGGTGGTGATGTCCCCCCCCTTTCCCTGCAACAGAAACACGGCAGCGACCGTCCAAACGAGAACTTAAATAAAGTTGCAGCCCCTGCCCCTCTGGCAGGCGGTAGCCGGACTCTGGGCTCCGAGCATTAAGCGGAGGCTCCGAATAATGCCTGGGTGTAAATTGGACGTTACTTCGTTAATTAAGGCATTCAAAATATAACTAGTCCGTTTAAAGCACGAGGGAGCCCGGCGTCATCTTAAAGCACAAACAAAGCGAGGGGGAAGCGAGAAATAAAAAGCACTATAAGGCTGGGGTGGCCTCTTACGCATACCAATGGTTTTTGTCATTTATGGCTATGCAAGATTTATGACTTCATGCACCAAAGCTGTAAACAGAGCACTAAAACAGAAAACACTTGCTCCTTATGGCATAAGTGAGAAGGCACCACATGAAAGGGGAAGCGGGCAGCGTAGGAGGAGAGGAGAGGCAAAAATCCCGCGTATGCGTTTTGCTTCAAACAACCCCTTGAATGTTGCATCGGAAGAAAAAAAAGTCTTTTTAGTCAATAATCGACCCCACACTTTCTTTCTGAAACTGCTGATCTGCCATTCGCCCTCTTGCCCGACCAAATAGCGAGAGGCAGCGCTGCGCCCCGACGGAGCCCCCCGGACTGGAGAGGAAGATTTGGCAAGGGAGAGCGAGCTGGGGACTGCAGAAACCTGAGGACGCCGGGGAGCCTGCCGGTTTGGGGAGTCCTGCCGAAAGCCCGGGCGATCTTTTCCTAGGAGCGCGTTTAAACTTTGGAGCCATCTCCGGCGGGATATTCTGACTACATGTCTGTATTTAAGAGCGGGGACGGAGGGGGGGGAGGGGATCTTTTTAAAACTGAAGGGATTTGCAAGGGACTGTAGTCGTGAGAACCGAAGTGGTTCATAGGAATACTGAAGTGTTTCCTCCATTCTCCTGACTGCCTGCGAAGAGTATTTTGCGAGATTTCGCCTATTAGTCCCGTTTCCCCACGCCCCCTCTCTCCCCAAAGAGGTCATTTTAAACATGAGAAGATGATTATTTTTTTTTAATGTCTCCTAGGATGTCGGGATAAGTGTCCCAATGCACAGATCCCCGCTGCTTTTATCTGTCTTTCCCTCCCAGAGGCCGAATATTTTCTTTCTGCTCCATTCTGCGGAGAGCGATAGGGCTCAGCTCGAGGAGGGACCGGCAGCGTTTGGGGCTGATTCCCGCGTCAAAAACGAACTGCCTTTTCTTCCCGATGGGTCCCACTCTGCGGGACTTCCCCCCCCCGGCTCCTTTAATGGAATTACTTCTAGTTTCCGAATAAAATAATGCCTGTAAAGCGCTTTGTCCTCGGATGTTCCGAAGTGGAAGCAGGCAGCACCATAATTCAGGGCTGATTTTGGGGGATCTCTTAGGGATGAAATAGCAAGGCGGGGAATTGCTGGAGAAGGGGACTAATTCTGGAAGTGGTGCCTGTCCAAGTCGTTAGAGAGTTAGGAGAGGATAATAGTTGCCCTAGAGAAGGACTGGACTGTGGAAGCAAGCCGTGGTTAATCTGAATTATTGTTTATATTCTCTAACACTAAAGAATGGCCACGGACTCTTTGCTATTTGCTGAGCAGACCGAGGTTATTTACACAACTCTCCGAAATCTTCCTCTCCTCCAAAACTCTTCTTGCTTTCTTTTGCTTTAAAGCAGGACTGTATTATTTATGAGCGCTTTAACTGGGTCAATATGCATCCGAACTGGGTCATAAATCAGAGGAAACGCTGCCAAGTAACCAAGCTGCAATTAAAGCTCACACTTTAATCCTGAGGAGCGTTTTGGCCCATTTCAAAATACGGCAAAGCCAACCTTGGCTTTTAGATACACAACTGGGAGCGAAACAGCTCTCCTCCCCTCGCCGAAGAAGGGGTTTAAGAAAGGACAGGATGGCAAGAAGGGGAAATAGCATTTATTTGGGTCAGCTTTGCTCTGAGAGCGGCTTCAAGAGCAGGAAAGCGAGAAGCCAGCCCCAACATCTCCACCCTGCAGGTCTCTGCAGAACGGCCGCGAATAGCTGCGAGTGGAAATAATCTTTTCTGTTGTTGTTTGTTTTCAGAAGAGTTTTCATCCTCTTTCGCTTTTCTTCCTCCCCCTCTCTCTTTCTGACCCCTTACAAGACGAGTAATTTCAAGCACCCGGCAACTGGGCACAAAATGGTACAGCAGGGACGGGCGAGAGGCGCAGAGCAAACTGGAGGAAAGCGAGTCCCAGCGCTCCGACCTTTCCCAAAGCCGGGACACACCGGGGAAATGGCGTTTTATGTAGCATTTTGCCCTCCTTGAAGAGCCAAGTAATCTTTCATTTTCGCCATTTAAAGCGCATTGTTTATATATAGCTACGCACACGTATTTACAACTATATGCGAATTCTTTCATATTTATCCGTACGGATATATCTATATTTATGTAAACGACGGTATGGATATGAATTTAGGACTAGTATATGTACTCCTGGAGGATAATTTCCACTCCTCCCCTTTTTATTCTCTCTTTCCAGATACCCATTCAGAGAGAGAGAGGGAGAGAGGGGAAAAAAAAAAAAGCAACCCACATTCCCACATTTCCAAGGCTGATTTATTGCTAGAAGCCATGGCTGGCTCTTGATTCAACTCCTTCTCACTGCGGAGAAATCAAGAGAAGCCCCTTGGCTCATTTGGAAAGGGGAAGTTTTGCCATAGAGCCGAGCGCCCATGTAGCCCCTCCGCGCACGGTAAACAAAGTACCACTAAAGCATCATAAATAAAATGGCAGCACGATCGCATACTCATCGATTTACGGAGCGGCAGCGGCCGAACAAACACCCATAAAACAACAACCGCCGCCGCCGCCGCACACTCGAGCACGACCCCGACCGAGTAGCAACCCACCCCCCCGCCTCCCCGCATCGTTTTGTCCGGCTTCCCCAAATACATAAATAAATAAACACACCAACACGCAAATAAAATAAAATAATAAAATTAAGGGGGTAAAAATATCCAAACACGACAATAAAAGAGGCTTCCTATCTCTAGCCGATCATAAATAATGATAAGATGGCAATCGAGGGGCTGGAGCTGAGGCAGCTGGCCATCAACAGCAGTGTGGGATCTCTATGGAGAAAAATAAATAAAGAAGCAAACTCTCCCTGCTCTGCTCGCTGCGAGGGGAGAGTTGAATATTTACCGCAGCAAATTGAAACAAAGGGGGAAGCAGCCTGGCTCCGGGTGCACCCACACCCGCACGCACTCACACGCACTCACTCCAGCCTCTGCGACTGACCTTTGCCTCGAACAGCAATAACTCACCACATAAATGAACAATCAACGGAAATACCTTAAAATAAAATCCATCCTTTCTAACGAAGCATTTCGTCCTCTCGGCTCGACAATAACCTTTCCATAAGGAACGAAAGCTGTCAGCGAAATGGCCAGCTCTTGCGGGGACGGTGATGGGGGCAGGAGAGGAAAAAAAAAAAATAATAGAAAGCAGTGCTTGCTCTGAACAGAAACTGGAAAAGCGTAATCGCAGACGGAGCCAGACCGGGTCTCCACTCCAAATGCCACAATAATGCGCTGTATTATGTGCTCACGTGGTCATACGTCAACTTAAATCCTTTTATTTGAAATAGGGAATCGTTGAAGGAAGAGGGTTTCTTAGCGCGAGCCTTTGCTTTTTAAAGCCTTAACCCAATATGTTAAAGAAGAGTTTTAAGGGAGGGGGGAAAAAAAATCCAAGAGATGCAGATGACGGGGCGGGGGGGGGGAGATTGGTTTGATTCTTTTTCCTCCCACACCAATATTTCTTTACACAAAGCCCATTGGAAGGTAAGAGAAATTCTTCTTATAATATGGGATTACGCTGCACTTTGATACTTAGCCTAATTAACCGGCATTTGCTCCCCAGGCCCGCCACTCTGCTCCACGTCGCATGTCCTCTGTAACCCCCGATGAAAGCCCAAATCTTAATACTATTATTTCCAGCCCCCTTGTAAATGGGACGATTACCAGCCTTCCCCCCACCCCCAGCCGCCTCTACCCTGCCATTGTACAGGGCTTGCTCAACTCCCACACGCTACATCAGGGCTCCTGTAGAAACTAAAAAGACCTATAATTACCTGACAAAGGCAAAAAAGAGTCTCTTCTAAGAGGCTAGTTGATTTTTGTCCTTGTAACACACTATGAAGAATACACCTTCCTTCACTGGCGTGGCTCTGAATTTTGAAAAACCTTTTGGGACCTTGCTGTTAAACCTGTGCTTACGCATTTCCTATACAGCTAGTTTGAGTGATGCACAAAATTATAGGTTTCTAACCATGAAAAAAAAAAAAATGGGGAGGGGGAGCTCTCTGCCTAAGGGGAAAAAAAAAAAAAAAAAAAAGAAAAGAGCAAAGTTGTGTGCGGCCCCCGAGCCAAGCAGCTTCGCCTGTGTGCGAACACACCGCATCTTCTCTGTAAGAGTGTTTAACTTGTGCTATTGACACAATAAGCTAAACAAACAAAAGGAACCCTCAGCTCACATACTTTTCTGGAAGGAGCCAAAGAAAATCAGTTAGTTCATGCTTTTAACGTGTTCCTGGTCCAGTTATGTGACTCCAGCATTTTATATCCTTGCCCAAATCTTTCCACTGTCCCCCTTGAGCTGGGAGTAAACTTTCGTCTAACTGCATATCCCCTCTTACTGTTTCACCTGCACTTCATTGAAGGGAAGGAGATTTCTTTTTAAAGATGATTTTTAGTGTTATGGACAAGCCCTATATACTCTCGCTTGGATTCTAAAAGTGGGCCACTGGAATTTAAACCCATCAGTAACCGTGTATAGTAGTGGGCATTGCAGCAAAGTCAGCGTGAGGGTACAACGGAGGAATAATTTGCAATTTGTCCTATGGAAGTGACCAGGATAGTGGCAGCGTATACATACACCATCCCTCACTAAGGACTGCAATAAAAACTATATACCTTTGAAAAAGAGAGCATTAGGCACACACGACATGCCCGGGTCCCTAACTATCAGCACGACTGGTGACTCTACAGCCCTCGTACTCAATGTAAACCGAGGAGGATAGGATATTTACTCAAGACGGATTCACGGCTCTCTTAAATACGGTGCGTTTAGATCCCATAAAAGAAGCACACAGAGAAGTTCTCCTGCAACAATTAAACTGAAATTAATGGGGAATGGAGCAGATGTTGAAAAAAGCAGAGCAAGTCTTTCTTGGGGCTGTTGTAAAAAGTTATCGACTGCTTTGCGTCAGAAGCAGAAAGATGGCTTTAGAAGTTACAGTCCTGAGCAAATAGAAACTACAAAAGCAATAAATCACAATCATAAGTCAGCTTAAATGCCTTAACGCTAGCTATGGCTATTGGCTTCAAAACCCTGTTTCTACGAACATCTTTATTAGCATTAATGGTCAAGTTAATGCTAAAACTACTGTTTAACAATTAACTTCGTGTATGTAGTGGGCAAACTAATTAATTCTTAAGAAAAGTAACTTCTTGGCGTGTGAATACCTTCCACAGGGTGTGCTTTGGGAGGATGGGAAGGGGAGTCTGCCCAACTGTCTACTGTCCTGGACCGCAGCTGAAAATTATTCCCTTCCACCGATTTTGGAGAAAGCTTTCTTTGCTCTACTATCGTGATTACGGGTGTACAAATCAAAATCCAAATGATCTCGCGAGTCGCAGACGCTAGATTTCCCCCACCACCCCATATATAGCGTTGTGCTGTTCCTGGACATTCAACATTTTGTTTTATTACCTGGATGATCTGGAGACCCGAAACACGGTTTCTAGCAGAAAAAATGTGGAGTTTGTCAGTAGGTCTGCTACTGATTTTTCTGTGCTTTATACACACGGCTTCGAGCTGAGCTGAAATTCCAGGATCCGTAACAACAAACAGATCTGGGTTCGCAACGCGCCTTCATTAAGAGAGACCCTTTGTGCTAGCTCTGGCATTGATAGCCACTTTCAGCATTAATGCTATTTAAAGACACCTTCAATATCACTAGATTTAGAATTTTTGCTGTCTTTCGAGTTTACTTTTATGCCAGTTGTTAAGAGGCAAGCCTATCACTCCCATGTGGAGACGAAACGGGAACCACTGTACTACAGAAGTATTTATTTCCTCGCTTCCTCGAAAGATTCGGAATCTGCTGGGACGCAGAGCTGTTTACCTACATCTGTGTGTCTGATAGAGATAAAGTTGCTCTTTGATCATTTCCAAGCAGATAAAAAGAACAGGAGCTATCGACTGTGCCCTTGTGGGAGAAGTTCTGCTCAGAGTCAGCTGAGCCTGCGAGTGCTGGGTCCGCTTAGGAATCCCAAATATCTCTGCACGCAACGCTGTGGGTACATGCCATCGAAGGAAGGTTCCTTCGTACCATATTTGCGCTTTTAATTCCCTAACACAAGCGTGAATAGACATTTGCAGCGCCTTTTTGTACTTAGGATTTAAGCAGCCCATTAAGCCAACACAAAGAGCCCTTGTAGTCCTTTAATTTATGGCCTCTTTTAAAAGGTAGTAAAATACACTAATTGTACATCAGCGTCCAAAAATAAGCAGGTAAATCTAGGAGGAATTTGAGCTAATTCTGTGTAATCCTCCCCTCTCGGTGGCCGGCGTAAGAAAATGGTCACTATGTAAAGCATTACGTTTCTCCTGCCAAAGGACCAAGCGCATCAAGGACTCCAGCAGCCCCGAACCACCGAACACCGACCTCCGCCCTGTGCAAAGTAGGCCAGGGCGGACCAACACCCGAAACTGAACCGCCAGCCATTCTGGTGCAGGCACTCAGGGGAAAAAAAAAAAAAAAAAGAATCAGTTTTTTTCTAACATCCCCACACGCACTGCCCGTTTGCAGGACTGGCTGCGGAACTCCTCGAGGAGGAGGCAAACAAACAAGCCGCGATAAGCCATTCAACACCGAAATGGCTTCAGCCCGCTCGCCCTCGTCTTACGCCTTTGATTTGGGAAGGAGCTAAGAATGGACAAAGAAATTCTCAACCTCTTTCGCTCTTCAAATGACTTTGCATCCTTCCTGTCCCCAATGCCTTTATAAGGATGGCGATCACTCAGGTCCCGTACACTTCTTTGTCTGCCCAGACACGCGCATTCACCACCCACGGAAGATGAATAGAGCCAATCCAGGAAAAAAAAATCCGGCTAGGTTAAATATTTATCACAACAACAACAACAAAATCTCATTCCAGCAGGCTTGTTCTGCATGCAGGTACTAGGCAAATGGCTTTCCTACAGCTGCGATCGGCGCAAAAGCCGCGGCGCTTCCCGGCTCTTACCTCCTCCAGCTGCGCAGAGTTGGGCTGAAGCGCTCCCAGCTCCCACCGCCCCAGCCCAGCGGCTCTTTTTCGGGGCTCCCTGTAAACAAGCAACAAACAGTGCCTTACCGGGGAGAGCAGGGGGAGGTATTTTGCTCCCTCATAGGGAATACATGGTTTGCTGGGAGATCCCCGGAGCGGGGCGGGCAGGGACGGAGCGGGCGCGGGCTCCCGGCGCGGAGAAGCGTGGGTTCCCACCCGGGTGAAGAGCACGGGGAGCTGAGAAATAAAAGTGTGCGGTTGTTGGTCGGGTGTTTTTTTTCTTTCTTTCTTTTTTTTTTTTTTTTTTTTTTTCCCATAGACAGCTATGCCTTCTGTCTCCAAGTGTTTGGAAATATTGTCATTCCAAACTCTTGTTACATGAATGTCTGCTTTATTTTCCTCTGGGAAACCTTTGTTTAGGATCATTTAATCAAGAACAGACATTAAACACAAGTCGTGGTGTTCATCTCTGCTGAATAAAACGCGGGAAGGGATCCAGTTTAAATGCGGCGCGTATTGTGGTTGGGCTTTTATTCAAACGGTTAGCCGGGGCCCGATCCTGCCACCACTGGCGATTTAAAAGACTCACAATTGACCTCACTGAAGCGGGATCGGGCCCAAAGCCTTTTTTTTTTTTTAAATAAAAACCAAAACCAAAAAACACACAACCACACTGGGAGCCATTGAAGGAGGAAAAAAACTGGACAGCTTCTCTTCCCCTAAAATAAACAATATTGCACAATCCTAAAAGACAATAGTCAGATTATTCGCATGCCACTTACTGAATCACGTTTACATATGAATTTGTCAGATATAATAATGTACCCCCCGTATTCACTCTCGCTAATAAACCCCATCTAACGCATCTTAAAATTGCCAGTAAATGTAAATGCTAATAATTAAATAACACAGTTCTTGCGGAAGGGTGCCATCTGAGCCTTGGAAATATTAAGTCTGTCTTGGAGGAACTTTTCGAGTAGAGACTTTGCTCTGGTAATCTAGTAGTTCCGTAATTACGCTAATAATTTTAAATTTGGTGTTGAACTCCAGTCTACATAAAATCATGCAATAATAGCCTACTAAGCTGTTTATTGCCGTCTCATAAATTTGAGAGCGCTGACTGCTAAAATCTACTGGCAAACACAAAAGAAAATGGAAAGTTCAATCCGCAATCGCAGAGCCCGGGCGCTGCTGCCTGGGGTTATTCCCAGCTCTACCTTCCCCTCCGCTCGGCTCCAGCACAGGGGAACCCCCTGGCATTTTAGGCTCAAACTCATACCTTAGCCGGTTTGAGCCCTAATCAATAGTCGTGTTACAAACGGCAATAATCATCGATCAAGCGTGTCGTGACTGGGTTGCCCCACTCGTGTTAAATATGGAGCGTGTATCGGAAAATGGTGCCGGCGACTTTCTGTTATTTATTTTGGAGCTATTAAGTCACGCCACCATATTTTACGCTGCCACAGTCCTTTAAACTATGCTGCTTCTTGAAAGAGTTGCTAAGTAGCAATAAAGCACTTTACAAACGCTATGACATTTTTTTTTTAATTTGTTGTTATCCCAAACTCTAATATTCATTGCGGCACTTTAAGTTCGTACATAAATCGTTCAGACTAATGAGTCATAGAGAAATTCGCCCATGACTTTTCCTTTACAATGCTCCCTGCCTTTCCATTGCTTTTTTGGCCCTGCATTAGGAGCCGGTGATTTATTAACGCCAGGAAAATTGAACAAAGCAGGTCCTCCTGCACTGTGGCACCCAGCCTTCCACAGTGTGAATTAGAACATTATCAAATGTGTTTGCCTCGGTAGCACTTAATCACCAAAAGCCGTAATGTGACCACAAGGCAGCTAAAACAAAGATTTAACATTTCTAAATATTAAACTTGTTAAGCAAATGCTCAGCAGACAAAGCAAGCACAAACAATTAAAGTCATCAAGCTAGAAATGCACACTACCTACTTACCAACACAGACCCTACTGCTTGCTTAAGAAGTTTAGAATCTTTCAAGATAAATCAGGTGGGTTTTTTTTTTAAAGGGAAAAAAAAAAGAAAGAAAAACAAACTCCAGTAATAAGGAGTTGAGTTTCACTTCTGAGAGGATCACTCCTAGTGAGGACTGACGGCCACAGATCCATTCCTGACTATCTGCATTAATTATTTAATGAGTCACGTGACCCTAAAGATTAAAATTTCAATATCTCCCCCAGAACAGACGCAACACCTTTATCTGCGAGCGCAGGGATCCTCGTACTTGGGTCCCCTAATCTCTGCTGGCTTTGACAGCTCCTCAGTTTCTAGGGAGAGCGCTTGGGCATTAATAACACGAGTTTGTCCCGCTCTGTACAGCGAGATGGGGTAGCTTTGCACACCCCCCCCCAGCGCACCCCCCACCCACCCCCCCCCCCCCCCCAATTAACCAGTTGAACCCAGCGCCTCACTGCCTGCAGGGGTGGGGACACCTCTGAGCGCTGCTGGCAGGGGCGGCATTCCCCGGGCTGTGCCTGCCCGCTGGCCCGGGCGGAGCCAGGGGGGCTCCCCGGGACCGGGGGGGAGGCGGCCGCGGAGCTTCCCCTGCCCACGCGGGGAGCCCCGATCCCGCCGGAACACGCGTGGGCCGGGCTTGGGCGCCCGCGGTGCACCGCGCCCGAGGGGACGGCCCTGGGGGCGAACCCCGGGAGGTCCCACCCCGTCGCGGCCCGGCCAGGCCGTGAGGCTCCGGACCTGGAGAGAGCCTCCGCCTCCCCGGGGCCGCGACTTGCGTGGGGCCCCGGGACCGCACCGCCCGGCCGGCTCCGGCGGAGGTGTGGGAACGGCGGGCGGGCCCCGCGCTGCCCGGATCGGGCCCCGGGGCTGGGGAGGCGGGAGTTTCATTGCAAACCTGCAAAGATCTCTGCCTGTGTGAGGGCTCCCCCCACCCCTTTCTCCTTTACAAACACTGGGCAAGAAGGCTACGGGACGGCAAGCACCCTGAAGAAAAAAAAAAAGAGAAAGACAGAAAAAAATGCTCCCAGCCTTGGGTAATCCTCCAATGCAGGATGGCTCTAGTTATTAAATACCACAAGGCGCTTGTCACAGCTGAGTTCCCCGTGTAATAAAACACCAGGTATTGCAAGAGCTTGCAGGAGAAACGAGGAGGGGGATCTTGGAAAAGGAGTATTTTTCTCGGTGGGTGGAGGGGAGGTGGGTACAGGGTTAACGGCGTGGCGTTCCCTGCGGCCAGCAAATTGACTCCGAGGTGATTTGGTCTTTCTTTGAAATATTGACAAACTTCCACTTCCAGCGTTTTGGGCCGCGCTCGCCTTTGTGGCCAGAGCAGATAAATCCGTGTGTGAGAGACACCGGGAGAGCGGGAGAGAGGGAGGGGGGAGAGAGACATTTAGGTCCAAGTGCCGGATTAAAAAGAATACTGTCTTTAAAGGTCAAGGGTTTGAAGGGTCAGACTGCTCCTCTAAAAAAAACAATTAATGGGATAGAAAATTTGTCCTCTCGGTGAACTCCCGGTTGCCTTAGCAAAGGGAGCACAATGCGAGAATTTAAACTGGACGATGTAATTTTCGAAGTTATTGTAAAGACGGGCGGTATGGGACGGGGAGCAGAGGGCTGCCAGCCCGGGGGCAGCGTCCCGCTCCCAGCACAGGCAGAGGGGGAAGGGGAGAGGGGGGAACGGAAAATTTACCTTAAACGACGATAATCTGCCATGGGGTATATTGCAGTCCGCCGTTCAATCTCCAGCAAGAGAGTGTACATTTTTTTAGCAGACAGCCAAGATGCTGTGCCTTTACACATGACCACCTTTTTTTTTTTTTTTTTTTCCAGGAAAATCCTTTGCGTCTTCACAGACTTTTTCCAAGAGAATGCCTTTCAGAACCGCTGTTGAATTACAAAGAAGTATTTATTGTAGGACGTGATTAATGATTCTCGCTAAAATTGCTATTTGCAGCGTGATTTCATTTCTCTTTACAATGGGAGCAAACCAGGTTTATACACATAGGCTGCACACTAAAGAAATCCTGCATTGCCAGTTAATACGTTTCAGCTGGAATTTTGCTCCGTTATGCTAATTTTGGCTCTAAATAGATTGAGGGATTCTCAAGCAATAAACAAAACAAAGAGTTACACGCTTGCGGATAGCAGTTACCTCACTTACAGCTATATTTTTGTCCCTTTATAAGGAGGCAGCTGGCAATTTAGGGTTTAGTAAACAGCAATATGTGAGTGGAAGTGCGGCCTGCTCCTTGGTCAGGTTTGGAGGCAGCAGTGTTTGCTGAGGGTATTTACATCCGCCACCTCTCTCTGACGCTGAACGTGCCCTGCCAGTGGCACGTTACCTCTTTCTCCAGGACAACCCGTGTTCCTTGGCCAGGCAGGGATGCCTGCCGTGTCTTTGGGGCCTGGTGCTACCTCACCCAGGGGGTGATGATGCACCCAGTCCTGGCAGCCTCACTTATATGAAGAGAAGCATTGGTTCCAAAAATCCCTCTCGTGTGTCTTTGGGTAAGCAAATAAGTCTTGGCCTTCAGGCCTTCCCTGGAAGATTTACTAGCACTTGAGCTCCATTCCAAGCCTTTTCCTACTCATCTCAGTGCAACTCTCTGTTGTGGAAGCCCTGAGCAAGGCTCTCTGTTAGCAGCTCCGCTTTGCCTGCGCTCCTTAGCTGCCTGGAAGCAGGGAGATGCGCAGCCTGAGCTGGAACCACTTGAACCCCATTTTGCCACAGTTGTTTCGACAAACTCTGTCAAATAAACCTCTCGAGTTGTACCCAAATTCATGTTTCTGCCGAGGATTTCTCAACACATTTCGAAACAGTCTTAAAAAGAAAATAAAAGGAAAGAGAAACAGAAAAGGCAGCTCAAAGAAACTAGAGGTTACTGCCCGTGTATGCTCCTTCAAAAGCGCTAGCTGAATGAGAAATCATAATTGGGTGAAAACGAACAAATAAATCACGGCTGGCCCAAGATTTAAAGTGTTATCACAGGGAGTGTGTGTGACTTCTCCTCCAGCACACCCCGTCATGGGAGATCACTGGCTCCCAGGAGGAGCACGGTTTCTCTGTAACACAGCTGAAAACAGTCGTACAGACAGGGATGGGGAGCCGGACTAATTCTGCACAGGCCCGCTCAGGAGAACAGAACTCACCTATGCAGTGAAGCAAGACCTTTCCTCGTCCTACAGCGCTGTTTTTCCCAGCCAGGCAATTAGGAGTCAGGACGATTTTCACTATGTTTAAAGCAACCATTACCTTACCGACAAGATGAATCCAAGTGAAAACAATACATTAAACCGTTGTTTTCCATTCCTGGTGCCAGCACCAGCCAAGCACAACGTGGATGAAACAGCACTGAGTGGACTTGTGTTTCAAGCGTTTAATTCTTTCGTACGGAATAATCTTTATTACCAGCATTTGGCACTGTTATACATTACACCAAAAAATCCACAAATTGTACATGGACCCAAACGATTTAGACGGTGCCAAATAAGAAGACAGCAACAGCCTTTATAGCGATATTTCTTTAAATAAATGCAATCGGGAATGTGGAGGAAAACTAATAGATCACAGCTACTGCGGGGGCTACACTTAAAACCAGTTAAATTACCTTTGATACATAAAACGTTTTCCTTTAGACAGCGTAAGGGGACATTTTTCGTAAGTCTTTAACCTCCCGTGGCCGTGTTCGTTCCCTCTCCCGTGTTGCTGTGTGCGCATACGTGCGTGTGCACCCTCACACACACAGACAGACACGCGCGCCCACACGGGAATCCACGAGCACGCCACGGAACACCGCTATTCAAGTCAATGCCTTACACAAGTGTCTCACGAGGTCTTTGCTTTGTTTTAACCGTCTTTTATTTTTAAAGTGTTTCTCTAAAAAGAAAAAAAAAAAGTGTCCGTCTTAGGTACAGAGAATTCGTCCGTGACAGCATCCAGCCCTCTCTTACACCGAGGGTAAGAGAGCGTTTCCATAAATAGAAAAAAATGATGGGCATGGAACCATTATCTATATACAATGTAGACAATCGTCCGGGTTTTGGTTTAAACATGTGCCCGTTCTTGGGCACGTCTCGTCTTCCTTTCCTGCTCCTGTTTTGTTTTACACAGTTGTTTGGTCCAAACGGCCAGCCTCCACCACGGGGCAGCTGGAAAACCCCAATAGATAGGTAAATATATATATATATTTAAAAAAATAAGAATAACCGTATTTATAGCGCGGCTGCGTTGGGTGTAGCCCCATCGAGCGGATGGGGGTGGCCCTGTGTCTGTGCTTTGGACTGCTGGCTCAGTGTGGACTGGTTTGAGGAGCGCATCTTTGTGTTAGGCAGTTTATGGTCTTTCTTCCACTTCATGCGCCTGTTCTGGAACCAGATCTTGACCTGGCGCTCGGAGAGGCAGAGGGTGTGCGCGATCTCGATGCGTCGCCTCCTGGTCAGGTAGCGGTTGAAGTGGAACTCCTTCTCCAGCTCCAGGACCTGCTGTCTGGTGTAGGCAGTGCGAGACCTCTTGGGCTCCCCTCCGTTGTAATTGGGATTGACTGAAACGTGCACACACAGGCACACGCACACACACACACGCGGAGGGGAAAGAAGGGGGGGGGGCGAAAGCGATGGAACATAATCATTATATAATAACTTGACACCAGGTTCGCGTAAGATACATAAACGGCAAGAAAAATTGTTTCACAGCCTATCGACAGTGGGGACAATCGAGGAGCAATAAAAAATGGTGATGGGCATTTGGGTTAGAAGAAAAGCTTCAAAGACACATGGCCCAGAGCCACCGCAGGGCAATTAAATTTATGGGGGCTATAATTACTGCCCTAACAGTTTGGCGTCTCGTAAATCTTTTGATAAAGGACCCCGGATACAAAAGGTTTCTCACTTTTTTTTTTAAATTTTTTTTTTTAAGGAAACGCGGAGGGAGAAGGAGGGAAAAAAAAAAGCCACACACGCAACCACCCATCCCGGCCCCGGGAGCACCCTCCCCCCTTCCCTCCTCTGCAGGCGCATCCCCACCTCCCCCTGGCAAGGGCGACTCACCCGTGCTCACATGGATCTTCTTCATCCAGGGGTAGACCACCGGCTCCTTCCCCTTCAGCCCGGGCAGGCTCTTCTCGGGCAGCAGCGGGCAGCCGGGCCCGGTGCCGGCCCCGGCGGCGGGGGCCGCTTCGCAGCGGCGCTGCAGGGCATGGCCTGGGAGCAGGGGCTGGGGGGGGCCGGGGTGGCCCTTGGCGGGCGGCGGCGGCGGCGGCGAGGCGCCCGGGGGCGGCTGCTCGGGGCCCGGGGCGGCGCTGCCGGCGCTGCTGTAGCTGTAGGGAGCCTGGGGGTAGGAGGGTGCCTGCCCCGCGTAGAGCGCCTCGGGAGGCGGCCCCGGCGGCGCCGCCGGAGCCTGGTAGCCCGGTTCCCGGCGCGGCCGCGGGAAGTACTCGGGCAGCGCCGGGCCCGGGTGCGCGGCGTGCAGGTGCGGCGGCGGCGGCGGCGGCGGCGGCGGCGGGGCGTGCGGGTGCGGGTGGTGCGGGTGGTAGCTGGCGGAGCTGCCGGCGCTGCCGCTGTGCTGCGTGTACTCCTCGCAGGGAGGGAATTTGGGCTCGATGTAGTTGGAGTTTATCAAAAACGAACTCATGGTCATTAATTTGTGAAGTGCAAAAATACTAATTTTTCTCGCGTTGTCGTTTTTCTGGGCTCGGCGAGGCCCCTCCCCTTCCCCCCCTCCCTCCCCTCCCTCCCTCTCCCCCTCCCGCCGCTGTCAAGTGCTCGCCGCTGCCAAAGTTTGGGCCTCCAGATTCCCCCCCCCCCCGCTGCACTCCCCTCCCTTCCTCTCTTCCCACCCCTGGAGCGCCTACAACACACACAACACACCCCCGCACACACACCCCCGCACCCCCCGCCACCCCATCACCACCTGACCGCCAGCGCCAATTATCGCGCGGGGCCGCGGACCCCGGATCAGGAAATGGAAGGAGGGCGAGCGGCCGCGGGGCAGCCCCGCGCCCGCGGACCCACCGCGGGGGCCGCCACCGCCGTCGCCGCCTCCTCTCCGGGCGGCGGCTGCCCGCCGACGGAGCGCCCCGACGGGGGCTGCCGGACCCCCTCGGCCGCTCCTCACCGGGATCCCCCGACCCTCCCCGCCCGCCGAGCCGAGCGGCGTCCGGCAGTCGCGGTGCCAAACCGAGATAAACCTAACCCAGCTCTGACAGTCTTTTTTTTTCCCCACCCCGCCCCAACACTTTTTGTTTCCCCGTTCCCCCTCGCGGGAGCGCGGAGGAAGCGGAGCGAGGAAGCGGGGCGCAGCCCAGCTGCGTGATCCGAAGGGGAGGCAGGCATTGCACAAGGGCGTTGCACAATCCTTTTTAAACAAGCCCATCTCCAAACGCCTGGAGTCGGGGCTGCCGCGCAGGCAGAGGGCGGCAGCGGCTGCCGGGCACAGGCCACCGGCAGCCCTCCGGACTCTGCCCACGCCGCCGCGGACCGCGGGCGGGCGGGAGCTCTGGGGCTAGCCCCTTTGCACCTTGGAAGGCGTGCTAACCGGAGGAATAGATGCAAAAGTTAGTACGAAGGTGGCGGGGAGGCCGAGGAGAGTCCTCGAGTGGATTGCAGGGTGTGAGGGATACAGCGAGCCTGAAAATAACGGGGAGGAGAGGGGGAAGGGAGAGAGGGGAGGGCGGACACGGCTGTATCAAATACTTCCACCGGCGGTCGCGGGGCTCGCTGAGAGCATCCCTCCCCGCGGAGGAGCGGTTTGCAAACTACGAATTTAAGCCCGTCGGTTCGGTATGCCTCGTCTTGGGTTTATTTCTTAATTTACATTTCCACTAGAAATCGGTCGCCCCTTCGCAGAAGCAACTCGCAAACCCTGGCGTAGGAGGGAGAGGGCACCCGGGCACTCACTCCCTCGTTGCCAAAACTGAGACTGTTAACGATATTTGCAGCTCAGAGGGAAAAGAGGCAACCGTCCTGACCTTCGGTAATTGAAATTTGATGGTTAAACTAATTACGCTCTTATTCTAAGGGGGAAAAACATACTTATTGAACGTCAGCTAGTATGGTACATTCGGAGTTAGAAGCGAACTTTCCGGATTTTTTTTTCCCTCCTTTTCAGGAAAGCATATAAACACATAGAAATATTTACCGTACCCTTCGAGAATATAATTGCTGAGTAGGTAATCTCATCTGCTGGCATGGGAAAATGCATCTAATATATCAAGCGTAAATATGATACGGTTTAGATCTTGCCCTCCTAAAGATATTACATTAACAGTTACCCTGGTTTAAATTCAGATTATTGTCTTTTGCAGTTTTGTAGTTAATGGATACATGCAATAAAATTCTATTTGAATATATATTCTATCTAACAAGACACACATCGTATCGATTTATATTTTATACACACACACACGCACGTTGCAGGCGGCTTGTAATATGTTAGACCATTTCCAGCACTTGGGTATAGTGGGGTACTTATCTAAACAATCACTCATTTCCTCCTCCTATCGAATGCCTAATTTGTAAAGAGAGTTAAAACGCATTTACTTACTCATTTCCAACAGCACATCTATGGAACTCTTTAACTGGGATAATAGATAAGTTTCTCTATTTACTCTGCATGGAGAGGAAATGCGGTTACACACACGCACAGCTTCAACTGTTCAGCAACACACATTTGACAGAAAAGGGGAGATTTATATATATATATGTAAAAACACACAACAACAACAAACCCAGAAAGCAACAGCCACACAGGTTGTAAAAGAATAAAGCTCCCACCTACACGACTGCAAAATAAAAGCTTGCCAAAGCCCACCACGAGCAGAGAGCATTTTCCCGGCGTAGAGAGACCCATGCACACATACGGACACAGACGTACAAATACCTGCCGGCCAGCGCCAGACGAATTACACTGGGTTATCGTAAATATTATCCTCGGCATAAGTCCTGAGACACTGCGGTCGGAGAGCTGCAGCAGGCTGCCATGCTCCCACGCCACGTACAACACAACGAAAAGTGGTATCTCGGTTTGTAAGCTCAGCGCTATATTGGGAGAGCTGACCGGGCTCTGTTTCCTATTATTTACCGTGATTAGATCTTAAAGTATACTCGTTTCTCTGCGCCTCTTTCTACCGTGGGGTTCTGGCGCTCCGTTACAGGGAGAAGGATGAAATTTTGTATATGACTGTAAATCTGCAAGGTGACCTGCGCTGCTCGGCTGAAGTCTCTTTTTTTTTCGTGTGGTTCTATTAGTCTGCGAAGATGTGCTGAGGCAGGACCTCCAAAAGGCCTGTTCCATGTCTTTGTGGTTTTGTTATCATAAACAAGAACCCAGCCAAGACCACCAAGTGTTATCTTGCACACGGCCATTTCGACATTTTACTGCAAGATTTATGGCTGTAATAAACAATCTCAGAAACCCTTTTTTTCCCCGGTACTTCCCTTTAACAAACTTGTAGCATCATCCTAAGCTCTCAAAGAAAGAAAAGGAGCGGAAAAATAGGCCAACTCCCTTATTTTTCCAGAAGGACTACAGGCTCGATTTCACTGGCGGAGGAGACTTTAATCAGTTAATAAAGGAGCGGGATTTTCCTGGCCAAGGCTGGCCGAGGAGGAAATGGGGACCCCACTAGAACTAAGTTGAGAGGGAGAGAGTTAATTTCCATGCACCCAGAAGAGCCAACCTCATACAGACCTAAAGAGGGGGAAAAGGGGGATCCCCATTTTTCTTGTCAAACAGGCAAGCACTCCTGCTACCCTCCACATGCGCGGCGAACACGTAATTACCCCGAAAGACAAAATAACAATAATAGCAAGAATAGTAATAGGAATAGCAATAGCAATAATAATATTAATAATAATAACAATAATAATTCAAGTCAACCTTTCGCCGTGCCCGGGCATCCTCCACCGAGAGCGGTAGGAGGAGGAAGAATCGCACTAGCAGCCTGGTTTGAATTTGATTTGAACCATTTTGAATATATTTAGCTCCAGCTTTCCCCTCTTGAATGCGAGGCTGTCCCAAGTTTCAAAGTGACCGAAAAGTGACACCGTGTGCATTTTGTTTCTTATTAATCTTACACATTGACAGTCTTTGTTAAATAACAAGGCGTGCCCTTCACCAGGCGACATTTTCATATTTGTTAGACGCGGTGACCTGAAGTTCACCTCGGCCTTGGACTTAGTTTTTCTAAAAGGTCTATAACAGTGTCTTTTAGATAGCGGGGTGCTTTGCCCAGGTCACTACTTCTAAGGGAAAATTAAGAAAAAATCGCGGGAAAATGTAAACGTTATGGAATGTATCGACTGTATTCCCTCCTTTGTTCCTGGGAATGATACAGCCCCCGAGGCTGCTCCTGCCTCCGCGGGCGGGAGCGCTCCTTTCCTACGGTCGCTGCTGGGGCAATGCTCGGAGTTTTGCCCCAAGTTCAGCATTTAGTAGAAGCGGTGACTTCTCCGGCACCGGGGCTCTCCTTACCACGGGGGTGCTTGGCGGGATTTGCTCCCTCTGTCCTGGCGCGGTTAAATAAACACACGTAAAATGTGATTTGTACCCGGATTTTAAATTAATGGTCTTTTGAGCAGACCTTCCACGCCAGAGAGCGGCGTGCTGAATGCAGAGAGTGAAAGGACAGAAAGAGTTCGGGCTCAAATTATTAACTGTTCTGCTCCAGGTTGTTGCCTAGTTGTGGGTTTTTTTTTTTTTTTTTTTTTGTAAGGGAAAATTTAAGCAACAATTCAGAAGAGTCAATACATATTGAAGTCTCAGTTTCAACTTCTTTGAAAATATCCCCGTTGATATTTTTATTCTAAACCAGATAGAAAATATGGAATTAGAGCCACTAATGTTTTGGTGGGGAAGCAAATGTATTTTGGTCACCTACTCTTGAGTAAGCCGGTTACAGCAACTGCTTTCGTTCTGGGTATATCAAAGACGCATTGTTATTCTTGGAAACAATCCGCCTGCTATTCTCTAACAAAATAGATATTTGGCTACGGTTTTTAGCTTGTTATCAGGCTTCGCTCTTACACCAAATAAATACTCTAGATGTGAAAGGTTAAATACTATCTCCAGCGAGGGCAGGCTCCCCAAACGTGCAATGCCAGGGCTCTCTACAAGTGAGCAACTTGTGAACAACGCCTGCACGCCGAGCAAACACTTGCGTTATAGACATCATGGCTTCAGCAGGTATTTCAGCAGTCACTCCTGCAGGCAAAATCTCCAATAACCGCTCTGGGTAACCTGAAATCTAACCCCTGATATATTTGTTCCCAAGAAATAGCGCTCGACTGCCACGATCCAGCTGTGTCCCTGGCAAATAATTCACGCGTACCAGCTACACAGAGGCCGGTGCAGCCGCCTGCCTTGGGGTCGAGAGGCAGCTATGCGGGGATGGGGGCGAGGTGCGCTCTTCCTCGGACTTCCTCCTCGCCCTCTCCCCTCCTCCAGACCTTTCGTATCTGCTTATGAATATTTGGGAATACTCTTTCCCTCGTCTACCGACCCCCTCATCCTCATCATTGCAAGCTGAATGCGGTTTGCCGTGATCTATCCCAGAATGAAAATCCCTATACGATATTGGCCAGTTCTCCCTGCAGACACGCCTAACCGAGGAGCTAAGGCTTCAACACCGAGGAACAAAAAAATCCCAGCAATGTGGGAATAACTCTTTGCGCAAAGAATTTCCACTAAACTTTTTCTTTTTTTTCTCTTTTTTTTTTTTTTTGGGGGGGGGGGGAGGAGGGCGGGGGGATGGAGGGAGGGAAAACAGCCCTCCCTGCTCCCCGTTTCGCCTGAACCGCTGCCTCGGGTAATTCCAGAAGGCTGTGAGATCCCTCCAAATGACGGAGAGGCGCAGGGCGCCAGCTTCTCCGCAACAATTTTCCATCGGTAGCGCACCACGGTCTTACCGCTCCGCATTTTAAACGAGCTCCTTCGGACCAAGCATATAAGCCCTATTATCTCCAGAATGCCCTGTTTAAGCACAGTTTAGCGGTCGCTACAGAAAGAGCAAAAACAAAGGCGCGGCGAGGATCGATACAGGCGTTAATAGCCTCGCTCGTATCTTATCTTCCTGCCATTTTGCAAAGTGCGAAGGCTTAACATTAAACCTCTTAAAGCTGGTTATTATATAATAAACAAGGGCGAAACATTTTGCTACTTGACTCTCGGAGGAGGCAGCATCAGAGGCTGCTGTGGGGGTAACACGGGTGTTTACCTGCCGCGGCCGAACCCGAGATATTCAGGCACAAAAGTGGCCGATAATTCAAGATGAAATACAACGTGTATTACTCTTGAAAAGAGGAATTTTCTATCCTTTCCTCGGTAATTGAGGTCATTCAGCCAGTAGGGTTCACCTGGAGTCCATACTGTGATACACACGTAACTCAAAGCTATTTTATCTTTTGTGCTGATAGTCAAGATCTCGGCTATAACATTGACATCAAACTCTGTCTGGGCGAATGACTAAGAGTGGTGCAAAACGTAAACTTTTGACCCTCAACTTTTTGACCTGCAGTTGTAACGCCCTTAACCACAAAGATATACAAAAGCTATGCAGCTTCTTTTAGGAGTAAGAGACTCGCACTGTTTGTTTCAATAGTTCTGCCGTTTCCCCCAGCTTTCTAAGGTGGTTTTTTTTTCTTTTTCCTTCTTCTTGCTGTTGAGAAATCGGATACTTTTGCATTTTTTAGTATTGCCGGGTTTTTTTTTTTCCTTTTCTTTAATCTCGCAGCTCTGTAAAGTGCTGTTAAATCAGTTTGCACAGCCTTTCGGCAGCGTTGGAGGGAAGCCTGTTACTCAAAGGCGCTATATGGTTACAATTGCAGGTGAAAGAAATGCTGGGTAAGTTCTGGGCGTGAGGTTGGAAGGAATGTAGCGACGAGCGTTGGGGGAAAAGCTGCAGCTCTCTGCTGCGAGGGTCGTAGTCATTTCTCCTTGATTTAAACATAAAGAAACAACTCTAATTGTTTGCGAAGCCTTGTCTAGGCAAACGAGTTGACTGTGAACTTGGTCTAAAGCGAGCTCTGCTGGTGATTCCTAGGGTGTGCAGATTTATCTTTTCTGCATTTACTTAACCTGGCAGTGAACTGCACGGGCTGCCATTTGTTATCCAGAGACAGACTTCACCTCAAGCAAGGACTGTTCCACAAAATTGCAATAATTACCCAATAACCTTCATAGCAAATATTATTATTGAAAAGACATTTTTTGGGGGGAGGGGATATAGGGAAGTGTCCATATGCGTGCTATAAGGCAAATTTCTTGCAAATTTTACACGCTTTCTATGTCAGATTTGATATTGTTTGTGCGTGTAGCTACAGGAACATGTGACTGTGCTGGTCCATGAGTATTTGCCTTCCAGAGAGCCATTAGTGAGGATGCTTTAATTTGTTAAGGGACAATGTTTTCAAAGATAACCAGGAGGCTGTGGGAGCTGTGGTTTTGTGCTCTGGCTAGCAACTCTAGCAACAAATCGGGGAGATTTTAAGGGCAGGAGAGAGAAAGAGCTAAGAAAGCAGAGCGATGTCTTGACTTGGTCAGGAGGTTTCCTTATGTCTGCATTCAATGCGTTAAATCTGTATTTGCGGGGAGGGAAAAGGCATTGCTCCAGTATCCAGGGTTTGAAATCGAAACCTCCTGATCCGCCCCTCATGATCTGTTCCATTCAATTTCCCATGAAGCAGATTGCAAACCCCTCTATTGTCACCCTTCCACAGATACACACTTATTAAATGTAAGGAAATGGCAGAATAATAATTTCCCCGTAATGTTCTGCAATTAGGGCGTTTGCAGGGCTTAGACAAGGCTGCAGAGCTGTAATTTACGGATGACTTTCCATCGGATTGTTATACTTCTGGTTTAGAGAAAGTTATGCCCTGCGAAGTCACTAGTTACACACATTGAGAGAGTTGCCTAATCTTTAATTGGCCTTACGCTTAGACATGACACACTACACTCAAGTATTTCTTTCAAAGGATTAGGTAAACTATATTTCAACGCGCAGAAAGCCACTTGCCATGCTTAAAGTAAAACGAACTCGCATGCATTAATCCCCCAAACACAGCAGAAAAATAACGTGGGCAGATAAGACCTCTCTCTTGATTCCCAGCGATTATTCTCTATGACATTTTTCCCTCGGAAAACAATTAGGACCTGGGAATATTTTGGTGGAGTTAGGCAGTCTGGGGTAGTTTGAATTTCAAATTTCAAAGCGGATTAGAAAATCTGAGTGCATTTCTGGATTTGAATGGCTTCAACTGTGCTGCTCAGGACAGGGCAGGGCCAGAAATATGGTGAAGTTGTCATTTCTAGTTAACTTTCTTTTGTTGTTAGAGACTTTCTTGCAGTACGGGCGGGTTTATGTGCTTGTGGGTTTGGGGATATTTTTCTTTTCCGTAGTTCTGGAATCTCCGTATACTGCTTTAGGTGGAATATGCTCCAGAAGCCACATTCAGAAATGTGAAAATATGCTGTAGCAAATCTTTTTGCTCTAGACAATGAAAAATTACAACCCGCGATTTATATCCAGGTTCCTAAAATATTAGTCGAACGGGTGTGCCTGTGTTTGTGTATTCACCAGATAATTCAAATAAGGCAGTGTGGTTGAATACTGAGTAATCGCGAATGGTTTGTGACTAGTATCATTCCCGTTTACAAGCGAAGAGTTTTTCCTGGAAAAGGACCCGTATACAAATGAAGCCCAAACTTTTAAAGGGTTTTCATGCCTTTGCCTCAAACTATAAAATTTTATGGCATATAATACAATATAACACATGCCTATCATATATAACTTTCTGGTATTCCTATTGACGAAAATGTGACAGCTAGTGTACTGTAAAATCTCCAGCTATTTATCAAGGAAATTATTTTCAAATGTGCGTTTGGATATGCACTTTTAAAGCCTTTCCCTTTTTTTTTTTTAATATAAAGTACATTCATATGTGTTTGTTTAGTGTTCATAGGAAGATACACAGACACAAAGGCTTCGGACTCCATTTATCTTACACAAGGGGTTGACTCTAGATATTAAATATTTGTAAAACTGTGAGATCTTTGAGCTGGGCTAACCTTATATACTATCGTTTCTTTAACGTTAAAGGCAAATAAATTAAAAATAGGAATCAGTCAGCAGCATGGAGATCTTGCAGAGGTACCAACAACCTTACCCCCCCGTACCCCTCTGCCTTTCTCTCATTTTTCTCGCAGTAGCAGCTACAGTCTAAATCACAATATTCAAACGGGATAGCACTAGCGAAATAAAACAAAGCCCATCTCCCAGCTCATGTCAAACCACCCCGTTCTTTTACAAACCCGACTTTATGACACATGAAGGAAAACAATGCGATCTGCTGAATCCCTCCTACTCCAAACCTGAGCAGAAAAGAGATACTCACAGCTGGTTTGGAGTTATATAGATATTCTTTTGTTTTCTTTTTTGGAGGCAATTCTCAAATCTCTTCCCTAGCCCCCGATTAGTCCGCCTGCACCCCCCCGAGATCACTCTCCTAAGCAACAGCTCTGAGGATAAGGATCAGGCCTTAATGCTACCCAGAGAATGACAGAGTTCCTTTCACCCTTTCATTCAAGTCCTGGAAATTCAAAGACTAAAGTTAAATCCGGCCATAAAGTTTATTGCTGAGTAATCGCACTCTAGTGAGAACAGTCCACTTAAATAAAAAGAATGTTGAAGTAAACACGCAGCTGGGGCCTACCCCACAATGGCAGCCAGCAATATAAGGCAGAGGGAGAGAGCAGAGCTGGGGGGATATTTACAATCTTCAATAAACCGAGCCCGTATTTCATAATTTGCAGCACTCTAATGACCTGTAGTCTCTTATATTAATGCTACAAGTTACAGTCAATTGCTTCGCTTAAAAAAAAAAAAAAGTCACAGGAACGTATATATGTATACACGCGTACACACCCTTTGTATACATATATACACCAGTATGAGACACACATATGCTTGTGAGCGGCTTTATACGAGCGTATACACCGATTTGTACATGCATGCACACACGCGCTTAATTTAAATATATTTATATTTATGCAATTACATATAGAATCTGGAAAAAGTTACAGCAGCATTATAAATGTGCAGCCCCGAAACACAGTACACGCTCACAGACGGACATATATACATAGCTAAGGCTTTCTGCACAACCCAATGCAGAAAATAGGAATCTTAAGCGCTCCAGTACAGTCTGTGCCATTTTAATACTAGTTCTGATGTGCAACATATTTCACCAGTCCCAAGATTATTACCATATCAGCACGCCTCCAACTCTATCATGGCTACATAAGACACTGCCCTGATAATATCAAGCCCTATCTATTTTGTTTCCCTTTTTTTTTTTTAATCGCCTGCAGTAACTACTCTTTGCTAAACAAAACCTCTCCAAACTTGGAGAGCCTATTGGAGCAAAGGAAGTAATTATGTTCTGCGGTAGTCAAAGTGATTAAAGCTAGGCCCCAAAATCCATCTCTGCCAAAGTCGCTTATTGTGGTTTACTTTGATTTGATCGTTAAAATAGAGAGCTAGCTGCTGCGAGTGAAGGGATGGGGGGGATTTGCAGCGCAACCTGGATCATTAGTGGTTGATCCTGCCTCTCGGGCTCGGTGGGACCGTCCTGAAAAGCTCCAGGCGGAGAGGAAGGGAAAGAGAAAGAGAAAGAAAGAGAGAGGCGAGAGGCAGCCAGAGCGAGCGGGAGCCTCGGCTTCCCCACTGTACAAATAAACTTTAAGGAACTTGTGCACAAAACTTACCTTTGACTTGCAAGGAGCCATTTTTCATACAGTATTGAGAACTTGTGGTTTGGATACTTCTGTCCCTAAACCTGACAATTTGAATGGCCAGGAGGCACACGTAGCCTGCAAAAGAGTCAAATGAAGTCCAGCGTCAGTGAGATTATATGTTATGTGGTATATAATGTTGGATGTCAACTCCCCAAAACCATAAAACTTACTTTAATGGCACCACGTGACTTTTTATAGCCAGTGAGCCTATCTGTCTGTGCTATGGATGATTTTACGATCTAATTCATAGACAAAACCCTATTCATTTGGCACCCAAATGTCATATAGCCGGAACTGGGGCTTATAAAGTTTACTGTTTTATAACTTTTAAGGGAAGGCATCAATGTAACCAGTCAGTAAATGTGCAAATCTTTAGTTGCTCTTAGAAGCTCAGAAGAGTTAACCATTCAAGCTCTGACGGGGTAAGTAACATTACGTTTATAGCAAACTAATTGTAGCGAAGAAAACCAAAAATCTTTAAAGGGTGAAAAGTGGGGTTTGTGGCTAGCGAGGCTTGCTAATATACGCAGAGGGCTCGGACGTGGCTGTCCTGCAAATATACTTAATGAAACCACAGGAAAAATTCTAGAGCGATGTAAACACGTCTTGGAGTTAGCGGCGTGTTTTAACAAAGCACATGGGGGTTTGGTTGTTTTTGGTTTTTTTTTTTCCCCCAATCATCAGCAAACAGTTAACAGTTGATTCACCCACAAAGGGTGTTGACTGTGGTCCTGCGATGCAGCTTTCCACCTAGCGAAAAACCATTAAGGAGGAACTTATGGTCAAACTTTCAATTAAAAATACTGATAGCGGACAATCGCAGCATCTACCATTTCCAACGTGCAGCAGGAGCCAGGTAAAATATTATTACAAACTCTGCACGGGTTAATTTTTTTTTTCAGAGGCAAATCAGGAAGCACAAGTTCTTGCTTTGCACAAACCAGACCACGAAAGCTTTACAATAGAAAGTTTATTTTTTTTTTTGTTGGTTTCCAGTCAGGTTTTTTTAAAAACAAATACAAAAAAAAAAAAAAGCTGATCACAGTTTGCTCAAACAGCCAGACTTTGACTATATTTGTAACTTTGTTCACAAAAAACATACATCACAGAAGCTGCGCTTAATAAGAGCCACTTCTAAGAGTTCGTGCAAAGAGTCATATACAAAGGCACAGCAAGGACATACTGCTTGGAATCACAGTTTTCGTCACAGATTCACTATTCACTACACGTAGGACAAGTTCAGTTGATTTCATCATTTCACCTCTACAACAGCATTAATTACACAGGAATTATATAGGTAGTTTGAATAAAAATATTTTTAACAGCTTGGAGCTATACAGACATTAACACTTGACCACACATGCACAGTTAAGCAGGTTGAGTGCAACACATAACATTTGTACTAAACCGGGGGAGGGTTTCCTTCTCTCTCTCCTATTTTTTTTTTAACCTTCCTTTTTTTGTTCTTTTTTGTTTAGTTTTGTTTTAACAGTTACTTCAAGTAACACAGCTCGCTTCATATAAATAAGTTAAAACATCTATTATTTTTTTCAAGACAAAGCCATCCAAGACAAAGAAATGTACGATAAAAGCAGATCTACTTATACACGCGAGAGAATGGTAATAAACAGGCTCATGATTAAAAGATGAATAAGGGCGACAAGAACAGGGTTTCTTCACAGAAGTAACACAAGGAAGTTTTAGAAAGTCAACTTAGTACTGACATGAGACGCAGGGTCAGCTAATACTGCTCAGTACTTTTAATTGATCAAACGCTTAGGGACGGAATGCCCCTCCTGCAGCTGCCATGCTCATACTTTTCAGCTTATTATCCTTTTTCCATTTCATTCTCCTGTTTTGGAACCAGATCTTTATTTGTCTCTCTGAGAGGCAAAGAGCATGTGCTATTTCAATCCTTCTTCTGCGGGTCAGGTATCTATTGAAGTGAAATTCCTTTTCCAGCTCCAAGGTCTGATAGCGGGTGTAAGCAGTCCGAGCCCTTTTCCCTTCTGGTCCCCCTATGTTGTCTGGAAGAGAAAAGTACATGATTTAGATTCTCAGCAGCCACTCGGAGCCTTCGTGTCTTATTGCAGCTACCAGTGACCAGGACCGTTATTCTCAGTCCTGCTTGGTTTTGTTTCTGGTTTGGATAAACGCTCAACAAGTTTCCCTCTCCTGCCCCTTTTAGGAAAGGCTTGGGGGAGGGGGATTTGGTGGTCTCGGTAAGTTTTCGCTTGGATTTGGGGTTCGATTTTTTTTTTAAATTGAATTTTTTTGGGGGGGAGGGGGGAAGGCTAATCCTCTCTCCCCCCCACCCCGCCTCCCTCCAGATAAGCTGTTTTGGAGGGTGCCTCTGCTGCTAGCTGGGTTCTCAGGGCTGAGAGAGCAAAGCTGAGGCGTGCAGCCTTTTCCCACGGCTAAGCTGGGGAAGGCTCCGGGAGGCAGCGAGCCCCCGGCTGCTCCCCCGGCAGCGAGGGCAGGGCAGGCACCCGGGGCTGAAAGTTGCTCCGCTCCCCCGCGCCCCTCAAGCCCCTCTCCCCGGAGTTTGGGGCGACTCGCGCCCCCCCCCCTCCCCCACAGCTTCCCAGCAGCGAAATCTGCCCTCCTCGCCCTCTCCTATTCTCTTTTTAATACGGCTCGGCAAAATAAATGGGGTCAGCCGCGCCGTTCCCACTGGAGGATCCCCCTTCCAGAGGAGAACCGGGAGCAGCCTCTGCTCCCGATCCCCCTTCGGGAAGGCGCTTTCTGCTCCCCCGCTGCCCGCCGGGGCCGGCGCTGGGAGCCAGACGAGCTGTGTTTTAGGGGGCCGGGAGGGTTGGTTTGTTTTTGGGTTTTTTTTTGTCTTTTGGGGGCGACTCGCCCGGAGAAGGCGGCGTGCTTCCCTGCGAGCAGAGTTGTGCTGTGCGCGGAAGCTGCCCGCTCTCACGCCCTCCTCTCCCCCTCTCCCCGACCTTGCTCGGCGTAGCCACCCGGTTTACATTAAATCCTCCTTTTCCTCCAGAGAAATAAAGAAAGAACAGGGTATTTGCTTTACCATGACTTATGTGCAGTTTTCGCATCCAGGGGTAGATCTGGGGCTGTGAAGGCTGGGCTGTGCTTTGGTCGGTCGGGGCACTTGCCTGCTCGCTGCTTGCTGGAGTGTCTTCCTCAGTCCCAGACGAGGTGCCAACCCCGTCTCTGCTGATGTGCGTGTTGCTGCTGGAATTGGACGAAGTGCTGGTGGAGTTGGCGAGGGAGTTTTTCACCCCGTGGTGACTCTCGCTGACAGGCGAACCGGCCACGGCGGTGCAGGGCAGAGGGTCAGGGGGAGGCGAGTGGGAAGACGTCGCGGGCTGGTTGTACCTGGGCTCTGTCGAGGCAGAGGTGGTGTTGGCCGGGTAACTGCGGGGTCTCTCATTGGCACCAAAGTGGGTGGAAGCAGAGCGCCCGACGCTGAGGTCCATGCCATTGTAGCCGTATCCGTACCTGCCGGAGTGCATGCTGGCGGAGTCCCTGTATTGCTCGCTCACCGAGCTGTGATCTCCATAATTATGTAACTGGTAGTCCGGGCCATTTGGATAGCGACCGCAAAATGAGTTTACAAAATAAGAGCTCATTTGTTTTTTGATATGTGTGCTTGATTTGTGGCTCTTGGTCGTTTTGTGCGTCTATAGCACCCTTGCACAATTTATGATGAATTATGGAAATGACTGGGACATGTACTTGGTTCCCTCCTACGTAGGCACCCAAATATGGGGTACGGCTTCACATCACGTGCTTTTGTTGTCCAGTCGTAAATCCTGCCTGATGACCTCTAGAGGTAAACTCGTGCACTGGTGGGGGAGCTGGGAGGGCGCGGGCGGCCCGGGGCGCGCCGCCGATGCGCGCCGCCGCCACCGCCTCCCGCCCGTCCGCCGGCCTCCGGCGCCACCCGCTGGCGGCGCGGGGGATGGCGGCGGCTCCGCGGGGTCGGCCCGGGGTGACGGACCCCGACGGCGGTGCGGAGCGGAGCGGAGCGGGGCACGCCGCCGCCACCGCCACCGCCGCCGCCACCGAGCCCGCCGCCGCCAGCGGGCCCGGCAGCCGGCGGCGGGGCTGTGGGGCCGGCGGGGCTTGCTCCCCCCGCCCCGGCCGCCGGAGAGCCTGGCTAGCAGAGAGCGCTCCGCTTTGTGCCGGTTTTCTCTTCCGTACGGGGCTTATTTACAGCAGGTCACAATTCCTGCGTAATCCATCCTCGGATGCTGGCAACGCTAATCTCCCTTTTCTAAATACATATACACATAGGTGTATATACACACGCATATATATATGTACATACATATAATCCCCCCCCCCCCCACCTTATCCCCGTGCCAGAGCTTTCGAGAGGCACCCGGGTCCTGCCGATCTGAAATGGCAGGTACCTATGAAAGATAAATATCTTGCAGTGTTTTTCCAACTAGGGGGTCAAATTCCAGGCGCTTTATGGCCGCCGTTATTTTTCCGCCTCTCGGAAGAAAAAAAAAAAAAAAAACAAAAAACAAAAAACCCCAAACCTCTAAATGCGGCGGTAGCCATTTTGCATTAGTATTTCCCAGATTTGGCTTTTAAAATATTTAGAGCGGTAGCCCAAATTGCGCTGCCTTCCAAACAAAAGAGCCTTGATGCGTACACAAGTGTATTTATACACAGCTTCACACCACATTCACGCACACACAATATAATATAGATATAACGTATATATTAATATTTTCGCTGCGCTTATTTTACTTATACAGAACTCGAAATGAAAGCATTTTATGGCAGCTACTTTTCTTTAGAGCGTCTATTTATTTTTTCCAGTGCTAAGAAATGCGAATGTGAATTAAGATACCACAAAAACGGGGAAGAAGATTCCCCGAGTTAAAATGACAGCCACTTTTCTTTTAATAAAACAAAAGAAAAAAATAAAGAAAGAGGAGAGAAAAGAAAGAAAGATCGACCCAAGCCCACGAAGCCCCAAGAAATGCAGTCCATAATTCAAAGCCCCTTCAGTGTAGAGCTGAGCTCACCGAAACCTCAGTGTAAGCTCAACGGGAACCACAGAAATTCGCCCGCTTCGAAACCTCTTCCCTCGCTTCCCCTGAACTTTAAAGCCGAGTTTTTACTTTAATACTAGTAGTGCAGTTTAAGCAGTTTAGCGGCATTTAAAAAATTTTCTCCCTGCAATTCATCTTCGCTTTAACTGCAAGTTTATACCCAGGGTTTTATACAACGATTTTTAAAAAGTATTTTTCTTCTTTTTGCTATTTAAATATCTTATACATGCGTAAAACTTTTTTTTCTCCCCTGCAGACCATAAGCTCCCAAACACAGCATAACGAGACGGCCCGACGCAGCGGGAGTTAGCAAAAACATAGACCCAAGATTTCCTAAAATCTCTCGTATTTCTACAATATGAACATTTTTAATAAAAAAAAAAAAAATCACTCGTTTATCTCTTCTCACACAGGCACGCCATGGACACTCACCCACACATGGATGCTCAGCTCAAATATTAAAAAATCTCGGCCGTTTCTCTAATACTTTAAGCAACGCCATCTACGCTTTGGAAAGGTGGTTATATACATACATGCCTGTAGCTCGAGAGCTAGGACTTCCACACATGTTAAAGAAAGTCACAGATGATTGCAAATATGCATCTTCTGACCAAGCCTTTTGGGAATTAATAGACTGTGACAAACCTATAGGATTTTAGTAGCAGAAGGAACACAAGGTAAACAATAATAATAGTGATAGTAAGCGCTAAGGAAAGGCCTGGTAGCGTTTATTAAACGTGGTTCTACTCCCCTGACTTTTCCTCTGTTTCTTCGCTGCTGGGCTGTGTGGAATTTATGAATTTGTTTTCCTTTTTCCATTTCATCCGCCTGTTTTGAAACCATATTTTAATCTGGCGTTCAGTAAGGCAGAGAGCGTTTGCAATCTCAATACGTCGTCTTCGGGTTAAGTATCTGTTAAAATGAAATTCCTTCTCTAACTCTAGCGTTTGGTATCTGGTGTAAGTTTGCCTCCCTCGTCTCCCATGAGTTCCATATACTGTACCTGTAGAAGTAAAGACAAAACGATCGCATTGGACAGGGCCCAGTGATTTCAGACCAGAAAGAGCCGTTAGTATATTCTGCCTCCTTTTGCAGGCACAATCACCGGGGGACGGGGGTTGCTCTGGTTTCCTGAAGGCTTTTTTTTTTTTTTTTTGTCCCTCTTTTCCTTTTTCTCCTGCCTGACCAGCTGTAAATGCGGATGTGCAGCGTGCTGACGGTGGTGGGGCAACTGGGATACAAAGAGGCTTTAAGGTGGACCTGGGGAAAGCGAAGTAGGTAGCACCCGTGTGAATCGCTGAGCAGCGTCTACCCTCTGCCTGTCGAGATGCTGTGCGCGCACACGCACGCACACACACACACGCACACGTGTGCGATCCCGGGAGCTGCACGCATGTGTGTGTGCGTGTGTGTGTGCACGCATATGCGGGGGTGTTTACACAAACACCTTCTATAACCGTGGCTGTGACTACAGAGGGTCTGTAATTTAAGTATAATTATAGACATCAACTAAAGATCATAGAAGAGCCTTTACCATTTGCTCCGGAATTTATTGCCCTCGAATGTAAAGCAGCATCAGAATGGTCTTGCTAAAAGTTTAACTTTCCAAAAAAGAAAGGCGACCCACAGTCCAGCAAACGTAACCTCGGGAGGAGGGGAATCATTAGCAAACACTGGAAGTGAACGTCTTGATAGGGGATTATTAAAAAGAAGTGACACGCCAATACAACCCTCCCCACCCCCAGCACGACTCCTGGACAGAATAGTTTAATTCTGTGAAGTTCACTTGTAAGTCAGAGAAAATCCGCGATGCCATGGAAGTGCGCCCACGGCCCCAGAAACGTGCTCTCAATATCCAATACTTACAGGCTAATGAGCTGGGGGAGGGGGGCGAGGAGGAATGTGCCACAAATGCATTGGATCCTCAGTACAGAGGGCATATTCCCTGCATGGCTCTCTGACAATGAAGAAGTGGAGCAGTGGCTTTGGGGTGGCTTTAGGAGAGTGGGAAAACTGCTCCGCTCCTTTTTTTCCTCTCTCTCTCTCTTCCCCCCCCCCCGCCCCCCCCCCGCTTCCTTAGGATTCACCAGTAACTTTCACCAGTGAACCCGCAAGCTGGGCTCTCGGCCACCGTTCCCAGGGTGCCAATGTGCCAGGTCTAAAATAACCTGGGAAGGTTTCATGTTACACGTTGCCCCTCAGGAACCGTGTCTCTCCAGCAGTCTGGGCTTTAGGTAAGAACAAAAAAAGAAAAAAAATCCCGGGGAAAGAAACTTTTCCCCCCACCCCCACCCCCCGGCCCTTGATTGCATCGAAATGCCTTACCAGCGCAGGAGTTCATCCGCTGCATCCAGGGGTAAACAGGGCTCGTGTACTTCCGGTCGGTGCCTTCGTCATTTACAATTTTGGCTTGGACGCCGCTGGATTTGTACTGTTGATCGGGAGAAAAGTGCAGGTAGTCCCCGGGCCCCCTCTGTTTGCCACTGCCGGAGGGAGAGGCGCTACTGATTTCCTTGTCCGAATAAAAACAAGAGGCTCCGTACTCATAGGAAGCCCGATTGCAAGCAATGACGGTGTTGGACTGTTGGTAGAAACAAGGTGAGGTGTAAGTCTTGTCCTGCAGGCTGCTTGCCCCGTACGAAGCCGGAAAATGCCTGAGAGCATCATAGCCCGCCGGGTAAAGGGGGATCTGCCCGAGGAAAGAGTCCTGGCCCCCGGGCAGGCTCCCCGGGAAAGTGGGATTCACGAAATAGGAACTCATTTGCTCTCCCCCTCTCCCGGACCGTGATTTGTTGTGTATTAGTACATCTGGCGATAACTATTAGGAGTCATCGAAGTGGTTTGTTTCTGGATGGCCGAGCGCCAAAAGCGACAGCAGAAAATAGGAGCAGCTGACGGCGGGGCGGCCAATGGGAGCGCGCGCGGCGCCCGCTCCCCCGGGGCCGCCGCCACCGCGCCGCCAACTTACCGGCGGCCCCGGCCCCACCGCGCCGCCCCGCGCGGCCCCGCGGGGACCGGCCGCGCCCCCGGGGCGGCGCCGCCCCTCCAGAGCGAAAACATCCCAATAATAACAACAAAATTAGCGACAATAATAGTGGTTCCCGGTAGGAGCAGGCAGCGCGGGCAGCGTGACAGCGGCGGATGGGGGGACACCCCCCACCCCACCACCCCCGGCGGCTGGAGGTGTGTGTAGGGGGGCGGCCTTAAAAGTTGGCGGCCCCACGACAGGCGCGTCGCCCCCAGGGGAGCCGCTCGGCCCCGCAGGGAGAGTGGGCGAGCCGACCCCGGTCACTCCGGCGGCGGTGGATGCTGCGGCGGGGGGGGGGGGGAGGAGGGAGGGAGGGAGGGCGTTTGGAGCGGAGGGAGCACCTGAAACGGGGAGCGGAGGGCTGGGGGGGGGGGCGGCCCGGCCTCCCTCCGTTTCCCACCGCGATGCCACAACGGCATCCAGGAGTTTTTGGGCGGGTTTTGGGGTCTTTTTTTTTTTTTAATTTCTTTTCGGAAATCGCCCCTCCGCTGAGGCTTCCCTTCGGAGCTCGGGGAGCCCGCCCCAGCACCGAACCCAGCTTTTGTGAGAGAGGCTAACGCGTCCTGCGTGGAAGAGGTCTCGTATTATAATGAACACCCCCATAATTAACGCCGAGGTCGCGGCTGGGGCAGGAAACGGTGGCCTTCTGGGGAGGGGATCTTTCTTTTGCACCAAGTGCCCGAGAAGGCCCCGGGAAGGGCTGGGCGGGCTCCCGGCGCCCCCCGAGCAGCCGAGATAAAGTTCCACGTGTCTCTCCTTCCCCGAGTCCCCCCCGCCAGAGTCGAGCCGAAGGAATCAAACATTCAAATTCAAAAACGAGCCAGTAGGACTATTCCTAATTAATACGGCCCCGCTAATGAGTCAGCAGAAGCCAATCGGTTTCGTTGGTGCGCCGAATAATTTGATTAAACGCGGATGCGTGTCTTTAGGAGAGGGAGGAAAAAAAATCCATGAAACAAACATTTCCACCTTCATTTTTCAACGTGGCAGTTACCCCATAGCGGAAATATAATTCTTGGCCCAGGGCAGGGACAGTAACATTCAGTAACAGTTTCATCAGTAACAGTGCTGATGAAATTCGCTGAGACGCTTTTAATTCAGCCGTAACCCTCCAGCTCCTGGAGATAACAGGAGGTTGTTCATTCCAAGATGTGTTTACTCATAATCCGCGCCCATTACAACAAATTGAATAGCCTAATTTTAAACGCGCTCTGACGGAAAGTGACATTCGTATGAGCCCCGTTTCCTAAAGTAGCTTTCAAAGGAGAGTTTTGTTGGTGTTGGGAGACTATTTGTCTCATTTCCGGGGGCAGATTACGATACCTATAAAACAGTAGTGAGTTAAAACATCTCTCCACAATAGTTTGTATTGTTCACAGTCTCAGCTGGACTTTCACATTCAGATGTTGATTGCCTCCAATTTTCTCCCCCCCCAACTTCCTTAACCTCTTCAGCCCGACTAATCCATAAACACACCTGGTAGAATTACAGCTCACTAGCTGCATGGTTTGAGAGGTCATTTCAGAAACGTGTATTTCCTGAAAGCCAGTCTTCTCCAGGAAAAAAAAAAAAAAAACCCACACCAAAAAGTGGTGGGTGTTTTTTTTTTCACTCAGTGCGAATAGAGTTAAAAACGGAGGGAGCACCAGCAAACAAGCACAGAGCACGCTAAATGCAATGAGGATTGAAAAAGAGCAGATTTTCGCCAACGCAGGTCGGAACGAAAATGCACCGTGAAAAATGAATACTCGGGACACGCGAAACCCACCGGCCCTACTTTAAAAAGTTGTGGCCAGACGGGCTTTTATTTGAGTCCACCACACAGAGACCAAAATACAAAAAAATCGCGCCAGGCTTAGTTATATTTACATTTTATAGCATCGCTTACAGACTGATCTTTTTTTCTCCTCTCTTTTTCTTTTTGTTTTCTTCCCTCTTTTTCGACTTATTGTTTGCGTCCAATTCAAACTGCCGAAAACCCGACTGCAGACGGCGAAAACATTTCTTCGTTGATCCCATAATATTAAAAGGAATGGAATGTGCTCGTTTGCCTGGCTGGGTCGTGTTAGAGTAGTTACAGTGACAGCTAAACAATCTGCACTGCAATCTCCGCTTCAGTCACATTCAGGCGTCCTCTCCGCTCCTCCCCCTACCCCCAGAAAACCCCGAATTACAATCATCCGTGACCCCCCAGCTCTGCCGGGGAAATGCCCTGCCCGGACACATTTCGCAGCAGTTTCCCTTCATCATTCCCGCCCCCCCTCACACCCCCACCCTCAACCTCCACCTCCGGAAAGCAGAAAGCCAGCCCGCTGCATTTTGCCACCGCAACAAAGTCACACTTTGCGCTACCCACGTATTTCACCCGCCTTTTATTTGTTTTCGGAATTCTCCGCACCCCAGCACCTCCTCCGCCAAGCACTTCGCCTTCCTCCTCCCGCCGAAACCCCGGCCGGCAACGCCAGCCACCCTCGGATACAGGTGCGGGGGCAGTTGCCCTCTTAAGCTTAAAAGCCTCATTTCTCCTCGTATCTAAAAACCCACTTACAAATCCTTCTCATGCTCGGCAGCGTCACCAAAACCAACCTTTAACTAATAGCTCCTAATCCAAACAGTTTGGGCAAGGCGAACCGTTGTTTAGACTGGCGGGGCATCGGGAGCCTGGCCGGGGGGACGCGGGCGGGTCGTCCCCAGCCAGCTCCCACTGGGATATTTCACAGTGGACACACACCGAGGTGCAAGCGGAGGAGAATGGGAGGGGGCAGAGCCGGCCTTGCTGGCATATCTTGCCGGGGTGGGGGAGGCGGAAGGGGGTGTGTGTGTGTGAGCTCCGATGCTCCCGTTGGAAAGGTAGGCCGGATATTTTTCTTATTTTTTTGGGGGGGGTCTTTTATTTGGGTTGCCCCCGAGCAGCGCAGTCTCCCAGCGCTGCCCTTCCCAGGGGCTGCGGGGGCCGCTCCGCGCCCGCCTCCGCCGTTCGGCCACGCCGTGGCAGCACTGAGCACCCACGGCCCCGCAATAAATAATCCTGCGCTCACTGCAGCTCCAGTCCGGCGGATACCGCAATGCAATGCAAATGCAATGCTTTATCAGCCCAGCAGCACAAGCAGAGCCGGGGCTAACACTTAAAGCACTCCGAGCCGTTCGTTCGCCATCAGGAGGCGGGAGCGGAGCCGGGCAGCGGCGGCGGCTGGGGGGGCCGGTTTCGGGGGGCGCTGTCCCCGGGGCCCCGCTCGCCCCGCCGGCACACCCCCGCGGGGCACCGGCCCGCCGGCCGCCGCTCCCCCCGCCCCAACGCCGCACCGTAACAGTCACAACAAGGAGAGAAGGGGGGGGGGGGGGAAACAAAAAAAGCTCGGTCTCCGGCGCTGAAATCGGTTTAGCCGCTGCAAAGCCCGCTCCGCGCAGCCAGGGCGCGCAGGCTGCCCACGCCGGAAAGCGCCGGGAACCCTGTTCCGACGGACCCACGGAGGGGCACGGGGATTTTGTAGGCAGCGCTTGATCTGATAAAGAAAATCAAAGACACGTTCGCGCTGTTTTCCCCCGTCTAGAAAGAACCTTTCCCCTGGACGTGCCAGGGGAGCCAGGAGACATTGTGCTGACCGGTTGTTTGGTTGTGGCGTTTTTTTGTTTGGGTTTTTTTTGCTTTTTTTTTTTCTGAAATATTAAACAAGAAATTGCATCTAAATTTCAGCTGCCACAAATGAACTTTAGGTTAATGCTGCGAAATAAAAGAATTAATGTTGGGGGGGGAGTTAAATTTTTTTTTCCTCGTGCTGTGGAAAAAAAAATCCCCTCCGATTGATGCTGTAAATCTGAATTGTTAGAAAATAACCGGAATGCCACAGCAACCCCCTGGCAAATGCAAACAGAAATAAACTTCGTGAAAAAAAAATAAATTAAAATCCACGGCTTCCTTGCTAAATAATAGAAAGTAGACATTTTATTTAGGTATATTTTTGCATGCACTCCTTAAGTCGAAATCAACTGAGCTGCAGCCACCTCTATTTTTGGCCGGTAGCATTTCCATTCGGTTTAATTGCACATGTCTAATATTTAAACGTATTAAACCATGTTTCCCTGCTTACGGTAGTGTCATATACATTTCTCACCTTTTAGGTTCTGGCTCACAGGAGCCCCTGCGACTTTGACAGCTGTCGCTTTGGCTGCACAGGAGACGAATCGCCCTCCTTTTGGTGCCAGAAGAAGCAGGAAATTAGCCAGGTTGCAAGTTGAAAATCTGCCACGCCAGTGCTTTGAATCCAATATGCCACACCTTCCAGCGGGGGAACTGGAAATTGCCATCCCGGATCTGTGTTCTAGGCGGCTGCTTATGCCGAACCTCCGCACACTTTGTTCACTATTGCCTTACAAAGAACAAATGAAATGGGGATTGAAAGCCAGAGAGATCCGAAGCAGGACAGAGCTCAGCAAAAGAATGCGGCTCTATTCTCGCAAGGGAAATTATAAAAAAGTTCATGTTCACGGTTACCATCCACATGACCGACAACGACCAATGGAAAAACCGAACAACTCATAAAGTTGTATTGCAAAGTTGTAAATTTTCATAAACAACAACGGATTTATGGCCTTTTCCTCATCACTAAGAAGAGGCAGGTCTTAGAGAGGCGCCATCTTACCACAGAGGCAGCCCTGGAGTTTTTTAAAAGACCTGGAGTTTGCACTAATTTTATTAAAATTACAATTAGTACGTTGATCAGGAACGGAGTGTAGTAGAAAAATGGAACTTCTGCGCAAATGATGCTCTGGTTCTACCTGTATTTACCCGGCCGAATAAAGGGACTTTTCGGGCGAGCTTTTTTTTTTTTTTAATTTTTTAAAATTTTTACAAAATATTAAAAATATTAGATCTCCTTGACATTAGGTGATACCTGGCAAAAATGGTACATTTTCTAAAGCAGGGCGATTTTCCCCCTTTTTAATGCCACCCTGATGCCCCCCGCCCCCCGAATGCTGCACGCTCACGTACCCGACCGGATCATTTACACTTGGAAGTTTGGCATCGCGCTTTCTGTTCATTACCAAATATTATTTCACTGCATGCGATTTCGGCTTGATCGCCGGCCGCCTGGACTGGGGTTATGATTGCAAGAGGACACGGGAACAGGGTGGAAGGAAGCCCTCCCATAAAGAAGGCTTTCCGCTTTATTAATCAACTGCACTAGGGAAAAAAAAAAAGAAATCACAAAGTCGAGATAGAGAAATTGACTGATTCCTATCAATTAATCACCTTGGATTTTTTTCCTTCTGATTACGGAAAAAAAAAAAAAGAAAAGATTTATATGGTCTGATTTATTTATTTGTCTCTGTAAATTATTTTTTGATGCTCTCTTCGAACTGTAACCCTAATAAAGAAACACAACTCATTGTCAACAAGCATATTTATTTTCTGCGTAACATAAAACACATTTATCGTGGGAGATACTTGAACACGGTATCACTTCCAAAGATAGTTCACAGACATTTTTTTTTCCACTTCCAATACTTACACGGCATATCCAAATGTTCACAACGAACACATCGAAACACATTGTAACATACAATTTTCGAATAAACTTTAGTCAAACCTTCAAGACGGATTTATACAGAGTTCTTAACAATACATCATGCTACAAAGTTTCCAAATTAATTACATACTTCCCAATTTGACATGATCTTACAAATGAGCTCCAAGACGAATATAAATGACAAAAAAAAAAAAATCGTTCAAATATACAGTATCTGCTATTGTAGGAAAATTCACGGTATTACATATTAACACGTTCGGATAACCAGGACAAACAGGTTTTTTTAAAGGTGGTTACATGGTCATTTAAATTCACTTTTCAAAGAACACTTTCCGCTATATTAAGTAAGATCAACCTAGAATAAGAAAACAGCCTTTAGCAGAGGCAGCCGAAGGTAGAAGCCAACGGGAGATATTAAACCGCTTTGTACAATATTGGCGTGTGTTTGCTTCCTCACTCGGAATAGTAAAGAATCGAGAACAAAGATATATTGCAGCATATGGTTTTCATTTATAATTGCTTTGGAATAAATATATTATTTTAAATTTAAATATATTCAGCCTTTTCGGTACCAAATTCTATACCAAAGCTATTGATGCGTGCTTTTCGAACGACTACACTTATATTTCTAAAAGCATTTTGCGATTCACATTAGTAATGTTATCTTCTTTTGACTACTAAAATACAGTATACTTTCGAAGATAGGTAGGCGGAGCAAGATATATAGGTAGTCTGGAAAATAGGTAGTACAAATCATTGCTGTAGATTGTAGTGGTTTATGGAACATCTTCCCCCTCCCCCCCCAATGTTTAACCTTTTGTTAGTGTAGCTGTTAGTTATGATATTTTTCTAACAATAATTAAAAAAAAAAAGAGAAGTGCAGAGCTACTTATTCAAAATTAGGTAGTTTTTTCTTAATGTGAGCCTAATGCACTTTTCCCCTCACAAATGATTGGGACTATTGAGTCAGGTAGTTACTTCGGAAGGTCACGGTTTACTATCTGTGCAAGCAGCAGTTCTCCCACTGAAATGTCCCCTGGACAAACCCACCCAGGTTTGGGCGAACGAAAAAACAAATGATTGTAGGATGCTCTTAGGAGATATTACCGAAAGGTTCGGCACAGGGCAGGTTTGAGGAGTACGGGAGAGCGGAGAGAAGGTTGGAAAACCACCCCAAGAAACGTTTTCATGTTTGCAAACGCTCGCTTACAAGATGATTATTAAAGGGAACTGATTTTTTTTTTTAAATAACAACGTGAGTCTCTCTCTTTTTCCACCCCACCCTTTAAAGGGAGCTTTTCAACTGTCATGTGCATACATTATACTAGAGATCGCTTCCTCGAGTGGGACTCCTTAGTCCTCTTCCTCTTCGTCTTCTTCTACTTTCTCGACAGAGGCGGCTGCTGACGTGGGCTCGTTGGGAGCCGGGGTGCTGGAGCTCTCTTCCTTGTGCTCCTTCTTCCACTTCATCCTCCGGTTTTGGAACCAGATTTTGATCTGCCTCTCCGTCAGGCAGAGGGCATGGGCGATCTCTATCCTCCGCCGCCGAGTCAGATAACGATTGAAGTGAAATTCCTTCTCCAGCTCCAGGGTCTGGTAGCGGGTGTAGGTCTGGCGCCCTCGCTTCCTATCCGGACCTGAAAGCAGGCACACACGGCCAGGAGTTAAGCAAGAAGAGAGATGGAAAGTTTTCTCTCTTCACCCCCCTGCCCTTATTGTTATCATTATTTTTTGAAAAAGAAATACATAAACAAACAAAAAGCGGCCGAGCGAGAGTGAATGATCCCCTACTCTCGGTTTCGCCCGCCCCCCCACTTTGCCCTAACAAAGGCATTTCAGCCACACGACCTGCCTTGCTCAGGCAGGGCAAAAATTAAGTTGCTCGAGACCTAGAAAAAGTGGAGAGAAAGCATTCAGAAGAGGAGGTGGGGGAGGAAATTGCTTTTGGGAGGAGGAACTTTCCCCCCAGGCAATGTATTTCCCTAAAACCTTCCAGACTTTCGCGTTTCGCAAGGGGAAATAAAAATCTGGAAGTCTGGGCTGTATTTATTTTATTTTAATGTCGGGGGCTCCCTCCACCCCCACCCCCACCCCCACACACCCCACCCCGCCTGGATCGTAAACAATACATCGCATTTAGCTCCAGAAGAGAGCTCTCCTTTTTCACACACTCTCGCCCCCCCCCCCCACCCGCCCCGTTTTCCTGTTTAGTACACTTCTATAGATCCTTATCTCCGTGGAAAGGGCAGGGGGGGACGAGAGTGGCACGTCTCAGCAGCGTGGGCTGGCAAAGTCCTCAGCAGCCCGTCCCCCGCTCCTGTACGCCCCTCTCCCCTCCGCCTTTCCCCGCGAGCGGGATTTTTTTTGCCCAACTTCGGCAGAGGGCAGGGGAGACGCTTACCCGTGGGGGCTCTGGGAGCCCGCAGCCAACTCTCCACATTTCTATAGCAAACAGCACAAATCGACTCGATGCTAAAATTCCATAGCAAATGGAGTTAAATAAATTTACGAGGCTAGAACCCATTAATTGGGCAATAAAAAGTTTTATGATACTCATTTACATACAATGCCACGGGCTTTCTACGCAATGGCGCCTCGGCTATAATTAAAACCATAAAGGCTGTGCTGACAGTAATTCTGGCGACACGCTTTGCCTGGCTGCCACGGCTCCGAGCCCTCTCCGCTCGCCCCTACCTGAAGACCTCATCCAGGGGTATATCCGGAAATTAGGCTCAGCCTGGTTGTGCAGGTTGCTTTCCTCCGCTTTCTCACAGCTGGGTTTGGTTAGCTCATTGCAGAGGACGGGAATGTTCTGATCAAAAGAGGAACAATGCAGGTTGTAGGCATCAGAGCCCAGGCTGTATCCGGAAGAGAACGGGTTTTGATATATGGTACTGTTCACATTGTACAAGCCAGGCATGGAGGAGGCGAAGGCACCCGCGCCTGGTCCATAGCCGCTTCTCTGGGAGTTGCTTGCAAAGGAGCAAGAAGTAGGCTCTGCATTTTGGAAAAGAGAAGCCCCCGCCGTATATTTGCTAAAAAGCGCATTCACATAATACGAAGAGCTCATAATTTTGACCTGTGATTTGTTGTCCGGCAGGCTTCAGTGTCGGTTTTACGAGGTAGCGTGATATATGATAACATTACACCCCCAGATTTACACCAAACCCCATTTTCTTTTGGACTGAGCTGCCTTCCAGCACGTGACCGGTCATATGACGCCGCCCGCCAATCCCCGCCCGCCTCACAGGTGGTGCCGGCCGCGGCCCGCCGGTGCCCGGCCATGGACGGGCCGGGGACGCCGCCGCCAGCCCCGCCAGCCTCTCCAGCCCCGCCGCCAGCCCCGCCGCCGCCGCGCCCGGCAGCGCCCTCCAGCCGCCGCCGCCCCCCCTCGCCCTCGACGGCGCCGCTCCGCGGGGTGGGGTGGGGTGGGGGGGGGGGGGGGCTTGCCCCCCGGGACTGCCACCCCCCCCATATGGTCCTTTGGACGAGGCGTGGGGGTGTCGCAGAAATAAAATAAAATAAAATAAAAACTTTAAAGGACGCTGACCGTCACCCCCGCCTTGTTTTCCCGCAAGGAAAATAAGCGGGGGTCGGGAGAGTGGGGGTGTTCTACCCCGGCCGTCGGGCCCCGCCACGCCCGGCCGCTGGCTATGAGGGGCTGCCCAAGGCTTGAAAATCAAAGTGCCCACCCCAAGGCCGGAGTGAGCCCAGCCGGTTTAACCCCTAGGAAGAAGTCACGGTCACCCTCCCGAAAAAAATAAAAAAAAAAAAAGGGAAAAAATTAAATGAAAGGGCTCAGCTTTCTGGACGCCTTAAGAAGGAAAAAAGCAAAAACAAACCAACCCAGAGTTGAAGGAATCGCCTACAAACGGCTGCAAATCCCAGCCGCCTGTTTAATGCCCCCTTTACCTTTCCCTCCTGCATACCTTACGGTCCTAAGCGTGTGGCGGCAGCGGTACGCTCAGATGACGGGAAGCGTTGCTGCCTTTCTAAACGCTGGGCTCCCCAACAATGCGAATGGCTCTCCATTGAGGATGCTGCACCGTGCCCTTCCTTTAAACGGATCGTAAAATGAGTTTCCTTCCCTCAGACAGGGAGTCCTGGTAAAGACAGCTTTTACTGCCTGCCTGTATTGCACATCATAAACTGGAAGGAGCACAATGGAATTGCCCCGGAAATTCTCCTTTCAATTATAGTTTGGTGCCCCGTGTACAAAGACTTTCTCACCAGTTAAAATTGTTCTTGGCGATATTTCGCACGGACCCTAAACTTTGCGTTTTGGAAACGTGGGACACCCTCTCCCCTCCTCCCACGCACACCTCCAACACACACACACGCACCCTTTGGGACTCTTTATGCGCGGTTATTGCAGCCCCATGAATATAGGTTACTGACAGAAGCAAGAAAATTCTCTAAAGCCAGATCCCTGGGATACTGGTGCTTCAGAGCATGCAAATGTGGCGGCTGCATGTAGACATTTGCCAAGTGTTAAGTACGTGAAAACGCAGTTATTATTCGCAGGCGTAAGGGAGAAGCTGGCGAAAAAGCCCCCTTCGGTTATTCCTTCCAATTCGCCAATATTAGACAATATCCCTGCGGTCGCGATTGCGATGTGGGAACACGCCGGCAGAAGAGGCTGCTGGAAGGGAATAAAGGCCCAAGAAGTTAAACGAACGCGAAGCAAACAAGACGACGACTAAGAAGATCAAAGAGCCTGAAGTAGATGACATTAGACCAATAAATTGCTCCTCTGGTGACAACATTCCAAGATGCAAGAAGAAAGAAACAGCAAACTATAACCAATGTCTAGACTTAAATATGGATAGCGTAGGACTGCGCAGATTAGCTGGGTGGCTGTATTTCGAGCTCTCTGGTTCTGTACAATTTGCACGTTTGTGTATTTTTCTTTGCGTGTGTGTGTTTACTGCCGCCACCTTTTTATATATACATCTATACATATTTTGCTTTCAGCTTTTTTTTTTCCTGCCAACCATTAAGATTTCTCAGAAAGTCTTCACTGAATAAATCTTGAAAGGACCCCAGGCATGGGTCCCCACCACCTTATTTGCTTCCCCTACCCTATGCATTTTAGGGATAACGCTGTCTCTGAAATCTCTCGTTTAGTCGCACATAAAACCAGGCTGGATCCCCGCGCCTTAAAACGCGCTTTTCATTTGAATATATATTTTTTTCCAGCCGAGGAAATGGCGAACGAACGCAGATTGCAAGGTTTTGGTCACCTCAATATTCTCACACGCTTTAAAAAACAATCCTCTAGGCGGGATTTATTGTATTTATGTTTTTCTCCTGAGCTCTGGTCTACCTCTCTTTGCCTTCTGAGCTTTTTCGGGAAGTAAAAGGTAGTGATAAAACGGTGCTCATAAGTTATAAGCGACCTGGGAGCACTACGTGATTATGGCTTGTGTATTAAGCAGCATCTTGATGTGGTTCATACTAGGGAGGATTTTGTTGTTTTGGAATCTGTTCTCGCCGTAATTTATCCACGATTATAATGGAGCGTACTGTGCCAAGTTATTACTTAGTATGACGACGCATAAACACTTTTTAATTTCAATATAATTTTACTGCCCAAGGAAAAAAAATAATTAATCATAATAAGTTTAGCAATGCCATTGTAGACAAACATTTGATAGGAAGGCTTTTGTTAGAAAGCAGGGAGTGGTTGTTACTCTTTATCCCTAGAAAGAATCAAATCTTTCAAACAGTGTGGGGAAAAAATAGCTCAGTTCTCACAATCCTTCCCGATGCTGAATTTCGATATAAAGAGATTGGCTTTGATTTAAGGAAATGTAAATAAAACGCGGAGAAAGTAGTTCTGTTTCGGAGTACTATGCAGCGATTTGTTTGCTTGTCTGGCTTAAACTTGAAAAATACAACGTTCATACTTCAGCCCACATTTTATGCTTCCTTTCCTCCTGCCTTTATTTTCCTTCCAATTACTTTTTCCTCCTCTTTTGGCACTGCCATCTGAAAATACTCCACAATTCCCCACTAAGCCTCATTCTCAAGATGCGAAAGCCAACAAAAGCAAAACGGGAAAAAAAAAATACGAAAACGACTGGAGGAAATCAAAACAGAAGGCGAGGAGAAGTTAGGAATGACTTTGAGAGACACGTCAAGTTTGCAGAGCATCAGCCTGCCCGCATCTGTATCATATAATCGCAACGGGTCCCACAGAGCTGAAATTGCTGGAGACACAAGCAGGGCTTTTTACTTGTATCAAAGGCAGCTGTTGAGGAATTTCACTCGCCGGTAAATAATTTTCAAAGCGGAGGTTTGCGGCGCTGCTCTTGCCCCGCACGGCTCTGTCTCCAGCTACGCGGGGCGGAGAAGGGTGGTGGAAAATTCGTCGCTTCACCCCCCGCTCCGGGGGCGAAGCTCTTCGGGGACTCTCCTCCTGGGCCGATGGGGGGAAAGCCTCTTCCATCCTGCCCCGACCCTTCAATTCCCCCTTTCTGCAAATATTTCATTTCTCACCAGCCCTTCGGGAGGTCGGGTCACCCCGTTTGCAGGCTCAGAGCTTCGCCAGAGAAGGGCGAAGGTCTGGGGCAAGGGAAAGAGGAGCTGGCAGTTCGGTGCCAGGGCTCCATCCGCCTCTATTAGCTGATGGGAAATGCCCCGGTGTTTTGAGAATAATAAATGCGGGGTACGTCCTTGGCGCAAAGCAAGCTTTACTTTTGCCACGAGAGCACCGAGCGTGGCCAGGCGGCAAATGCCACCCTAACGGCGCCCGGTGACAGCGGGATATCCCTCGCCGCCATCCCGGGACAAGGGGAGGGGGGGAACCCCCTCAAGCCTATCGGCCTTTCTTAAAACCAAACCGGCGTTTCCAACCCCCGTTATGCTTCCATAAAGTCGACATTTTAGGAGCTTTCGGGGAGGTGGCCGAGCGCTTGATGGCGGGAGGGCGCGCGCTCTTTCGCGGGCTCACAGCGCCACCTGCCGCCGCGCGCCCGCCACCGCCGCCGTCCCCGCCGCCGTCCCCGCCACCCCCGCCACCGCCCCGCCGCCGCCCCGGCCCCGCGGAGCCAGCGCCTCTGCCCGCCAGCGCACTGGAAGATAAATGTCCACCTCCCAGCCTGGATTTAAGCAGGGGAAGGCCAATAAAAGGTTGTTATTTCCGCTCGCCCGCTTTATCTAAAACAGCCAGACAAAACAAATGAAAAGGCTTTTGTAGAAAATCTTAATTGTGGCTGGACAGTTGTAAACTCATTAAGAGCCGAATTCCAGACAGTTTGCAGACCCGTCATTTATTACACACTCTTAATGCTGATTCTTTGAAGTTGCCTCTGTCTGCAACAACAGAGGGCGTCCCAGCATCCCCAAATACTGGCCCAGGGATCAATTAGGGGCTTTTTGTGTGTGTGCGCACACCAGAACGAGCTCCCTTTTGCTAATTAGAACTCATCAAATCTTACCCCGGATTTCTTGCCTTTCCTTTTTTTTTTTTTTTTTTAAGGTGAAGCCGAAAGCTCTTTTTTTTTCCTCCCGCGGTTCTGCACGTCTGTAAACTTCTTGCCGGCTCCCTAAGTTTTGTCTTCAGCCCTGCAGCGTTTTACACCCCATAAACGGTTACAGCAGTCATTTTCTTTTATTGCACTGTATGGCTCTGAATTTTCCTAACAACAACTTCTGGCAAGACCATAACTGTGTTCCGTCTTATTTTGCTTTAAATACATATATATATGCACGTGTACCTCCGTAAAACAAGAAGGCTTTTACTGTTATTCGGCATATTTGCAAACAACGGTCGGTGTGGCGCAGAAGTGTGCTGCGGCTCGTATTATGGAGGATATCTGCTCTGAGCAGTAAGATGTCCGCCCAAAACAAGGGTAAATTTCAGCAAGCTCGGAGATTTCGCTATTTTCTTTTGTTGCTGAGCTTGGTTTGGCTTGGGGCGGCGGGGGAGGGGTGGGTGCAATGGGGGTTTGTGTAGAAATCTTCCACTCCAGAGAAACGTTCTTTCTGCTTTTTAAAATAAATCTTATTTTGCCTTCTCCGCTCTAGCCTGCTGCCAGCCCAGCTCTTTCCTTCGGCTAACCTAGCGAGTACAATCGACACCATAAATTCTACCATAACTGTCAGTAAAATTTTATCTGTATCTATATCTATCTATACATACATATATAATCTGAGGCACTAGTAAAACGCAAGGAGTTGTTTTTATTTGCCACGGGGCATATAAAAGGGAGGGAAAAAATCCAAACGTGAAGGCAAAGGAAGGGGGAACAAAGGTGACGTTTGAAATAACATATTTTGCATAGGCAATTATCTCTAGAAGGGAATTTAAAATGAACGCGCTGGTAAGGCGAGCCTTCCCACAAAGCTTGCTGAAGCACAGTGAGTGCTGGATATTTTCTGGTCCAGGCTAATTAACCATCGCAGCTTAAATGTCGCTGTCTGAGCTGATTTACATTATTGTCCGCGCTGAAGAACGTCGGACATTTTGGTTCGGTCCTAAATCCCCCCACCCAGCCAGGCGAATTTATTAAAACGGCGTTAAGTGGGGACTGTGCCCCCGCTGCCATCCGAAGGGGCTCCCTCCTCGCACTGCTCAGCCCCAGCTTACTGAACGGGAGCCGTCCCTCCTCTCAGCGAAGCAATGGCATTTAGGACCTGAATCTGTCCATTTAGGACGAAAATAAGCCCAGATTTTCATCACCTGGGGTCTGCGTTTATAGAACCGTGGGTTTGCCTCGGCTCGGAAATAGCACCACTACTCGCCTTGCCTCTGTGGCTGCCCTAGCCTTGCCATGTCCGCCGGTGAGACTCGGTGTGCCGTGGAACAACCCCTCCTTAATGATCTTAAAACATCACAAAATATAAAAGAATCAATATATTTTATTTGGCAAAAAGTTAAATATCATTTCAACACAACGATTTGGTCAGTAGGCCATGAGGTAACTATTTCAAAATAGACAGTGTACGTTCTGCATCAACATAACTTCCCAGATTTATTTTTTTTAAATCGATACAAATTTACAATAACCAAATGTAGGTTTTTTATAGTGTATAATTTATTATCAATAAAATTAACCTTCATTACAATAACCATCAAATCATTCGATTAAAATTAAAACGTAAACCATAGGTAGTTACCCTTTTCACATATATGTATAGCTCCGAAATATGATAACTGCTCACTGGTGCAAAAACAATCTTTAAGCTAGTCTGTTCATTTACTTTTTTTTAATATATAGAATATATATACAACCGACAAAGACAGTACTATATATATATCAACTGTGCATACTAAAATGACTTGCTTCAATATTTTGAGAACCGTAATTCCCAGACATCCCGGACGAACTTTTTTCTACTTTTTTTTTTTTGTTGCTTTTTTTTGTTGTTGTTGCGTTGGGATATATATAATATATATTTTACAATCAAAGGTTAACTGTCTAATTATACAGAAAAGACTTAATACACTACAGAGCTATACTCTATGCAATTTTTATAATAAACAACCTGAGTTCAAATTGAATTCTAGCTTACACCATTACATCCGGTACAGCACCCAAGCACATAAATTGAGTCACAAACATAATTACCACAATAAAACACAGTGTTCAAGTATTAGAGCAGAGATCTCTCTGCCGCGCAAAGAGCGAATAAAATTAACTACGTAGGCTAAACTATACAGTCCGTAAATAGTTGTGCATTATGAAAAGGTAGTTTTTTTCTTTATTCATTTTTTTTCTTTTTTCTTGCCATAAGTGAAGAAACAGGTAGATTTATACAAGCCAGCTAAACAGCCTTTTCGTGCTAATGCCCCCTTTTTCTTTCCTATTAGAAAATTAAAAGTCTTACTGTACCTCTCCTGGCAAACTGGCCTCTGTGACAATCAAGGTACAATCATAATCAGAATTTGCCATGGGAAAAAAATGAGGCCTGGACCCAGACGCATTGCATGGCAGGGCTCGAGGGGAAGATTTTTGTTTTGTTTTTAACTTTTTTCCTTTTTTTTTTTTTTTTTAACTTTATGCCTTTTCAGTTTTACCCGCGTGTCACCATCATTCATCCTTTGCTCGATCTTTGTTGATTTTCTTCATTTTCATCCTCCTGTTTTGAAACCAGATTTTCACTTGTCTCTCGGTTAAATTGAGGAGTCTGGCCACCTCGTATCTACGGTCCCTAGTGAGATACATATTGAAGAGAAACTCCTTCTCCAGTTCCAGCGTCTGATGCTTGGTGTAAGGGCATCGCTTTTTCCTGGTGGACCTTGCGTGGAGCCAGTTTGCAGCTGGATTATCTACAAAGGAAAAACAGGAGAAGTTCAGGCCCGGGGCGGGGGGTGAGGAGGGGAGGGAGGAAGAGGAGGGGGCTGGGGAGGGAAATCCACGCGGGACCAGCCGCGTAGGTGTCCCGATATTGGGATTTAGGACGTGGGTCTCATTTCCCCAGGCACAGGGGGTGGTGAGGCACAATGGACTCCAAAATACAGACACATGGAGAGGTCACACGCAACCACACGCGGCAAAGCCCCGCCGCCCCCGCCTCCCCTCGCCCTTTTTATTGTTTGTAGGATGCAATTTTAAAATACCCTTTCTCCTCCTCTCTCTCTCTCTCTCCCCGCTGGCTCCCTCCCTCCTTCCTGGCGTCCCCACGCACACACACCCCTCAAACTGCCATCCCGCGGAGTGACCGGCCAGACCAACATGTCATCGAAATTGTTTCACTTTTTAATTTCGACCTTCTCCAGTGTCATCACTGGCAAGACCCAGGGAGCTGGCGAGTCAGCCTACAGCTGGCATAATTAAAACCTCGCCCGCTTAGGACCCTGATTTGCAAGGCGTTAATCGCGATAGCAATCCCGAGGCGCTCTACCACCAGTCCCGTAGCCCTGGGAGCATCCAAGCCCGGGGTTTTCCACCGAGGAGACGAAGAGGGGGTGGGGGTGGGGAGGAAGGGCACCAAGTCAACGGCGAGGTTTCTGCTCTCAGCCCCGTAATAGCCGCCCCGGCCTGCCAGCCGTCTCAAAAGGATCAGATTCACATCCAATGCTTTCCAGGCACCCTCTCCCTGGCGTCTGCCCACGCCTGGCAGCGCGGCGCGGCGGGCGGATGCGAGCGCGTCCTGCGGAGTTTGCTGGGGCGGGGGTGGACGTTTTTCCTTTTTTTTTTTTTTTTTTGTGTGTGTGTGTGTGTGTGTGTGTGTGTGTGTGTATGTGCTTAAGTTGCAGTTGTAGGGTGGGTTTTTGTTTTCCTTTCAGCCCGGAAAGCCCGAGCCATCCTAGATCCCGTTCGAGCCTGCGAAAGGCAGCGCTGGCTTTTGCAGATGGCAGACCCCGGCGAGCTGGAGCGGCGGCGGCGGCGGCGGCGGCGGCAGCAGCCGGTGCTCGGCCGCGCAAATTGGCCCCAGCGCCTCGACACCTCCCCGCGGCCGGCGCAGCGCCCTGAAGTCCATTACCCACGCAGTCCCACTTACTTGGATCGATCTGCGGTTTCTCTCCGTTTGCCTCACTTTCTCCATTGCTTTCAGAGAATGCGCCTTCGTGGCTTTGCTTATCCCTATCAACTGGAGGAGAACCACAAGCATAATCAGAGAGAGACAAAGTGTGAGTGTCAAACGTGGTACAGTCAGCCCTTCTGGCCGCCAGCGGTTCAGGTTTAATGCCGTAATGCCTGCTGGTAGGTAACCCGGGGAAAGACAAGGAGCCCGGCACAGGCTCAAGCCACGAACGCATGTACCTGCCGTCGGGCGGTGCCACCGGCGCCTGGTGGTGCGCGTAGGGGTGGTAGACGGCGGGGACGCCGCTGGCGCCGGCGGGGTGCGCGGGGCTCCAGGGAGGGCCGAAGACGGGCGCCTTGGGCTGGAAGCTGCAGGGGGCCAGCTCGGGGTGCTCGGCCAGCGCCGCCGGCCGCGGCGGCGGGGGACCCAGCGGGGCGGGGGCGTAGCGGGGGGCCGCCAGCTCGTCCCCCTCCGGCACCAGGAAGGAGTCCACGTAGTAATTGCTGAGGGTCCCGGGAGCCGACATGGCGGGCGCGGGCGGCGGACCCGCCGCGGTTCGGGGCTGCGGGTTTCACGTAACAACTTGGTGCTGGCGGAGAAGTAGAGTCAGTAATAAGTTGAGGGCAGCCCGGGCGCCCATTGGCTGCCCCGGTCACGTGGCGGGGGAGCAGAACAATAAAGTATAAATCAGTCCGCCGGCTATTAATGGGTCAGTGTTTTCCAGCCATAATTTTTATAGCGAGGCCATATGTTTTTATGCAAAGGGATATTGGAGTTATACGGCGGGGTTTGTTTTAATTGCGGCCAACTGAGATTAAAAGATCAGATTCCGTATTACGGCCGCCCCCCCTTCCCTCTTTCTCTCTCTCTTTCCCCCTCTCTCTTTTTTTTTTTTTCCCCCCGTTTAAGCGGACTATTTTATATCATAATTAATCATCCCATCAGTGGGTCGTGTTCCCCGAGAAAAAAAAAACACCAAACCAACCCACCCTTGTGATCGGAGACCTTCACATAAAATTATACAATAATTGAAGCAATAAAAAAGGCAAAATAGCAGTTGCGGTATAGTGTATTTAAATATATATTTATTATATTTCATAAGGAGTTATTGTTTCGGGAGCCGCGGGGTTGTTATTAAGTCAGTAACTACGAGCGCGCTCATTTGCATCGCTGTGTTTCACAGCAGTAAAAATTTACGAGTGCTTGGAAAGGTTAAATTATACTATTGTGTTTAGTTTGGGAGCTCACTGTAAATAATACCGCTCCGTTCGGGCTCAGGGCTGGCAGCGGAAAGTCAAATTCAACGTATCCCCTTTCCGAAGCCCCGCCGCCCAGCCGGCCCTCCCCGCCCGGCCGGAGGAGGACCGGGGCAGTCTCTGGCTCGGTATTTAGGCTGGCCGGCACCAAACTGCACTTCACCACCCCACCCCGCCGGGCAGAGCGCGGCAGTGACCGAAACACCCTCCTCATCCTCACCGCCGCGCCTGCCCGCCCCTGCCCTTGGACGGGGGCCGCGGCAGCCGGGGACCCCCTCGGCAGGCCGGGGAGAGGAGCCGCCGTCCCGGCCGGGAGGGGAGGAAGGAGAGCGGGCAGAGCCGGGCGGCGGTATTTATCGCGACGAGTAATTCTTAACTATGCAGGGAAGCAGCGGGGGGAAAGGGGAGAAAAAGCCCCGTCTCCCCGCTGCCGAAAGGCACCCTGCTTCTCAGGCCGGCTATCAAAGGGGCGCTGGCAGCCGGCCGCCCCGCATGCTGGTGAATCAAATTTATGTGCAGATATAGTTAGTTATTCGCTGGCACCTCCTTTGACTGCAGGACACACGCTAGCGGCATCAGAAACCGAGCGGAGGGTTACATCCCTCCGCAGAAGGAGGGGAGGGTGCGCGGGGGGGGAAAAGTCAGAGGCGGCCAGATCCAAGTCCAGTGTTAGGAATTAAAGTCGTGGCTTTGCAAATATGCCCGGGACTCCCCCATTTTATTTTTTTTTTCCCCTCCGGCGGACACTCACGCTGTCTATCCCCATGGCTGGCGAAGGAGCGCGGTCAGTGGGATCCAAGGGGCACAAAAAACCTCCGCGAGAGGGTCAATTTACTCGAAATATTTTTTATTGAAAATAGAGCCCAGCAAATGGTAGGGACGGCTGAGTAATAATTAAAATCACGTGTAAATATTGTGCATGCGAAAGTGTGGTTCTAATTAGTTTTACACCGCTATGTGGGCTGCCTCTCTGCCTCTCCCCCTCTCTCCTTCTCCCTTTCCTCTTCTTTTCATGTCTTCCCGACAGTTTAATCCGAAATCTTACAGAGATCCCATTTTAACAACGCTCTCTCCCCCCCATTCAGGATTACAAAGGCCCATAATGAAACTATTATCCCCCATTAGAGTTCGAAAATTACGGAACGGTTGCAAGATCTCCACAAACAAGGAGCCCGTTATTTTCTAACAATTTAAAAAATGCAAATAAAGCTCTCCTCTGCTATTTTTTGTGGCCATTGTATAGACACGCCATAATAGAAAAAAATAATTGTATTTCTTTCCTGGAAAGACGGAACTCGACGTCATTTGTATTTATTATTAAGAGTCAGCTGTGGTGAAATGTGATTGTAGAACTTCCTTTTTCCATTCAGAAAAAATAATGTTAGCTGCAGGAGTCCTGAATGTTTATATTCGAATTTGGGTTCTCAACTTGCAGCGGGTTTCATTTTTTTGGTTCCTCACCAAAAATAATAGCAAATGAATGACAATAACAATAACGTTTAAGAGAACGTGCCTGCATTTTTATTCCCCTGTAAAATCCTGCATTTGTTCACTGCCGGCATCCAAGCGGCAGGAGAGGGTGTACAGAGAGCAAGAGATAAAATATAGCAAATAATTACAGACGTTTTTCACGCCGTCACGTCCGCTGATAGTAACGCTGGAGCGTTCGCCTCTCTTTTCGTCCTTTTAGACCCATTTTCCCCCAAAGTACATTTTGCATACGAGCCACGAAGGCTAGCGGGGGCAGCGGGGGCTTCGTGCAATTTGCGTTGCAAATTACTTAAGGTTTTGGTGGCTTACACCCTCGGAGGCCAAAGACCCCAAACAGGGCAGAAAGAGACCTTCACATCAAATTGCGATAGGAAATCGGAATTCCCGGCACCGAAGCGCTGCTGGCGCGTTCGTACCTGAATAAAAATACTCCCTGCCCTCCGTCCCAGCATAATCAAATTAGCAGAGCTCCAATTCCGCTAGCTCTTATCCCCGGCTGCAACAGGAAGGACCCCGTCGGTTTTTAAGCGGGGGGCATATGCAAGGGCTGCCTCACTTGCCACGCACCGTGGAGGCGCGGAGTGTACGCGGTCGCGGGGCAGGAATCCGCGGACGTGGGCGACCTCTCCTGAACGGGAAGTTCAGGATCGCCTTTTCCCAGGGTTTCCTGCCGCTACAAATCACGGAATCGCCGGTGCTACGAACGCACGGAGGTGTTTTGGCACAGAGGAGAAAAATGCTTCGGAATTTGGGGGAAGCAGTCCAAAGTCAGGATGATGCGATTCCAATGGGAAATAAAGGGCAGAAGCAAACCTATGTACAAACGCCTAGCAGGCACGCACAGACATATGGACTGTAAATACACTCCCCGTACGTACACAGACCCAGCGGAGAGCCCGTCAGGCGCGCAGCGTGTGTAGAGGCAGCCACAAGCACTTAAATTTGACTGCAACGCGGAGCTCTGCTCCTGCCCCCGCCGGGGATGTCTCCTTCGGTAAGGAACCGGCCAGCGTGGCTTTAGCTAAAACCCGCTATCCGAACTCCTCCGAGTTCCTGCCGCCCAGCTTGGAGTTCCGAAAAAAAAACTTTGTAGGGTGTTTTTAAATTATTATTATGATTTTTAGGCAAAATTGATCACGGTGACTACAAAAAATACATAGAAATAAACCCCCGACAAGCGAGTTTTCTGCCGGTTCCCGCTCCTGCCTCTCCGCTGCTGAGGCTGCCCCGCTCCGCCGCCGTGCCGGCGCTGGCTGCCGGGCGGCGGGCCCGGCGGGAGGCAGCCCCTGCCCGCCGTCGCGCTGCGGACACAAAAGGCGGTGGCGGCGGCGGCGGGCCCGGAGAGGTCGCTGTTGCCCGTTCCGCCGCCGCGGAGAGCGGCCGCGCCCGCGCCGCAATCGTGATCGTAACCGAGGCCTTGCGGGGCGGCCCCCGGGCAGCCCCCGGGGGAGCGGGAACGACGGACAGCGGGGGCCCGGGGAGCCCTGCCGCAGGGCCCGGGGGGCACCAGCCACCCCATACGGGGGGGACGACGACGACGAGAACCGCCGGCGGGGCCGGGCGCCCCCGCCGCGGGTGGGGTCCGCCCGGCCGCGGGCCCTGGCTCCGGGGCCTTCTTTGTGATGGTGCGCGGAGCAGGGCCGGCAGACTTGATCTCTCCCCGCCCCCTCCCCCTTTTGGGTCTCTGGTTTTTTTAGATATATCCCGACAGAAAAATAAAAACAGCCCCCCCCACCCACCCACAGCCCGCCCCCCGAGCTCTACCCACACCGAGCAGAATGCAAAAACGCACCTGACCTTGAATGCAGCCTACGAGATATATTAAAATCCCGCAAGCAGGCAGGGACTCGCTTAGGAGCTAGCTAACCTTGAAGAACTTGTCAAGCTTCCCCCCTCGGCTGCCGTGTTTATCTGAGGAATCAAAGGAGGCTCCGTTGCAGATGGGGAACAATGGCATTGGGACTTGACGCCTACAGATCACTTCAGCGCTAAGATTTCTTCGGGCAGATAGGACCCTCGCACCAAGCATACCTGGTGATGATATCAACTGAAGTAATTAAGGCAGTTTCGTGCTGTAGAGAGAAAGGTGGAGCCCCAACAACATGAAACTACCTAAACCACAGAGCAGTTCTCAGGCGCTAATTATTACTTTCCCCATTGCCGTGGTCTTTAACGCAAGGATCCCGCTACGAAAATAAAACCAGAAACGTGACTAAAACATCCCTCTCGCCCGCCCGCCCGCCCGCCCGCCCCGCCGGCGCCCCTCCGCGCCCCCCGGCCAGCCTCGGGTGGGTTAATGAAAACAAGAGAGAAATATAATAACACACACACATCCCCCCCTCCCCTCCCCGCCCCGGGCAGCTTTCGCCTCTCCATGCAGATGCAATCGGGAAGAAAAAGGCCGTGCACGACAATGTTACATCATGAAAAGCTAACGGCTCCCAGTAAGCCCGGGTTCAAAGTCTGTCCCCCCTCCTCCCGGCATACACATACCCTGCAAGGAAGCATTAGCTGTCTCTCTCTTCTCCCAGCCCTCCTTTTGCCTTCTTTTTGCGCAAGACTCTTTTAGCTAAACATGCAGCAAGGGAAGGGTGATGCAAAAAAGCAGCAAGGGTGAAATAAGCTCTTCCACATGCAGCCAGGTAGGGAATAGCCTTGTCTAGAGGGGCCCGCCGGCAGGGAGGCGAGGCTGATGTCCCCCTTCCCCATGCTCTCACCTTTACGATTTCTTCTCAGCCCTGAGATAAACCTAGAATTTTGTCACCGTCCTCTGCAGTTAAAGATCTCCGCGCACTTGTAGGTGTTTGATTAAAAAAAAAAAATCGTTTTCCTACCCTCAAGAAATAGTAATTTGCTTCCTCAGTCCATGCAGCTCCTCAGTCAACTGAAACCACTCGTTCAAGACAGCAACAATCCAGATATACTAGCAAGTCATAAAACTGAACAAAAGCCGACAAACCTTAGAGCACCATCGCTATATGGCCCAGACAAATTACGACCGTCTAGGTAATATTTAAATAGATTCCTAAAGTAATTGCAGGGGGTTTAGGCAACTATTCCTGTTGTAAAAGTTCTCGAAGGCATAAAGTAGAACCTGAGGATAAACAGTCACAAAAAGAGGTAAAATTAAAAGGATTCATTCCACGGTTTTTTATTCTTCTATGAGAACATAAACATCGTCTTTTTCACGCACAGCAGCATTACAATATTAATTTATTTCGATTTAAGGTAAGAACTAAATATAGCTAGAACTAACATTTATAATAACGATAGAATGCATTTGCTTAAAACAGTATCGGCATTTTAATAATAATAGACATTTATACATATCTGTATTTATAGTTTTTCCCCTTTCTTTTTTTCTTTTTTTTTTTTAATTTTTTTTCACCTATATGTTTGACCCTTTAATGCATGTAACTTCACAGTATAAAGGAAGACGAATATATTCTCCCTCGCAATCTCAGACTCTGGCTCAGAAAGTCCTTCTGATGTCCAGGATATATACTTTTCAGTGAAATTAGTGAGGAAAAGTGAATACTTTCTTCTCAAGGGGGAATTTCTGTGTGCTTGTCATGCGTTACCAACGGTAACGTTATTTATAGACAAAAAAAGAAATCACTAATTCCACATATTTAAGCAAAACTACATTAAGTAAATATCTACAACCAGAAAGAGCGAGAGAAATTCAGAGGTAAGTGTCATAATTTAGTCCATGAGCAACACGAACTCTTTTATACCTTTAAAGAGGAGAGATTTCATTTTCCTGGCCAATTTTAAAGCTGTAATACTGACATTTAAGGTAAAGCAAAAAAAAAAAAAAAATCCCTCCTAACACCCGTTCCCATGAAGCCCTTTTAAAGGATGCCTGCATTTCATTATTGGAAGTCCTGCTTTTCGAAGGAAAAAGGGGGGAGGGGGGAGAAAAGGAAAACAGAGTGGGGGGGAAAGCTTGCAATATACAGAAATATGGCAAGGCTTAAATATCTTCATTCTGCACATACAGTCCAAGATACACCGCTTATAATTTAAACGAATGCGCCTTCAACCGAGCTTATTTACTTTTCAGAGAGAGATATGGGGGGGTAGGAAAAGATATTTGCAGCTCCTGAAGCGGTATTTCTGCGTTTCAAAGCTTAAAGGAACAAGTCGGCCCCGGGGAAGGCTGAAGGAAGCGGGGAGGTTCACGCACGGCATTTTGTGCATTAGCGTGGCTTTAGTCCGCCCCCCCACCCCCACCCCCACCCCAAAGTAGCTTGTAAGAGGTTAAGGACATATTGAGAACGTCTAAAATGGTTAATCCATACAGGTGCGGATGACTACAGCCTAGGAAAATGATACTGGCTCTTTAAACCATAAAGATGTGCTTATAGGTTCATCAAGAGAAATTAAAGTTGGCTGTGAGCTCCCGAATCCTATTCTCTCTGTTCATTTTCTTCAGTTTCATTCTGCGGTTCTGAAACCAGATTTTAACTTGTCTGTCTGTGAGGTGGACTGTGCGGCTGATCTCTAGGCGACGCTCACGAGTCAGGTACATATTGAATAGAAACTCCTTTTCCAGCTCGAGAGTTTGATGCTTGGTATAGGGGCACCGTTTCTTTCTGCCACTTTTTGCCGTGAGCCAGTTTGCTGCATTTTCTCCTTTTGAATTGCCTGGTTTTGAGAGAGTAAAAAAGGGACGTTACCAGCGGGTAGAAGGCAAAGAGCTGCGGGGGGAGAGGGGTGGAAGGAGCATCTGTCCGTGTGTCTGTGTGCGGGGAGGGGTGTGTGGTGTCGCTCCGCCGGCTGCGGGGAGTTGGAATGTGGGGTGTCCTTGTGGGAACCGAGAACTTCAAAGCGGTTTCCCAAAGGCCCTGGAGCCGGTCGGGAAAGTCTGCCTCTGCTCAAAAAGCTCAGGGCAGCCTTGTGCGGGGCAGCGTGCCTCGCTGGGCAGTTCTCCTCCGACCCTCCAAAACAGGCTTTTACCCGCTCTCCCTCGGCCGCTCCGAGCCCGCTGTTACTGGGGGGCGGCTTGGTGAATGGCCTGGGGTCTAATTTTCCCCCACCAGACACCTGCTTCCAAAGGAAAAAAGAAAAAAAACAAAAAACCAAAAACCCGAAGCCTGGAAGCCTGGGGATCTGAACTTTGTAAGTCTGCTCTGGAGGCAGAAACAAGGTGAGCTGGGGAGCCAGAGCCTCCCTGCCTCCAGCCCCTGCCTTCCCAGGAGCTTCACCCCGGCCCTTTTTCCAACCATTTCGGGGAGAAAAAAAAAGGGGGGGGGGGGAAGGGAAAAAAAATATTTAAAATCCCCCGTTGCAGGGTGTTTATTCCTCTCAATGGAACAGGCTGGGAAAGAGTAACACCGATCCCTCGATGGCTCGGAGTGGTTCGTGGTTTGGGGTTTGCTCTCTAGTAGTTTTCCGCTTTCTTTTTTGTTTTGATCTGATTATTTTCCAACGGGGCGCCTGAAGGAATAACAGGGCTTCTGAAACGCGGCCGGAGAGAAGCGCCTGAAAAGTCTACCGCCCAGGGAAGGGGAGTTATTTTTTTTGCCATGGGGACCCGAAAGGGAAATAAATAAGCAAATGAATAAATAACAACCCTGTTATCTAGTGTAGACGCAGAAGGATATTCGCGGTGCATTCATCAGTCTAATTTGATAGCAGTTCATAGATGGCACATTTCAGCGCGGCTGTTATTCCGAAAAGCATTCTGGATCGTAAAATATAACTTACCGCGTTAATAGGTTTATTTATTGGCACTGCCTATTGCTTATTTTGGATGCTTTACAAACATCTCTGTTATCTGGTAGGCACCTTCACATCACAGGGGAAAGATTGATCTTGTTTTTCTATATGTTTAAGCAGCATGCAGGCTAAAGTTGCCCAGAGCGGAGGCTCTAAAGGTTTAAAACTATAGGATGGACATTAATTTTTACGGCAACCCCATGCCCGAATATTACAAAGTTCAGAAGGTCAGTCTGAGCAGCGCTTCTTGGCAGCCCCGCGGGGCAGCTGGGATCCTCCTTTTGCATGGCGATGCCACTATGATCCTCAACTGCTTTTTTTTCTTTTCCTTTTTTTTTTTTTAATCATCACCACCACCATCATCATCATCACCATTCGCTTACCTACGGGCTCTTTCTCGGGAGAGGCTTTGCTGCTCTCTGACGGAGCTGGAGAGAGCTCCTCAGCGGTGGAAGATGAAGCCTGAGTCTCGTCCTCCCTCTGGGAGACACACGCCAAGGGGCTGGGGGAGCGCTCCTCGTCCTCCTTCCTCCCCGCGTCCGGGACGGGAGGCAAAGATGGAGGCGTCTGGAAGCGGCCGGGGGGCTGCGGAGGGAAGGGGGCAGCCCCGGCCGGCCCCGCGCCGTAGCTCTTGGAGGTGCCATAAGCCTGGGAGAGGCGGAAATAGCCCGGGACGGGGACCCCGCCGCCGCTGGTGGCCGGGCTGACCTCGGCGCTCAGCCGGGGGAAGGGAGCGAGGTCTGTGGCGGCCGAGCCCTTGGGGCATTTCTCTGAGTCATAGAGGCAGTAGGAGCTCTCCTCCTTAATGCTTGGAGCGAAGGAGCACGAGGTGGCCTGCTGGCTCTCCGGCTCTTCCATGCGACAGGACCGGGGGGGGTCTAGCCACACTTCCATCCCTGACACGTAGGGGTGCGAGCTGGGGACCATGCTTTGAGAAGTACCTTCATTGCGTTTGCTCAAAACGGGGAAAAGTCCGCAGCTTTGCAGCCCGTAGGACAGATCGGACGCTTGTGGCAGGTAGATACCACTGTTGGGGTAGTAGCCGCCTCCGCCTCCGCCTCCTGCTCCCGCCGCTTCCCCTCTGCCCGAGCTGATCAAGGAGTCTACCAAAAAAGAGTTTGCAGCCGGGCTCTCGGAGCATGACATTGTTGTGGAATAATTTGGCGAAGGGAGCAGATAGCCCTTTCTGGCTGACATTTCTTGTGCAAAACATGCTGAATATGATTAGAGATACCCCCGCACCACGGCAGACGCCTGCAGCCAATGGAAGCCCGGGCCTCCCCAGCAACCCCTCCCCGTCTGGTTTCGTATGCACCGAGCTGCTCTCAGGTCGACCTCTGAATTTGGGAGATAGATGTATATTAATGTGTAATATGGATTTCCATACACACAGGCGCGCACGCTTCGCCCACATGGGCGAGTGCCTGCGCCTGGGCGGGAGCCGCGCTCCCGGGAAGGGGAAGGAGCCGGCTTTGCTAGTACCGGCTCCAAGTTTTGCTCCCCTCTTATCACACGCACCGCTATAAACTAGCACGGCGGTCCTGATGTTTATTATACCTAGGCTGAAGCGGTGTCCAGATGAAGCTTTTACTATCACTCCTTTCTGCCCGCGGTTGGGCTTTCCGGCAGCAACGCCTGCTCACCTCCTTGCACAGCCTATGTGTCTGGCGAAATTAATAAAGCCACGGCTCGCCCGGTGTTTTATGCTCAGGCTCTGCTCATTTTATTTGATTGTCTCGTTTTTTAAGAAATAAAAGACGTGTTATTGTTTATCACGGATCATTGGAAACCGTAAAGGGGCCTGGTGCCTCTCGCGTTAAACTACCAAGGAAGGGGGCTGCTTCCAGCCTAGCATCACCGCCACGACGCCAGGCTGGGCTTAAATTTCCTGGAGATAAAATGCTCGCTGCTGCGCTGAAGAATCTCTCAGGGAGCAATGCCACTCTGGGAGGATTGATTGTGCGGTTGCAGCTCCTAATGCTTTAGTTAACGCTGGATTCTTCCCGAGGTCTGATTACCATTTAAAATATAAAGCCAGACACATGCCACAGAAAGAATCCAGACGCGAGCAGTTCAAATGGATCCTCGCAGGATGCTGCGCACCCTGTTTATTGACGTGTTTATATTTGGGCGATCATTTTTATATCTCACTTCCCCCCCCCCCCCGCTCAATTTGGGTCATTCACTTTTCGCCTCTTCAAAAGCACCCTCTCTTTCACAAGCGATGTACTAAATAATAGAAAGAAAAGTAAGTAGATGAATCCTGAGATACTAGACAGCCCTGTCCAGTCAATATGTAATTGTGGCGGAGTAGCAGACAGATAGCAGACAGACAGGGACGCATACAGAGAGACAGATAGATTTTCTAATGAATCGCTTAATGATGGCTTGCTTTCACTTCCATCCTCTCTCGCTTATGCCATTTTGAAGTCGCCTCACTGCCTGGCCTGCAGAACTAAGGGCTCCTGAGTCCAAGGGGAGTCTGGAGCTGCCCAGTACTCGCTACCCATCTTTGGGGAACAGGGCCCGCTCCTCTTTCCTCACCGTAGCCCGGTGAACCAGCGGTCGACCGCACTCCGCTTCCGGCAGGGCGGGCCGGGGAGAGAGGGGCTGCCGGCCGGCCGGGGGGCAGCGCCGGACCCGGCAAGAGCCGCTCCCTGGCACCCGGCTGCCGTGACCGGCGTCCCCCGGCACCCCGCATCCCCTGGCGCGCCGCAAGCCCCGGCGCCCCACATCCCCCCGCGCCCCGCAACTCCCGGCGCTCCGCATTCTCCGGCGCCCACACTTGGCGTTCAAACCGCCCCGGGGCAGGGGCTGGGGCGGCCCTTCCCCACCCACCCCCCCTCGCGCCACGGATCTGTCAAGCCCCACGTGGTGTCGTCCCGCAGTGTTTGCCTGCCACGAGGAAATGCTTTTTCCACAGCGTGACATTCCCCCGGAGGAGCCCCTCCGTGCGGCGGGAGCCGGGGGTCCCTTCTCGCGGGCAAACCGAGCCGCGGGGCCCTTCCCCAGCCCCCCTCCGCGCTCGCTGGAAGCGCCGGGGCAGGCGGAGGCTGCGGCGACTTTGCAATACCCATCAAACCTTGATGGAAAGGCGTCTGATTTTTCCGGTGTGACGGGGCGAGTAAGGCAGCGCGGCTTCCTTCTGAGCGGCCCGTGGGATGCGGTGCCAGGGGGAGATCCCACAGCCTATAGAAACCTTTCGAGGATTCTCTTTTTTTTTTTTTTTTTACATCACCTTCCCCCCTCGCATTTCCTCCTGTAATACTGTTTGTATTTCCCCAACCCGAGCAACCCCGCGCCGTGTTAATGTGCGATGGACATACCCTTATCAGATTCCTATGAGGGCCGTATCACTGCTAACAAAATTAATACCATATAAGGCACGGGTTTATTGGCTGGTGTACAGGAAGGCTATTATCAATAGGCTTAGCGTTATAAATACAGATCTAAATAAAATGAAACGTGAGCCCCAACGTCGCCTTCCAAATACATTTCTCTGCGCAAGCCAGGTATAAAAATTACTCCGGGGAAGTCCGCTCTTGCGGTATGTTTATTTTGCATTTGCCAAATTAAATAGAAATGGATTGCAAACCTAAAAGCCATACGGAACCGAGGAGCAACACTTGAAATCCTTCCAAAGCTGTTTTTAAAATAAGCAGCTCCCTTTTAAAAATTGGATTAAAGCGGGGGGTGGTGGTGGGGAGGCCTATAAAAGTACATTGCAATCCTCGCCGGCCAGAATAAAATGCCTCGAAATGCATTGGAAGAAGCACGAGTTGGCTTCTTCTCCCTCTCTGCAAGCTAACGCTGGGGGATCAGACAAAAGGCACGGAGGCCAGGGACAATTTGGAAGGTTTTAAGTTTTTTCCCAGGTTTTGTGGCCGAGGGCGGCTGGGGTTTGCCCCCCGTGTCCGGTCCCGCCGGAGCTGCTGTTGGCCAGGCCGGGTGCTGGTTGTGCTGGTCGTGCTGGTCGCCGTGAGCGGTGCCGGTTTGATGGTCAAGGCACTGACTCCGTCTAGATCATGAACTCAGCTCGGCGTTGCGTTATCTCCGCTTTCTTTAATCGCTAACAAGGCCAAGGCAAATAGTAACCAGCGTCGTCAAACCCAGTGAAGTAAAACTAATAATGTTCACTTGATTCGTAACTATAAAAGATAATGGTCAATTCTGACTAACTGAGCTAATTTGGCATGCGCTGGGTGTAGCTACTGCATTTCCAGCGCTTAACAATGTGTCCCTTGGAGCTTAACCCCTATTTAAAAGAAATTTTAAAGAATATTGTGGACGCCAGGGGACGAGAAATACTTTCTTTCTAATTCTACTTCTGTAAGTAAAGCTATCGGAGGGTCTATAAAACCGGGCAAATAAAATTCTGATAAATATCAAAACCGGCAAGAAGGTGCTTTCGCGGAGAATCTAAATTCATGGCGTACACAGACAACACTATCAAAATAAAAACTTTATTGATCTAAGAAAAATATAATAGATGCATTAATAGCGTCGTTAAGCCGTTTTATTGGTTGGACTAAAATTAAAAACAAAAAGGGAATAAATAAAAACCGACAGCTCAGTTTAAGCAAACTCTGATTGGAAATATCAAAATGTATCGTGTTAAACCGTGATTTATCTTTTTATTATTGGCCCGTATAACCCAAAAGATCAGCACTGTTAATCCAGAGGCGCATTTTGCGAGCTAATTAAAATATGCTTTTATTTGTAGGCACGGGCAAACTGCAATTTGCGAAAACGTAAATGGCCTTCCAGTCTGTTGTGGGAGTGCATGCGCCGCCTGTCTGAGAACATAGCCGCGGATTACATTTTATATAGCTCCAAAAATTAATGCAATCAGGGTGTAGTTATTTAATATTGGAACTGTCAGTTGTCAGGAACGTGCCTGTGTGCCAGATTGCTCCTTTTTTATTATTTTTTTATTATATTTTTTTTTATTTCCCCTGGATTTGCTCCAAAGAAGGCGGATTTCAAACAGGAGGTTTAGGAACTGCGTCTGTGCCAAGTTAGGCGACAAATGACGGTCCCACTAATTTTATCTTTACTAGAAATTCTTCCACGCGGGGAGGGGGGGGGGGGCGTGGGGAGGAGGGGATGTTGGCTTGTTTTGGCGGATTATCCTGTTAAAAATTAGGCTGAGATTTCATTTTATTCCAGCCGTCCGGAGGCTTGTTCTCCTAGCTATGTTTTATAGTATATGTGTATCGTTTTACTCGTTTGGCTCAGGAACATCTTTTGCAAGCAATTCTGACGAGCTCCGAATTCTAGTGCGCGGCAGGACAAAATACCCCCAAACCAATTCATTAGGGCTTTATCTCCTCGCCATTCCTCCGGCACAGGCGAGAACAACGGGGCTTTCTATTGTCCGGAGAGCCCCAAACACCGAGCAGAAGCAACGACGGGGTCGGGTTATATATGTGTCGGGAAAGTCTTACATACCCAAGTCTGTCTTTTAAGTGTACCCCTTCCATTGCGAGAGATGGGCCGCACAGCTGTATTAAGCATTCGAAACTGTATCTCTTCTCCCTTGCTTGTAGCTGTCTTTCCTTTAAATAAGCTCTCGATCCATATACGAATATAGTTTTTGGTTGTGGTATGTATAGCTTGGCTCCTCTCAGACACACACATTGGCCTGAAGTTTCGATTTCGGAGCATTTAATGAAAAGATTGTGACAAAAAAAAAAAAAAAAAGAAAAAAAAAGACAACACAACACAAACCCAAAGAACTTATGAAAAAGCCTCCCAGGGTTTGGATGTGGTATGTGAGCTGAAGTTGAGTACACGATTAATTAAACACAGTGTAGACACTGAGTTGGCTTCGCCTCTTCCCTCCAAAACATGCAAACCCAAATCATGTGAAATAATAAACAGTTATTGTAAGAAACAAGCTTGTTTTTTTAAAATATTATCCTATGACCGCGGTCGTCAGTAAACAATTCGTAACCAGAGGGCGCTTTAACTGCTGCTGGGGTCCCTTTGATTTATTCAGCAGAGTATTGAATGGGGCAGGGAAACAACAAGGGGAAAAATAAATATTTGATCAAATATGCTGAGTTTAACTTGACTGGTGTAAAATGAAATGTTGCAAAGGGACCCTCAAATCGCCCTGCTCCTTCCCGAGACGTGGCTTCTCACGTCCTGCCGTTGCCGAGGGGAGGTCAAAAGAAACCAACATCCCCCAGCTTTTAATGGAGCATCTTTGATGAAATCGATACTTTCCGATAATCATCTAAAAACTGCTCTCTGCCGACTGAGCATGTGCTTTAACTACACTTGCAACGGTTCCCTGGAAGCACAATTTTAAAGAGCGCTTTCTTAGAAAATACTGCAGGCAAGTTGCATCACTTTACGAAAGCAAGGGCAAAATGATCCTTTTTTGTTGTTGTTATATCCCCCCCCCGCTCCTCCCCGGATATTTTCCCCAGATATTTTAAAATTGCATGCCCCCCCAAAGAAACACGTGGATTAAAATATGTAGCCAGACCAGTATCTCCTCCATATAATACCACCTTTCCTCCCACCCTTCTCAAATGGAGACATAACAAAAACATGTGAAAATTTTATGGGTGAGAAAAGTAACCTGGAGTTAGGGATACTTGTAGCGAGGATAGAGTTTCAAAGCTACAACCCAGAGCAGCCCTGAGCACATGAGAATGTGTGACTATTGTTTGTTTACAGCACATGTGCTGGTTCAGATAGATGGATAGATAGATAGATAGATAGATAGATAGATAGATAGATAGATAGATAGACAGACAGACAGACAGATAGAGGAAATCCAAATCTGGTCTTGCATGAACATTGAGTTAATACACAATCACATTAATAGTTTTTCGCATAAGTGTGTCAAAATTGTTTACCACAATCTGTGTCCAGTTGCGAGGAAGCAGACTACCCTTTAAAGTTACCAAACGACCATAACTAAACTACAGTTCAAGTCCAATAAGACCGTCAGAATTGTCTGTCATTTGCAGTCTGTGTTGCCATAGATCTATTTGATTGAAGACACCTACTGTTCCACACATAAATGTCAAGTTTCATAATATTTCCAGTGCTACGATCTTTTTATAACTGGAAGAAAGCTACAAGTTGCTCTGAAAAAATATTTCCAGATAACGTGGTTTTTCCACGCAGCTGGCCAAAACTTTACGAAGAGAAAATAAAAGGTCAACTGCAGCTCAGAAAAGTCCCTTCTATATTATTTCACATCGTAATCACCAACTTTTTGCATCGCTTCCCCCCCTTCCCGGCTCTCTTCCGCGGGGTTCAGCGGTCGGTACCACTCTGATCACCGCACATTCCTCGCCCCTCTCTCCACGCAGCGTAGATGTATAAAACACTTACCTTCGCGGATTTCCTAACTTTTAGGAAACTTTAGCTCCACTGAGAAGCCCCAGCGGCTCCTCCCCCGGCATCCCGAGCGGCTTTTGTAACGCGGAGCCCGGTAAGTGCAATAATTACTCGTGCGGCTCCAGGGATGCAAAATGAACAAAGGCCAAGATTCTTTTTTTCTTTTTTTTTTTTTTCTTTTTTTTTTTTTTTCCCAAGGCTGCTCCCCTCTCCCCAGGCGGCTTTGACATTGATCTGAAGATCGCCATCTTGTGGCAAAGAAACCCCCAAACCACCGCCGTCCGTCTGTCCGTCCGCCCGCCGGCCGACGGAGGGTAGTGCCCACTCACCTCCCGGTGCAGAAACCTCCGCTGCCTTTATAGCGATGCATTTTGTAGAGGCGAGCGGACAAGTCACGGGCACTTTTTATGGCCACATTGTCACAGCAACAGAGGATGCGATTTTATTGGGCTAGGAAATCAAAACCCCGACCAGAGAAACTCCATGGCTTAACTGTCTCTGGGATTGGCTATGAATGCCAGTTAATTTTTAACCAGGAAAGGAAGCTTGCTGGCTTAACTTTCATTGCCATTCAGCTCTCCATCCGTCCTTCTGTCCCTCTCCCACTGCCCGTCCATCCGTCCATTCCCCCTTGCATACTAGGCAAACAAACAAACAAGCAAAGTCCCCTTTTCCCCCCTCACTTTTTAACATTTCCTTTGGGTGGACGTTGTCTGGCTGGGTGGCGGTTGTCAACAAAGGCCCAAGTCAGTAAGTCCTTCACCTCAAGTTTATGGGTGATGTCCAAGCAATACAGAAGTTCAAAGCCAGTAAACAATGCGAAAACAGAATGTACTTTCTTCTTTTGGTTAGGATGAGGGTCAACATTGAAGAGTCAAACACTCTTCCCAAAAGACATTCCTATCTCAGCTATTGTTTGGGGTTTGGGATTTTCTTCCCCCCTCCCCTCCTAACTTTCTCCCTCCAGTCCTCCTCCCCCTCGGCCCCTTGCCCGCCTCAGTCCACCCTCTCCCTGCCTTGGAGATCAAGGACAATTTCAAACACTCCATTTCCTCCACACTGACATGTGAATCTTTTTTATTTTATTTTATTTTATTTTATTTTATTTTATTTTATTTTATTTTATTTTATTTTATTTTATTTTATTTTATTTTATTTTATTTTATTTTATTTTATTTTATTTTATCTTATTTTTTTCCGAGAAAACAACTTGCTTAGGGCTCTCACATTTCTGGCCATATCCATCGGCTGGCTTGGACCTTCCCTTGGGTGCTGGGCATATAAAATCTGCCCCAAATGCTACCGACACCACAAACATTTCCTGAACACTTCTCCTGGACACATGTGGCAGGGAGTAAACAGCAATGTCACATCAAACCATTGAGCATAGGACCTTGCCCTGCCAGCACTGGCAGGGTAAGGGAAAGGCCTAACATGTAGCAAGCCATGAACATGCTTCATTTTCCTTTTTCTGTGACCAAGCGAAACGATGCTTGAACAAGCCTAGGTTCACTTGTTAACTCCAGAGCAGAAGATTTAACCGTGAAGCTCACAAAAGAAGAATAATTCGCCCCAAATGGCTGAACAAGGTCATGAGGAATTTCGGGTCCCAGAGTTACATTGGATAAAAGAACATGCAGTAACGTAACACCAGAGTAAAAATATAAATTTTCCATTTTTTTATTTTCCTTGTGCGCTGTTCCACTGTGTACATGCAACCAAATACTTCCGCATATTAAAAGAAAACTGTATATACATATAGATGATACATGTTGAAAACAGTGATGTCATACAAAGGTATTGCATTTTGTGAACATGTCAAAGAAATTACATCCATTCGGTAAATTTATCAATCAAAAAACATTCTTATCACCACTTTGTTGCACATGTAGAGAAATCCCACACCCTTTAGCCCCAAAGGAACAAAAAAACAGGGGGAAAAAAAAAAGCATTCAAACAAAATAGGTCATGGGTTCTTTTTTTTATTATTTACAAGTCTTGCAAAACACCGTTCCTGTATGAAATATACATTCAGATATTCTCAACAGCAAATTACCTTAACGATAGAACACTGTATCCTTTGTAAACTGATATAGAATTTTAAATATTTTCCTTTTTTTCTCTTTTCTTTTTTTTAAATTGCTTTTTTTCACGCTTTGGTTCCTGCAGGGAAATATATATATTTATAGATATTTAAAATAACTCCGAACAACTCTCCATTCTTTGCATACGTCGACTGGGCGACAAAGTAGATCTCGTGACAGTTAGAGCAGACAACAACAAAATTACCATATTTACATTGTTTGGCTTCTGTTTAAACTCCTCACTAGTCACCTTTAAACGAACACGCGATCGAGTTATTTTAATGATCCAATGTTAGTGGATTGCACAACTCCAAGTTTCAATTAAGTGTTGTGTGGTATTTGCTAAACTCCACAGGTATTTCCTGAAGAAAGTTTGTGAGCCAGAAGCCAGAAGGTTAGTTTCCTTTATGGAGTTGTTTCTCTTAAAACGCTGAAATTCAGACTCTCTTTTTTTTTTAGTTTTTGTTTTATTTTTAGTATTTAAATATGATTTGTCTCCGAAAAGATGGCAACGCATAGTCAATTGTCATAAATAAAATGAGAGCTAATGAAAATTTGCCTTTTTTTTTTTCGTTCAGTGATTGTTTCTTTACGATATATGGCAAATTTATACCTGATTTTTAAAGTAAATATTTTTCATTTAGTTCTCTTTCTTCCCCTTACTCCCTCCCTCCCCACACCCTCAAAGCAAACGCTATTATACCCATCACTACATCCATATTACAACTGCTCGCGGTTGGCCTCGTGAAGGTGTAGGCATGTCAAACCACCCCCCTACCCCCCCATTAATTCTGTGTCGTGTGTGTGTTCTCCCCCCCCCTTCAAACCCCTGGGCAATGGAGGGCTGCCTCTGACCTAGCCATTTTCCGCTAAGGAAGGACAAAAGATTATTCCTCAGAGTTTATATTCTGCAGTGGTCCTGGTTGCGTGGGCTCGACCTGGCAACCTCCAGCCAGCTGTTCCGCAGCAGGAGAGGGGCGAGGGAGGGCCGGGGGTGGGCGAGGCCGGGGACGGAGGGGTGCCGTCCCCGCCTGGGCCGGCCGAAAGCGGTAGCAGGGTGAGCCGCAGTGCCTGGAAAGGTAAGAGGTATGGATTTTGCACTCAGAGGTGACGTGCACGTTTAAGAAATGGATGCCACGTGTGTCAAAATCAAATCGATTCCAGTTGATATGTAAATATATCTATATTTATAAAATCATCCTTGAAGTTCCAGAGTAGATTTACATGTATGTAAACCCTTGGATTCTTCTAGTCCCGTCAGATGCACACCTCCTTCCTCCACGTAACCCCGTGGCTTGACCTTGTCAAGGGCGAAATCTGAATTTAATCTCGTCTTGAAAAACGCTATGAGTTTTAAAGTAGTGGATTAGCTGAGTAATATTGTAATCGGTCCCTGTTAATTTTTTTTTCTTTCATTCTTCTGTTCTGAAACCATATTTTCACTTGGCGGTCGGTCAGATTGAGCATTCGGGAGAGCTGGAGGCGTTTCTCTTTGTTTATGTAGACACTGAAGAAGAATTCCCTTTCTAACTCTCTAATCTGGTATTTGGTGTACGGGCATCTCTTTTTACGGGTACGTTGTCCACCTGTGGAGCGAAAAGAGGCAGAAGCGTTTGAGACCCGGCGGTGGCCGGCGGCGGGGGCTCAGGAGGGGCGGGTTGGGGGACACACACACACTTAGGGAAAACACGAATGTGGAAGAGACGCGCTTTGCCCGGTCCGGGGCCGGCGTTGGCAGGTCCGAGGCTGGGCGCCAGCCCTCCCGCCTCGGCGGGTGCGGGCAGCCTGGGACCGGGACCCACAGGGACCCGCCGGCTCCCGCAGCGCCGCGGCCCCGGGCAGGGCGAAACCCCCGGCGAGACGCCGGGATCCGGCCTCGCTGACTCCGCGGGGAGGGCTGCCGGAGGAAGGGGTGGTGGCGGGGGGTCCCTGAGGATTTCACGAGCCGGAGGAAAGCCTTTGTCGGCTGCTCGGCACACGGAGCTGCCCAGGGAGCGGCCGTCACCTGGCTGCCTGCAGCAGGCAGCGCGGCACGGGGCAGGGGGACCCAGCGCCCAGCGCTCCCCGATCCCCTACACGCTCGGATCTCTCCTCTATTCCCTACTAATCCTGGCTCTACGTCCCCAGCAGAGGAAAAGCCCCTGAGCCCAGGGCTAAGGCGCCTCATCCCCCCCACCCCCCTCCCCGCCCCGCCGGGGTTTTTAAAGCACGCTCTCCACCGCATCGAGGTATTCTCCTCTCGATTAGCCATTACGGTTTTAAAGTTCATTAAGCAGAATATAAAAGGTTTCAGGGTTCAGGAGCTCTTCACATTAAACGTAGCTGCTATCCCTTTAAAAACTTCCTTTTCTGGTACAGTTCATTGTCGAGGTATTTTTTACCCCGAGCCGTATACTAGCTTTGCCTTTTAAAAAGCCCACATAAAAAAATCGGACTTTGACAGATTGAATAACAATTGTAAGTAACAAACTGTTGGACAGAAGGCAACACGTAATTGCCACAGTGCCTTAGTAAAATGGCTTCCTTTAGACAAAAAGGCCAGCTTTAGGTTAATTTGTTTCTTTTAATATATTGCTACAGTTCAGGCGGCTACTTTATCTGTTAAACGCTATTCTAGTGCAATCGTTAAAACGGCGAAGGCTTTGAATTCAGCCCCTAACTAGACTTCTGGTGCAACACATGGCTTTTATAAAATCACTGGATTACATCGATATCAAAGGAGTCGGGATCTCCTTTTTCTGCCGAATTTACAGGCACGAACGTACGTTATTATATTTTCGAGAGTTGACCACAGAGCTCTTTTTTATTATAATTTAAAAAAAAAAAGAGGAAGGAGAAAGAAAAAAAATTTTTTTTAAGGCATCCATTGCCCGGTGGGTATTTCACGGCCAATTTCAGCACTAAACACGTGATCTCGCCTTTTATAACAAAGTTTTGTTGGGGGAAATCTAAAGGCCCTTCATAAACCTTATATGCTTATAAAACAGCATATAAAAATTTAACAGCGGCGGTGCGCTAGATTTCAAGCTGCCTTTCCTAAAAGCGCTCGGGCGCTGCCTTTATACGTACTGGAGCTGCCGGATTTCTCCTCATTGTTGCCGGAAGACGACTCGGGGCTGCTGCTGCTCTCCGGCCGCCTCCGCCTCTCCTTCTCCCCCGCCGCCGCCGCCGCCGCCGCCGCCGCCCTGCCGCAGCCGCCCTCCGAACTTGAAGTTGCCGCCGCCGCCGCCCCGGCGGCCGCGGTCGCCTTCTCGCCACTCTTGTCTACCGGGTAGTCCGCCGAGGCCAGGTTTTCCGCCGTGCCATAAGCCGTCTCGAAAAACTGGTCGAAAGCCTGGGGTAGGACCCCGTTCCTGCCCACCGTGCTATAGAAATTGGAGGAGACGTTGGTGCTGGGGTGGTAGACGTTAGCTGTGTTTTTGCCGAACATCTCGCCCATGCTAGCAGTGTTGGTGGCAGGCAAGCAGTCTCTGTGCATGATCTCCTCTGCGGAGTAGCAGTGGGGCAGATTGTTCCTGGGGTGCCATTTACTGGAGGGATCAATGGCATATTCCCTGAAGGTAACTTCTCTCACAGGTTGGACCTGGGGTAGGTTGGAGGAGTAGGAGTATGTCATAGGGCGAGAAGACGGGGTCTGGGGCAAAAAAGAAGGGAGGCTGGAAAAATCAGGACCCGAGACGTAGTAAGTACAACTTGGCAAATACATGTTAGAGGAACAAGGAACACGCTCATCAAAATCCATCATTAGGGCTACCTCGGCTCCTCCGCATTAGCTGAGCTTAACATGATTCTCTAACGCAGCTGCCTCTTTGAAGCAGATCCGTGAAGTAAGAGATGGGGAGACGTAAGCTGACGTGGAAAGCTCTCCCCGGCGGCGGCAGGGAGGTGCGGTCACGTGGCCCGACGTTGACATTGACGAGCGGCGGGTCCGGGCCCCGCTCCCTTTGTGGCCATCGCGGGGGGAAGCAACAGCTCGTCGCCAGCGCCTAAGGGCGAGCCCAGCGCAGGTTGCCCGGGGGTAGCCCTGGGGGACACAAAGCCGCGTTGCCACCGCCCCACGCTTAGCCGCCCGGCCCCTGGCACCCGCTGGCTCCGCAGTAGAGAGGCTTAGCAATCCCCCCAGGGTTAGGTGAGACCTTTCTGTTTGTTTGTGTGCTTGCTGGGGCGTTCGGCAGGCTCCGAGAAGGAGGGCACAGGAGAGATGCAGGCAGGGTTTCTTCTGGAGAGACGTTTCCCAGCAGGAAACGCTCCTGAAGAGATCGGCCGGGGTTCCCCCCCCCCCCTTTTTTTTTTTTCTTTTTTTTTTTAATCTTGTTTTGGTTCGGTTTGGGCTTCCCCCCCGCCCACGAAAAAAATTAAAGGGGGAAAAAAAAAAAGCCCTCACCCCGCAGAGTTTTTCTGGAAACGTTACTAGGAAGAGTGTGCCAGGGTCAAGTCTGTACTGATTTTCATGGTGAATAGATTACATGCTTGCATTCATGTTCACTTCCGAAGCGCTTAGTGTCTTCCTTCCCTTACTTACATATTAACCTCAAATACCCCGCGCGGCTTCAGCCAAGCTTTGCTGGAGGTAGTTAACGATGTCGGGTTCCCAGGACGCAGGTTCTCCCTCCTCACCCCCTCCAAACCGTCCCTCGCCTCATTCGCAACGCCAGAAAGCCCTTTAAATTGCAGACCACGGAGCTAACGAGTGTTTGCTGATCTCTCCGCCTCAACGCTGCCGCTAAATACTTGGAAAACCAGTGGATGTTGGGCTACCCCGGCTTGACAAATACTCCGAGTTTAATTGCCAGAAGCCTAGTTAAAATTATTTGACATACTGTTAACCCCTAGGAACAAACTTGCCGTACCGAGATACTTTCCTTTTTGCTCCGTACCGTCGCTGAAGGCTGAGACCCAGGGAGACCCATTTTTAAAAAGTGGTTAAACTTTTACTATTGTTGCATGAAAGGGATGATATAGAAAGCGGATTGTACAGGGCAGAGACTAAAAAGTACTTCTCTGCCAATAAAAATGCACACCCCACCGAATGAGTGGAGCCAAAGAAAACAGAGAAATACGCCAAAGAATACAGCACCTTTTGAGGCATGGACATCCCTAGGCTCTCGGAAAAAATATTTTTTTGCTATTCTGATGCTCGATTTCAGAAAAGAAATATTTGGGTTCCGGCTGGATTTCATCAAAATAGAAAAACAGAACGGCAAAAAGGCTATTGTGAAGTCGGTGCTCTTAGGAAATTAGACGTAGCTCAAGATCCATGCCCCCGTGGACTTTGGAGTCTAGTGGAAGGGAAACGAAAATGTTAGGGAAGGAATATTTGGATTTTCCCCCCTCTTCCTCTGCAGTGCTGTGGAAGTATTTATATATCCGGAGAAAGTTCTCTAGTAAATTCTGGAGATCTTCGGTATTTAAATGTCAACATCGATTTGTTTATTTATTGCTTTGCTTATCGTAACTGACTCAATAACAAATCTAATCATGTTGTGCACAGAGAAAATATTCTCATTATGTATTTTCCCTACATTATAGTTAACTATTGCGTTTGAATTCAAGCTGTAAATTCAATATTATCAAGTAATTACTTTGTAGTGGAGTAAACTAATTTATTAGCATTAATGTTTATATGCCTTTTTCTTATTTTACAAGGGTTACCGTTCACAAATCAAACGCTCTGGACGTATCCCTGTAATGAACCCTTTATTTTGGTTTGCTGCAAGAACTTCTTAAGCTTACTGTATGTCTGCGAGCTGAACTTGAAATTAATGAATTAATCTTCCAGCTTGACATATTTGCTAGAAAGTGGATGGAAAGAGATTGCATGTCGTCAAAACCGCTAGCAGAAGGCTGCAGTGTCGTTTAGGGATTGTAAAAGGGTTTGGGGGTGTTCCCTCTCTCTCCCTCTCTCTCTCTCTCTTTTTTTTTTTTTTTTGTGTGTGTGTGTTTAACTTGGGGTGGGGGTTGCAAAAGCTCTGTTTGGCTTTTTTCTTAACGCTATACTTTTGCCCGCATTTACTTCCCCCCCTACTTTTGCGAGGGGATGGGGGGTGAGGGGGGTGGGTTGGGGGGTCGGAAGCCCTCTTTTGGTGTCCGAGCACTGATTATGTTCCCTGTGTGTGTGTGTGCCCCTACAATTCCGTCGAAGAAATACCTCTCCCCATACCCTGCACACACGCAGACACCCCTCCCTTCGAACAAAAAGGAATGTATAAGGATTTCAGTGACTTTGAGATAACAAAGGCGCCACCATTGCAGAGCCTCGCCCCGCCTCTGTGTGATGGCAAACAAATTCTTGCACTTGTATTAGGGCTTTTAAGGCTATAATTGAACACGGCGCGTCTAGGAGAACCGAAAACAGTTCTAGACTGACCTGCGGTTTTATAGCACTTTGGCAGTCAACTTCAGCTTGTGTCAGAGCAGACATGACAGAGCTGCCCAACGCTTAATCGCGGGACGCCACCTCCTCGGACTCACTGCAGCCCCCCCTCTTGCATTTCAATAAATTTCAAACCTTGGGGCTAGAAATGGGGATCAGAGCTGGCACAGGTTTGTATGGGGCTCTTTCCCGCTCCTCTCGGCAGCCGGGGCTGTGGCGCCGTGCGAGGCTTCGCCGTGCCAGAGGTCGGGGCTGCCTCTGGGAAACAAAGGGAAATTAGGGAAGAAGGGCGAGAGGCAACTGGAAATAGGCGTGTGCGTGGGTGTGCGTGGGTGTGCGTGTGCCTGGGCATATGTGTGCTTGCACAGCATGCACACGTGCGGCCCCGATGCCTACTTTTGAACCGCTCGAGCTGTCCTCCCCCCTCCCCAAAGCGAGCAGCCGAGATCTTCAAGCGGGTTTGCAACGCAAGGGGACCCCAAAATGCCTCCCGGGGAGGGTGGTGGGGAAGGCTGCGAGGGGCGCAGCCCGTCTGGGAGCGAGTAGACAGCCGAGGCACAGGCTGTTCTCTGCTTTATTTGCTGTTAAGTGAAACAGAGATAATGTACGCTTAAAGCCCCGGAATGTGTGGGTAATTGCAGGGAGCCTGCTGTTAAGTTGCTGTGTTCAGCACAATTATCAATGTTGATTATTTGGTCTAATGTTGAATTGCTCTTTTAATACAGTAATTGGGACTTCCGCGTTGAGGAAGGGGGAAAACCGAGCCTTCCCCTCGCTAACCTCACGGAAAAAAACATAAACAAAGGCAGGCATTTCGTTTGGAGAAGCAAAATGCATTCGTTACGCCTTCCCATGTATTTCGGCCGGATTAGAGAGGGTAAAACCGCTCTGAATTTGGGAGCTGTGCTGCAGGACGTTTTTGCAAAGGAAAGCGTAGCCAAGAGGTGGGGAGGCTGTGAGCACATTTACCCACAGCTAAGCTAAACAAAGCGGGGGGGGGGGGGGGGGGGAGCTACATCTCTTCTTTGGAGGAATATAAACAGAGCTAGGACGCCTCGATAGCCTAGCTTTTATATATACAGATGGCGTGCAAAGGGAACTGTTTAACTTACTACCGCTCGTCTCCAAAAGGTCAAGTTCTATAGTACCTAAATTGTTGTCTTTTTCTACCCTGTTTTGCTTGAAAAAAATCCGAAGCCGACCATTTACCTTGCCAATAGACTGGGTGCCTGTAATTAACAGAAGAAACGTGTGCTAAAAGGAATTTGCGTCAAGAGGAGCTAATTAAAATATTACATGATCGCTGGCTTCAGTCGCTGCTGCTCCTCTCGCATGGGAAGGCTGAGGGCTATTACTGCTCGAGCAGGAGAAAATATCTCAGGAATTAGGACAGTCTTTGGTAAACTTGCGGGTTGATTACAGCCTACAAAGGCTTGTTAGAATAACGTAATATTAGGGAATTCGCACCGCTGTTGCCAACGAAAAGCGCAACCCCTTCCCACCTTTTCCAATGAAAATAAGGCCAGAAGGCGATAATTCTTCGCAAAATTTGCTAGGAATGCGGCTTCAGAAAAGTGTGCTCATTGTTTGGATTATAAATATTTCGGGCTCAGAAGTTCTTAACTGGCATTTCTTCTTTTCTGTTTGCCTTTTTGTCCGTTATGGAAAGGAGATATGCATATCTTTTTTTTTTTTGTTCATTTTCTTTTCTTTTTTTTCTTTTCTTTTTTTTTTAAAGTAACTATGTTCCCTTAACACTGCAATAGAAGGAAGCATTGCAATAGTTACCTAAGATTTTTTAAATAATTTACAAAATAGGTGGTTTTTGATACCGGCGAGATGGAAACCCCGTTCTGTGATATGGGACAAACTATTTATTGTCCAAAACATGAAATGGTATGGTTGCGATTTTGCTAAGGAACTTCAGAATACTTGTAAAGAGAAAGGGCAAATGTAAACAGGATTCAAGTCATGGTTATTCTGACTTTTTTTTGGTAGTATTTAATCGCATTACATTATTTCAGAGGCTTGCATACCTCAAAAGGCTGCGCTTATCTGGGTGCAGAATATTTTAGATTTATTTTTAATATCAATTATTGAAATCCTTTCCTTTTCTCCGTCACCCTCTGTGTCTTTTTAAGTCCCTGACATGTAAAAGCTTCAGGGGGTGGTTGGTTTTTTTCCCTCTCCCAACCCTCCCGTTTAGTTTGATCATTAGGATTAAACGGCTGCGGACCTAAAGAGATCTACCCGTCGTTGGCGACCAACCATGATGTTCTGCATCTTTTTGCGCTGCCGAACACCCGAGAGCTCTACCTGCAGGCACACCCCGACTCCGATAGCTGCAACAAGCCAAAATATAATTTTTTTCTTTTCTTTTTTCTTTTTTTTTTTTTTTTGAAGAGAGGAAGCTTCTTCCACATAGACAGCTTCTCTTTTTCGACAACAGTTTTCCTGCAGCCAAAGGATTTGCTGCTGTGTCAGACTGCCGGCGCCTTCACAAGCGCGGGGAGTTTCTCCTAGCGCCGTGTCTCCTCACCCCCCGGGTCTCCAGCCCGGCGCGCCCCCGGCTCCGGGGCGCTGAACCCCTCCAAAAATGTGTTTGTATTTACTGCTCGTAGCTTGCTCCTGAAAGAGAACGGAGGCAGATTTGGCAGTAAGGGGGCCATGAGGAGATATTTTCTCAGACGGCCAAGTGTATCACAAATTGATTGGCTGGCGATGCTACCATAAACGTCTCTTTTTCTCCCCTTGAACGCTCTGTGAGGCTTTCCCGACACATGAAAAAGCACATCTAATCATTCATTTCCCCCCCTTCCCCCCGCCCCGACTATCCAGATACAGGTGCAAGAGATTTCTGGCAAAAATAGGGTGCAGGAGAGGGGTGTCTAGACCAGGCGGCGGGCTCTAAAACGATTGCGAAAGCAAATTTCCCTGGTTATAGTGCGCCGGTACAGAAAAGCAGGCGCTTTTCACCGGCTCCCACCCAGACCCACAAAGAACCGGGTCATTAGCGCCGTTTGTAGTAAACAGGTTCCAGTCCTTTTTCATGCCGATGTATTTTATGTGGAATTAATCAGAGCGGTTTAGGGAACATCCGCAGCAATCCTTTGAAAGTGCGGTGCTATTAAACGACGCGGTTATCCCTACGGACGGCCACAGCTCGGGCGATATTCCCATGCAAAGTTCTGCCGCAGCCCGGAATGCCGCTTTACCCTACACGTTTAAAAAAAAAAAAAAAAAAAAAAAAAACAGTCCGCCAAAACATTCCCATGTCGACTTACATTTAAAAGTATTGCTACAACCGATGCCTTGAACTTGACCTTAGATTTGTTAATCCAGGAAATATATTCCGCGAGAGGAAAAAATATCCTACTGTGTCGCCTCTGAGACAAACGAGCATTTTTCTGCCTAGTGATTCGGGATGCAAAAAACACACCAGAGTTACGAGATATATAACGTGCCCTCTAGATTAGGAGCATCAGAAAGTTAAATGCCTCAACGCTGAGAAAAGCTCGTCATAGAGCTCGATCGTTCCTGTGATGCCAACATCCACGCTTTGCCACAGAAATTCAAGTCAAGGTAATCGACTGGGATTCTCAGCTAAATTGAATTTTATAGGATATAAGGATCTCTCTAATGTACATTGAATTTCAACAGTGATTTATAAAGGTATTTCAACTTTTTTTTTATTATTTTGCCCAACTTGCCAAGAAACACATCAGATTTTACTGTACCACACTGCTAACTTTATAGGAGAGCCTTATTCACATATCGTGAAACCCACCGAAGTAAAGACATTTCTTCATCAGGGATTGTTTCAGGGGGCGGGTACAGGAAGTATCACTATACCGGGGCTGTCAAATCAACGACTTCAAAGCCCCAACTTCATATTTTGATGGACTCTCGGAATTGCATTATAATGAAGGTACCTGTATTTGCGTAACCTTTGTAGGGAGCTATTTGGCTAACACGAGCTTAAAATAGGCGCTGCAATTGAGGATGCAATCGTATGGGCATGTACAGCTCCACCGGCTCTATCAGGACCGCTTTTTGTCTATTCTCTCGTATGTCATGCAAAGATACCCATAAAAATAGCTCTCCCTCTAAGCCTAATATGGCTGCTCTTGCCTATGCCCCGGTGGAAAAGCGCTCTCTGTCCCGCTTATTTCCCTTTCCCGACCTTCCGAAAACGCCGATACTAATACCACTCCTTACAGAAATCGGGGGGAATCAGCACGACAAGTCCACGACCCAGAGGCCGGGGGAATTTGGGCAAAATCCCCCGAATCCGTCCAGGCGGAGTGTGCGGGTTTCTCGTCCTTTCTCTTTCGCTTTTATTTTCCCATCAAATGACCATACAGCAGGGTATTCTCATTTTACAAACCCTCACATATTTAAACATAAACCAAATGCTAGCTGGAGACGAAGCCCATGCAAAATTGCTTTGTGTTAAAATCCATCCTTTGTATCAAAATCTATCCTTTTTTTAATGATACGAGGGCATCTCGAAGACTAAAACCAGACTTAAAATGCCCTGCTTTTCCATCGCTCCTAGCCCAAGCCGACTAGAGAGGCCGATTTATACGATCAGGAATAAATAAAAGCACTTTGCTTGGCGCGTTCAAATCAAGGCGATTACGACGAAGTTCAGGTTAATTTAAACTGGCAGGTTACAGTGCCCGGCTGGCGTTTTTTCTCCATAGACACACACGGGCAATGGCGAAAAGCAGACAGGTTAAACATCCCTCCCCTGCTTCCTTCCACACAGAGCCTTCCACCCTCCTCCCCGGCTCTCGAACTATTGAAATAGTTTCAGAGGTGAATGCACGGGAATAAAACAACCAGGAATAAAGCCCAGGAGAGGCTTTTCCACGCAGCCTGACCCAACTCTGCAAGACATGGCAGCGCAGCAGAAAGCCAGGCAACCAGCAGATTTATCTGCGAATCTGCCTGCATCTTGGGCTCTGACCCCAGCCTCTCCTGGCCCACTTTCCTCCCAAGAGCCTTCTTTGCTTTCCACCTATGCTAGAAGGGGAAGCAGCATCTCTGGGAAAGGTGGAGCCAGTACCCAAGCTAGGAGAAACGGTCTTACTTTTCTCCTCGGGCTCTCCGTCTCTGTTAGCATCAGTCCAGACATCCTTCTTCACCCAGGTTCCCGCAGGAGAAGCAGCACTTCGGCCTCGTACACCGTGGGAGAAAGGGAGCGGGGTGGGTGGGTGGGCTGGGGGTAGAGCGGGGGCCTGGGAAACCCTCCACAAAGGCCTTCCAAATGACATCGCTCCAGTCATGCAGGGGGCTTTGCGGGAGGACCGGGGGGGTGTTTGTTGTTGGCTTGTTTGCTTAATTCACCACCGAGCAGGGGGAGAGAAGAAACATTCAGCCGCTTCCAGGAAGAGCATGAAAATCTTACCCCAGCATCCAGAAGTCTCTCTCGCCTGTGCAAAAAATATATCCCCATGGAGACTGACAGCTAGGATCCCGCGTTGGGCTGTAGACCTCCGGATCAATGAGGATGGATTGCACATTTTTTGGTTTCCTCCCTTACAGATTAAATATACCCGGTCCACAAAACATTCCTTCTCGATCTCTCAGTGACTTGGGTTCCTGTTGGTTTGGGGTTTTATATTTCTTTTTTTGTTCTGGTTGTTGTTGGTTTGTCTTTAGATGGAGAGAAATCTAGCCACTAGGGCACACCGTCCTTCCTGCCAGCGTCAGGCAAAATGCAGCAATATCACAGGCTAATGACGATTATTGCTGTTATTATTACTACTATTACCGCTCTTTTTTTTTTTTTCCACCCCTTTCTTTCTGTCTTTCCTGGTCCCCTAGGATTTCCGATGACGGTTTGCACACAAGGTGATAGCAGCAGGCTAAACCGCTGCCTAATTCCACAGATTTCCATCGCAAGAGAAGGAGGGGATAAAAAAAAAAAAGTCCCAGTGTTTTTGATCACGGGACACCCGGCCGTTCCTCCCCAGTACACCCCGGGTCACAGTACAGTAATGACCGTGGGTTGTGCGTTGTAGGACTTGACCTTTCCTACGTAGAAGAGGGCGCTTTCCTCTGCGCTACGGGGAGGGAAGGGAGGGGGGAGCGGCGGGAGGAAGAGAGATGCTCTCTTTGGGGATGTTTAATCACAGTTCAGATCTAGGAACGGGCAAAGCTTCTGCCTTTCAGCACGCCATGTTGAAGCTATTCACTGGAGGGAATTTTTTTTTTTTTTGAGGGGGGTGCGGAGGCGGGAGGGAGGCCGGAGGGAGGAGGGAGGGAGGAAAGACTTAATGAACATTTGCATTTCGTACCCTAGTTCATGAATCAACTGCATTCAAGGGGGAGGGGGCCCGGGGGGACAGGGAAGGGCTCACGGCGTGGTTAAAACACCCGCGGCCGGAGCGCATTGGCCCGCCCGGCACTCACCGACCCACGTCCCCGCCGGCCCACGCGCGAAAGCCACCCCCTGGTCCCTCCGCCCCCCCCTCTTTTTGGACTCCTTTACCGCCGAGAACGCGCAAGGCCATCTCTTCAAATCATCATTAAATTGCATTAAAACGCATCTAAAAGTTATGAATGGCAACAAACGGCCTTTTAGTGCCTGCCAATATTTTTTTTGTATTAAACGCTGTCTTGTTTTTATTGCTAACGCTGCCCACGGAGAATCCTGAAATGCAGCAGGAATGGGGTTTTATTTAAGCCATAGCTTTTTTTTTTTTTTTTTTTTAAATAACTTTAATTTATAGGCTAAAGGCCGAGATGCTTACCCGTTCGTTCAGACGAACACAGAATAAAGTCGCTGCTCTGGAAGTACAGGGCAATTTTATTTTCTGAGCATTTCGATATTAAAGACCATATTTTTTTGTGTTTGCTCCAGAGGCCGTCTCAGCCAGCAAGCGTTTTTAAGTCTTTCTGAGCAAAAGACGGTGGAAAAAGATACAGCTTTGCAGTTCTACTTATCATTCTTTTTCGGAAATATGCTCCTGTCAAGGTTTATTTCCCATAGCAAACCACCTTTGCTACTGCCAAGAGCTCGAAGCGGGGATAGATTAAAAACCGGATTATTTTCTTGGTAGGAAAAAATACAAAACATTTGCTGTGCCCTTCCGTCCTCATCAAAGACGTAGGGACACTTTCTGTCCATGGGAATTTCAAATCTAAGGGACTAAGGATGCCCAGAATTAGGTGATTATAAACCAATATATCCAGACACTGGGAATTCAAGTATGTGTCACCGAATTCCGCAAGAATGAATTGAAGTGAAACTGAACTGGTCTTTTTTGTCTTTAATTCTGTTTTGCGTTTCACACTGGGAATGAAGTATTGCTCCGACTTTATTGTTTCAATAAATACCCTAAATATACAGGAATAACTTGCTCCCTCTGTCCCTTGCCTCCTTCTGCACATCCGCTAAAATGTTATACCTAACATTTTAATTTCTACGGGAGCTAAGAAAATAGAGACCCTTCTTTGTTTATTTACTTTTTTTTTTTAATTTTGTAGGTTTTTTTTTCTTTTAAAATCTTTCTTCCGGGACATTTTTTTAAACGTCTGCAAATGAAATTCCTTGCACATGTAACTCTACGCAGCAAGCCAGGCACAATAAGGCCCCCACCACCATTTGAAAACGTTCTCGGTAACGCGGGGAATATAAATGATAATTGTCTCCCAACCGGGTGCAGAGACGGACGTCGTGAAGTAATGCATCACGTTGCTTAATTATTTTCGTTGGTGATATATTTACTTGTAAAACATATTAGGGATGCATTTTAGGAAGCTGGCGGCAGATTGGTGAGAGGGGAATATGTAATACAACAGCAATTTGTACTTGAAAATGTATGTGCCAACAGCTTTTGGACGGTAAATGAAGGTAATAAATAACACGAACACACACACCTACGCACCCGCTCTTCCGCACGCTCCGAGGCCACCCTACCCGGCGGAGGGACGGAGGGACGGGGGCGCGGAGGGCTGCGTGGGTGCAGCCGTGGGCAGGCAGGCACACGGGAGGACCGAGGCGGGGGCGGGCGGGCACGCAAATCCCGTGGATGGGGAACCTTTCACGATTCGGAAAAGCGCAACCAGCCCCGTCTCTGTGCCCTGAAGGGCTCCGCACGGCCGCGGCGGGGAGAGCTCCGCCGGGCACCGCCGCCCCCCGCAGCCCCCTCCCCGGGGGTGCCCCGGTGAGAAAGGCACGGAGCTCCCGGCCTTTACTCACCTGACCAAGCCACTCGCTCCCGGGGGGGGACGTTTCCCGAGTGGGGCCTCCAGCCGGGCCCCGGGAGAAGGCAGCGGGTCCGGGAGGAGCAGCCGGCCCCGCAGGACCGGGCGCGGAGCCGCCCCACGCCGGGGTGTCCGGTGGAGCTCCACCGCGGGCCCACTCCTGCTCCCCCGCCGGGGCTCTCCGCTGCAGGGCCAGGAAACACGACCTGCTCCTCCTGCTGAAGCCTGCGAAAGCCTCGACGCTGACTTAGGCGATAGCAGTGGTTCGATCCAAAATGTTACCTTAATCCTGCCAGCGATCGCGAATCAAACGCTCCCGTTTTTACCCTGTGAAATATATATGCGGCAGAGCTATTTGAACAGCAGTGGGAGTTTAGATTCAGTAATCCACGGTCAGTCTAGAAACGCTTAGCAGATTTGAACGGTAGGTAGTTCAGTGTGAAAACATAATCTTCAAACACTAGCTCCGGTAAAAGTTACCTTAAAACAAAACAAAAAAAACCCCAACTGTTACTTTACTGATGTCGGCCATATTCTCGTTGTGGGTTTCTTTCAAGGAGCCCCTGAGTTATATCGCTCTGGGGCACGGGGTGAAAATAGGAGATCCTGCCTAAGATACACAGGACTCGAATCCCGCCTATCACCCTCATCTCCGACCTGCAACACATGTAATTTGCGGCACGGCTCATGCCATAATTATGCAGGTTGCGAAATATAACGGAATAAATAGAATTATTCACTCGGAGCGTGAACAAGTGCAACGCACAAGTGGTTTTCTCCAGGCAGTTTAAATCCTTCACGGAGAGCCTTGCAATGGGACGGAGGAAAGGCGGCTGCCCGGTGCCTCCCGCCGAGGCAGACCGGTAGGTGTCTGCTTGCAGGCGGCAGCCACGGGCGGTGGGAGACCTGTCCCCGCAGCCCCCGGCCCCCGCCCAGGGTGTAGCAGGGAGGGGCGGCTATCGGCGGCCCCGCAGCCCCCGCACAGCAGCGCGGGGGTTTGCTGCCTGCTCCAGCTACCCTGAAAATCCGCCCGAGGCCGGGCAGGCCGCGGGGATCCTGCGGGGAAGGGGCACGGTGAAGGCTGCCGGCTCCCCAGCGGCTGGGGTCCCACCCGGCTCCCCTCGCCCGTGGGTAGACCAAGACACGGCCCGCTGGGCGACGGGTTATTTCCCCCTCGGGAGATGTTGCACCCGTGGGTCTTTGCCCGTTGTCCTTGACGTAGGGGCTGTCCCCCGTCACCTCACAGGGACACGCTGCCACCCCAAAGCACAGCCCAACCTCACGGCCTGGAAACCGGCTGCCACTTAAATACCTCTCCCCGGCTATTTTCGCTAGCGGGACGAGGGAAATCTCGCTCAGAAAGTCCCTGTCTGGCCTCCGGAGGGATGCAGCCGGTATTCCCACGCTCCGACGCCGCGGGTTACACGCGGCCTGAGAAATCACAGCGCTCCGCGGCCCCGAGAGCGGCGAGCGGGAACGCTAAAATCCCGCACGGAGTGCAAAGCCCCCGGCCCGACAGCCTCCCGGAAAACAGATCCCGCTTCTGCAGGTACTTTTCATGTAAGTTATTGCACGAATGTGTTACAGTCAGATCTGAGGCTCGGAAAGCGCTCTGCGCTGATCCCTGCGGAGGTGGGTCCTTTTGAATTTTAGAAATGTAAGGCTAGAAGCGCACAGCTAGGGCGGTAAGTGATACCCTCTAAATGCACCGTAAAGGTCCCCCAATAGCTCTAATTAGAGCTGCAGACCACCGCGGGAGACAGGCGGCGAAAGGAAACCTCTCTTTGTGCCCGACCGAACTCGCCCGCCACTCGCAACACCGGCCGGCCGGCGGCTCCTCGCACCGCACCTGCAACCCCATGCCCGGGCACCGGCATCCCCCGGCCCGGGCACCGGCTGAACGCCGATTTTCACCCTCGGCCCAGCTCCGACGGTGTCCTGCCACCTCCAGAGAGAGAGTAGAGCACGACCTGCCGCGCGCTTTGCCTCGCAAGCTCAGGCGTAATATATACATAGACACACATACATATATATATGAGGCTATGCGGAGGTTGGCGCGGCGGCGCGGGTCCCACGCGTGTGCGCGGCCGCCCGCGGGGAGGGAGGACGCCGCCAGGTGCTGGCGCGCCCCGGCGTCGGCCACCAGGTGGCGCTGTCGGCCCGCGGATGCCGCCGGCGCGAGGAGCTGTCAAAAGTCAAGGTCACAAATCGGCTCTTTTTTCTTTCTTTCTTTTTTTTCTTCCCCCCTCAAGGTCAAGGTTTCAGGCCTTCCCTGTCCTGTCATCGCCCCGCCGGCCCCCCACCTTCCCGCCGAGGCACGGCTAGGCTGGGCAGCCTGTGTCCCCCCCCCGCCCAGGGACCGGCCGCCGGGCTCCATTTCCCGGTGTGGGCCGCAGCGCTGCACTGGCATCATCCTGCTTTTCCTCCCCCCTGGCCCCCAGCCCCGCTGCAAAACCACTGTTTAACATTACAGAAACATTTATAGTTTAGGAACGCTGGTTATCAGGCGTGCCTGCCCCCAGATAAACACCATCCAGAAAAAAAAGCCCAAACCCACCATATATACATAAGCTATGTAACGGAAGACCATGGTATTATGATTATAAGGCAGATACATTATATTTTTCTTATGAAATACACATAGGTATGGAAAAATAAAGAGTATTCCTTGCAGGTTTTATTACAGTGACTATTTTATTAACAGTATTAATACTACTATACCTATCTACACGTCTTGGGTTTTCGTTTTTCAGTAGAAATATTAAAAAAAATGAGGGTGCACAAGTACATTTTCACAGTGCGCTGAATTTTTTTTTTATTATTTACAAGATAGCTTCTTATAGTGAATAAAAACAAAATAATGTGCTGGTTGAAATAACTGATTGGATTAAAGGTGCTGTAAAAAGAATCCCTAAACGTTCTACTGCGGCCTCATAACAGACAATAAACAAGGAGAAACGACTAATTACTTATAGATCAAAATATAGATTATATAAATCAAAATACTTCTGGGGAAAAACGTATTTCATTTCAAAGTTCTTGGAAATTTTTTTCCAGAAAGGTGGGGGTTTTTTTCCCTACTGTAAAGAAATGCCAATGTTCACGTTTTTTGTATCCACCCAGAGTCAAATATTAAAAAATTTCCGGGGACTTAGAATATTAATTCTTGAAGATTATTTGAGGTTTAAAACAGGCAGAGTCCTTTAAAAAGTATGTATTGTACGGTCTGCAGGAGAAAAAATAAACAACAACAACAACAAAAAACCCAATTCAGATGACAAGAAATCATCTGTTGAAAATAAAAAATAAAACCAAAAGACATCTCCAAGCAAATATTTTCCTTTCTATCCCCCCCTAGTTTGCGATGTTTTAAATCTGCTATCAAGATAGATCCTCCACAGAGCTTCCTTCATTACTGATGTCTCTGAAATCCTTATTCAGTACCTTCGAGGTTTATTATTACTTTTTGACACTAAATGCATTGCTTAAAAACATACAGTAACTGTACTTTTTTTTTCACTATGGTTTACCTGAGCAGTCATTCAACATACAGTTTGGATTGCAATGGAAGAAAATCAGCTTATGTGTCCACATCGACCTCCTCACGTTAACCAGCTCTCGCATCGTGGCCACGAAGAGTCTTCTCGGACAGTGAGGTCGTAGAAGCACTTATAAGTATCTCAGAAAATCGCGTGTCTTAATTGAAAGTGTATCTCTCGGGGCTGGGCGTGGGGGCTTTACAGTCTGTCAGTGATACTGGCTGGCTGCTTGGGATTTCAGGAGAACTGTCAGTTTCAACCATTTTGCTACAGCAATATTTAAAAAAAAAAAAAAAAAAAGAAAAAAAAGAGAAAGCTATAATTCCAAAGATACAGATCTCTTGATCTGAAAGAAGAGGTTCATTGTCTTTTCTCTTTTTAATTATTATTAATAATTATTTTAATCTGAACACGGGGAAAAAAAGTTCAGAAACTTTTGAGTTGCTGCTTCTCCATTTTTAATCCATTAACTGGTAGTCTTCAATTTGTTGATCACTTTTTTCTCTTTGACCCTTCTGTTTTGGAACCAGATTGTGACCTGTCTCTCTGACAGATTTGTAGTCGCCGATATCCTCCTCCGTTTGTCTTTGGTTATGAATTTATTTGTAGCGTATTCCCTTTCGAGTTCTTTTAACTGGACCTTTGTGTAAGGCACTCGTTTCTTCCTCCCACGTCTGTACGAGTTCGCATCGGAGGGATGTGAAACGACGTCTGGAACAGAAAAACCATGCAGGCAAGCGTTAGAAAATCGCTCGAACCGCTTAGGACATCTTCAAGTGGTACAGGGGTTGGCGTTACAGCGCGCTCCTCCGCCTGCCCCGCTCCAGCTTAGCTACTGAAGCCCGGCTCAGCATTTGGGATTCCTCCTTCCCGGCCGCCGCAGACAGCTTTTAGGCAGGGAAAGGCTCGCTTCTGTCAGACAGACAAACAGTAACAACAAACCCCACGGAGCCCGGCGAGGGACTCCGGGGAGGAATCGCGCGGGGCTGCAGCGATTTACCCGGCCTGCGTGCTCCGGCGTTTAGGGAAAATAATGCCGCGGCCCTTCCCGCCGCCCTTTTCAGCTGTTTCCTCTCCCGGTGCCGGCGGCGGGGCCGGGCGGGTGAGGCGGGATGCGCCGGCGGGGGGCGGGGGGCGGCACCGGGACATGTGCGGGCCGGGGCTGGATGGGACCGGGGACCGCGGGCGTGGGCAGGGAAGGGTCAGCCCGGGGGTGATCCCGGAGCCCTGCCGGCGGGACACTCGGGAGGGGCGAGCGGGGGAGGAGGCGGAGGGGTGGGGGTGGGGGGGGTGGGGTGGGGGGCCGGGGTAGCCATGCAGGTGTATTACCCGGGAGGGTGGATTTCCAGAGGTGAGGCGGCTGGCTCTGCTCCTTGGGGCAGTACACTTGCCCGTTCCACCCGTTGGTGATGGCCCAAGGCTGGTAGCTGTCCATGGGGAGCAGGGGGTCGTGGCGCGGCTCGCCGGGGCCGCCGATGGCGGGCACCACGGGCATATCCAGGTAGCCGGGCACCGGCTGGTAGGGCCCGGCGGCGTAGCCCTGGTAGAAGGCGAACTCCTTGGCCCGCGACGTGAACTCCTCGCCGGAGACGGAGGTGTCCATGTACTTGTCGGCGAAGGTGGAGGCAGGTTGGGCGCAGGACTTGATGGCGTTGTGGTGGGTCATGCGGCAGGGGTAGTAACCGCTGCCGAAGTAGCCGTAGGGCAGCGCGGCGCCGGAGGAGCTCTGCACGGCGGCCGAGCAGGGGCTGCACTGCTTGACAGCGGGCTCGGCCATGCCGGCGGCGGGGGCCTCGCTGGAGGTGTAGGCGGCGGCGCTGGGGGCGGCCAGGGGCGCGGGGTGAGCCATCAGGTTGCGGCAGGGGTTGGCCGCCGCCGCCGCCGCGAAGTTGCTGCCGGCGTGAAACCCGTCCATGTTCTTATTGATCTCATCCAGGCTGTTGTCGTAGAGGAACATGACGGGCTCGATCCAGCGGGGGTGGAGGAGCACGGAGGCTGTCATAGCCCGCTCCGCATTGAGACTAGTGGCTCTTTTTTAAAAGCCCCAAAGACTGAAAAAAGAGATACTCAATCTCCGGGACTTGACCAAGGCTGACGCGCCAGTGTCGCGCCAGGCCGGCCCTCATTGGGCCGCCCGCCCCCACGTGATATGCAAAGCAGCTGATAAACATCTGAAGGAATAAAGTGGAGATAATTAAATAACGCAATCGCCGCGCGGGGCCGGGTCCCGGCCCGGGGGCGCGGGCACGGGCGCGGGCACGGCGCGGTCCTGCCGCCGCGGGGGGGGCGGGGGGGCCCTCCTTCCCTTCTTCCCTCCCTCCTTCCCTCCTCCCTCCTTCCTCCCTCCGGCCCTCCCTCCCCTCGCCACCGAGGCGTGAGCATTTTGGCCCCCGTTGTTGCCGCGGCGAGTCCCCCGAGGTGCGGGGCTCCCCCCGCGCACCCCGCCTCATTTTCCTCGGGCCCTCCCCGCCCCGAGGGCCGCGGAAGACCCGGAGGCCTCCCCTCACCTCCCCGGGGGGGGGGGGGGGGAACGAGCCGCACCCCTTCGACCCCCTTCCTGCCCCGGCCTGAACCGCCGCCTCTCCCCGGGGAGCGTTGGCGGGGCCCCGGCCGGCTGATGGCGCGGGGAGCCGGCCGCCGCCAGCGGGCGGAGGAGCCTTCCCCGGGCCGCACGCCGGGCCAGATAAGGCTCCCGAAGCGAAGCCTCCCGGGGACCTTTCTGGGTGTTTTCCTCCTTCCTTCCTTCCTTCCCGCCCGTCGAAAGCCCAAGACCCATCTCGCTCCTTTCGCCACAAAGCCTCAGACGTCAGATAAGAGGAACGGACCAGGAAATCCCGATTTTATTTATTATTATCTTTTAGGATGGGCTCGGGGAGCGGGAGGGTTAACTGGATCTCCATCGCGATTCCGCTGTATTATTTGCTGCTGTAATAATAAAAACCGGGGCCTACAATCCGGCTTGCATCTTTTTTGTCTGTAAAATAGCACGTCGGCTTGTAGAGTGTGCCCACGGACCCACGGTGCTTTTTTTTTTTTGTGCTGGGAAAAAATGGTTTATTGGCTGAAAATATTTTTTTTATTTTGAAGGCCGTACCTCTCCGCAAGCGAAAGCTGTATATATTTAAAAACCCAATTGCATTCCCTTTTCATGATAAATGTTATAATTTTTCATAGGGCAAAATAATTTCCATTTTTAATATTTCCCGCACCTCCCACCAGTGCGGATGCGTTTCCCCCAGCATTCAGTTATTTGCTCACAACCTTGAACTCAAAACGCTCCATCACTGAGCTATCAATAAACTTGACCTAAAGCAGCGTCCGTCTCATCGTTAACAGCCCTCAGCCCTCACGCGTGTGGACAAAACAGCCCCAAATACTCCCATCCTGAAAACTTTTTTTTTTTTTTCTTTTTGCAATCTCAAGTTGCTTTGTTTTGCGCCTGACAGCTCGGCGTATTTATTATCCTATTGTGCTTCCCATTGACGTTGTAGCATTGTTTTGCCCGCATGGCTACAAGCGCGGAGCGGTCCCGGGACGTACATTGTTACCGAGCAGGCTTTTCCTTGCCTAGCGCAGAGCTGCCAGCCATGAGAAATAGCCCTTTGGCGCCCAAGGATTTTTTTTCAAGGTGCTTTTTCCGTGCGATGGGTTGGGATACCTGAAGTCGCTGTCACTCGCCTGCTAATTCGGCCGCTTGTTTTCCTTCATTGTAGCCAATAAATTTTGACTTCGCATACTCTTTTCCGCATTCTTCCTCATGACCAAAAGCAAATATTTATTCCCCGCATATTTTTCCTCTTCTTTCAGGCACCAGTTTTGAAACCTGTGGATTCCCCCGGCCAAACATTGCTTGACTGGCATGAATTGGGTCGGTTTGTTTCCCTCTGGTTTCTCGAGGCTGCTCCTGAAAATCGAGTTGCAGCGGGGCGGGGGGCGGGAGAGGGGGGGCGAGAAGGGGGAAGGGAAGGCAGCTCTATGGGGCAGCGCTGTTTTACATACGGGTTAGACACGGCTAGAGGCCAAGGTCAAGTTGAAAGTTGCAGCCTAGCCAATGTGAGAACTGTCATTCACAGCCCGAAGATCTGTCTGATTTGTTAAAAAGCGGGTAGCCATGAGAACACTAATCTCCCCAGCTCGCCCCTCCACCCCCCCAGCCCGCCCCCCTCTCCACACTCTCCGTCAGCCGCGGAGCTTTTCTCGCTTATCTGCCTCTGCTTTTCAAGCCCCTTTCCATCAGGAGGGAGAAGGCATGTGAAACCGTAGCTCTCAGCCCCGGTGCAAACTGTACAAGTGGTGGAGGGTTGGGGAGGGGGAGCAAAAGGCATCCGGTCTGCTGAGTTTTGGTGGTTGGGGTTTTTTTTGTTTTGTTTACCCACTTGGGGCTGTTCCGGCCCTGTGTGCGAAAGGGAGAAGGGAGATTAGATTAAAGAGCTCTCTCTTCTCCCTTCTCTGCATCTTTCCCTCCCTCTAGAGCTGTATTTAATCATTAGGGAAGAGGGCCGTGCTTTCCACTGCTGGTAAGAGCAGTGATACAACCGTCCCCTTCCCCTATTTGCCATGACGTGGGTGGGAGTCAGGGAATGGGACCGTTTCCTCAAAATAGGCAAAACGGCATCTGCAGGGTGCGTATGCAGCACCAGAAAAATCGTTATTGTAGGTCACGGACACGGACCTCTACGCCTTTGTTTTGCTTTCCGAATTTGACTGATTTGTAGTGATTTATTGACACCGATAGAGGAGAAAAACCTCGTCAGCTATTTTAGATTCCACCACCACCACCACCAAATTTTCGTTCCCCAGCTATCATTCCTTCCTGCCTCAATGGGTATCTGCCATTAAATATTAGAAAGGAACTGTGAGGGCTGAAGGTATCGAGCAGAACAGATGTTCTTCGAAAATCATGGACCCTGTAATGAACACCAGGGATAAAAATACGCCGAGCCTACCCCCCCCGCCCCCCCGCCCCCCGCCTTCCACATACACCATTCCCTACCAATTGTCGAAGAGCTTTTATTTTTTGCAACATAAGCTTGGGATGCACTGGGTAAATTAACCAAAACTATGAGAAAGTTTACTTGAAGCCACTGATCGATTTGGCCATGCTCTACAAGTGCTTCATTTTGGAAAATTAACTTGATAATTAAATGCTTCCATGCATGCGAACGACAGACCAACTGAAGCTTCCTCCAAAAATATTTTTTCTTTCTTTTCGAGCGAAATAAAGTTGGGATACAGAAAACACAAGTATATGATAGAGTCTCCGCATTTTCCAAGAGATTTGATGCAAACCTCCGACCTGCTTTGCATTTATATAGCGTGTAAAACACCTTGGAGAGAAATGTATCTGTTAAATCTTTTCCTCTAAAACGAGTATTAATTCCTTAGGAAGCAAGAGGATGAACAACCATAATCAGCAGAAGGATTTTAAAAGGTGCTGAATCCTTGCAGACCCAGGGGATTTCTAACTAATTTTCCTATTCGGCAGCAGTCACCCCTCGCGGTGCGCGGCCGTGCCCATCTCAGGTATTACAAAAAGCTTTAGTGGCATTTTCGTCCCTTGGCTGCGCTGAGAGCGGTCAGATGCTTTTAAGGCACTTCGCAGGTGTAACCAAGGGCAGAATTTGACCCTTACAAGTGCTTTGAACCAAGTCACTGTGTGCTGCTGACGCTATGAAGTCAAAGACAGTTGTGCCATAGTGAGAACCGTAGGATTTTGGCCTTAAACGAGAAAATATAAGTTATTTGCAATTTTCCCCACGTGATAGGAATATGGCCACTCATTTTCCTAAAGAGGCCTTAAATTTTCGCTTTTCTTAGAAAAACCAAAAATCCTTTCAGCTGAATGTCAGGTTTGCAAATACGGAGTTTGTCGGCAGAGTATGTAGAAGGCGCTTTTTTTTTTTCCTTTCTTTTTTTTTTCCTTTTTTTTTTTTTTTTTTTTTTTCCCCCAAGCCAGCCTTTGTGTGATAACCCAAACACACACGCACCCTCTGGAACCCTGCCGCGGGAATGCCCGACTGAGGGGAACTCTGATTTCTTGTAGGAGAATCACAGTCGTACGAATACAGACGAAAAACCGTCGCCCAAAGAAATTCACTCTTACTTTTCCATTCACTCCTTAGAGCTAATTAATGAGCGTGAAGGAAAAAAAAATAGTCGTGGCTGATTGTTGGAAATATATGTTGGACACAGAGTTAAACCCCTCTAAACCCGCTAAAAGATCTTGGCTGATAATGCAGGGGTTAGAGGGTGATCTTAGTTACTAATAATAATCTCCGCCCTGCAGAGCCCAGGAGTCTTGGAAGACGCGGGAGTAAAGTGATAGCAGGGGCGAGAGCCTTAATCGAATTTGATTTTCATGAGCAAATGAAATTTACCTGCCAGAAGGTTAATTTGGAGCAGTACTGTCACCGCTGTTTTCTTCCACAATTTCTAAAGCATCAAGGGCTGAGATAAACATTCCTGAGTCCGTTTTAAAGACACTTTGTATTTCAGGATATTCATGTGTTTCTAATGGAAGTAAGCAGCTTTACGAGCGGGGTTCGCAGGACATCTTAACTCTCTCCCTCCCACTGCGTGCTGGGGGGGGCTGAGATAATTACAAAATAAGAAGAATTTGTAAAAGCAAATGCAGAAATGGAAAAGTCCGAGAAGATTTGCGAAGAGCTTAATGCTGCGTTTCTCAGGTAGAAAAGTCGTCCTAAAAATCCTCAGGCGCACACTAGATACAGACCTACCTATTTCAGTCCACCCGAACTTTCGAACTGCCACCTTCTATAAATAAGGTGTGCTCGAAAATAATGTCATGCTTTCACCCGAAGTGTGGGACACGGACTAATCTTCACGGAGCGAGGTCTCAAAAGATCGCTTCACTCTGTATTATTTTTTCCTGTTTCAGCTGTAGAAAACACGCTGAAGGTATTTCATGTGATTAAAGTGAAAATGAGAATACTCTTTATCTCTGTCTCACGGACAAGGTCTCTTTTCTGATTTTTGTTTTGTGTTTTACATTTTTTTCTTGTAATATTTTCACAAGCGTATTTCCAGAGGGGGGGTGTGCGATAACTTTCTGTTTATATTTGGCGGGTGAAAGCAACAGAAGCCTGGCGTTTCGTGCTGGTAGTCAGCAGAAAATATTTTGCTTAAATTGCCGTGTACGTGCAGCGATGAAGAGAAGCCCTTGCAGGCTGTCAGCCGCGAGCTGCTTGAATGCGGTGATAAAGCCCCCCCCTACAATTTAAATTATTTTTGCCGTGCAAACTGAGACGGATTTCTTCGCAATTAGCTCTGCTCGCTCGCACAAAGAGAGCCGAGAACGTTTTTATTTTACTGTTAGTAAATTCTGATAAGCAAGGGGGCCAAGGCTGGCCGTGCAGATGTCCACTGCAGTAGTTTATTAGGTCGGTTACATCTTCCAGCTAAAAAGGTTCTACTATAAACGTGTAGTAGCAACAGACAACAAAATAATACTCAAGTTAATCTTCCTTGGTTTTGTTGGGCTTACCCTCCGATTTTCAGAGTTTAGCGTTTTGAGGGTAAATTTATTTTTCACCTTATCTACTGGTAGGTCACAGTTTTTGAAAAAGAAAATAACGGCAGGGTACAGTGAGCTGCAATGGCATATCCTCTCGATTTCTGCTGGGAGCTTGTAATAATTGCTACCACATGATCACATGGTGTATTGTTGCAGCCTGATTACAATTAAACTTATCCCTCCACCTTTTTCATTAGGGGGAAAAAAAAAAGTTCTTCCTGAGCTTCGGGCCCACTTTGTGCTGTTTGATTTCCCTTTGAAACGCTGCCGGAGAGATGCCGAAGTAGATCTTTCCTTTACAATGCGGGAGAAAGCGTTTCCACAAAGCCCTTCTCACCATAACTTGCCTGTAATGGCGTGACATTTACACAGCGTCCGACCAGGAGGGCTCAGGGGCAGGAGTGGACGTTCCTGCTCTCTGCAAGAAGTTGCAGGGTCTTTTTGTCTTTTTTTTTTTTTCTCCCCCAAAGCTGTGTCTTCATCTAGGGAAACAATAGGGCTCTCAGTGCTTAAGACGCCTGTGCGCAGTATCTAGAGAAAGAAAGGGGAGAGAAAAAAAAAATAATACAGGAAACATTGGACATGTTTGCCTTTACTGGAAGACAGCTGTTGAAGTACATTCTCCAAGAGGATTTTTTGGTTCCCTTTTCAGAAGTGGTTTTAGTGATTAAAACATTGCCTTGATGGACGCAGTTTAATGTCTGGGTCTGTCTAACAGCTCTTTTTCCTCACTTTTCCAGCCCTTTGCTTAGATGAGATTGTACATAGCTGGGGCTCTAATCGCTGCTGTCTGAAGAAGTATCTTAAGAGATATGGGGACTCACCGCACTGACGGGAAGGGAGGGTGACTCTGGCTAGAAGTTACCTGAGCCACGAGTGGAGATCTTCCCCGCGGAGAGGGAAAAAACAACAACAAAAACCCCAAACCACGCTGCATCTGGCAAGCCCCAGCAACTCTGTCAAGGTGGTGCAGGGGTGGGGGGGCGGGACTAGCCCCGTGAGGGCTATCCCATGCCCCGCTGGCTCCTCCGGCGGGCTGGGCGGCTGCGGGGCTGGCGCGGCGCCCGCGGGGCTCGCCCTGCCCGCTTCCCTGCCCGTCCTGCCTGTCCGCTTCCCTGCCTGACCTGCCTGCTTCCCTGCCCGCCTGCCGCCCGGCCGGGTGCTGGGCTACCGTCCCGCAGGCCCGGGCTAGCCCTCTCACGCCCGCTCGGCAGCCACCCCGAGGCAACACCTGTGCCGGGCGACCCGACCGGGCTGCCGGCTCCTACCCACGGGCCGGCCCGCCGCCCCGCCTCGGGACCTTCCCACGGCTCCTTCCAACCCCCGCGGCACGGACGGGGCTCGCTTTTGGGTGGGTTTTCTTCCCTTGGCCCGTTTCATCTGGCACACTCTACTCCGCGGGCGCAGAGAGGGGCTATTGCCGGCAGCGGGTGAGAAGGGAGGTGCGTGGCCATGGGGAAGCGCGCACCCACGCAGGCAGCCGGGCGCGCACACCTGAAACGAGTCCTGTGTCCCCTCGGCCTGGCTGGTGGGTGTGTGCGTGACCACACACGTGCCTCTCGCCTTGCGGCACGTTACATTCATCCCTCTGCCGAGAGTCGTGCTGGAGCCAGGAGGGGAGTGGGGGACCCCTTGGTCCCGGGATGGGGTTCCCATCAGTCCTTCTCCACCCCTAGGAGCGTCCCACTTCTGGCTTCTCCTCGTGTGGGTGGGACCCCGCGGGGACAGCCTTGGGGACATGCTCCGCGAGGAGTAAAGAACCATCTGCACAGAGCTGTGCTCAGTTTCGGGCAGAAAAAGCCAGCTGGCTTCGGCTGAGTCCCCAGCACTGCTTAAATGCCCTTCGACCATGTCGTGGGCTCTCCCAGTACCAACCACCTCCCAGCAGAAAGTTACTCGATACGGTGATATGATCCCGTGTTCTCCAATTAGCTTTACATTTCACTAAGCACATGCATTTCTGTTAAAAGTTTATTTAGCAAAAAAAAACAAACCAAAAAGCCCCCCAAAAAAGAGGGGGAAAAACCCACCAAACAAAAAACCGAACAACAAACCAACAGTGAGCCCGGGGTCTAGAAAATGATTTCTAGCGCCTACAGTACATTTCTCAGGTATATATAATACATGCTGTCTTTAATAACAGGAGACATTTGCTACTCTTCATGTTAGATGGAACTAATGTCTCTCTACTCATACCGTGAACACATTCTCTAAACAGGAATTATACAGTATTTTCCTTTAAACATAACACCAGCCAAATGCAGACTAGCTGATAACTTGCATCTCTGGGTGAGTGTATTATTCTCTTTATTTTTGCTGAATCATGAATTTTTCCAAAGCTTATTGTATTTTATGTCTTCTTTAGATAAGCGGTTACATATGTGGCCCTGTTGAAGGCTAAATCCCATCCTTACATACACGACAGCTGACTTCCAAGATGTTATTTACTCTGGAATCAGCTTAAAGCGTTGCGTTTGAGGCTCGGGGCCCATCAGGAAAAGCGGGAGTGGAGTTGGTCCCTCATAAACCCGCACACAGCGCACTCCAGCAGTGCCCATCTGCCCATGCCTTAGTTAGATCTTCTCATCTGGAGCACGGACTCCATCAGCCTGAGCACATCGGGTTGGGGTCCGTGAGGATGGAGGTTGCCCACACCACCGGCACAGCCTGGCACACTGTGCCCCCACACCCACGCAGGGAGTCAATGTGGGGGCATAGACTCTCCCATCCTCTCCAGGGCCAGAGGGACGGAGGACGGCCTCAGCCCAGCAAAAGCAGTCCTGTGGCAGTGCTGGCAGCCTTCTGAGACATACCCGGGGAGAAGGAGCCGGGCTGGTGCCAAGGGGCTGGAGCGGAGCTGAGGGCACACGCCAAGGTTCCCACGCTCCGAAGACAATTCGCAAAGTCCCGGGAGCCAAAGTATATTTAGTCCAATAATGGCACAGAGAAAAGGGAGTGGTTTCATAGCAACCCCTCTGACATGCAAAATAATGAACGGCTGAACAATAAAGGTTAGTCTCTAGTCAGGCATGCCCCCTGGTCTTCCAGCCCAGATACCTAAAGGAAGAAATTCCCCTGCCCCCTTGCACGCAACCCGAGGCCGCTTTCCTGCAGATGTAGCTGCCCTGGTGCCAGCGAGCGAGTGTCCTCACTCGGAGCCGCTTCCTTCCCATTGTGGGGAAGATACTCGCTGCCTGCCAGTAATTACCAATTGTCATCCACTTTCACAAGACCATATTTCTTCGCAATTTCTCTTGCCGAGCGTGGGGACTATGTCAAATCATCTGTCATCTCCCGGCGCAGCCCGCCGCCCCCCGCCCCCCCCCCCCCCCCAAAAGAAACAAAAGAAAAGGAGAAGAAGAAAAAAAGCCCAGCTGGATTTAACATAAAGCTACAACTCGTAGGTCATGTTGCAAAGGAAACATAAAGGCTGGTGTGCCTTTGCTCAGCAGAAGTATCCATATCCGCCGGACGCCGGTTCTCGCTGTTCTCAGGTCAACAAATTCTCAGCCCAGAGTCTCTACCTGGAGAAGTCCAGCTCGCTGTTTGGGTCTGAAACCTGTGTGTGCAGCCATGAGAAGCCGGCCAGGTCGAGCGTGTCAGGCCAGAGGTGTAGGGGCACGGCGGCTGCTCCGGCGGGGCTGGGGGGAGCCCCCGGAGAAGCCGGGGGGAGCCCCCGGAGGAGCTGGGGCACGTCCCGCAGCCCCGGCCCGGGAGCCCACCTGCTGCCAGGGGAACACTCCGCTCCCGCTCCCACAAACCGTCAGGAAGTTTTACCCACAAGGAATAATTCCTCTGTGAGGTGATGAAGGCACCAACAGACACGTCATCACCACTTTGGGTGATGTAAATGTTTGGCAAATGAAGGAGAGGGAGCTTGTCTGACCTATTAATTTTAGCGGGAGGCTGGAGGGAGGGGGGCTACGATCCTGTGACTACCCCGGGGGTCACTAAAAGAGAGGTCAGAAGTTCGTGCTGAGCTTCCTAGGAAGTTTGGACGCTACATAGCCAATCAAGTAACCGTTATCTCATCATTAGCTTTCAATCAAGTTCTCATCTTCGGTAGGATGGCAAGACCACGGTGAAAGAAAAAATAAAATCCACTTTAGCTGGGAAGGTGACATTATGTATACAACTACCCCAGTCAGAGAATTAAGATTTAAGTTGCATTTATCGGGGGTTTGTGTGTGTCATGGATTGCACTACTTTTATAACAATAACCACAGGATCGAAACCTTAAAAACCGTGAGCAAGAATATCCCAGCTGACATAAAAGTTGCCTATATATAAAACGAGAATCCCATATAACTCCACAGCGGAAATCGGTTAGCAAGTATCTTCTGCCTGTTTGCAAACATCAAATGTTCCTGCCATATGTCCGTTCTTATTTGTATACCAGCTAAGAAACTTGAAACGTATATATGCGATATTAAAACAAAACATGAAAGATTTTCTCAGAAATCTGTGAGAGGGGAATGTAGGTCTGAGGCGGGGGCTAAAGGAAGTAAAAAACCAAGTGATGCTATTGCCAAAAACTTCAATATTGGACAACACAGCTGAAGCTTTTATCACGGTACGAAATTTACAGCCTAATAATTCAAATCTGTGTGCTCGTAGCAAGATGTCTCTTCCCCTTTCTGGGTACCCAAAGGGACGGTTTTGCTTTCCGAGGTGAGGAGCATCCTTACGAGCCAGGGAAGTCTTTGGGAACGGCAGGTGATCGGCAACTTGACAGAAAAGGGAGAGGAAGAGGAAAGAAAACAAGATCTGAGGATACAAAGAGATTTCTGACACCTTGTGTGGAAATTAAAATGTGGCCTCTATAGAAGCCCCTGAAGGAACGAAACGACAAGGAGAACCCTGCCTGGTAAAAAGAAACCTAGAGAAAAACATATAGGCTGGAAAAGCAGTAGTTTGAGTCTTCACAAGGTGGAGGAGATCTCCAAGGCTCCCCCTCCGCCTCCTCATCATCTGGGCAGGTACCAGCTAGGAAGCTGGCAGTGACCTGAACTCCTTGGAAAAAAGAAGAAAGGTGGGACGCGAGGAGACCACCCGTTTTAGAGAATACCCACTCATCTCCCCCAGCTCCCCACAAAATGGGCAGTCACGGCACTGGGTCCCACTGCAGCTGGGAAACGCCTTTCGTGCCCGAGGAGAAGCCACCTGTTAGGCGGGAACAGCCTGGCTGGGACACCCCGTCCCGGCAGGTTCGGTAGTTCAGGTGCCAACACATGTTTAAAAGCTCAAGGTCCACGCCTCCCCCTCCCGTCTCCCACCTTCCCCTCCCGTCTCCCACCTTCCCCGGGTTACTCTGTCCTCTCCCTCAAAACCCGCGGGGTAAATGAGGACATGAATTTCTGCCATGGCACCGGGGAAACCTGGAGCCGAGCTCGCCCCTGTGGTTTAGCCAGCCCCCCTCCTCTCTTTCCTGTCTACCCCTGCCAAGATCTGTAACACGGAAAGGAGCAGAAAGGGTTTCGGGTAAGCTCGGATATCTGCCGTCCCGCCGGGTCGCAGCGCCCCGCATGTCCCGGCTTGCCTCGGGTGGCTCCGCCGGGCGCCGCGGCCGGCTCCCGTCCCCTGCCAGCGATAACCATCAGGGATTTGTAAGGGTAAACAGAGCCCCGGGGGGGGGTGGGGGGAGAGAGGGGGAATATCCTTGCCTGGCTTTCGAGCACCGCCCGTGACAAACAGAGCGAGGCACCGGGCGGAGCAGCACGGCGGGATGCGGGGTCGCCGTCGTGGGGCTGAAGCCGGCGGGGGTGGGGGGGCCGGTCTCACCGGGACAGGACCCGGGCGGGGCCGGGCCGGGCCGGACTGGCACCGGGAGCCTCCAATGGGGGCGAGCGGGGGCCTCTCCCCGCCACCCCCGCCACCCATCCCCGCCCTCCCCGCTCCGCTCCGCGCCGCCGGCGGCGGCTCGGCGGGGCGGCGGCGGCAGCGGCAGCGCTCCGCGGCGGCCGGAGGAGAGGAGAGGAGAGGAGAGGAGAGGAGAGGAGAGGAGAGGAGAGGAGAGGAGAGGAGAGGAGAGGAGAGGAGAGGAGAGGAGAGGAGATGAGCGGTGCGTCAGCGAAGCCGGGGTAAGCGCCTTCCCGCGGGGCTGAGGTTGGGGTGCAATTGCGAGGATTTCCCACTAGATGTCTGCACAGCTAATGATAATTGAAGGCTCTGTCCTTCACCGAGTGTATCCCCCAGAGCCCGACCCTCCGGCCTCTTTGAAGTCTGCCACCCCCTCTAGAAATCAAATCCCTTTCCCCCCTACCACCCCGGTTTTTTCTCCCCTTTGTTTCCTTTTTCTTTAAAGATCGTTCTGGAGCTTAGACTAGAATAAAATACGGGTTTCTCCACAGAGAAAGCTCTCTGGTGTACGACTCATGCTATTGGAATCCTTTTACGACCTTTGATGTGTTTAAATAACACGGTAAAGCTGTGCACACATCTCAGATTAAACTTTAATCATCCCAAGTCAAGGACATCCAGGTGGTAAATGACTTTACTTTGACATTTCTACTTTAGAACAATATATGATCCCTGTCGCGGGTCAGAGAGACGTTCCTAGTCTTCTCACCCTTAGAAGCGCAAATATGCTTTTGCCTACAGAGATTAGAAACTCGTCGCTCTTGTTTCCTTATTAAAAAAAAAAAAAAGAGAGAGAGAGAAGAAAATAAGAGAAAACCAAACCCAAAAATCAAGGCTCCCGGGATTCTAGTACCTACAGACTTCCCACAGAACTGGAAAAACATTCCTTGTTGTTAAGCACCGCTCTGCCTTTCCTGGGTTATGTGTGTGTATAATGATCTATGTTGGAACCTAGACAAATTTTCTTACCTCTGTGTGTGTGTGCATATATACATGTGCATATAAAATAAAACAAAAAAAATTAAATTTTCAAGGTTTTCTTTCGAGCTCCGATAACGATTTTGAACACCTGAATGTTTCCTCATGAGGAATCTCCTCCTGCGGAAAGCCATGCTGTAGTTGATTGCTTTAAGAAAAAAAAAAAATCCCCTCCAGACTTTTTCTCTGGTCCCGGTGTGGTGCGAGCAACCCCTACGAGCCCAAAGTGAGCTTGGTTCCTCAGGAACAACAACAAAAAAAACTAACAAAGAATGTAAGTATATTTAAGAGAAATCTGGAAGTCTTTATTTGCTCTGCTGCTAGCACCTGGTTTTAAATCAGACAACTTTGGGTTAACACGTACAAAAGAGAGGGATTGGTGGGCCTTTTTATTGTCAATCAAAATTAGTGGCAACTAAATTTTGCGTTGGTTTTTTACCGATGGATCCCTGCTCAGCCTCAGCTTATGCTTGTCTTGGAAGCTGTGGAGCGCAGGGAGCTAAAGCCAAGCTTTTCACATGGAGTTTTAGGTCCTGGAATCAGTTATAGGAAAGGCCTAAGCATGGGAAATCCCATCCTCCTTTTTTATTCTTCTTCGTCTCCACTTTCACCCACCGAGACTTTTCACTCGCTCCAAAGAAAATTAAAATACGATTAAATATGGGATAAATTTTAAGGCAAATTAGCAGTGGGGAGGCGGGCTCGGGCAGCTCGCTTTGAGGAGAGTGGTTAGAGATAGACGGGTCCAGGTAGGCAACGCAGTCTACCGGGGGAATGGGTGAGATTTCGGCTCCACTCGGGCGTGGGGACAAGTTCCATCCCTCGGGAACAAAGTACTCGAGACCTTTACAGCACAAAAAGGAGAGTGAATGGACAGTCAGCCCTGGAGGGACGGCAGGAGGGAACCGAAAAGACTATCGACGGCTTCCTTCTGGGGTCTGCCCCAGCCCCACCGACGATGGAAGGTGCCACGGCTCCCCGTGGGAGGAACGGCAGAGCTGGGGGGGCTGGGGGGTGGAGAGGGGTAACGCTGCGGGGGCAGAGAGCTGGGGCAATGCACGGACCCTGCCGCACGCCTGAGACTTTACATTACAAGAAGTTTGGAGGTACTGAGTGAGCAAGAAGCAACTTCGCAAAATTTCTCGTGATTTCGTGAATTGCAGGAGTGAAAAGCTCTGCCTCCCGCTCGCTCCCGGCCGCTGGTTACATGTCTGGGCTGTGCCGGGCGGCGTTATTGCCTTATACACGGTTGCTATCGAGCGGAGATAAATCTGAGCGAAGGAGGCACAGTCGCCATCATCGCGACTCCCCGAAAGACAAAAGGCTGTTCTTTCTTTCTTCCCCCCTTCTCAAATCCCCGAGTGTAATTATTTATCTATCCACTTTTCCTCCGCTTCTAATTATGAACTCAAGATGTTTAATGCTGGAAAAATACACCAGTTGTTTTATACCCGGACAGAGCCTTTACTTGTGAAACTCACTTCTAAAAAAAAAAAAATAAAAAATCTGGAAATAATTAACTCGTACAGTTGAGAACATTATGTTGCTTATACTGTAAACGTGTCCTTACACCTTTACAAGACGTTACAGAGGACTTACTCAACTAATTGAAACTGTTATATAGTGGCGTTATGTATTCAACATACTTGTTACATTTCATCTTTATGGACTTAGAGTTTTATTCCTTTCACAGTCTTTTTTTTTTTTTTTTTTTTCCCCAGCAGCCGGTCGTTTAATCTGCAAGAAGGAGAGATACTCGAAAAGCTTTGAAAACAGAAGCACTTTAGTGTTATTTTCTCTATAGCAGGGTGAGACGAATCACACCATCACAGATAGACTAGTGGAAAAGGAGCTAGCTCGGAAAATATCAGAGCCAAACACTTCTCCTCATCCCAGCGTCCCAGGGAGAAATGTATGTATATGTACTGGCTAGTTTCTACACTAGCGGGATCGGGTGGTGGGGCCTCTTGCTCCCCGCTTCCCCCTAAAAAAGAGAATAATAACAATAGTATTAATAATAGTATTAATAGCAATAATAATGATGATGCTATTAAAGGAGTTCTTCAGCTGCATCCTTGAGCTGGGGAAGCTGGGCAAGGCGAAGCCAAGTGGGCAGCGAGATGCACTTACCCCCCTGAGCGCTGGCGCGGGGAGGCAATGGGCAGCCCCACCGGCCGATCACGAGGGGAGATAACTCTCGCGTGGGTCCTGAGAGCGGCCATGGCAGCGCGGAGCATCTGCATGTGTGTGTGAGTGTGTCTGGTTTCGTGTGGACCCACAAGGAGCAACGGGATTGCTGCTCCCTGGCGCCCCACGCGCGGTCCTTCCCCACCGTGTTCCCTGCCCACCCTCCCTGTCCCTTTCCCGGCCAAGGCAACTTGCTCCCGCAGACAGTTTGCCCTTCATGCGAGTGGTCAGCGAGCCCACAAGGAACCGTTTTCACTGCTCCCACCAATGTCACGCCTGCAGGAGCTGATGGAGACTTTTGTTCAGCCCGGAATAGCTAGCACTCACACAGGTTAACACAAACGCCCGATTCACGGGGCAGCCGGAATAGGGACCAGGATGTGGGCTGTGCTCTGGGCTCGGATATGGGCTGAAGACACAGTCCTGCAATTATTATGCTATGTTACTTTCAGAGGGCAGGAGCCACTTCAGTTGAATAAATTCCTATCCCGGAAAAATAGCCCCAAAACACTTTTCCCGGCCGACGTTTAACGGCAGAACCTCGACATAGCAGGAAGAAAGGCAAACTGAAGAAGGCAAATCTAGTAGCAGGAAGGGTCACTTACAGGAGGGAGAGATGTGCATATTCTCGCTCCCACGTGTACAAGCCAATACGCCTGTACACTCACAGCTGTGTTTGACGATGGTGGGGAACGTGCGTGTTCGCAATGATGTTTTACGAATAAGTGTTTCCAGGGCAGCGCTGCAGTTTCAACTCTAGAAGCAAGCCTTTCCGCCCAGGAATCAATCTGCAGCCCTGTCCATTCCCTAGACCGTCAGAGCAAGGAACCGCCCCGGCGAGCCGAAGATAAACCTACATTTCTAGGCTCATTCTAATCCGTAATTCTGCGTGTTACTCGGCTGCGGCGGCGGGCGGGACACGGGGGCCGCGCAGGTGCCGGCAGCTCCGCCGCTGCGCAGTGCCCGGCCTCCCTCTGCCCCTCTCTTCGCGGCTCCCCGCACAGTGCCCGCCGTGCCCGCCCTCCCTGCCCCTCTCCCCGCGGCTCTCCGCGCCCCCCCGCGCAGTGCCCGCCATCCCTTCCGCGGCTCTCCGCGCCCCGCCGCCGGGCGGCAGGTGACGCGGGGAGGGCGGCGCATCCCCGGCGGGCTCCCGGCTCCGCGGGCGCGGGGCACCGCGGCCGCCAAAACATGTGAGCTGCACGCACCGGCACTGTCTCCTCTTGACAAAGTGGATGTGTGATTCATGCCGACCGACGGCTCCCCCCAGCCCTGCTCCCCCTCCCCTTTTCTCCTCCTCTCCCGCCCCCTCCTCCCGGGGTCCTCCGCTGGTTTCAATAAAGGGCAGGATCTGCGCGCTCTCCCCTTCCAATCAAAGAGGTGTTACGATGGGCCGAAACGAGGGGCAGATGGGGTATTTGCAACGATATTTCCAAACAACATGCAGCCGAGACGGCCGAAGTTTCTCGGGAAGCGAGCATTGTCTAGTAAAACAATGACGGTAAATAAATCAGTCACCGGGGTCCCCGTCGGAATCTCGGGTGGGGGTGTGCGTGTGTGTGTTTCACCCCGGTGGGTGACTCGCCTTCCCCGGCTCTCCGCTCATTAGAAAGTTAACAGCAGGCGCCGGAGATTTACCCCGGGGTAGCGGCGGGGGGACGCAGGACTGCCACGGCCGAGACCAGGCTAGCAGCCGCCGGGCGGGCGAGGCCGCGGGTGGCGGGGAAGCCCGTGGGCTCCGCGCCACGCCCGGTAGGGCCCACTCCACGCCCGCCCACTCGGAGCACGGGCAGCAGCGTGGGGCTCCGTCCGGCCCATCGCCGTGGTGTCGGGGCTGGGCGGGCCGAGTTCACCCGGCTGTTGTGCTGTGGCCGACGCTGCGTTATTCCACACCACCCCCACCCCCCGAAGGTTAAGCGGGTGGTGCAAAGTAAGCTTTATAGGCCTCTGTGAAAACGTGAAAATTAAAACAAGTCTTTCAGGTATAAAATACGCTCCTGAAATAAAGTTTCGAGCTTTATTTGCTCAGTTTTTAGTTGATAAACTCCATATTACTCCGAAGGGAAAAACTTGCCTTGCTTAGTATGTGCATAAGGCAGGATTTATGCTCGCACAGAGGAGTCATATTCGGAAAGAGACGGGAAAGTCCTTTTGAAGGCGACTTTTTCAGCCCCGCAGCTGACTGTCCCCCTAGAACAGCGGGAATTTTCTGCTGCCTTGGTTAAGGGGAAGCAAAAGCTTTTACGGCCTCCACCGCGGCTTCAGCTGAAAAGTTTTGCATGAAAGATGGAGAGATTAGTGCCCCAGAGCTAGATTTTCTGCTGGAGAGCTTGGAGTCCTGCATAGTCCCGACGTTTTACTAGTCAGTATGCTTTTTACTGCAGAGGTCGTGTGCTCTATCGAAAGCGATTCCTGGAGGGGTATTTTTGCACTGGGTTTCACTTTTACGTGGTCACTTGTTTTAAGTCTTGAGAAGCTCAACATCAGGGTACAGCCGTTTAGTGAAAAATAACCCACTCCAGCTCTCTACTGTTAATGAAGAGAACTTATTCCACTTTCATCTTGCCCCTCAGAAATAGTTTTACTTAGAAAAGGCTCGCTGCTAATTGGGGTGCGCAGTTGCCTTTAATCTCTAACACAGCACTTGGAACCTACCCAGAATGAATTAAAATAAGCCTGATAAACAAGAAGTAAACATGGCTTCCCAGTAAAACTCGTTTTTATGATCACGGCTTGTGTGCCACCTCAAAATATTAAGTTTAGGCATTTAGGGCATAAAGAATAAAAACCCTTTCCAGAGTCACTAATGCACATATTTGGTATTGTTTTAATCTTCTCTATTAGAAGTACAAGGAAGGAATAGCTTTTGTTCTAATAAACTATGGATGGAGTACAAATTTGCATGTTTACATGTGCTTTCTACCCTGAAGTCGTCCCCTGAACCTATAGGTAAATATGTATATTTCTTTTGAAAGCAGGCTGCGGGAGATTATCAGATCATCAGCAGCACAGAAGCGCTCTCTCCACTTCTATAATTCTGCTAGTAAGTAGAAAGAGCAGAGAGTGTGCGTATGCACAAGTGTGTGTTCAGGAGGGACCTCTGCCACACTGTTGTGCAGGCTTTCAGATTTATGCATAGAGAGATGGGTTGATCGGTAGGAATTATAGCACAGAAAAGCTTTGATTGAGTAAGCTGTGGATCATGGTTTCATAATAGCTCAGCAAGTTACAAGAAAAAGCCCCAGCCGTGGAAATGGCTCTGATAAAGCCCATGTCATATGGCTTCCCGTGCAGAAGTAAATGCTGCACTGACCGCCCAGAAGCCCCAAAATCACTGGACCCTGTTGACACCAGAAAAACTTCAACGACTTCCTATAGTGGGAAGTACCATTTGCTCGTTTGTTTGCTTGTTTGTTCTATTTATAGCCATTCTTATGGAGCTCATCCCCGGAGCATCTGCATGCCCACTGGATCTGGTTTCCTGGACCAAGGCCCATCCTTATTCAGCATCAGGGCATTGGAAATGTCTGCTAAAGGAGGAATCAGCCTGCCTGCAGCCGGTGGTGCTCCCCTTGGGGACCAGAGTCTGCTCCCCTGCCAGGATACTTCCACATAGGAACACCAAAAAAATTAAACAAGCCTGAAAGCTGCTTGAAATAGCAATGGTGAGGTGAAATGTCCTATGTGTGTCAAAGGATTTCAGAAAACAGGTGAAGAATTAAGATAGGACTTAATGCCATGCATATTGCATGTAAATGAAATATTTAATCTGCCATTTCATCTCTCCTGTGTGCTCAAACACCTCCAAAAGTTCTTTGAACAAATATTTAGTTTCCAAGCTATAAATTCATCTTATGCAAAGAGAAAGCTTTTAGAATCTCCAGTTTAAACTCGTTCCTACCACTTGTTGTGGTGCTGAGAATTATCAAACCGGTCAGCTTACCTTTCCCACGAGTAGTAATTAAAGGAGAGCTAGGGGGTGTGGGGGTGGAATAAAAGAAAGAATAATAGCATTCAAAAAATTGTGAGCTCACAAATTGTGATTACCCTACTTCCTACTTAATTTATTTCTTCAGTTAACTCCTGGTTTCTTTTTTTCTAGTGCCCCTGCAGCAGCTCTGTGTTTGTAGTAACCCTGCAGCACATTAAAAGCCCTTAATAATGTCATTGCCAGAAAGGAAAATAGAGAAGTGAAACTGTTAAGGAGAGGAACTGCTATAGTATTCTCCAGTCTGCCAGAGGTATTATCTAAAATGAGACCATCTTTGCCATATTGTCTCCTAAGATCCAAGAAAAGCATACAGGGATTGGCTGGTATTTTAGTACACTGGTGTGGGGTGAGATGGGGTGGGATGGGAAAGGGAGAGAGGGAAAGAGGGTCCTGCTGAAAGGCTTCCACAAAGGTAAGTTCTCTCCACTTCCAGGGAGGAGAAAGCTGGCCATGGTGACAGTGAGTTAGTGGCTTTTGACAGGCAGGTGAGGGGCCCCTTTCCCAGCCACAGTCTTTAGGTGTGTGTGGGGGGTGGGGTTCGAGGGGGAGTGGGAACCTTTCCCAGCGACCCTACACTACTTAGACAGCACTTATGGATGGATAAAGCTGAACATTGGACAGGACTCCCCGAAGGAAAAGAACCTTTCAGTGTAGCCATCAACCTGTCATCACTGCAATAAAGGTGTAACACACAGGACTGCTGGTAAGAGCACAGGGTTTATTTCCTGGCCCTGTCACATGACATGGGGCCAGGGTTACCAAAGGTTACCCCCTTCACATGGGAAGGATCAGTAGCCATTGGCCCCAGCAGCTGCTTCTCCCACCTCCTGTCTCATTTTTTCATTCAATTCATGTGTATGTCTTGTTAAAAATGCAAACCCAGCAATCCTGTTCAGTTACAACTGTACAGATGATGAATCCTATGTTTGCCCACAGCCACGTAACACCAGCCGGGTCACAGTCAAAGGCTTGAACACCTTTCTGCACCCACCTCATGTCTCTGGGAGAGTTCTTTTCCCAGTTGGTGGACAGATATCAGGGGGTCATATCCCAACATTTCCAAACAAGATATCTGGTGTCTTCCAAGCCAGGCCCTCTGCAGTGATCTGCTTACACACTCGTGTGAAACGCGCTGTTTTTTTGGCTGGGTATCGCAGTGTCAGACCTTTCACATGTGTGGCCCTGTGAAACCAGTGTCAGGACTTCTGTGGGAAATTTAGACAAAGACTTGGGCTGCATCATTCCTTGTCATGCAATTCCTTGTTACATGAGACATGCAAGCTCTCTTATGGCCTCCCGGCTAGTGTATAAAGGCACCATAGGAGCAATGACAGGGAAGGCCTGGAATCAGGGAAAGGGAATGGAAGTAACTGGAGACTACAGAATTAACAGGAAAGGCTGTTTTCCACAAAATGTTGGTTATAATGGCTTTGCTGTGGTTTCCTCCAGACAGACACTTGTCAGACGACACTGTCCTACCCAGGATGTGGGTGTAGGTAAATGGCTTTCTATGAAGCCTTGCAATAAAATCTACAACTGAACATAAGAGAGTGCAAAGCATTGGCTATAGATCTTGGAGGTTTACATTACTTTTATAGAGGGCTTGGGCTATATTTTGGATTTACTTAGTGCTTACAGAGCCAAGCAGTGGTGTTGCAGACAGAAAATATTTGCCACCTCTAAAGGGCTGGAACTATGGCTGGGTCCTTTGATTTGGCTTCCCATCTCACCGTAGAAAATACTGGAGCAAGGGTGGCCAGGAATGCTTGCACTGCCCCTGCCCCTGCTCTGGAATGAGCCTGATGTTCCACATGGGCCAGGCTGACCCAGACTGGCTTTGTACAGGCTGATAGCAAGAGGTCTCCAGGCACTCCTCCTGTGGCGAGGAGTTACTAGGGCTAACTATCCCTTAATCATGTATTTCCATCGTTATTAGTACCATTGCTCCTTAGCCCTATAAGTAGGACACAGCTTGTGGAGTGTGGAGAGAGCAGAGAATGCTGAGTTGTCCCCTGCCCTGGAGAGTTTTTCATCTACATGTAGGAAAAGAGATGGTGGCTGAACACTGGAGACAATTGGGAAACACAAGACATCAGCAGCTTACCTGACCAGCATCTGCTCCAGGAGCCGGGAGCCAGGTGGCTTGGAAAAGAGCTGAGAGCAAACAGCCTTTTTTTTAATGAGAATATCTTGAACAAAGATGACCAATCTGTAGCATTTTGGGAGTTTCATTTTGATTTCCTGAGAGGGAAAAAGGAGAAAGTTCCTCATGATCAAAATGGGGAGAAGGAGAAAGTGATACAAGACAGAAGTGCGAGAGAAAAACGTGAAGCTTGCCATTAAAAAACTAGAGTTTTTCTTCCAGTCAAAATCTGGTCTAATGAAAACTGGGTTGTTTCCATTTCAGATGTTGCACAGCAGCTGTATAGTGCCTGAGATGCCCCTAAACAGATGAATTGGATTACAAACTGGATTTGTCCCTTTTCCAAAGAAAGACTCTTGGAGGACTACTGTAAAGTGATCCTGATGAACAGAGTAAGGCTGTGGGTTGTTCTAATCTTACTACACTCAAATATCAATATGAATAACAAGGACATTGTTCCTCTTTAAAATACTATGTGTAATAACATTCAAAGGTTTTTTTACCATAGAAAAACTGTTAACTGATCACTACTGCAGTCATGACCATGAAGTAACTAATATTACCCATGCTTTACAGGCTGGGAAGTGGAGTCAGAACATTAGGGCTTGCCCAAGGCCACAGAGCCAACAGTCAGGCAGGAAGAAAACTCCAGATTTCCTGACTCCCACTCTCCTCCTAAATTCATCATCCACACTCCAGCGACAACTAAACAGTGGGTTTTTTTCTGAGATAAAAAATATCTGTCTCCAAATGGTTAAAACATGTCATGATGTTCTGCCCAAAATCTGTGTCACGCAATCAGGCACTGCTGGAATGTGATTTAGCATGTTTTGGAGCAGCTCTGCAATACCTTACACAATAGGACACGACGCATGAATGCCCTGTAAACACAGCAGCAGCCTGTGCTGTCTGAACTAACCAGAACAGATTACATGGAAAAGCTGCAGTGCAAGACAGTGTGAGTCAGAAACAGTGGGAGAACAGGCTGCAAGAACATGTATAACATCAGAGCGGATTTGCTGTGGAGGATTCAGGCATTGGCTATAGCAAAAACCACTGTCACTTTAACTAAGGCTTTGCTCATCCAATTGCACAGGCTAAGTGGCAAGTAATGGTTGGTTAAACTATTCAATAGGTGACATACCCATTCCTGAGCCATTATAAACCCAGCATATTGATTCCCCTCCAGCTGATTAAAAATCTGTTTATACAGAAATGACATGCTTAAGTGGGAGCAAATACATAAGCAGGATCATCCACAAAACGTAGTATTTCACTGAGGGATGTGATTGATGATTCATCTTGGATTTAGCTGATGTAGATGAAGAGGTTACTGCTGTTTTCACTCCAGCTGTGAAAAAGGGGGATGCCCGTTCCTCAGCCATGGTGTCTGGTGTGTTAATTTAAACTGAAATCATGCTAGGTTAATTAATAACAGTAGCTGTGAATGAAGCAGCTGAAGGTAGAAATCTCTTCTGCCTTGTCAGCAAAGCCGTCAGGGCTCAGGAATCAGAAAGACTAATTAATGTGTTCCAGCAGCAGTTTCTATAAACCTATTTTCCATTTCATTGCAATGGACTAAGAGATGCCGCGTCCATCAGTTGTGCTGTCATAGCTGTGAGGTGGTAATATACAGCTGAGCGCGTCATGATTGCCCAGGTTGCCTGTCAGGCACACTGGGGGTGACTGTGACTTCCCTGCTCAGGTGAGGCCTCCCCAGTTTAAAAAGAAAGCAGTTTCAACGCTTTATATCCAACCTCTATATGGAAGTGGCCTGAGTTGTGGTTTGAGCTGGAAATCTACATGGAGACTTATGGGAGCCCTTTATCTCAGCCAAGTTTCATTTAATTACATTTAGATTAGATGGGCATAGTGCAAACCAACAGAAGACACTCACTGCGACCTAGGAAGTTATTGAAAGGATCACACTGTGCTAATGAGCGTCTACTCTTGAAAGCTCACGCAAATTAAGATAGGATCTAGGTTTAAAATAAAATGGCCCTCCCTGAGTACCTCCAAACGTGAACATTCTTGTTCTAAACAAGTTCCTGTGCTCTTCCTTATCTCCATTGGGAACTAGGTTTGCCTAAGCAGGCAATTCACCTGGGCTGAGATGGGGTGTGGATCTGAGGAGTCCTGTGTGGAGGTTCTTAAGCATTTCCATGTGTGAACAAGTCTTTACCCTCCAGTCACAGACTCCATCAAGAATAGCTCTCTATCACCCAAATTCTACAGATTACAAAGTACAAATTACTCTGTGAACTTGCCTTGTTCATAGGTCAGATCCATCTTCTCTGATGTATGGTATGTAGGCACCTGAAAGTCAGCGTTCTGGTGTAATTTTATATACAGACCCTCTGAGAGGTGTTGGTTAGCCCAATACAAATGCCACCACTATGTTGACTGAAAGGTATATTAACCATGTGAATTGCTTTGATTAACTTCTACTGTACAAAGGGTGTGCAAAGCCTTCCAGACAGGAAGGAGAGAGAGAAGGAAGGCCTAATCCTTTAATTAATGCATCCAAAGTGCACCTAAAGACAAGTACGTGCACATCGGAAACTCCAATTCTTGGGCGTTGATAGGAGATTACTGCTCTTTAGGAAGGATCTCTTACCAGTGAGGAGGCTTGATGTCATGGAAAATACAGTCCGTAGGCAACGCATCTGCCATTCATGTAGTGCTGGTGCCTTTCACCTCCCTGCAGGGCTTAGAAGACACCATATTTTCACTTGGAACATGCTTAACTAATACATGTGCTCCTGTCTCTGAAGTGAGGAACTGGCTTCTGTTCCAGACTGCTTTCACTGGGGCACATGCAGATCTCCTTTTATCTGCCAGAGGTCTGAGGAAGATCCCCTTGCTGCCTTCTTGGGCATTTACCCCATGGAGCTCTGTTGCAGAGACATTTCTTGTGGAGGAGGTAGAGATGGGCTCTCCTGAAATGTTGTGCCATCAGCAGGAAAATACTTGGCAAGTGCACAGCTATGGAGGACTAAAGAGAGCGGAGTAACATCCCTGTAGAGAGAAATGAGTTGAGAATTCCTTCCTACTCAAAGAGCCATCAGTTTTAGCACATTTCTTTCCTGAGCCTCTGTCATCATCACCATTTGCATTTGTTTCCCTTCATCTGGCAATGGCTGTATTAGGCCCTAACCTTTGGATAACTCAGACCCTTTGGCCTCCCCAGCAGCTGCTCTTCCACTGTCTAATTTTCATGCTGATATACCCATTTGATTTCATCCTAATCCACACAAAGTTTGGATTTCTTAGTGCTGGGAGAGTTCTGACCTAGCAGGCACCAGAGTGGTTATTATATGGGATTAATGCATCTGCCATGCAAAGATTCTTTCAAGACTATTTGGGTTTTTTGGGGGGCTCTTTTTTTTCCTTTTGCCTTTCACAGCATGCACTTTAACAAATTTTAACCCTTCTTTAGGCACGACTTTGTGTGTGCATGTGTGCATGTTAAGTGTATGCCTAACTCCCTAACGTGGGTGCAATCAGTTAAGGGATTGGTTTACAAACCCACTTTTCAAAAGCCCTCGATCTTGCATGGATCTGGCATGGAAACCTCAGAGAGCAGCCAGAAATCAAGTCCTGTCTACTCCCGCCCTTTTTATTTCTGTGAATGAGTATATAAGAGACCTATAAATCTAAAACTGTGCAGGCGTGGAGGAAATCATAAGAGTCAGCCTGGTGATATTACCACGGGGAGCTGTGAAATCACCGAGGATTTATACAAGCACACACGACGATGTTGTCATTAAAATGAAAAAGTAAAAAAAAGAAATGGGAGGATGGTTGTTTGGTGCTGTGTTGCATGTGGTAGCCACCTCAGACATATGGTTTTGGTACCTCCCCTCCGTGCTCTGCTGTAAGATGCCAACCTGAGGGCAGAAAGTTTTCCAGCCCCAACAGCGGTTTGGAAACCAGCCTTTTCTTGGGCAGTATAAAGCAAACCAGTTCTGGCTTGATGTCTTTGGCGTTTGGGGAAGGGCTTGCAGGAGAAGGAGGTCATTCCTGCTGCTACATCCAAAGCCAGGGGGGTCATGGAGGCCAGGCTCTGGGCAAACTGGTGCTGGGGTCAGCTGGACAGCCTGGGCCCCTGCCCATTGTCCTTGGTGCTCTTGGGCCAAGAGGATGCTGCCATCCAGCCAAGTGGGTCATGTGGCTATTGAAGGGAGATGGAGGGTGTTGAACCCTGACTGCCTGCCCAAGGGTACTCCCATAGCTTCAGGGTAATGGGGTCTTCATAGGATTCTTTATATTAATAGCATCAGTGATTATCTTTCCTACACTGAGAGTGCCTGGTGTCCCAATGGGGAAAATATGGCCCTGGGCAGCCAGCCACATCCTCCTTTGGCTGCCAGGGTGGGGGGCTGTTGCAGGGAAGAGCTCCGGTGAGAGGGAGACAAGGGTTGAGGAGAGAAATTTCTCCCTACCCCTCTCCATCCCCTCTCCATCCCAAGACCGCCGCAGAGCTGGTCTGCTCCCCACTCTTGCAAGAGGGTCCCTGATAGAGGACAACGCCCGATTTGAAAGAGGGCTGCTCACCCTGCAGCGCTGTGCCCAGGGCCAGAAAAGGCAGGGGCCAGGAGCTGCAGTGGGCTCCGAGGCTCGCCCGCTCCCCGCCGGCCGGGGCCAGCGGGGCCGGACGTGCCGCCTTCAGCCGGGCCGCGCCTGCCGAGGCCACTTTCCCAGGGCGGTCCGTGCCAGCACCCGATGGGAAAAAATCACGGCAGGGGCTTAATTGCACCCTCTTGCCTACAGCCCCGCCAGTTTCGGGGGCGGGGGCAGGATCAGAACTGCCTCGCTGTCTCTCCTCGGGGAATATGTGAAATAATAACCTCCACGCAATTAAAAAACCCCCGCCTCCGGCAAAGTCGGGCGGTTTCCCACCCGCTGCCCCGGGAGAGGGTGCCCTGCGGGGCACGGCGGGCAGTGAGCTCAGCCCACTCCACCTGGAGCCTGTTGCTGCTCGGTTAGAGTGGGTTTGCGGTTTGATCCCCCACAATGCAAAACCCACGAGTGTTCAGGCGCCCGTGTGGGGGGGTAAGCCACCAGACCCCACCCCGCAAGATCTCCCCTCTGCAGCCCCCAGGCGCGCCCCTTCCCCCCACGGGGGATGTTCGGGAGCACACGCTCCCAGCTTTATCCCATTTCCACTGCCTCTCCTGCACCCAGCCTGGATGCCAGGAAACGTTTCCTTCTTCGCAACGTTTTATGCCGCTTTTTCTCTCCGAATTGTGAGGGCTTTTAAAAAATTTTTTTTATTATTTTCTTTTTATTTTCTTTGTCGCAAGAAACACACCGATTCCACAGGATAGGTTGGGCTTTTGCTGAAGAGCTGCAGTGCCTGAAATGAAATATATTTGGGAAGCAGAAGTAATCCGATCAGATTTTTTTTTCCCTTTTCCACAGAGCGGTTATTTGCGATGGGGGAGATGGGAGCAGGGATGCCTTAGCGAAGCCTGGCTCCCCGTAAACCGGCGCAGACGGGGCGGACTTCATACGTCTCAAGGGCCCATCAACCTGCTGCCATGCAAAAGAAAGTGAAAACGTGTTTAAAGCGTGAATGCCTTCGCTCGCGTTTGCTGGAGGCCGGCTCTGCCCAAGGGACCGACCTGTGGGTCCCACCTGGGGGGTGGCCGGTCACGGCCACGGGTCCCAGCGCCCTCCCAGCGCCCCGGGGAGCGCCCCGCGTCCTCAGGGCTTCGGGATGGGCGTCCGCGTTCCCAAAACATTGGTGGAGTCTGAATCCCGTGGTCCTCTTCTAGAGGGAAGAGATATACGTGGGGGGGAACCCTCAAATATAAAGGCGTTTGAAAGTTTTCCCTGCGGAACCATCCCGCCACAGTGATGCCCAGGGAAGGATGCAAATCCGGTAAAGTCATTCGTATTTCCTACGGGGCTAGCTAGAAAAATGGTAAGAAAGGCGTACCCACGCGCCAAAAGAGAAAGGAGCAGCCCATGGGACGTGTTTCACATGCTTTGATTTTTTTTTTTCCCCTGCTGGTTGGCAGCAAGACTAAAAGCATTCAAAACGAGTTTTGTGGACTGGAAATGTAAAACTCCTACAAGTTGCCGTGTATCCGTAGTAGGAGACATGTACTGGCGCATCGATGTAGTCTTTCTGGATTTGAGCAGATTTTTCGAAACTGGATTTTAATGGGAGAGAAAGGGCGGGAAGAACATGTCTCTATGCAGACATGCCGTAAATATGTACGTGTTCGTGTATACATATGTACATACATATGTGATAAGATGTGGTATATGGCACACACCACGGATCTAAACGGAGAGCGCATATTATGTCTTAGAAGAAGTTGAAGAAGGCGATTAGAGTACAGAGACATATTTATTTCGATGTATTCAAGTTTTGCACATCTAAACCCTGGGCCGCCCGTGGGAAACGTTGATTTTTCGCTCCCCCCCCGCCCCTCCCCCCCCCCCGAGAGCGGCAAAGGGGAGCGCGGCAGGGAGGTCCAGGACCAGGAGGCTGCGCCGGCCAAGCTGCTGCCATGTGCCGCGACTGTTCCCGGGTACCGCCCCAGAAGGACCTGTTTGAGTTCATCGCCCCCAGGTTTTACCTGCAGGCAAGAGCGATTTCTCTCCCTGGGCGTGTTTTCCAACAGTTTTAAGTTGCACTGGGCAAAATGCTCTTGACCTCGAGGGATGATGATGGTGAGGATGATGTCATCTCTGAATGAACCAGCGAATTCGGCGCGGGCTGCGGAGCCGTGCCCCCGAGGAGGGAAGGCGGCGGGAGCCTCTCGCGCCCCGGCACCCGGGGCTGGAGCCGTCGGAGGTGCTGCCTGCCCGCCTTGCTCCTTCTCCCACAGGCTTTTCTGGCGGAGGGGGGGGAAGCAAAAGAAAAGCATCAGCGAGGGCGAGTTTGGCTTGGCTCCTTTCATCTCTGCGGCCCATCAGCAGTGGGGGGCGCAAGAAGACAGCAGTTAGTGTAGGGCCGCGGTGATCACGGCCGGGGAGGGTGGGCGGGAGGGGGGATGCGACCACTGGCGCTGCGGGGAGTACCGGTGCGGCGGAGGGGGGCGCGGGGGACCGTCCACAGGTCTGAGCTGGACGCGGAAGGCGGGGACCCCGTCCTCTCCCGGACCCCCACCACGTCCTGGGTGTCATGCTCCTTCCTTGTCGATGAGACTTGCCGGGGACTTCGGGATTAGCTCCTGGGAGATGAGCCCCTAAAGACGCGTGCTCCCAGCGGGCGGAGAAGTAGAGCCGTCCAGCGAGCGTGGGACACGCTGTGCGGGGAAGCCCTGGAGCGAGAGGCTGACCCCATCTGTGTGCCATGGCTACCTGCTGTAGCCTTCATGTTGTTAGCTGTGCCTTGCATGGTGCTGCCCTGCCTGAGAAAAAAGCCCTTGCCTTTCTTTGCCAAGGTTTCCCAGTACATGCTCATTTCCCCTTTTGGGAAGAGCGAATACCCAGGCACTTGAGCTTTGCTTCTAACATTTGTTCTCACGCCCATTCTCAGGCAACATAACAGGCAATTGCATGAGCATGTCCAGATTTTTCTCTCCACGCAATGTCAATACACCCCCGATTGCCAGCAGAAACATGATGATCTGTCTCTCAGCCTCCCTGCAGCTGCAGGGGCTCTTCCCACAGCCCAGCATCCCCTCCATATCCCAGGCATCCCGTGGGACCACCTGGGTGTCCAATGTTTTGGAAAGAAGCTCCATCTCACTGGTTGCCCACGTGGGCCACAGTTTTCTCTCCAACTGTGGGAGCAACAAGGTCAAGGTCGGGTCTGCCTCGGGATATGGGGGGGAGGCAGATTTCTTCCCGTTCAGCTCAGCCTGGGAAGCAGGAGGCCTGAAAGAGGAGCTTCAAGGGGTTAATGCAGTTCTGGTACAGCAGTGGGTAACTCAGATTTGTCTCCTTGCCCACTTCATCCTTTTGCTGTTTCTGGCCCTCGGTGACTGAAAAAACTCAGCTGCAGTGTTTATCAGAAACCATTGGTACTACATAGCAGTAGATAGGATCAAAAGTCTCTCAGTAATTCCAGCAAAATCTCTGTGTTCTTTGTAAAAATGCATTAACCAAAGATTAAAAAACAAAACGAAACAAAAAATCTGCTTCCAGAGATTTTATTTGCCCTGGTATAAGTTTTTTTAGACAAACTCTCAGAATTTCCTACTTGTTCCTGGGCTGAACTCAGTGTTCTCTGGCAGAAGCCCATGACTTGCTGTGAAAGTTTCCTACATCTCTGCTTTTGCCCTGATTACTATCTCATAGGCCCAGTAGTCATTTAAGACATGACGTGCATGGTGTGCCCAGAGCTGAGGTCTGAGAGCGCAGAGGGCAGGAATGGGCCATGGGAGAAGGATCCCCATCAGCACAGGTCACCTGAGTCACCAGCTTTGCTCAGTGCACATTCCCCCGTGCTCACCTTGGCTATCAGTCACCTGTGTCCTTGTCCAGGGGACCATGGGTTTCACAGACAGGGGACGGAGAGGTAGTGGTCAGGCATTGGGGATCCAGCACCCAGGTTGTAAACCTGGGCATTTCTGAGTCAGGCAGCAGTGCTGAAGCACTTGACCACTGCTCAGGGAGTCAGGATGGATGGTTTTTTTCTGTGGGGCAGCCCCACACTGTGGATGCACAACCTCATCCCCGAGGGCTGTGTACAGAGGTGCCAAGCCAAAAATAAAACAGGCAGCCAAACCTGCTGTTAGGATGCACCATGGTAACTGATGATGCCATCTCAGCTTGGCTAGCTGTAGATGAAGTTTCTGGAAGGTAGGACTGGAGGTTAAGGTGTTAATGTTTGACTCTTGATAGTAAAAACTAGGTAAGATTTCCCTTCAACATGCCCTCTGGGTCCATATTTGAGTTTTTATGTGTGTTTGTTTTGGGGAGAGTTTGAATGAGGCAGAGATGGACAAAAACTGAACAAGCCTTCTGCCTCTCTTGGGACACTCACGCTCTGCGAGGGGTGAGGGAATTGCCATTGAGATGCCTATCCTAAGTGGCTGGGTTTTCCTTTTAATTTTATTGTTATTTTCTTTTTTCCTCCTTTTAATTAGTTTGTTTCATATATAAATTTCCATTCCTTGTCATCCTAAATAAAGTGTCTTTACACATGTCTGTAGTTTGTTCCCATGAGGTCAAATCTGCTTGTTTTCAAACCAGAGAGGAAATCACCCTTTCATTACAAGAGGTGCATGGTTCGGTCTCTGGAGTAAGATATCCACTTCTGGCATTTCCCTAATTGTGACAGGTCCCTCAGCAGATCCTGTACCCCTAGGACACCCGTATCACCAAAGGAACCTTCCATAGGGATTTCTCACCCCCTCCCTAGGGATGAAAAGGGTTCTCAGGATTCAAGTATATGAGGTGAGACTTATGCATCCATTTTCTGTAGGCAGAGCAGACAGGGATTTGATTTCCACCTCTTAGGGTCAGTCTCCAATGCTCTGAACTACAGCTACACCCCTCTCCACGCTTGCTGATAAAGATCCGTGTAAGAAAAAAAAAAAAAAGAAAATCTTCAGCCCAGTGAAAATACCGGGATTTGGCCTATCTGGAGCAGAACCAGGCCTACCTCCCAGCACGGCTGGAAAGCGAAGAGCTGCAAGAGGGCGCAGACAGCCTCTGGCTCCCACCCTGCGCCGCTCGCTTACAGCAGGCACAGATGACACCGTGCATTGCAAACGCCCCTCGTTTCAGCCATTTCCTTCCGGGAAAAGGGCCGGGAGACGGTCTTTCCCGGGGCTCTGCCGTCTGCCCGGGGGGGGGACGGCGGGAGGGGAATAGCGGGGTGCCCCCAGCGGGGCGGGGTGCCGGCGTCCCGGCCGGCAGCATCGCTCCTCTCGGCCCCTTCTGGGCCGCCGGTTTGGTTTAATAAAGCGGGACGTGGGGTTTCAGCAAACCCAGCCCTTAACAAGAGTTAGGAAGGGTGGGCTTTCCCCCCTCTAGGTTAGCTCCAGGTCGTGAGATTGCTGGGGGCGAGGGATAGGAATACAATGGGAATAAAAGGAGCGGGTTTGGGTACAGGAGGAAAACACAAGCGAAACACCAGACGCCGTTGCACGTCTAGACTAAATACTAAATGCGGTGAAAGGCTGTGTGTTCGCCTCTGACATTCCTGCGGTTTTCTCTTGGTGATGCTACATGTCCCCTTAAGGCTCTTCTTTTGGGGACCTAAAGACCCCCTGAATCCCCTCAGTGTTTCTGTAAGAAATGCTTAGGTCTCAGGGTTTCGGGAAGATGCACAGCGCGGAGGGCTGCGAGATCAATTCTTGTTAAATCAAATCTACAAAGAAGAAGGGAGGGGGGAAGCCTCGTCACGGGAGCCACTGAAATCCTGTCGATTTTCATTTACCTGTGCCTTACACCGAATTAAATTCACACCATAAATACTCTCCTGCTTCCAAGTCAGGGAGTTTGCCACGCAGATCGTGTTTCTACTGCTTTTTCTAACATTAAAAGATTGCCGCAGTTTTATGGCTCTCGACGAGTCTGGAAGCGTTAGCAATTGAAATCGAAAGCTCAAATTCCTGCACACGATTTACTCACTGCAATCAGCAAAGCAGCAGATCTCGTTTCCACGGGCAAACTCGTCCTGAATGTCTTTTTTTTTTTTCCTCCTCCTCCCCCCCCCCCCCCCCCCCCCGTTTTGATTTAACACGGTAAAACTCCCCAGAGCCTCCTGCGGTGGCAGGGAAGCGCTGCTTCCCCAGCCAACAGGTTAAAAAAAAAAATATCAAGAAGGGGCAGATGCCCTCCGTAGAGATGCCGGGATCCGACATTCAGAGCTACACAGAGGCAGAAACGTGTCCTGGGTCGGATCCTGTAAATACCATTACATGCTCTCCTAGGCACAACCCACTCACGGATCTGTCCTCTCTCCCCAACGCCACTTACGTGTTATGTGCTGTCATTGTACCAGCTTGTCTTTACACCCGAGAATAATGCGCCTATTATTCTCTTCTCTGCAAAGCTTCCACCTCTAACCATGTCGTAAAAAATAGCCTTAATAAAACAGTGATAATTACGCCATTATTGTTAACACTCCCCATTAAAAATTTAAAAATAGGCTTTCTGGTTTGGTCACCCATTTGTACCGCGTATCAGTTTTTGTGGCACTAAATCGTTCTGCGATATGTCAAAACTTTATTCCTTTTTTAAAGACGACGAGACTTGTTTTTTTAGAAAAACTGAAGGCGCATCGTGGGTTCACAATCGTGATTGGACGGTATCGGTGAAAAGTTATCGGCACCCTGTTGACCGGCGAAGGAAAAAAATATCCCGCGGGTTCAAAGTGTGTGATGTGTCTTTCTTTCTCCAGGCTTAGCACTTTCAAGGGAAATGCCTGATTTATGAGCATATCACTCTAGCCATGTTTTAATGTCTCCCTATTATTTCCTTGTTTTAGGAAGGGAGGGTGTTTCGTTTGCTTTTTGTAGACGAGGCACCTTTCAGCAGCGGTACCGCTGAGATCGGCGTGCTCCCTTTGCAGCGCCGTCGCCCTGGTCTCCCCTCGGCCGTATGTCAGCAAGGAAAGCTGTAAACTCGGAGAAATAAATCAGTTTGAAAAGTTTTGAGGATAGTTATGACACCCTGGCTGTGACCAAGCGAGAGAGACTTGATAGTTTTTAAATCTCCGTCTGGAACAGGCGGGGGAGGGGAGGGAAAAATGTGGGGGGGTGGGGGGGGGGTGGGGGGAAGGAAAGAAAACCCCGTAGAGGTACACTTTCCATTCTGCCTGGAAATTAATCCCAAATGAGGGAGTCTCCTTCCAAATCGGGCTTGACAGATCTGTGGGAAACACTAGCCAGAAGGCAGAGCGCCGGAGCCCGCATTCCCGGCGAGGCAGAGCACCACCGCCGCGGCGGGGAGTGGGACAGGGCTCGGGGCTCCGCCACGCCGCGCCACGGGCTGCGGGCGTGCGAGGGGCTGTGGCGGCAGCACTCTTCCCGGGGGATGCAAAACCAGGCATTTTAAGCAGCCTTTATTAATCTAAATCGACCCAAAAATTTCGAATGCCACAGAGCCTTTTTTAAATTACTATTTTTTTAATCTTAGACTCCACTCGGGCCTTTAACTCTCTGTGTTTACCCTTGGTGAATAACTGCGTGGGTATGTTTGCGGGGGTGTACGTCTGTCCGTGCGTGGGTGTACCGCAGCCTGCGTAGCTGCTGGTTGAAACAGACCGTCCGTGGCAATGACCATCATCTCGGGCTCAACAAAACCTCTCACCCGAGGTACACGACGGGTGGCATCCTGGTGGGAACGGATTAGGAATGGGGTGAGGAAGAAGGCAGCAGGGGCTCGTAAACGAAAAATGATAAAATTTGTCGGGATCGGCCGGCATGATCCACGGGAGCCATCCCCAGGGCTCCACTCTGCGAGAGACAGGATTTCCCATTAGACTTCTCCGCGGTCGTCTTCATCGCCCGCTCTGGGAGCGCTGCGCTCCCTCGTGTTCTGAATTCAGCTCCTGGTTACTGTTTAATTTAGAAAGAGACACGAATACCCTTCCTCTTTTTGCCCCCCAAACTCGTAGTAATAGGGAAACCCTCACCGCCCGCCACAGACAGCAGCCAGCCTCCTCTGACACGGCCACCTGGAAGGAGGATGGAGTTGAGCTTCCCCGCCAGGCTGGGTGTCCTGCGCCTCGGGGGAGGCCGAGCTTTCACCCCCACCAACTCCCCCGGAGGGGCCAGGGGAATGACCTCCCCCAGCAAAGCGCAGCGGCGATGCCGCCAGCCGTGGGAATCGGCACCAGCGTGACGCGGGGAGAGCGCTGCCCCAGCGCCCACGCCTCGCCTTGCCTGGCCCCACCGCACCGCACCGCGCCTCTCCACGCTGCTCCGCGCAGCGGGATCTGCGCTGGCCCTCCACCTCCGCTCAGCGGGAGCGGGCGCGCCGCGGCCGCCGGCCAGGCGGCAGAGCCGGACTGCCTCATCCATCCATCTATCCATCCATCCGTCCACCCACCCACCCACGCCTGCTCCTCCAGCAGCCAGGCCTGATCCTGCTCCCCCGGCTTCTCGCTCGCACAGCCCGAGGAGCAGAGCCTGTCTGGGGCGGGGGTGGGCGACGCGTCCTCATCCGGAGCTGGAAGGGCACACACCGGTCTAGAGGCTGGCAAGGGAGAGAAGGGAAAGCAATGAGTTTTCAAGAAATTGGCAAGCTTCGGAGCAGCGCATGCATCACAAGTGTGATGAAAAGCAGCGCAGTCCGGAGCATGGCGTGCGCATGATATGTGTGTGTGTGTGCGTGGAAACGTGCGTGCGTGGCTACACAGGGAGAAAGAGAGATTGGTGGCGATAGCCCTGTAAAAATTCCTGGTTTATCCCCCTGAAATCAGTATGCTTATTGCTGGGAACACATCTTGATCCGTGCATGCAGTGGACCGGGGATCCTATTTGCCTGTTTGTTTGTCTCCCTGCATCGTGCCCGCCTTGCTCACAGGGCTCGACAGAAAATCCCAGCCTGTTCCTTCTTGCGCTGCCTGTTCCCCACCGAAGCAACGTCACCTCAAATATGCCAGTAAATTCCTTACCGGGTTGGGAACGTAATTGGTTGAATGTTTTCTGTAACCTGACTAGCCAATAACACTCCGAGAGAAAATTTAGAACAACCTAGTTACGACAGATGGTGAAAATGACTTGACACTACACGTGTGAGTCAATATTAACCAGAGATGAGATACTTGCCGCACTCATTAGAAATATTATAATACGCCAAAGAGACTACGTGTGCCGCTGTATTTATGGTACAAGGTCCCTTATTTCAGACAAGTGCTGTCCAAATGGTTGCCCTTGTCATTTCTGTTTTAACAACATCTGCTAGCTAGTGTAAGCTCTGGCCTTAATATCTTGCGTTTCTCTGAGCCTGAATTATTCTTGGCAGACCTTCTTCTTGCAGTTTTTTCTCCTGAAAGCAGATAATAATTTATGCAAAACAATTAATTAAAAAGAAGAAAGGGGAGGCGACGTAAAACCCTCTTAAAAGCCCAAGAATCGTGGAACAAATGGAAACTGTGAAGGAAGAAATAAGAGTAAGCGATAAACAGCAGATAGCCATAATAACTAGAGCTACGAAAAGTGAAGTAGTGGTCTCTTTTCAGCTGTAAAACGCAATAAATATGTAACCGCATTTCCAAATTTTAAACTACCGTTTTAATCTCAGTCGATAGAAAGCAATAACAGTTATACGAATAGGAACCGATATTGAACCAAAACAAGAAGTCAAGGCTATTTCTGCATTCAGATGTCAGCAGCGCATTTCCTTATCCTCAAGTTTGCAAAGGATTCTTAAAGCCTTATATATGCAGTTATGCGGAAGCCGATTGCCAGCAATAAATAATGCATCCAAGGAAGAGGCTTGAGTACGTATCTTCTCACTTCCAGGATGCGGCTAGGGATCTTCGCCTCAATTCTACATCAAGGTTGTGGCTTAAAGCAGTCAAAAGGCTATTTAATTGTCAGGCAAGGCTTCCCCTGCGGAACTCACTCCGCATGTTACAACCTCTTTGCAGCTCAGCTCCATATGCATCTCTTTTTCACACTTCCCTCTCCATCTCGGGCTCCTACACCTGGTGCATCACGCATTTAGCCCATTAGCTCCGGCTCTTCCTTTCATCTTCCCCATGGCAGACGTTTCTATTTATCCACTGGCAATCAATGTGTGGCGTCACCGGTGGTACTGTAATGACGACTGCACCATTGAGGATGACAGCTTAGAAAGAAGAGGGCAATGGTGATCCCTCCCAGAGCAGCACAGCAGACTGTAGCGCTCGCATCACAAGGTCACCCTGTCTCACCGCTTGCACCCCTGCACTGGCAGGAGAGGGTTGCTGGGTTTGCACCCGGCTGGGGCGGGAGCGGGAGGGAGGGGGGGAAGAGATCTGGATTTTTTTCCCCCCCTCCCTTAAGCAGAGCCACAATGGAAAACAGGAAGGAGATGGTGATGTTTCTGGAAGGGACACAACTTGGCGCTCTAGTTGGCAAGAGGGTGCCTAATTTGTCCGAAGCAGTGGGGAGCCCCCGCTCCTGAGCCGCAGGAGAAGATGATCCATCGGAACTGCCTCAGCCCCAGACCTGGCCCCTTGTCGTCCCGGGAGAGAGGAGGAGGAGGAGGAGGAGGTGGCGGAGGAGAAGACGAAGAGGAGGTGGAGGTGCTGCCAGGGACAGGGACGGTGCCAGAGAGCCGCTCGGCGGCGGCAGCACTGCTTTCGGCCGGACAGCAGCCCCCCGCCCCGGAGCCCCCCTCCAGCAAAGGCCAGCAGAGCAGCTCGGACACCGAGTCGGATTTCTATGAGGAAATCGAGGTGAGCTGCACCCCGGACTGCGCCACGGGGAGCGCCGAGTACCAGCACAGCAAAGGTACCCAACTCCTTCCCATGCCTCCAGCCCCCCGCCCGCTCCGGGGCTGGGGGGCAGCACGGGGGGGGGGGGGGGCGGAGGGGGGGGGACTGCCGGAGGGGATCTTCCCCTCGCCAGCTGAGCGAGGGGCAGCGAAGTCGGGGTATGTGTGTGTGTGTATCTCCTTTCCTGGCCGATTCCTCAGCTCCCTGCCACCCGGAGGCTTGTTTGGGAGCCAGAGGACACGACACGGGGCAGCCCCCGCGTCCCTGGAGGGGAGCCAGGCTTCCCGCCGCGGATGCATCAGGTCTGCAGCTTGTCCCGTAGGACACCCCTTGGCCAAGACCACCACCCACTCTCTCCCGTCCATCTTTTTTTTTTATTCTTCCCCATCGCCTGGACAGTGCATGCTCCAGGAAATCCCTTCCGATCCTCCCCACCGGCGGGTTTTCTTTTTTTTTTTTTTTTTTTATGTATTGGGCGGGGGTTGGGGGTGGTGGTGAGCAAGATCAAACGGGTTTTCTGGCCGAGAGCTGTTTGTGGTTTTGCAGGGTGAAATGTGCCCGGGCGAGTGCGGAAGCGCCCATAAAGACCGTAAAATCGCTCGCCGACTCCTGCCTGCCCCAAGTGCGGCAGCGAGCTCCTTGTTTGCACGTTGGGGGGGGGGGGGGGGGGAAGAAAAAAGGTGGAAAAAAAAAAAAGAGAGGTCCAAATTACCTTGTCACTTCTATGTCTCGGTGGCGCCAGCTCGGAAATGGTCCCAATGAATTAATTGCCTTTGGTCTCGGGCACAATGAGGGAGAGTTGCATTTGAAAGCAAACGCAGCGGCCAGGCCCCTTTTCCCCCTGCCCCCACTCCTTATTCCCACCTTCCCAGCACGGCAGAGCCCCCCCCTACCCCCACAACAACCCGCTTCTCCCCCCTCCCCATTCCTCCATCACTTCAAGACGAAGCCGGGAAGCGCGGAGAGCGCTGTCTGCCCTCACTCGTCCCTCAGAGACTCGTTGAAAATACCCCATCCTGGGCTTTGGAGGCTGAGCGGCGAGTCCCCGAGGCCTCACCTCCCCCTCGGAGGGAGCAGGGTCCCTGCCCGCCGGCTGCTCCGCTCCCGGGCCCTTGCTGGGCCGGAGGAAGGGGCCCGGCCGGTGGGCACACCTGCCGAGCCGAGCCGCTCAGGGTCGGGGGATGCTGCGGTGGCCGCCTCCGGCTTCACAGTGCGGGAAGCGAGCGGGGAGGCATCGAGCAGAGGCTCCCAGGGCGCCGTGTGTGTGTTTGTATATGTTGGGGCTGGGGTGTGTGGGTATGTGTGTAGGAGGCAGGTAGCCTTCCAGCCAGAGTGAATAAGCACCCGTCAAACCCTTAACCGGTGCTGCATCCCCTTCTCCCTGCCCTCCCTTCCCCGCTCCCTCTCGGATGTCTCCCCAGCATCCTCAGTGCACGGGAAAGGTGAATGGGGAGGGATGGGGGGAGAAGGGAACTCGCTGGAGAGGCGGGCGGCGAGCATCCCTCCGTGCCCGCCCGCCTCCGAGCGTGTGTCTCTGCTCCGGGCTCCCCACGCAGGGCCGTGCTCCGAGGCGCTGGCCGGCAGCCCCGGCGGCGGGGGGGATCACCCCAAAGGCAGCGGCGGCGGCGGCTCCCAGGGCTCGCTGGCCTGCAGCGCCAGCGACCAGATGCGCCGGTACCGCACCGCCTTCACCCGTGAGCAGATCGCCCGGCTGGAGAAGGAGTTTTACCGGGAGAACTACGTGTCCAGGCCCCGGAGATGTGAGCTGGCGGCTGCTCTAAATCTGCCAGAAACCACCATCAAGGTACGCACAGCTCGGACATGTTTCCAATTAGCACGATATAAATCTATATGGCCAAACTTCCTTGCAAAACTCGGGAAAGCACTTCGCCAGCACAACCCTCCCTCTCCGCCCCCCCCCGCCCCCCCCCCCCCGCCCCTTTCCTGGCCCTACTCGCACCCTGCGGCAAGCAGCAAAGCGAGAGAGGGGATACAGCTCCCGCAAGCCATCCCAGCCAGCACCGCTAATCCGGTCTCTCCCTAGCAGATTATTTTTAATCCTCCCTTCAATCTAGTCCAAACCTCGCTCAGCTCTTGAGGGAGAGAGGGGGAAGCCAGTAGCAGCTCTCATTTTGATCTCGCTTTGCTTTGCCTTTTCAAAAACGTTTGCTCATGAAAATAAAACCCGATAACAATAATCCCAGGTAGCCCTGGCTGCAAAACGGCGGCAAGGAGGCAGGGCTGCCGGGCTTGACCGGGGCAGGGAAGGGGCGTGGGGGTGTCAGCAGGAAAAGCCCTAGCAAGAAGAAAGCAAAGCAAGCACCCTAAAAGGGCTGCTCCGCTGGGTCTCCCTGTAGATTTATAGGGGCTTAACTGATCCCTCCGTGCGTGATGACAACTCCCTCTGGGAGCGGGGGCTGGCGCCGGTCTCCCCTCGCCGGCAGGGCCGGGGCCGGGGCCGGCGGCCGGGCGGAGCGGGGCGGCGGCAGGTGACGGCTCTCGCCTCCCCTCTCCCCGCACAGGTTTGGTTCCAGAACCGCAGGATGAAGGACAAACGGCAGCGCCTGGCCATGACCTGGCCTCACCCGGCCGACCCGGCGTTTTATACCTACATGATGAGCCACGCGGCGGCCACCGGCAACCTGCCCTACCCGTTCCCCTCCCACCTGCCCCTGCCCTACTACTCCCACATGGGCATCGGCGCCACATCGGCCTCGGCCGCCGCTCCCTTCAGTACCCCCCTGAGGCCGCTGGACACCTTCAGGGTCCTCTCCCACCCCTACCCGAGACCAGAACTGCTCTGCGCCTTCAGGCACCCCTCTCTCTACCCTGCCCCGACCCATGGACTCAGCGGCGCCGGGGGCAACCCCTGCTCCTGCCTGGCTTGTCACAGCGGCCAGTCCAACGGGCTGGCGCAGAGACCCTCCGGCTCAGACTTTACCTGTTCGGCCACAACCAGGACTGACTCTTTCCTCACTTTCACGCCCTCTGTGCTGAGCAAAGCCACCTCAGTTTCCATGGACCAGCGAGAAGAAGTACCTTTAACGAGATAAACGTTCGTCTCAGGGTTATTAAAAATTCGCCCCTTTCCCGGGCTTCTCTTCGAGTTAATGTACCTACAGCCGATGTTTATTTAATCGTGTTCTCTCCCCAGAAGTGGACACCTGCGGAAAAAAACCCTAAAAGTAGCTCAGTCTTAAAAGGATTTACATTCATTCCAAGGGGTGGGGGTGGGGGTGAAGAAGGAAATAAATGACTAGGGATTTATCTCCGAGAAGGATTTTAGGCACGGAAGAGGAAGGAAACTAACCCGATTGAAATAACGCTTCGGTAACCTATAGAAATGAGCTGGGACTTTCTTTTCCATGGATAGACTTCTTACCAAGGGCTGGGGCGTCTGCGGGTCACAGCGACAAACCTTATGCACAAACCTACGAGGCGGAGAAGGAAAATCTGAAATACTTGAAAGAAACATTATCTCGATAACGAAACGGCTTGTGCGCATGAAGGAAGCAAAGATGTAACTACCAGAGTGTTCAGAAAAAAAGAACAACGAGCAAACAGCAAAAACAGAAGGGTTCTGGATTGCAACTCAACAGTATTATCCAGTTATCTCTATAGAGAAAAACAATGCTTTACCATAAAGAAAAACTGACATTCTGTACATTACTTTCGTGGTTTAATTGCATTCTTTACTCTCCCTCGTCTCTTCCTTCGTTTCGAGCAGAAATCCAGCATTTCGTCTCCTCTTTCATTCCAACTTTTATTTTTAAGAGGCAGACTGGAATTGGCAGGGAAAAAATACGAGCTCCTGCCTCTCTGGGTCAGAGCTATTTGTCCTTTAAATAACAATGTCCTATTATCAGTAGCTGAAATGTGCCCACGCTGACGAAATTAGCAAGTGATGTATATGTAAGGAGGGTTTTTGAATATCGAATGTATAATGGTCTGTGAGCAGAGACCCCGTGCCAAACGCTAACAAGCCGCCAAGGGAAGAGATTAGGTGACAGGGAGCACAACTCCTTCAGACAATCACCAGTCTGTAAATTGGAGCAAAGGCGATTTCCCTTCCTTTGTACTTCAGCCTTCAGTTCTCTCATTTCCTTGCTGCGTTTTTTTTTTTTTAAATTATTTAATTCATGCGTTGGGTTTTCTGTTTCCTTCACCACCCAAAATCTTTGCATTTGTAAGTGTCCTTCACACTGGTCCCTCTTCCTTCTGAATATTTCTTTCACAAGCAACTCCCTTCCCCCCACCGCCCCCCGCCCCTTCAGGTATTTCGGAAGGATGTAACATCATTGTTTTTGCTTGGATTTCTGTCAACCTAAAATTAAAAAAAAAAAAAACACAACACCCCACGGGCACCGGGCTGGCTAGCAGTTTCTTCCAAAACCGCAATTGTTTATTTCATTCTATTTTAAAATAGCCCAAAGAATAAACTGTCATAATTTGATACAACAATAACACCACCGCCAACGAGCACATGTTAACAACATATCCCGCGTATTTTATTGTGTTTGTTTAGAAAAGCAAAACAAAACAGTAAAAGTGTTGCTTAAGACGAATTTCACCTTCGTGCAGTTTCTAATAGTTACAGTTCACAAGCAGGAAAATAAATGCCGGACAGAACAAAGACGGGCTGACACCTCCGCTCTCTACTTTGTGTTAAATTGCTGAGGAGCCTCTGGTTTATTGTCGCACCGGAGACTTTTTGTCCTTAGGACAGGGAGTGAATAGCAGCGTTTCCCTATAGCGGATGGAGAGGAGGGAAGAGGCACGGGCGTGCCAGGACATTTTTTTTTCCAATTTACAAAAAAAAAAAAAAAAAAAAGCGCGTTTATCAGAGCTTTTTAAAAACTGATCCAAAGTCACCATCTTTAAGTCATTAAGGGCAGACTGTTCCACCCTTTCTGAAAGAGATGTCCTCATGGACATGGAAACTGATGGCTCTTTTTGGACAGTCACAAATAGATTCTCCCCCCGCCATCCCCCCCGGAAATAACAATTGTAAAGAGCGTCCAAGGACAGAGCCCAACAGTATCCCAGCTCTGCAAGCCTTTTCCCTCCTTACTTTGTCTTTTAGCAGACAGGAGAAGAACGACTCCGACAAAACGGGAGCTGTGGAGCGAGCGTCTGGTACGACCCCCCCGCGCCCCGGCCACCCCGGGGGAAGGGAGCGCTGGAGAGGCCGAGGGGCAGCTGTGCGCTGCCCGGCAAAACCGGGGGGCCCGGGATGGCCCCTTCCCCGGCGGGGCGGAGGCACCTGCTGGGCCCCGCTGGCAGGGCAGGGTCCGGCCGGGGGTGCTACCCCGCGTCGCCTGAGGAAAGACCGCGGCACCAGTTTGCTTTTGCAAAGCGCCCAATTTGCAAAATGCCACCGGCTAGGGCGCAGGGCAATATATATATTTTTTCCCCAGATGCATATATTTTATATATCTAGAGGTGTGCGTGTGAAAGAGACTATTTAACCCGCTATTTACCGCTTACACCCGTTGAGGGGACGTCCCCCCCTTCATGAGCGGGCAGTGGGGACGCAGAGACCGGGAGCCTGGGAGCCTGCAGCCGGCCCGGTCCCCGCTCTCTCCCGCGGCGCCGGGGGGCCATCACCGCCCTCGCAGCCGCCCGTTCTTAGAGGATGCTGCGGCAGAGGGTGGCTGTGAATTTCTCCGTGGCTCGGTCACAGGGCAGAGAGATTGCTTGCGACAGGTAAATAGGCTGCGGGTCGCAGTAATGCCAAGAGTATTTTCAGTTAATAGGGGAGGGAAAATGAGGTGTCTGGAGCGATATTGGAAAGTACAAGATCGATGATCCGTCCTGGTGTCCAATCAGCAGCCTTTAATTGACTGTATTTTCTAGGTAATTGAGTCGCTGTGCTCCTAAATTGAAGTGGAAGATATAACAATACATCTCACTGGGAGGAATTACTCATTACCTCATAATGAAATTTTCCTTTTGCTGCGTGGGGCCGGTGCCGTTAACGGCTTCGACGCCGGTGGGGGTGCCCACGGCCCCACGCGGGGCGCCGGCTCCGGGCACGCGTGGGGCATCGCCGGCGGCCGGGGCAGCCTCAGGGCACCCAGCCGGCGGCAGGGTCTGCCCCTGGTCCCGGGCCACTGCCGCCAGGCAGGCAGGTAGGTAGGTTTCCCTTGCCTCGCCCTGGCCGGGGATGAGACCCTCTGAGGAATTCGGGTGAGGCCGGTGCCCCGCTGGGGCCTTGCCCTCGCCGCTGCCGTGGGGACAGCGCTGTCCCCGGGGAGCCGGCGCTGGGCACTCGCCCCCTTGTCACCGGGGGGGTGGAGGGAGCCGGAGCTCTCTTCGGGGTACCCCATGTGCCGCACCGGCTCTGCTCCCCAGCCAGCCAAATTCAGCTCCGAAAGGCCTTCCCCGCCTTGTTAGCGTTTGATTGATTGTCTTATTAAAGCGTGTTCTTGTAAGTGTGACCGAGCTGATTGCACTGCATATGTTTGGGATAATGCTCGTTTTAAACAACTGAATAATAATAATACTAATAAAAGAAGGACCAGAAGAGGAAGGAGATGAGCTCTAGAGAACAGGTGAAGCCTAAACGATCCCGGGGAGCAGTGCTGTAACTCGCGCATTAAATCGCTGCTTTACTATCAAATCACTCAGTCCTTTCGGCTCTACTCAGACCATCTTTGTCGTGTTTTACGTGTCACCTCCTGTACCATTAAGTGAGATAGCACCGGGATTGCCGCTTACTTTCCCGTCTCAGGCTATATGTTTTTATTAAGGTTGTATGATTAAACTGGATCGGATCTGCTTTCCCAGCACTATTCTTTACTCCAGAGCCCAAATCATTAGAAAATCGGCTCTCTGTATTTCACATTTTCGGCTCAGTTGTTAGGGTCGTTTGCCGGCACCTGCAGAAAGGCATGCGGCGCTTTTGGCTTCTGTATCTGAAGGATCCTTTTGTTTTCTATTATTCTCCTGCTCGCCTGGTTACTTTATGTCACTACTGAGTTTAGCCCCCGAAAACACCCTCCACCATATGTCACCCTAAGGCCCGCTGTCCTGCCGCTTACAATAGTGTCACCCTGGGGTAAAGGCAACGTCAGGATAAGCTGGAGTCTCGTTAACACAAATGGCTTCATTTAGGTGCATCAGGTTCCTGGATGGGTGTAAAGAGGGAGGAGAAGCAGCCCCACGTCCTTTTACTGCATCCTTCACCACCCCAGAGCACCTCGTTTCTTGCCCTGCTCCCTCCAGATCTTCTCCCTGTTGTTTGGTATCGGCGAAGGGCTGCCAGCAGGGTAGATGCCCCCCGAATTTGTCCCTGTCTTTACAAAGTTCTTCACCTTTTCTCTCTCTCTTTTAAATACGGGGATGAAGAAATCGCTAGTTCAGGACCTTCAAACAAGAAATAATCACTACCTCTGGCCTCCGAGTCACACTTTGGTTTGTTTTTTTGTTTTGTTTTAAGTAGGTAAACTGAGTGTACCTACGACCAAGAACGTAGCGTAGCTTTACACTAAAATTTCAAACCCCATTTTAAAGGGTCTCCATCGGTGTGTTGCATGCACATATAGCCACAAAGCAAACAGAAAAAGTGATTCTCTCCACTGCCAAGAAGTGCCTGGGACTTCAGAGACAAAAATTGCCTCTTACTAACACCACATGAAAGTATTAAGTAATTATTTAAAGCAAGGCTGTTTCGAAAAATATTTGTATTTATTGCAGCTGCTCGATTGGCCTCGTTAAAGCTGGGGAACATTTAAATTGTGTTACAGTCTCATTTAAATCCAGTTTCGTTCCAGCAGGCTGCAAAGCCTGAATAGAACCAATCACTCCATAATGATGATGAATGAGAAATTAATTCAGATACAAGCAAGACAATTTAGGCCTTCATCTGTTTAAATAGCCTTCCAAGATTATTCGCAATTGCAGGTCACAGATTTAATCAATTGTCCAATCTTGTGAAAGTCATATCCTTGCATCTTCATCGAGATTATTTATAGCGCGGCGAAGCCCAGTGAAAGGTATACGCTCTTAACAGGAACAATTACTTAAAGGGAAGCGTTTGCAAAATGAAAAACAAATGCCTCCTTGGGCAGTAAATGATCAAACGTCTCCTCGCTCTCCCGGCACATCCTCCCCGGCCTGAGGAAGACAGCGGAGCTGCAGGCGGGGCGTCAAGGGGACCGCTGCCAAACTCCAGCCCCGCCGGACCGGCTCTCAGGCTCCGCGGCGAAGCCATCCGCGCCAGACTCCGCTCCTTCGTGGGCCACCCACCCAGCCCCATCTCCGCGGGGCCGTGCTTTGCTCCCGAGAGCGATGCCTGCAGAAAGGACACGTTAAAAAGGGTGCTTTTAAGTAACACGCAAACCGCGCCGCTGCTGCTCAGCCCCGGGGCTGCCAACCCGGGCTGCGGGGTGGACCGTCATTTTCTGCCTCTGACTGCCCGTTTGATATATATATATATTTTATATATATATATGTTCATCTGTACCACCGGCCCTGCTTTTGCCCGACCCCTGCGCCCCTCCGACCTCCCCCCGGGCCGGGGGGGCCGCCTGGCTGGGAATGAAGCCGGCAGAGCCTCGCCTGGAAAAGCCGCCTCTTCCCTCGGGCTTGAGCGAGCCGCACCTGGAAAAGCCCGAGGTCGCGAATAATTCAGGGTTAATGGAACAGTTGAAGCGGGCCGTTTGGTAATTGGGAGAATTGTTGCATTTCTCAAAGGAGAGCTGGGAAGCCGGGGAGAAGCCGGGTTTATTCCTCAGTGCCCGAGCATATAACTCCTTCCTTCCTCCTCATCGCCCCTTCTCCAAACACAGACCTATTTACCTGAAGACTTCATCTCCCCCCGGCCCGGAGGCGCTGCCTGGAAGGGCCGTTCCAGGCTCCTGCCCAAATTCGAGGTGATCCCGGGCTCGGGGAAACACCTGCTGCCCCGAAGAGTCTCCCCCGGTGCCTTGGGAAGGCGGACCCTAGGGAGCGCTTGGGGTGCAACAGGGGTAGGGCCCGGCCCCGCGTCCCTTGTCCACGGGAGCCTGAGCGTGGGAGCTCCGAGCACCCGTGGACAGCGCGGGTCCGCCGGCCCCGTCTGACTCCTGGGGCCGAGGAGCCACCGGAGGCCCCCTGGCAGCCACGAAAGTTTGGCCGCAGAGAGGGGTGGTCACGCTGCCCGCGGGGAGGTGGGTTTCCTGGGTGGGAGTGTGCGAGGATCAGCGGTGACACGTCCTCCCGGTGAGCAGGGAGCCCACTGTCAATGCAGTTTTGCTGCACCTCAAAGGGGAGCGTGGGGCCCACCCACCCACGGGCACCGCCACGGCGGGGAAACGCGAGGGTTTCGGGCAGCGGGCCGGACGGCAGGAGTCGTGCGGGTGCGTGGGTGTGTTACGCGTGGGTGCGCGGCCCTGCTCCCCCCCCTTCGCCGTCCCACAAGGGACCGTGGAGCAACGCCGGTGCCTAAAACAAAAGCCTGACTACGGGACCCCCGGAGCTCCGAGGAGCCAGTCTCAGCGGCGGACTTTGATGTATGGCTGTCCAATTAATGCCTTTAATTGGTGTCCCCTGGGACAGGCAACCCGGGAGCGGGGCCGGCGAGCGCTCTCCCGGCAAAGCCTGCCCTCTCGCAAGCTAACAAATAAATAACCCGGCAGCACGAATCCTGCGTCCCTCCGAGCAGCAGCGGGGTAAACGACTTAGCAAACCTGAGATCAACTGCTTGCAAGCCGTCCTGCGGGGCTCCGTGCTCACGGACACCCGTGTGCCCAGGTGGGGAGAGGCGCGGGGTGTAGCTGCTCCCCCACTTACCCCAGCCTCCGCGACCAAATCCCTCTTCCCCTGCGAGTGGGGGGTGTCACCAGAGTGTAAACGACACCACTTAAAACATACCGCACGTCCCTTCCAATTTGCCTAACGACGGTCGCCCGTTAAGCGTAATTTTAGAGGTCAAATGAGGCTGACTGCAGTTTTAAAGACGCTTGATAAAACGTCTTATGCAAATGACACGTTCTGTATATATAGATGCCATTACAGCGGTCTAGATTTACCTTGGGGGAGGAGGAAACAAAATAAATACACAAACAGGCAGGGAGGAAAAAAGCGCCGCCAATTTTCTCCAAACCAGAAACGCTCGGTCGAAAAAGAAATTGATCGCTTCATCCATCAAACGTATAAAATACATTTCTGAGATCAGAAGTCGCTCGGAAAGAGAAAGAGAGAGGCGAGGGGAAAGTTCATACTTGACAAGAGCCCTCGAAAGGGACGTGATAGAGAAAAAAGAGAATAAAAGACAGCTGTCACTGGAAGCCCACCTTGAAGGAATTCTGGTTTTCTTTTCTTTTTTTTTCTTTGTTTTTTTTTTCTTCTTATTTTTCTTTTTCTTCGGGTAGCTGTACAATGCTTTAAGAAAAAAAACCACCTGAGGCCAGAGGAAGATGAAAATTTTTTATTAATAAGGAAATAAATTTGGCAGAACGGGAAGCAATGCCGACTCCTCAAACCTGCTGTTAATGGAGGTGTCTCTGGGGAAGGCAGGCAGCTCCAGGCTGCCTCGGGAGCCATCAATCCCTGGTACCCGGGTACACCTCAAAACTCAGTTGCCAGGCTTTTTGTAGGAAAGCATCTCTGATCGACATTTGTAAGCTGAACTATTTTATTTGCTCTTGCAATTGTGTTTTCAGTATTAAAATACTGTCATTTTTCAACATTCTTCCTGAGCAGCAGTACAGTGTTACATTAGGGGCACCTTTTACGTCCAAACCCCAGATGCTAAGTGCTATATGTGTGTCATGCATTGCCACCAAAAGTTACAGCCTGAAAATACCACTTCCCCACTGCATAGAGAGACCTTAATTTGCACTGGGATGAGTGCTCTCAATTTCTTATCCTAGAGAAAAGACCCTAGCAGTCTGTTCAGCCAGTTGTCCCGATAGCTTGATTTCACCTTGCTAAATTTTCATTAAAAAATTTTTGCACTTTCTACCTTGCCTGCCTGGGACCAAATTCTGAAGGTCCTAACTCATCCCAAAATGCATTTTTGCCTACTTAGGGGATGTTTGCTTACTGCTATTGCAGTGCAGGATCAAAGATGAATTACAGAGCAAATAAAGCAACTACTATTACTAGATCCACGCAATTAATATGTGGCCTTGTACTCCCACAGACTGCGAATCACTCCTGGGAATCATCCTACAATTATTCTAACGTTTACTCAAGCCTGTGTACTTTAGGGAGGGAAGTTTTCTCTAATGTGGAGATACTGAGTCATAGGTTCCAAAACCACTTTCCACAAACGACCTGACCTGAAGTAAAATTTAATCCAAAACCAAAAGTTCTGACTTACTAAACCTTCAGCTAGAAAGAAGCAGGCTTGCTTCCTCTGACAACTACAAATTAAGTATAAAATCATACAGAAAAGAGAAGAAAAAAGGAGAAGAGGGGAAACCCCTAGCTTTGTCAATGTTTATGTTCCCCTTGCAGCCAGCTGAAATGCAGGCTAGGATCTGTTCTGGAGGCAGGAGAGCACTCAGCTAGTTGATGGGGATTGGTTTGGCTCCAAATGATGTTCCTAACCTGTTCCTGGTTCAGCAGCTATGTGGATTTAGACGAGTGGACAGCCTGAGTGTCTCAGCTGTCCTCAGCCCCAAGCAGTGCGCCACTGCCCATTAACACTGGGTCATGAGGTACAAGAACATAGAGAGTCCATGATCCTATACCCCTCTCCCTCTACTTCGGCAGTCACAGCTTCCCAGCTGAAAGCCTGTGTGTCATTTGGGTCATAAAGGCAGGTTTTTACAACAGAGCTGTACCACAGCACTGAGAAACTCAACTGTGCATTGCTGGTAAGGAGGCAGTTACTCCTGCACCTATTTAGCCCAGTTAATCTAATTTAACTTCAGACGATGACACCAGGTCCTCCAAGAAAAAAGGCAGTAGCATCACTAATTACACTTCCCTACTTTTGATGTCAGTAGGGCAGTCAGCACCCATGCCTCTGACACACCTACCGATTTTTGTATTATGACATATTCCAGTAGGCCACTTGCATCTCAATGACTGTGCCCAAGGGTACAGGGTATTCCCAGTCCAGCATTCCACAGCCCAACCCAAATTGCAGTTAACACCACATAGAGGCAGTCACCTGAGATTTGGAGCAAGTGATGATCAGCCACATCACTCAATTTTAGCATATTCAGAAACGTACATGATTCCTACATCTAATGCAAATTTTGTACTTACTTTGTCTTCAGTGCCAGCCCCCCTTTTAAGAAAAAAAACCAAAACAACCAACAGATACTCCAAGGTCTTATTTTAAACACCCAATACCCAGGTATGCAGTTGAAGTGACATTTTTACACCATGATGCATGGCTTCATGGTGATATGGTAACACCATATCATTGGTATATAACTCCACCAAGGGCAAAATCATCTATCCTGATAGCCCCAATCACTTTTTTATGCAGGAGAGAAATGCCTACAATAGTCTCTCCTTGAAAAAGCAGTTGTAAAGTTGAGCATCTGTGTGCACACTGTTTCAGAGTGTCATAACCATCCCCTCAGCAAGGGATGTTACTTCATGTCTGCTGTAACACGCCATGCCAGTAGAAATTAAAGAGTTGTTGTTATCCCCTCATATTGATGCTTTTATCCCCTCATATTGATGCTCTTTCAGCAAGTGTCCAAGGAGTTATTTCCCAGACTTGTTAAAATTTTGCTTTAAAAATTGATAGTTTAACTCTAGAAGAACCTACACCTTGTTCTGTACATCACAGACCATTAGATTTCTCCCAGTTACTTTTTACTGAGCCCTATACAATGCATTTGGTAGTGAAAGACTTTCAAAGCAGGTGCCTGATGTGACCTGCCATATCAGCTTATGGAGAATCTTGGTATTATACGCCAATCATTCACTGGCAAAAGCAAACAGAAGAGACCAAAAAAAAAAAGCCTCAATTTTTCTTTATTTCTAATAAAAATTGTTCGGCAATTTATCTTTCTGTTCTTCTCAGCTAAATTTCTGGACTTCTATTATCCATTATTTTCCATGAAAGAAGTTTACGTACTGTATTAAAGTACCTTTCTGTCTTCACTCTGGCAACCTAAGCAAATTAAATTTGTGTGACCTGTCAGCATGAAGCACTTTCTCCAGTTATTAAGCTCTGAGTGAGGCTTTCTCTTACACCATCTCCAATTTTACAGTCTCCTTTCTCAAAGCATGAAGCCGTAACTACCTACACAGTGTGAGGGTATTTAGCACTTGTTCCAGCAGCAGTCTCTCTTTATTTCTATTTAATATTTCCTGTACAGGCAACCAAGAACTGCCCTAGCCCAAATGCACTTCTACAGCACTGCAATGGGACTGCATATTCCCACAATTTTCCACTATAACATTGCTTTCCTCCACCTCTGTCTACTAGGACCTGTTCCTCAGTCTGTAAGGGCGGCTTGCATCTATTGTTCCTAAATGTCTTATTTTATATTTCGCAACATTTAGAATCTGTTTGTTTGTCAGGTCAAATTTCTCTAGGACATTTGTGCACCTTAGCTGCAGACCTGCTCTGTTACCTAGAAGAACAGATTTACTTCAGGGGAAAAAAAAGATTGTAGCTCCCTGAGCACCGTCGTCTTTTCATAGACATGGAAACAGCTATGTAGGTATGCAGATGCCACATACACAGTATGGCACATTCATCCTTGACACAAATTTGATCAACATTGGGTATGTACATACCTCTGGCCACCTGATTACAACAGCGAGGAGCGCTGAACACACCAGCCTGTGCAGAACCTCTGTAGCTGTAATCCCCTTCCACGATGATGTCTATACCAGCAACTCTCTTCTGTGCTCTTTAAATCAGCCAATGCTTACCTTGCTTAAAGTAGTCTTTGATGTCTACTGTTTAGGGGTACTGTATAATACAGGGATACTTTAGAATATGTTAAGATTAGAATGTTGGGGGATAACTTCCTTACAAAAGCTGAAACACTTATAAACTAAGTCCATAATCTCATCAAAATAAATCAAATGTGCAATGCCAAAACCTATTTTTCATAAAGCTATATGGATTGACATAACTTCTATTCCTTTCCTGAATTCTTTATTAAATTAATCCCATGTCAGTTTGGCTTTTATATTAGTACCATGCTAATCAGTCCACAGTTACTGGGTCACCTCCTTCTTCCCTTCTGAGTAGAAGCACAACATTATATCTTTTGAAATGTCACCAGTATCCCAAGATTTCTTGTAAATGAACATCAGCATTCTCCTCAATCACTTCTTTAAAGACTGCAAATTCATTGATAAATATTTCTCTATCCCACTAAGCATTAATATCCTCTTTAGTTTATAATCTTATTAAAAGTACTTTTCTTTTGTTAAGATTACATCAACCTGCTTTCCAAATGAAGACCAAAACACTGATTTTTCACTTCTAGCCAGTGTCAGAACTAAACTGTTGAGAGAATTTCTTTTGTTTTCAGTATACCTTAGAACTTTTTCTTACTGCTTTTACATATATTACACCTGGATTTTTCCTGTTGCCTTTAGCTTCCTGTTTTATAGCACTTAACGTTTGCTAATTGCTATCTAATACAGTTTCCTCTGCATGTTTTGTGGTGGTGACCTTTTTACTTAAGATATTCGCCTTCATTTCACTCTGTCCCAGGACTATTCTGAAGTTAAGAAGCTGCCTTCCATGTAGATATTGCTGAGTATTGCTCATAGGCAGCGTAACTTCCGGTCTCTAGCCACCCACCAGTTTCCAGTCTAAAAATTAATTCATCATAACAAGGTCAAAAATTAGTTTTTTTCTATGCTGGACAATGTGCCTTTCAAGTTGTGGAGTTATCCATGATTTTTAGAAACTATCACTGAGGGTTTACTGCTAGCTGCATGAGATAAAGTAGCACACACACTGAACTGAGTTTGCCCAGATGTTACTATTTTTATTCCTAGATATCGCAGACAAATGTTTAAGAGGTAATTCATCCCCTTCTCAGGTTTGCTTTGGCGGTTTGTGACAACCCTGTCAGCATCCCTGGTCTTTGGTAGTTAGTACATCAATACCTGTATGCTTTTGAGACCTTTTAGTTGTGAGTTATAATTACCGAGTTGGTCTTCTCTCCTTCTGCTCACTGCTTTTACCTACTCTACCTGCTTATATGAGTTAGAATCTGAATGTGATGCTCTGTTCATATGACTCATCCCACCAGGTGCTAGTGATGCTGACTATACCTTTTCACTAATAAGACTTTCCTGTTCCTTGACTGCGCTATCCACACACCCTGCTACTGTTTTAGAAGAATCTGAAATATTAATTTTCTTCACATTCTTTGTTACATTGCTTTGAAGTTTGTTGTTTATTATACCATATTCGTAGCTGGAACCATATTTTTATCTTCAGTTGTCTTCCTTGGAGTCATTGTACTAATACCCTCCTACTGTTCTAGCTAATTCCCAGCCACTCCCTCACCCATGAACAAGACACACTATTCATACGGCCTCTCTCCTATTAGTACATGTCCTATTCTTCCACTAAAACAGAAGTTCAACTTCAGACCAGAAGCAAAGTCCTGAGGACACTTCAGATTTTCTGCTCTTTGTAACTTGTAAGCATGGAAGGATCTCTGAAAGGTTTTTATGGATATTAATCTAGCCATTTCTCTTGCTTCCTTCTCAAATCCCTGAAGTCTTTCTTTAACCCTCTGCCACTAGTTGTAGTGAATATCAGAGTGGACACTCTCAGGATTATTTCACAAACATGTCTACTTATATAGTGCATTGATTCTCTCTTTTTTTTTTTTAACATAATAATTTTGGTCACTTCAATGTCTTTTTGGCTGTTTGCAACCTGAAAGGTATCCAGTTGTGACTTTTTAATCTCTGCATGCTGTTTAAGCTCATGTTTTGGAAAGCCTACGGCACTAAGCATTTGGTTTAGCAAAGGATAGCTACATCCCCATAGCCCTTAGTCAATAGCTTAGGGATTCGTTGATCTCAGTCTATTTCAGTTCAGTCCTTCTCTGACAACTTTTATATTCCCCAAAGCTTTCAGTCATCTCACGTCATTCTGTGCCACCTTGGAGACCTTTAGTGCAATGCTCAGTGGTGACAAATATGAATTGAAGGTACATGGATGCATTAAACCAAATCTTAAATTGTATCTTTGAATCTGAACAGTTCTTCTAGCATTTTCCTGAATCTTTTCCTAAACTGTCTGCATGCTTTCCAAAGTGAAGACTGTATTCTAATGATGGATTTATGCTACATATAGTTAAAAGAACTCTCTGTGCTTGCTACCTTCATTTGAATTACCCCTAGGAGCTACTATGTCACCTTGGGAATTCACATTCAGTGATTCTCAGTCCTTCAGAGCCTTCAGCCCTTTCAACCATGGGCTGCCCTGATCCCCATCCTATGATAAAGTCAAATACAGGATCAGATGTGCAGCCATTTACTGTGTGATCCAGGTAATTTAGTCAAAGTGACATGTCCTTAAAATACGTTTGTGTTCAAAGAAATTAACATTCTTTTCCAGCAATTTCCCCCCCTGAAAATATTGATAAAATTAATGAGCAGTGGTGATCCATAGGAGAACTGCTGGAGGATCTGTGATAGTTCTCCCTTAGGTGAGGACTGTCTCCTACGCTGATCTATTAGTTATCTGGTTTTCAACCCATTTAATATGTGTTACACTCAAATAGTATTACTTTTTATATCAGAATCTGGATTAAATCAAAAGGCATTCAGAGTCTGATAGAGAAATGCAGATATCTTTGCCAACCAAATATATTATCATTTTAAAAAAAGGCAGATCCTATTAACAGGATTATTCCTTAATAAGGAGACAAAGAAAAAAGCATGTTTGGTGACAATTAGTTGTGTTGCCATCTTCTCATTCTCTGTTGGTTGCATCTTATGTTATTTTTTCTATGGCTCTGCCTGGGAGCAACTATTCATTTTAACTTTGGTATGCTGTTTTTTTCCACACTTTTTGAAACTGCCTCAGAATTATAAGATTTGCTACACACCTTTAATACACCCTGTATTCTTCTATGTCCCATGGCATTCTTTGAAAGGAAGTCTAGAATTCAATTCCATAGATATGTTATCTACTCAATTTGATCATCTGCATTTGCAGACTGCTCTTCAATCAAGCACACCTGGGACGTTTTATTCCACTATTTCAAACTACTCTATCTGTTAGCAGACAGGCAAGAACAGCTTTGCCAAATGGACTCATTTTGAGCTTGCTATTTGAAACGTGCAGAGCTTTGAATTTTAACCTTGGGCATGGCGCTTGCTGTGATTATGTTGTATTCAGCTCCACTATCTATTTGGAATTCACTTTTTATCCATTTCTTCCCAGTGTCAGAAGCCAACCTGCTATAGAATATACCAGCGTAGATTTAATGAAGAGAGTTAGTAAAACCTTTGTTTCATTAACAGAGCTTCATCTTCCAGCTGCATTTTGCTATCAGAGACCAGTGCCAGCACCTTTGCATTGTGTCAATTCTCCCCAGGGTTACTGCAAACAAAGCCAGTCTCTACACCATGCTTCCCCTTGCAGTCTCATGTTCAGTCAGGGCATGTGTTTTCAATTGTACGCGTCATTCTCTCAGCACTTATTAGATACTTGGATTAAGAAAACATGCTTTCTGCTGTGTTTCAAATACCTTTGCAATTCTGAATTTGTCTCTCACATTAAAGTTGCGGTGGCCTAGTTATCCTTTATTTTGTCACAGATAGTTTTGTTTAGTCTGTTAGTCTGTTAACATTCATGTGATTTGGCTTTACCACACAGACTGATGACTTAATGGGACAATCATTTCAACAAGGAGGTAGTTTCCGCTAAACAGAATTTATTTCTTTGAAACAGCTGTTTTTGCATGGGTCTTCTTGTGCTGCTTTGTGTAACACAGCCAATTCCCCTTGCATTTATCTTCTTCACTTTAAAAAACTATGCTAAACTTTTCCATACTTCTAACCGTTCATCAGTTTTGCATCCTTCTGCTATCCTCTTTGCAGTAACACAGGTAAGAGCATACTACTGCTTCACTCTCATGTTGTAGTATTTCCAGTGGTATAATTTTAAAATCCCTTCTGCCCTTCCTATTAGGCTTGCCTATAGGCCAATAAAGGTATCTCAGGCTTAACTCTAGCAGAGCCAAGGTACCTATACCCAAAAAAGCTCTGTCCAGAATTGTCCAATGCCTGAAACATTTTGTTTGGCTGCTGCCAGACTCCAGTCACTAATGCAAAGACTGAGGGAACAAGGACTAGGGACTAGTGATCCCAAACTGCTTGAGAGATGAGGCTGTACACAACCGACTCTTCTTTTTCTCTAAAGGAAACCCTCACACACAGGCAGAAGGGCCATACTGTGTGATCCAGTTGGCCCCCCAGCAGGGAGACAGAACTGCACAGAAGCCCTGTCCCAGGATGCAGAGTCTGCTGCAGGAAGAGATGTCTCTCTGTGCTTGTGCCTGCTGCTCTTTGCTCTTGGAGAGGGAGTCCTGGTGCCTAATGCCAGCTTCTGGATTTGCTGCTGGGACCTGGGGTACTTCTGGAGCTCCTGTTACCTTTTTTACAGTGCCTTTAGTATGCAAACAGTATTTGTAGCAAAGCACATGATACTAAACTTCCCTGTTCTGTCAGATGCTTGAGGCAAGATTTTTAAAAATGTGGTGAGGAAGAACATGCCTTGCAACCACTCTTATGCTCTTCTCAGTAGATCCATACTTCATAATTTAGACATGATTTTTTCATCCTAATCAGATTCAGTTCTGTGCAATATTCATTCATCTCCTTTGAAGAGGCATTGAGTTTGTAGTCTAAACTGCTGGGTCTAGAACAACCTTCTTCTTGTTTCTGACAACATTTGCATTTTAAATGGTTTGCTTTTAATAGCCTATCTGCAAACCTCAGCATTGCACATAACAAATTCTGAAGTATTATTGATAAATATACTAGCTTCCAGATTATCCCTGGAGCTTGCACAGAAATGGCAGCAGCAAACAATTTAAACCCAAGTTGGATAAAACAGAACTTATAAGTGCAACATGTCCCTCTGCAGACACAAACCTTCTGTAAGGGTAATTAATGATTGCTGTTAATAGCAAGATCTAATTTATAAAGAAGCCAACTTAAGACAATCATGAGGAAATGAGTTAAATAATCAGCTGAAACAATAAAGATCAGTTGTGACATAATTGCAGAACAGCATTCAAGGGCTCAGGAGATCTAATGCCTTTCTCTTCATTAATCAGAGTAAATAGGACATTACAGATGTTACTTATTCAAAGACTGTTGTGTGTGCATATGAATATATAGAGCACATCTCTGAGAGCAGATGCCAAATTGAGTATATGTAGCTTTCCTATTATCATCTATGTGTAGAAGAGACTTTGATTTTTTTTTTTACTAGCAGAATTCATAAGAACTTAAAAGTTCAGAAAAGCTGTTTTTAAGCTAATATATAGCTTTGGTGGATACAATAAAACACAGCTTTCATGCTTCAAGTGTTGAGGAAGAACACAGAGTTCCCAAAATCTCCCCCAAAAGACAAATTAAACCAGAAAGAATTGCTGTAACTAGGTTCACCTTGTGGCAGTCCCACCTGGGGAAACACTGTAATGTATTACCTGGAAATTATGCAGTCCAGCCTGGAGACACTTAAGCAATTGCCTGCAGTATTGGAGTGAGAGACGTTCCATTATTCATAACCCAACAACTTGCCATCTCTGTATATGCCAATAAAACCCTAAACATGTTTTCCTCTAAACTGTGAGCAGTTAACTGACTTCAGACTTTACAAGTAACAATCAGCTATAGTGTCTCCTTGACAGATCAGCTTTGCCTCCTTGAACTATATTAGTGGAAACTGGCTCTTTTACTTAATGCTTCAGTGTGTTTCTCTACATACCTTTTATACAGAATTTTGTCTTGGTCTCATCATCTTGCAGGCAACTGAATTAAAGCCTTCTCTGCCCCCTCCCACTTACTACAAGGGATCTTTAACCAGTTGTGTCCCATAGGACTAGTTGAGAAAGGCATAAGAGCAACACATGGGCAAACCCAACCATTCCACATTATGTCCTTCCACTTCTGAGATCCTTGTCCCAGCTCACAGCTTAAGCTCAGGGAAAAATGTTCCTCTCTTCTTGGCAGTCAGGTTGCTGGCTTACAGGTCAAATTTTCTTACATGTAGCAGTAATACATATTTTCTAAGGAGCAGAGATCTGCTACATATTCCCCCCTCCCCAACTTCCTTTTTCTCACTAGCTCCTTGCTGAAATATGGGGTCACTGATGTGGAACAGAAAATCTGCCAGTGCATGATGCTCGCTAGCCATATGTTTTGTTATAGGCCAGGCTGATAACCCTGCTTGTTACTGTGGTTGCCTGATATTTCCCATGATATAATCCTTCTTTGAGTAACTTTCAACTTTGCCAAACACCATAGAAATTTTCTATGCTGGGTGTACACTTCATGTTAAATTTATATATATACACACATATATTTATGCGGAAAATAAACTACCCCTTCTAAGAAGGAATATGGAGAAAAACATGGTGTTCTTCCCATGCTAAAAATTTCTGCTGACCTTTTATTTGGAAAAACATAGGTCATCTCTCCCCTATCTTGAAATCTGGCAGCCTTTATTAATTTGTGGCCTTTACTCAAGGATGCGCCTTTTACCATCCCTTTGAGACGCTCCCCAAACTTGCCATCATGCAAGCCTTTGAAAAATTATGGCTCTCAAGAGCTCTGTAGGGGTATTTTAAGGCTGAGTGGGCTACAAAGCCATCATCTCCCTTGTGTTCTCAGTCTTTGACCTGCTGAATCATGACTTCTTCCCTGGGCAGTGACACAAGTCCCTGTACCCCAGAATGTTCCACAGCTTGTGAATGAGGACACTAGCATGAGAAGTATGAGACTGGGGGTGTAAATCCTATTAAGGAAAGTAAAACACAGGCACCTGTATACACATATACATATATACACCCACATACGAAAGTAGGCAGTTCTTTTTCAGCTAAATTTTGAAACGAACTATGGCATTTTAGGTGGAGCCAGATGCTGTAGGTGATGGCGCAGTACATCTACAATGCTTTCCTGACTGAGCCTCTTGAAGGCTGTGGGGATGGACAGAGTTTCTAGATCCTGTTCTAGTGTAGGAATCAGGTACATGATGAACTTAGACTGCTGCCCTGTGACAGTTCTGGGATAGCAGATGCAACCCTTGGCACCTGGGAAGTTTTTCAATGAGAAAGAAAAGTACATATGGAGTTTAGAGGTTGATTGCTTTGCAAAGAGACTTTTACAGATGTAGTTTTGGAGTTAGTGATTTGACACTGCCTAACTTTTTCTTCCGATTTATTTATAAATTTCCTGAAGGTTCTCCCTTTCTCCCTTCATGGAGTTGATTCCAGATGGCTTCTCCATCTTGTAGGCCTTTCTACTGCTCAGCCTTCTGTGACACAGAGGCACTGACTTGACTCCTCCACCAAAGCCATCTTCAGTGGAAGACTATAGTTTTCTATATTGCCAGTGCCAGGAATGTGTTCCCAAGGTCAAGAATGTTCCCCTGCCTCAGTAGTAGGCTGAGCCAACCAATCAAAGGGCAACAGCTTCATGACCAGGGACCTAGCCCATGTGCTAGCAAGATCCACCCCAGGGTCTTTCTAATATGTATGATGGGTTTCTACCATCAGCTCAGCAAATGCCAGAGACTTGTTTGTAAGCACTACGAGAAGGGCTACCTAGAACTTGACTGGGTGAGAGACCTTTGCTGGGTTATCACGATGGGCCTCTGCAGATGACGTGAAAATGGATGCTGTGAATCCTCCAGTGAGAAATATGATGGCAAAGTTCATGAATAATACTGTCTTCATGGTAAAGGTTTGAATGATATGCAGTAAGTGCACCTGGAGAGCACAAAGTGACCAGTGCAGGGAAAACAAAATAGTAAGTACTTGCGCAATAACCTCTAATGTGAACGACAAAATATTTCTGCTGAAAAAACCAGCACATAGTCACATAAGGAAAGGTAGAGCGAAACCAATCTAATCTTTGGATTTTCCTAACTTTGGTTATTTGACCTTGCAAATTCAAAGCTGTTTCTTTAATATTCTTTAATTCTGTTAGTTTCCAAACACTGTTTTATGCTTTTGTCATCCATTGTTCCCACTTCCTAGGTGTTGGTTGCCTTCTTCCATCGCAATGCTGAAGCTTCTTGGAGTGAGAACTGTCTTTTTAATTAGTGTCTATGTGGTATCTAGCACAGCGGGCAACTGAATCTGATCCCAAACACATCATTTATGTACCTTGTTTGGGTCACCTCACATCTGCTCATGTGATTTGTCTGGCCAAATGCATAGATAGCTTCTGTGCAGTTAAAGACTGATTTGAAAATCAGTCAAGGAGCTAGACAGCACGTCAGATATGAAGGATCAAGAGTTCAAAGAAGGCCATAACCCAGAATTGCTGTTGCTGAACCACTTTTGGAAAGCTGATCCATTCATTGCTCCATGAGAGACCATTGCTTGTCAGAGGTTAAAGGGATAGTACATTTGTTTACTGGGAGGGATCGGGGGAAAAAAAAAAAAGAAGAGAAGAAGCCAGTGTATTGTGCTCTAATATTGACAGAAGGGACTTTACTTAGGTAGTGAAAATGAATTGCAGTATGTGGAAACTACCAACATGCTTCACTGTATGTCAGAGTGAATAAAATACATGAATAGGCTGGTGGCTGAGAAAACAAACAAAACCACCCAAGAATCACAACTGTGAAGGGTTTCGTATGGGATGTGAGAATTTCTTACATGTTTGTGAGAGAGAACTGCATCTTTAGCAATAGCGGAACTCAAAAACAAGGCAGAAAGAGAAAGAAAACCAGAGCTGCAGTCAGCTACCAGAAGGATTTAAATTTCAGATAAAGTAGTACTATTTTCCAACAACAGACTTTTTGGTCTCAGTTAGACAACACTGGAAATCATGTCGGTAAAGGAAGGAAGGGGAAAAACACAGTAAGGTTTACCACTGCAAGATATGCTAATAAGATTCTGGTATACATTAGTATTTGCACATGGTGTCTGCAATGAAGGCCAAGGCAGAGAACATCAACCGAGTAATGACTGAGTGAGCAGGATTTCAAGGAGAGGAGTGAAGATGTGGTACATGTAGAATTTGGGACCACAGGGAGAAGACGTGAGATCCATTTTCATGAAGAGATAAAAAGTTTGATCCAGCACCCACAGAAGTCAGTTGAAGTGTTTCTATTGACTGGTCTGTGGCCCAGCGTCAATGTGTGTCACAAGCCGAATGCACAATAAAACACAGATAATAATGAACAACAGACAAGAAAAGACCAGCAACAACATGGAAAGTTTAATTATTGGTATGTACTGCTGCCATAGTAAAGCAAACATTTTACCCCTGCACTTTCCACCCAAGTGGTGTTCATTCAGAGGTGGGTTCTAGTTACTACTGACACACACAGACTATGAGCCACACACATGAGTTCTTGGAGGCTTTTTTGGCTTTCACATAGTGATGTGGTTGTGATTTCTAACAGCAAGAGTAATGCATTTCAGCGTGAAAGCAGACTGACATCTGACTATGAAGTGATGATGTGGATATTTTCCTGATGATTATTTAATCAAACAGGAGAACTGAGAGTGTCAAACAAGTACCAGCAATTTATCAAGAGCCAGTTGTAGAAGGAAGCATTCTCTGAATCATCAGTGTGATAATTACCACTGACATTTCCCCAAGGGGAACTGCATTTTTAATTGTTACAAATATAATCACACTCTACAGAGAAGTGGGAACAGAATCCTTTCAAGCCTGTTTCTGCAAATAGAAATGTCTAAAGTTTCCATGCGGAAAAAAATTTGTGATAAGAAATTATTGGGTACACCAGAATAAATATGTCATTGCAAAGGTTAACTAAAATACCAGCTACTGTACTCTAATTTCCAGAAGAAAATACATTTAATAAGGGTCTCTGGGTTAAGTCCTGGCCCTACTGCAGCTGCAGCTTCCTCAGCTGGGCTGGAGTTGACTGAGCTTTGGTGGTGAGGAGAGGAACATCTGCATGGTCTTGCTGGGTGAGCAGGAGCTGTTTCCAGCTCTGCCACCTCTGCTTGGGGCCACAGAGGAGGTAACCTTCATGGTAATCTAAGGAAGGGCTGCTTGAATAAGAGCCCAAATGCCTCTCTGGGCAAAACATGACTCATCCACTCACAGTGAACGGGCTGTGGGCAGCACTTCCCAGGCTGGCCCAGAACACATAACCAAAGGGTCCACAAAAGCTGGTCCTCTCCTATGGCAGCCCTAACATGACCAGTCACATGCAACCACCCTAAGGTGTTTTTTTTTTTTCAAGGGGCAGATCAGAACAAATTGGCTGTTTTGTTTCCCCTCAGCTTCCAGTTGCAAACAAAAGACCTTAGTTACTCACATTCCCCATTTCAATCTGCCAGCTGTGTAAATTGTGGGATTTTTCCTGACAGGAGGCTGGGAGAGCGAGGGTCTTCAGTGTAGACACTAACTTCTCAGGTGTTAAGGCTGGCTATTGCTTGTAGTCTGCTCAAGTGAACTGAGCCAATAAGGTACTTGCCACTACTTGCCAACTACAGCATTGCCTTTATTATTTAAAGTAGCAGATCTGAGGATAAGAGAGGTAAGTTTTGTAGGAATAGATTGTCTTTTACTGGACCAGCTGATATGGCTGGAAAAAAATCGAATTTTTATGAGAGTAGCAAATCCTTTGTTCTGTCAGCTGAAGTAATATACAAAAATCTCTTAAATTAAAAATTGTATCAGGTGTTTTAGCTTCTCTGCTGGCACAGAGCAGCAACAGTGGGTAGGAGAAATCTATTTCGTCCTTCTCTAGTAGCATGTACTCTGTCATATGATGCTGTCACCATCATGGGCTGCCCAACCCCTCCATTTCCCCTTCCACTTACTCAGGTGCTGCACCTGTTCCTGTAACATGCAGGTCACAGACAGGCTGTTTTAACTAAACTGTGATTTATAGAAAGTTGCAGTCTTGCTGTTCAGAGGTGCTGATTTAGTTAGCAGAGGCTGAACATCAGCAGATAATACAATCTGATAAGCAATCTACACGATTTAGGATTTCAACCTGCAAATTTATGAGAAAAAGTCCCCAAAACTGTTCAGCTAAAAACTATTTGGTTCTACTCCTTTTTGATTAAGGACCTTAGTCCTTCTTCAGTTGAAACTAATGGAAATTCAACTCCAGGTTAAGCTGACACCACTCAGTAACACTGACAGAGCTATGTCAATTTAGCTTGGGCTGCATTTATTCTATTAGACTGCAATGCTCTCCTCCCCTTCATAGTGAAAATAAAAAGGGATGTTTTTGTTGTGTGTAAAAAAAGAGAATACATAGAGAAGAGAATCAAACTGAAACAAAATGTAAAAATATACTAGCTGATAACTTCCTTAAGTGGTTAAAAATGGAAGAAACTCTGTATTCAGAGTGGTAAATAGCTTAAAAGAGTACTGTTAATTGATTACAGCAAGATTTTTAACAAGTTTTATACAAGTGAATATGATACAAAATAAAAAAGAGCAGAATTTGCACACATTTTTACTCTGAATGTGCATACAATCAGAGATTGCATGTGCAAATATTGATTGGTTATGTTTTTTGCGTACCCACTTTTTGCATGCATGCACCATGTTGGAGACTGCACACAGAATTTAGGAGCATGCGTGTATATGGCATCTTCTGAAAAAAAACCCCAACCCATCCAACCCCCCAACTCCCCCAACAAACCAGTTTCTCTTTTTATGGGGCTGTGTATGAATAGGACTTAAACTTCTTGCAGATCTGTTTTATGATGTTGCTCACAACCAGAGTCCCATAAATTATGGGTGGGTCATGATCTGCCCTCTTTTCCATACTCATCATCTCAGCCATTGCTATGAAGCCGTACAGAGCTTTCCAACTTCAGCTTCTGTGACCTTGTGTTTGCCATGGGTCTGACAACAGGCTTTGGTTTGTGCTAGCAGTAGCTGGGGTTTCCAGCCCAGGCACTTCATGGGTCAGGTTGTCTTAGCTGCCAAGATCAAGCACGACTAGGTGGATTCATCCTGTTACGGCCAAGTCCTTGTGCTTACCTTAACCCTTACAGGAAAATTACAGCTTGCAAGATAGGTCTTTGAAATGAGGGCAGTATTTCAAAGGGCTCACTGCATCCAAAGGTATACAGATGATGTTAAGCCTCTGCAGTAATGTATGGTACTTATGTTTCACAGACTGCTAAAAGCATGGACTACTTTCAATTATAAAAATAACTTTACAATGGTAAAAGGTTGTTAAAAAATAATTATTTAAAAAACAAAGCCCTGAAGAGTTTGACAGGAATTTGCTCACTTCAGACTTAAAATATATTCTAACTTCATCCAACCACTTTTCTTCTGGATGGCTCAAGATCTTGCTTCCAGTGTAAAGTTGGAGAGCTATGAGATCATTCTCCTATGGAAAAAAAAAAGTTCACTAAACACATCATGATGTCAGTTGATTTGACTGATCACACTTGATGTGATTTGACACATCAGAGCAGTGTGATTCATGAGCTAAGAGAGAAGGACTTTTTAGCAATTTGTTCCCAACTTATAATGTGACATCAGTGCTTCTTGAAAGCTAATCCCACATCCAGTAGGCATCCCATTTTCTAAAGACCTATCTCCATTTATACTGTTCCAGCTAATATTCCTTAGTAAGCCCTTAGACTTTGGTCTGCTTAAGATTAAAACATTTTTTTTTTTGAATGATGAACATTTATCTCTCATCAGAGAAGATAAGTGTCCCTTAGGAGAGACATGAGAGAAAGATTTGTGAGACCTAACAGATTTGTACAAGGGAATCATGACAGGTATTTCATAATGGAAAGATCCTCAGAAAGATAATTCTTTAGCATACAGATGAGTTTGCTACCTTAGCAGATGTTCACCTTTTAAATAAAAATATGCTTTTAAGAGATCCTTTGAAATGTCAGTTATCCCCATTACTAAAAGATATCTTGATTTATACTATTACAGTTGTTGAAACATTCCTAAGCAATAGGTTCTGAAAGCCGTACTTTACCTGCCCTGCAAGACATTTAATTAATTCCATAGTTTCATTGTAGACACTGCAATTAAAATAATTCTTGACCACCTCATGGAATTTTAAACATTTTCAAGAAGTGAATTCAATACAAGATAGTGTGTGTGCAATTCTGCAACTTGGTCTCCCAGCTGTGCAATAAATTGCTGGGAGAAACAATTAGTGTAGAGTCATTTGTTAGAGAATGAACCAAAAATGTATCTAAAAATGCCAGTACTAAATGTGCTGACAATTAAGAGCAAATTACTTAGCAAAGATGCCATGTGTTCATATGTTGCTTCAGCTACATGCATTTGATGTCTAGCACCACATTTTTGTTTAAGACATAATTGCACATTTTGTTCAATTTTCTATCTGTACTGAAATAAGGTGATATGGTGCCAACACTTTTTAGGCAGGACTCCCCAGTGACTCTGGTTATCACCATACCTTTTCATTCCAAGGGCAAAAATATTTTTAATTAAATGTGACGCAGGCCTTACTCATTCATTTTGATTATTTTTCCCTTGCCCCCCAGAAAGTTTTATAGGGCAACAGAATGAGAAACAGAAATGACTTACTGTGGAATTGATGTTACATGAAAAGATCTCTCAGGGGAAGCAGTAAGACTGTCATTGCCCAATCAACTGAAAACTAGACTAGACAAAGCATTTATTAACCCTTTGCAGAAGATATTCCTGCATTGATTGGGACTTTTAGGATGACCTACAGGCTCTCAAGCCCATGCAGGCCATGCAGGTGAATAATTTGTGAAGAGTCATTACACGTTTTGATAGAAGTAGCTAGACAGATGCACAAAACCTTACTTCACAGTACACACAAATTACTTCTTTTTCTTTTTTTTCCCCATCTTACAAAGAAAATTTGGCAGTGTTTAAGAATAGATTTACATTTACATTTTTCAGAAGTGCTAGAGTAATGAAGAACTGAGCCTTTCCCCTTAAATAAGGACATAAGGAATCTCTAGAACTGAAATGGCTTACTTCTTTGAAGTCTAGAGAGCAGAGAGCATATTGAGAGAGGCCAGTGGCAACAGTTCACCATCAATGTTTAGCAAGACACAGCCTTAACCTTCCACAGACTGCTAAGAGCAACATGTTCCCATTTACCTGCATTTCACTATGAAGCTGAAATCAAGATGAAATATGGAGTTGCAAAGGAAGAGCAAAACAAAAGCACACTATTCATACAAAGTTTATCCAAATCCCAAACTGTGACCTAACTTTCCAAACAATACAAGACAAGAAATGTAACATTCAAATCAAGAAAACTATTTGTAGAGCAATAAACTTCAAAATCTGTTGCACTTGTCATATTTCAATCAGACTTCTTTCAAGATATCTTAATTCACTCCTTCCAAATCTGTTTTGGATAATAATAAATGAAAACTGCTGAATCATGCACATAAAACTTGTGAATTTATAGTACTTCACAGTTAAAAAGGCAGGGAAGAGATCTATTTTAGTACTTGTAGAAAAGAAGCAACTTCTCATTGACAACCATCCCTGAGGTCCCTTCCAACCTGTGATTCTGTGATTCTGTAAGTCCCTGGTGCTTTTTTTTATCAGGACAATGGGCTGGGAATCTGTTAAAAAGGATTCAGGAGAGCATGCTTTTCCAGCCCTCCTGACAAATCTCTAAGGTTTATTACTTCAGATAAAAACATTTGTATTGTTCATATTGAATAACTATATTGTCTATAGACCTAGCTAATAATTTGTAAACATCATGAATTTATAAAAAACATCAAGAGTATCTTTACCTGCTGTTTTTAATTTATTCCATATTGGTGCGTCATACCATATGTTCAGATGAGATTCATTGGTAACATAATCCAAATGAAAATTAAATCAGTTCATCACTGAATAGATTAATTCTCTCCTACTTATAGCTTTTCATGTCAATTTTTAGAAGCTTTCAAAGCCTTTTACCACCCTGAAAGAAAAGTAAGCATTATCCTTATCTCCACAGAGCCTGGTCTATCCAGAAATCTTGGCAGAATGAGGAATAACATCTTGTAGCTACATCCTTTCACTCAGATCCTGTTTCATAATAGACTTCCATTTTGGACAGTGAAACAGTAGAGTGTGGTGGAGAAACGGGATGACTAAACCTCCTTTATCTGTGCAAAAGTTTTTCTGGCTAAAATGTTGGCAATAGTGAGGTCAACAAAAATATCATTAGCCTTAGGCTAATACAACACAATTTTTCTGTCCTTTTAATCCCCTCCAAGCCACACTGTAATCCACTTTTCTGCAAGGAAGCCATCTTACCCAAAATCTTTATTCCCCCTATAATGGGCATTTTTCCAGCTTCTTGATTTGTTTCTTGCCACCTGTCCCCTTTCAACTTGCTAACTTCAACAGCACCCATCTTTCCTGTATTTTCTCTTATTGCCCTTTAATTGTCTCCTTTGATTAGGTCTTATTTTCCCATTTCCCTTTCCCTGGGGATGTAAGCATGCTCAGGGACAGTACTGTTCCTTAACCTTTAGCTATAACTGTCTGTGCAGATGATCTCTGACTCTAGAAGTTCCCTCTCTCCAAGCTCACCTCTCTCTTATGACTGCTCCATGTCTTTAAGCCCTTGTTTATTCTAAAATCTTCCTTTCTTACTAATAGTTCCTAAAGCTACCTGGTTTTCACCCTCTCCTGTCCTAGTTAATTTTGTATACAGCCTTACTAGCTTTCTCCTTTTTGCTTTTCTCTGTTTTGTTTTTTTTTTTTAGATATTGCAGTTAAAGCTACTATCTTCCTCTGGTAATCTGCACTGGACAAATCCTTCCTTCCTTCTGCTGTTCATTGTCTTCCTTTCATTCCCCAAGTCCACTTCGAACTCCTCATTCTTGTTCACAGAGCTCCCATCTGCATCTTTAGTCATGTTTGATTTCACACTCTTTTCTTGACTTCTCCCATTCCAGTTCTCGTTAGCAGAGCAGGACCTTATCAAGGCTTCTTTACCTTTCTCATTTTGGGAACACAGTCATTCTGACACATTTTCCAGTGCAGGGAACACCTTCCTCTTATTCCTGCCAGACTCCTCATTCTCTCTTGTCCTTCCAGTACTTTTTTTTAAGGATCATTTATTTCTCTGGGCCAGCAGTCTACAAATCCTGTCTTCCCTGGGCAACTGTCCTAGAATTTTTTGTCTATCTTTATTTAATTATATTTTGAAAACAGTGCTATAATTCTTTCAACAGTGGCAAAGTTCTGTGCCATCTTATTATCAGGGCAATGCAGTGGTCCATATTTAAATATATAATGCCATTATATTAATGCATATGTTAAAACAAAAGCATTTTTGGCATGGCTGTGTTCAAATATGATCCAAATTTGCTGTTCACTTTTTTCCATTTAAAAATATTTTTCTGTGATGGCTGGCCAATAAACATTTTCTCTTGTTGAACGTTGTGTAAGCTTAAGTCTCCTCAGTTTGTTGAAGAAAACATTAAGGGCTGTTTTCATTGTGATCTATAAATGGGTAGAGGTATTCTAACAGAAGTGAGTTCTTCAGACTATCAGACATGGTGATATTAAACATCTAGAAGCTGAATATATACAAATTAATATGGGAAGTAAGATTCAGTCTTTTAAGAGTGAGAGCAATTAGCCTTTGGAATAACTTTAATAGTATGCAATGAATTCTTCTTTATTTTAATCCTTTAAATCAACATTGGATATGTTCCTGAAGTATATATAGCCTGGTTCAACCAGAAGTTCTGAGCTTGACACAGGAATTTCTGGATGGGTTTCCCCATTGACCATGATACAAGATGACTGTGATCCTTAAAGTCTATGAGAGAAGGCCTGGTCCCATTCAAGTAAATGAAAATATTCTTGATTTCAGTGGGGTTAAGAGTTTAACCTGGGTGTGTATGAAAAGTAGGGCTAGCCACGGGCAGACAACAGCCAGACCTCCCTTCGTCCTTTAGTCCTTGCAGGCCTGTGGTAGATCCCACAGGCCAAAATGTCCTAAGGCAGCCTCATGCCAACAACAGATTCACATGGGTCTCACTAGCACTCATTTATCAAGTGACACAACAGCTTTAAATGTTTTAAGCTGCACACTGTATTTTCTTGCCTTGCAGATCAGGAATGGGTTTTGATACATGCTTTAAGATAAGCAAGTACTTCACAGAGCTGAGGTAGAGCATATGACACTCTTGGTTGGTTAACAAGGTGATTATTTTCTTGTTGATGAAAGAGAGGGGAGGGTATTTTTATTTTGTTTGTCAGGTTAGATTTCCTGAGAGTCTACATCATGTGAAAGAAACCTTTCAACTCTTTCATGCTGCAACAGAATTTAACGCAGTGTGTTTCTTCCCATGAGGCCAGAAACATATTTCTGAGTGCAATAACCCTGCATTGAAAGGCTACTGCCTGCCAACTCTGAAAACTAAAATTCTCTATTTCAGAGCAGCTCAGGCTCTTGTGGCAAGCAGCTCAGGCTTCTTGCCACAATCTCGCTTGAAGTGTTCACTTCAAGAGGTGTTTGTTTTTCACCACATCACTAAGCAAAACACTGTTGAGTTTTTGGCCTCTCTGCTGGTACCTAGCAAATTAGAAGTAGGTTGGATTTTGGGAGTGCCTATATCTAAATCCTGAGGAGCACTAAGGAAAAGTTCTTTTTATTTTAGACACTAAAACACCTCTGAGGACCTGGGCTTTTGGTTCTGGGAACTGAGCTGAAATCACTGGCTAACTCATTTCATGTACATCTTTTTGAATAGCCATCAGATGGTAGCATCATGGACTGTAATCATTAAAAATAGAAGTAGAAAATGAATGTTCTACCAAGAAATGTATTTGAATGATTTTAATAAACTATGCAGGGTTTTTTAATGTAGGTGATCATCTGGCAAAGGTTAGGTTAAGCCCGTGACTCATTTCACTTGTGACCTGTCAAACACATTAAAATACAAACATCTACTAGTAAGAAGCTAATGCCTTAGACTACAGCATCTCCTCACCTTCCTGCTACTGTGAAGTTCCCAAATGAAATACCAGGTCATTTCCAATGATGGCCACACAATCAAATGATCAAGTATAATTAATACAAGAGCTTAATCATTTTTGCCTGTATCTGCACTCCTGCTTAAACATTGTCCACATGCCGCTATGTAATTAAGCACCTAACTGCCAAACTCTCTTTCTGAATCCAGCATTTCTCTCTTTATCTCTCCCTCTCATCTGTCCTGACTTGCATGTTAATATCAATCTGGGAAACGGCAGAGAACCAGGGTGTGCTCCCACAGAAGCCAGTATAGCAAAACTCCCACTGACTCCAGAGCTTGCTTCCCTCCATGTGTACCTGTTTACCTGCTCATGGCTTCATAGAAAAGATAAATATTTTCCCTAAATTATGCCTAATTTAAAGAAAAAAACCCATGCAGTGGTCTTTGTTGCATGTCAGCACATGCTTTTCTCTTTAGTAAAAGATTAAGATCCATTAACCCCAAAACTGTCAAATCTCATCCAGAATAACAGTGCCTAATGCTAAAGCTGGCTTATAGAGTGTGGGAGGACAGATAAACTGTCTTTTCCCCTGGGTTATCTCTTTTTCTTTTCCTTTCTTTTTCAAATGACCCTCCCCAAATAATAGAAGGGTGTTTTATGTTTCAAATGTACCATATGGCATGACGTGAATGTAGTTTAATTACATATTAGCATATTCTTACAACAAGGGTTGGCTGTTTAAAGCAGCTTGACAAAACATGAATTAAAATATTTGCATGAACACTTTTGGAGTAAATCTGTCTTTGTTATTATGAACAGTTTTTTAAATCATGGATGTGTGATGATCTCGCTAAACTTTCATAGCATGATATTGTGAAGTAACAAGAAAAACTAGATCATAATTTTTCTGTTTGGAATTTTAACTTATATTAAGGACTATTGAAATATATGAATGACAGCAACTCACAGCTCCCTATGATTACCTGATTTTCACTCTCCCTTCAAGCTTTGAGGTAAAAAATAAGTAAGACTAATGATAAGGTCAATATTCCTTTAAATTACAAAGTAGTGAAATTTGCTGGTCAAGATTTACCCTGTTTTCTGTCTCATTAGGAATGTTTCTTTACTGATACATTTAACCATCCTTGTGCTGTCCTCAGCACTTGTGGATGATCAATGGCATCATTTGGTGTCTTAAGAAGAAGGAAGCAATTAGCAGCAAATGTGTATGAAAGATTTCTCTGAACATGAACCCTCTCCTACACTCTGCCTTCTCTCCTATTATTTCCTCTACTGTTGCTGAAGCATCACATTTTAAAATATCTTTTAAACAAAACAAACTAAGAAATACTTACCCAGACTGTCTATACATTGTCTACTGCCCTCGGCTGATGCTAGGAACACACTTCTATGTGGTGACTGAAAAAACGGTTTTGCAAATATTTAGACATGAGTTTTATGGAATTATTTCTGTTGATAATCACTCACATAGGTAATTGTTTGAAGGCTCAGACCCAACATTTGTTAAGTGGTCTGGATCTTCCCTGTACTGACATTTCAACTCCCCAGTACTCAGTGAATTTGGGGCATTCTCCAAACGTGCTCCTTCAATCCTTTATCAGTGACATTTTCTTCACAGTTTGTCTTGAATTGTTTTTATTTTACTTCCCATGGGTAAAATTCTCGGCTCTCTATGGTCTGGATAAAGCCTATATACCCCTGAAGCCTACAGAAGAGGGATTATGTGGAATTCATATGGTGCATTGGCTGGGTGCTGGCTCCATCCGCATGGATGAATGGCATCCATGTCAAATCGTTAGTCTCCCCAGAATGTTCTCTATAGTGATAAAGGCGCTTCATGTTTCACGGAGATCGGTGGGCCAGCAACATCTGATCAGACTTTTCCCATCATTTGTTCCAGCCACTCTTGGACTGAACCTTATCTTTGGAGAATTTGAAAAAATATAAAAGGACCATTCAAGAGTTTGTCAGTAAAATGTATATCTAATCCAATTTGTGGGATAATTTCCATTTTAAGCCTGATTTTAGCCTTGGTTAATTTTCTGTAAGCAAAATAAAAGCTACTTTTTTGCATGAGACATACAAAAATAATACACTTTCCACTGGTAAGCTGTGTGGGAAGAGCAGCACTGCTACAGGAAGGAGTCATGAGGTCAGGAACAATCAGCCATTTTAGCACGATCTCTTTGATAGGTGATCTTGGTCCTTCTAACAAATCTTTGTGATTTAAAATTTGTTCTTTCTCCTGATTCTCCAGATGACTACTAGAGTACATTCATTTTCCCAAACCAAAATGCAAATCATTACTCTCCATGTGCAGAAGTCTCCTTGAGAGCGATCTCCTCTTCTTTCCATTCATGCCTGGGGTACTGTCCTTCCACATGGTCCATGCATGGTGTGCCAGGCACGGTAGAGGCAGCTTGTCAGGCAGGAATGGAGCTGATCTCAAAGAACAGTGCCAGGGCTCAACCTCTGCTGGCAGAGAAAGGGGAGAAGGAGGCAGAGCCTGTCTGAAGGCTGAGAGGGCACGAGTACAAAGCTTGCACCCTTTGGGGCAGAGGTGCTGTGAGTTTCCTGGTAATCTCAGTCTCATTCCTTGTCCCATGGGGCAGCAGCCAGCCTGGGCTCTGGTATTAATTACAAGTAGTGGGGTTGTTGCATTGGCCTCTGCTATTTGCTGTCCTGCCTGCTTGCCTGTTGTCTGGAGCCAAACCTTGTTAGGATGTTTATCCCCATTCAGCTAAAAAGTCACTCAAACAGGGCAAGAAAAAATCCCCCTTTTACTTGTTTCCCCTTTAGGACCATGAATTAGTCTCTTGCTCACTCCCCCCAGAGGACAAGAACAGGGAACATATGGAGGATGAGAGGGTGAGGAGAGGATGCTATTTCCTCCTTCCTCTGAGGTGGGGGACTGCACTGCCAGAGGGGACCATATGACAGAGAGGTAAAATAGGCAAGATTTTCTGGGAGACCTTGGGAAAGGACTGTAGGCTTTGGGTTGGATTTGGAACGGAGCTAGAAATGTGGTGGCAGCAAATAGCATAGAAAAAAAAACCCAATGGAAAAAACTGCCTGAGGGGTAAAGAAACAAGGACAGCCAACCAGGGACTGTGACTCCAAGTAATGGAAGAAAAGGAAGAAAAAGTGCAGGGAGGTGAAAAAGGGGAAAGCTGTCTTTGGATTGGGAAGATCTTTTCTCATATGGGCTCAAGAACAGAGCTGTTGCTCTGCAGGTAGCTGCGCAGACAGGCAGTGATGCCAGCTTCCAGCTCCATCCTCTGGCCTCATCAGCATGGCATTGTCAAGGTAGCCTATTCCTTTAGGAGTTCACCACCAAAATTACTAGGATCTCTGAGCAAACAAGTGCATTCTCTCTCCTTCTTCACACTAGGGAAGAGGAAACTAGTACATTTGGTTTCTTTGCGTAGGCCAAAATGTTAAGAGAGTCGTACTTATCAACCAGCCACATTACTAATAGTTCAGTTAAATAAACTTTTCTATTAGGACAACTTTGCAAATGGGCTGTGTGGTTTGGCATATTCTAAGTTTAAAGTGGGGTTTCAGTTTTGTAGTGTGTTTCTGAGACTTTTGCTTAAGACAGCAGAAATCTCATGAAGTCCATTTTTACTGAAGGACATTAAAGGCACCTACATCTGAACCAGATAATGTGATCCAGAACTGGACCAGTACCAGTTCATTTGTACCTAAAGTTTGCAGGTGAAATGTCTCGGCTCCCTAAATCACAGATAAAATTTGGTTTGAAGTTTTGGCTTTGACCAGTCTCTTTCTAAATGGCTCTTTTGGTGATGTAAGTTATTTGGGGAGTTCAGAGACAATAATACTGAGTAATAGACCATATTTATAACTTTTGAGCTCTCAAACAAATCCATAAATGTACATTCCATAGTTCCCAGACAAAAATAAACAAAGCCTGCTATTTGTAATCCATGCCTCCTTTCCCTTGGTGCTGATTAGATTGCATATCCTGAAAGGGATGAATTCAGGCTCTTCTGAAGTTATTTCTTAGAGGCTCATTTGTGATTTAACGCAAATGTTTTGTAGATTTGAAAGATATATGGCACAGCTGTTCCTTCTGCATATGACAACTTTTGTCTAAGCTCTTCCGAAAGAAAAAAATCAGCTCACAGCTATTCATTTGCCATGGGATGCTGTGGCCTTCTTAAAGCCTGAAGAACATCTTCTCATTCCAGAGTCTCAGATAGGGGATGATTTTGACCATCACTTATCTGACACTAATTCCATGTTTAGAATACTGAGGGCTGGTATGTTTTTATCTTCTCTCTTAAAAAAGGAAAGACATTTCCTCCTGGGCCAAAATGAAATATCTTGTAATGAATTCTGATAAGCCTAGAGTAACTAAATAAATTTCAGGACTTTACAAGTAATACAAGTATCAGTGTTTCAAATAAAATAATGTGTAAGAATTTGTTTCCGCAAAAATAAATTCCGCATGTGACTTAGCTGAACCTATGCCACTGGCAACTGTCCATATTTTCCTCTTAGATGTTATATATGTGCTTCAAAACCAAGTGGCTAACACCAAGGTCTCTGGCTTTCTCTTTGTACTGTTGTCAGCCTATTCACATGTAAAACAACACCCCACTGCCTAATCCCTAATCTGCATTGAAATCCAGAGTAGCTATATCAGGTTCGATGTTGATGGGTCATCTTTACCTTGGTACAGCTGTGGGTGGTGCCTCCACAGCCTCCTTCTTCTCAGCAGACCACTACATTACAAACCTAGGAAGTTAATGGTTAAATTGTGCTTCAAAGCAATGTAAACATGTAAAGATGTGAAAATATGGGTCTAAGTGATAGCAACTCTGCTCTTCCCTAAAAGTAACATCATGGAATAAAGAAAGTTAGGAGGAAGATTTTTGTTTTCAGTCCCAGACAGATTAGACTGACTTGCAGTGACTTTTTTTCAGACATCTCTTTTCTTGGGAGAAGCAGAATGACAGGTTTTGGTAAGTAACAGCACACATTCACAAGAACTACATGAAATGTTAACCCGATGCTATTGTCCCTCTGAAACGGTTAGCTGAAGTAATAATTGAGAACAACGAGTTTCCTCCAAACGTAGCCTGTTCTGATGATTTATATTAATTTGAACTGTATTGGAAGTTTAGGGTATCTGCACTATTCTGCTGTTAGGATCTTTGAGTCTAAAAATACCCTACAAGTATTCCAGCATTTGCTATTTAACTGTCAATTAGCAACCGATTAAAAGATCTCCTTGAAAGTTATAACACAATCATCCAATTTCTAGTGTTATAGTACCACAAATGGAGGGAGGCCAACATCTGAGCTTCATTGTGAACAAGAGGGGGTGGATTCTTCCCTGGATGATATAGCTGCATCCTGCCTTACCAAAAGTAAGTAGTTTCTCCAGACTATTTGTTCTTGGACTGTGATGATATTTTTCTTCATTGTCCTAGGCCCTGCTGTATACCAGGGAAACACGCCTTCCTCTCAGAGTAGACTTTTTTAAATTTTGTAATTATTTTTTAAATTATTTTTTGAGACAGGAAACTCAAAACAGAGGGAGCTGCAAGCATCACGCTGGTATTTTTGGTGATGTTTATATTGTGTTGGTAGTCTGTAACATTCTTTTTCTGATGCCTCCAGAAGCAACTATATTATTAAAAGGCAAGTGTTAGAAGGATATTTGAGCTCTTTCTCCATACTCCCTTCTCAGCAGCATGGAGGGACACTGTTCCCATGAGCTCTCATGAGCACTACACTTCCTTGTGTTCAGTGGGAGCAAAGAAACAGGAAAGGAGTCTGAGGTTCTGGCCAAACACCAGGAAACACTTTTTCACTGTGAGGGTGACCGAGCACTGGCACAGGTTGCCCAGGGGAGTTGTGGCATCCCCCACCTTAGCGATATTGGAAAGCCATCTGGACATGGTCCTGGGCAACTGGCTGTAGGTGGCCCAGCTTGAGCAGGGAGGTTGGACCAGTTGAACTCCAGGGGTCCCTTCCAACCTCAGCCATTCTACGAGAAGATTTTGGCATAGGTGTATTTATTTTATGCAGGTCTAATTCAAGATTTCTTTCCTGCCTTACAACCAATCATTTTAATCTGAAAGTTATTTTATCTTCTAAACTGGATATTCAATTTTTTTGTTGTTATTAAAATGATCAACATCAAAATGGAAGAATAAATGTGAAGTTATGGCAAATGTCTCTTGCACAGAGAATGTGGATATATGGGACCTTAAACTTTTTTACACAAGCAATATTTTTGTCTTCCACCTTTGAGTGCTGCTGGGTTAATGCTCATGGACTGCAATGGAATCATGCATATCATTCACACTAGGGTAGATGCTGGCAGCAAGACCCACTCCAATAAATCATCTGAACACCTTTTATGTGTCTGATGGTTCAAAAAGAGTCATTGTAGTATTACAAACACTGACCTCACAGAAAATCTGGACACTAGGTCAGGTTTTCTGGGTAAATAAATTAAGAAAACACAAACACAAAGAAAAAGTCTAACAGTTTACATGGGAAGAGAACATGAAAAGGTCTGGGTTACATATACACCAAAGGACTCGATTTCAGCTGGTCTTACCTTGTTCCAGCATTTCTTCCATGTGTTTTACTTATTTCACTCAAATTGACCTAGCCAAATTCTGAAAGAACAGTTCACACAGCTCAAAATTAGCCTTGTTCTTTTTTCTTCACAAGCTAGAGGATGAACAGAATAATTGTAGCAGTTTAATCCTGTGGAACTGTATTCCATTAGATTCCAGCATTAGGAAATAGCTGGGAAAAATTCCCGTACTGACATGTGAATAGTGCAAAAGCATGAGTTTTATTAATTCAATCTAATTACATTATTCACCCTGTATCTCTGCAGCAAGTCAAAATCACTGTTATGCTCCACAAAGACAAGAGTCTTAATAAAAACCAAATAGTAGAGGTGTTGTTTGACAAGATGCAGCTTATGACAGAAAATGGTTTCCTTTCCTTGAAAAGTATGTCATTATGATCATGTTCACTGATGATTAATTGTAATTACTGTGTTTTGTTTCACTTAATTCCCTCTAGATAGGTTCATTGTATTTCTGCTGTGTATGTGTGTGTGGGGATATATTTTTTACTGGACCTCTCACTCAAATATGAATGATGAAAATCTTGTATGGATCTGTTTGGAAATGGTAGCCAGCTTTGTTGAAATGCAGAACACCACCCAGCTGGCATAGTGAAAGCAAATGACACTCAAGCTTCAGAGTCTTTGCAAGTATGCTTGAAAACCATTTCCTTTACATTTTTTAATGCTTCACAGCATTGCCTCTAATCATAACTATCGCTTACTTTGTGCCTAATGGTGCAAATATCATGTATGATGGCATTTTATCTGAGGTGGCATAAAAACAGTGTAAGAAATCATTAGAGAAAATGCTAAGCAAATGTGAAAAATCAGCAAAGTTTAAAATGAAATGTTCTCTCTTGATTTCATACATTCCTAGCATAATAATACTGTAGCATATCATTATCATTAGTTGTGCTGCTTGAATTAAGGTTATATAAACCAGTTGGGTATACCCTTGTGTTAGAAGGCGTTCTTGGCGGTCCGATTCCACCACAGCTGTCTTAGCTGCACTTTTATAGGAAGCCTTAGAATGAAAGACAATATATCTAACCACCAGTTTGACCCTTTCTTCATTTCGGGTATGGGTTTGCTACGTAAAAAGACGGAGAGAAAACTTCTGTTTCCACAGCTCTCCAAACTGAGCCCAGAAAAGGTAAGAAATACACAAGTAGCAAGAGATGAAACCCAGTTTCAAACACTGTCCTGAGTACCTGGGTGTTGTAGTCAAAATAGCAGTTATAGTTGGGAAAGGAAATATTTAATCATGATGACTTTCAGTGTTCTTTTTTCCCTAATTCCAAAGAGCGCAGAACTCTCACTTGAAATCAATGTAGTCACAGGGAGCAACTGGCAGGATTGTGGCTTTGTGCATCTATTTTAGCCTTTGCAAACTGTGACTGAAAGAATAACGTACATCCTAAATCGTATTTTCCCCTTTCCCTTTCCTCTCCTCGCCCAACAAAATAATTAGGAACTTGTGCTTGTGTCCATAACATTTCATTCCATTCAGCCATTCCATAAAGCAAGCATAGATAGTTAAGCTACTGTGAGTCCAGAGCTAAAATTAATATCTTCTGACAACAATCCATATGCCATTCTCATATAAACATTACAAATATAATCTCACTTGTTATATACAAATATAGTACGTTTATAAAGGTACAAAGGTGTATATTACTAGGACAAAACAAAAAACCCCATCCTAATGCCCCAAATGGTACCATGCTTTCAAACTGCAGGTGCTGTACTATATGCACTGTCAATGTGTCACAAAAACTCTCATCTGAGGATGGACACCAATTTGCACTCAGATAAAAACATACAAGACCCACCCAGGGTACGAATATTTCCTGTCACTCTTCTACATACAGAGATCGGGCATGTGCACAGATTAACTCTCTCCGGGCGTCACATGCACTTTGACAACACCACTTGAGATAATTCTAATTTTGGTGCAGGATCTCTGAAAGAAGACTGCATTATTATGTTTCAAACAGTTTGCTCACATTTCAGTGCATCTGCTGCACCTACTGAACCTGCTGGCCTAAGCATAACCAAGCGGTGAGATGCTGATAGTGGTCTCTCAGAATCAGATCAACAAGACAGCTGTAATGGTTAGCCTGACAAGCCTTGTAGTTATAGTGTAAACACATACATAGCACAAGTATTCAGGAAGCAAATGTCAGTGTCATTCATTTTATGTTTGTGTATACCAATATATTTCTAATTCTTCATTTCTGTTTCACAGCATTGGACTACATGGCAGAGAGCGAATTGAAGTAAACTGAGTCATGCCTTCTGATAGTACATCCTTGAAATGCAAGATATGGTTTCAAATGGCAACTGTAGTCTAAGGGAGGCAAGAGGATGTTCAAAAGAAGCAGACCCCTATTAGAAACCTCTATTTGTTTTGCAGGGAAATTTTGTATCAAACAACAAAGCCATTTTCTTGTTGTGGTAACAATATCCATTACAAAGTTTTCAGAGCTGGCAGTGGTGAAGAACAAGGAGGTAGAGAGGAAAAAGAACCTTCAGATACATTTCCTTCCCACACACTTTCTGCTGAAGTGAATTTTAATTTTATGTAGAAAATACTTGTGCCGTATCTATATTCTGTTATATTCCCAGAGATTCTCTCAAAAGGAAAACCAACAGCACAATGCAAATTTTTATGCACCTAAGTGATATGTGCTCAGAATAGTGATTGGCCCCCTGTGGTATAGGAAAAAAATGAAAATCTTTGCTAATTAGACACCTTTATAATAAGGAAATTTAATGGTTACTGTTATGCAATCAAGAATGAGAATTTCTTCCATTACAAAGAGCTATTCTTCACTACTATGCCAGAGCAACCACTAATTTTATTTTCAGATCAATAGTTTGTATGTTGAGTTAATAAATGTGAAATGTTAATGCAGTATCAAACAGCAATTTAGGCCTCTGGGTCCTAGTAACATCCCTTCTAATCAGCACACTCTGCAGTGATATATAGGGCTATCTATAGGGACAGATGAATCATACAATACAGAGAGCTGTTGTTAGCTCTCGTAATGATTCCAAGCTGGACAGGCCTCTCCAAAGAGGAGCTGACCATACGTGCTTTTTTATCTTGTTTGTCTAATAAAATCTGTATAATTGTGAAACTTGTTTTCTCAAGAGATATGATGCATATTTATTCTCTGTCTCAGGCCAGTTGAGCTAATAATGATTGCAATCAATAAGAAAGTCTTTCATCAGTATAGTTTTCTAAGAGACACTTTAAGGATCTCCAGCTATCAGATGAATCTACTTACTTCCATCTTGCGGGTAATTTACCAGAGACGTCTTGTGAAAATTATTTAGAGGAGTTAACACTTATTTTCATTTGAAGCTTGTGAAAACCCTGCAAGATCAAGGGAAAGAAAAAATATTTTATCTCTGCATTAGAATGGTAACTACCAGGTTCAGTTTTCAAAGGCCCCCCTTCACAGCCTCTGAAATTACACAAGGAATGGTTGCATGCCAGCTTTCACATGCAACTCAACTCAAAAACATGAGTTTTACATGGGCCAAAAATTTTCCTATGAAAAGCAGGCATGCAATATTGCATTAAAAGTTAAGAGAACACATTTGAAAATTTGCCCCTAATTGTCTAGTGTGCTGTGCTTGCAAATGGATTCGCTGCCAAGGTATATTTATGGGACACGTGAAAGTCATTGTTATTCTCTTTTTGTTCCTCTTGCCTGCTTTAGTCGTTTGGGTTCTCTAACATTTTCCATATGCAAGTGACGGCAGCAGAAGGCCTGGGCGCGAGGCTCTGTGAGTGCCTGTAGCTCTTCATGACAGCCAGGTCCCTCCTCCAGGCTCAGCAGTGCTCGACAAACTCTTTGGCTGCATGAAGCCCAGGCTAGCAAGCTGTATTCTAGATTAAGCAAGTCAGTGTAACTGTTTTGTGGTGCCACAGGGCTGCCAGCTTTCCTGACTATACCGTGGTTCCTGTAATGTTTTATTTTTTATTTGAAGCCCCAGGTCCTAGGACCAAGAGGATCCTGGCTTTTCTTCAAAGAAAAGAAGTTTCCAGTCCTCTTCTTTGTGAAGGAAATCTTGAAATTTTAACTGAAAGGCAAACATGGAGTGTGGAGCTTAAGACTAGAACTTCTTGTTTTTAAATACCTTGATTTCTAAACAAATCTCTTTATTATTAAGGTCTAACTCCTGATTTTGGAATTATATGCAATTATGATACTGCAGGTTATACCAAGCACATCATTTCTATTACCTTGCTGTTGTTATTATAATGAATAATGATATTTCTACCTCAATGGTTATTTTCAAGTGATGCTTGAAGGTCAGCCAAGCTAAAGTTTGTACACATTAAATTTTGTTTAAACAGTTGCAAATAGTAATCTGTCTCAAGTGTATTACAAAGACACTAGCTAGGAATTGTAAAAACCTATGTCATTTTTCATGAAAGTGAAAATTAAAAATGTTGATAAACTGAACCAAAAGTGCAGACATTAAACCTTCATGTGTTGCTGCTGAATGTTTTTTCCCTTATTATATATAAAAAAAAGGTAAAAATCATCTTACATTCTTCATGCAGAGGACTCGTCTTTGCAGAACTAGAGTAATTGTAAAACCATTTGGTCTGTTTCTGTTCAAATTATAAGAAGGTGTTAGAGATTCAGTGTGATGGCACATATTTCACTGTGTACAGGATAGTACGCAACACCTGAACTAGCTTGGAAAAAGTTCATGCTAAAAAGTTTTATTGGTGTGGGACTTTAAATTTTAGATATGAACAGGTAGGTGTTACACTGTGCTATAGAACAAGTCAGATAAAACCAGAATTGTTTTGAGTATTTGCCATTCTTTTCTAACCTGAGCAGCAGGCAAAACAGCTACTAAAGAGAGAGAATCTTCTATGTTAAATACAGTGAATACAAAGCACACATATCTTCACGTCAGTGAAATTACATGCAGAGACAGATCATTTCAGATAAATTAAAACAAATTAGATTGTAAGTACCAAGCACCACTGTGAATTCGGTGTCAGCTTTGTAAATGAATACAGTTCTAGCACTGCTACCAAAGTGGTATGTGGTTTGCCTGTGGGTTATCTATGCAGAGATTGTTAGGACCTTGCAGTAGCCATAGTGGAAGACTCAGTCAATGGTCTAACTTTCCCATCTGATTGACTCTATGAGTAGTCATGCAGAGTTCAGAGATCAAATTCAAGACATTATGGCAAATCTCAGAAAAATTACCTTTCTGTTTAAGAGTCCAGGAGAAGTCCAGCTATTGCAATAGTCATTTAGAATGCCAACATAATATATATGCCAGCAGATACATTCTTATTACGCTAAAATATAAACTAATGACAAATTGTAAAAGATGGGAAACAAGTCAGTAATACAACTTCTGGTCAGCAAATAGCTATTGCAAATTATCCACGGAGATCTGAGGCGAATATTGCCTCTGAGCATGGCTGTCCATACAAGATGAGTCTTCGTATAAAGCAATGATTCTTGGTTATTTACCCACTTAAAAATAACACTAATCTCCAGCAGAGCTGTGCAGGAAATTATTCTAACCTGATGGCTATAAGTGCTTTAGACTACACCAATAGCCATTCTGTAGGTATTCCTTCTTACACCCTTGGACTCATATTTTAAGATTTTTTGGGTACATAACACCAAACTGTGAAATGTGCATCCTGGGTGAGACTTTGCTCCTTAGCCTAACTTCCCCCACGAAGCCCCCCAAACATTCCTGCTTCTCACTGCTGACATAGTGATATGGACATCTTAGGATCTCATTTTAGATTGTCTGTGTTTTATTATGTGTGAGAAAGGTACCTGAATGCAAGTAAGATGCTGGTTAGGTGGACTCTAACCCAAAATATTTTCCTGGTTTTACATAAAGACCTAGGTACTGACAGAGCATACTACTGCTAAATATTAAGTACTGATGTATAATTAGATAGAAGAGTAATTGAAAAAAGTGATTTATTATTTATGAATTATGGCATTTTAATTATACCTAGACAACTCCTAATAGTTCCTTTGAAAGCCTATGCATTTTACACATGTGGAAATAAACATTCAAAGATAACTTTCTATCAGAGGCCCTTCTGTTAAATAATTTTAAATACTGGCACGTTTTTTCGTGGCATTAGGTTTTGCAATGTCTGGGTTCAGCTGAGAACTTTTCGGGCCTTGCTTGCATCCATTGTGAGAACAAGACAGTTGTAATTTGAGCAGTATAACACATAGCATCATGTTGGGTATAAATAAGCTTGCTATTTGATGAACACTCCTGAGTATCTGTTATATGTCTTTTTGTAAAAAATATTCCTTAAAAGAACACTTTATAAAAAAGTTAATTAAGATGTCATTAGACTTGTAGAACGAAGATCATTTGTATGATGATTGACAAAAGACGCGGATAATTTTTCAGACTGCTCTGAAATAATAGCAGTCTTACAGACCGATCCTCAGAAACTGTTAGCTGATTTTTGGACTGGAAGGGATGTAGTCTGGGGACCAGCTTCTAAGGGGCTATCACTTGGGATGGTACCCCAAGATCTGTTTAACGCTTTGCTAAGGAAATAATCTTTTGGCTGTCTTGGATAGGAGTGTTGCGGCAATTCTCCACGCAGTGTTGGCAGTTGTCTGAATGGCTTCTCCAACTTCACTGGACTGTTTGTGAAACCACTCAACTGCCTCTGCCTGTAAATTTACAGTCAGAGAGCGGGGAGGAAGGAGCATCCCACCAGGCAAGGGTCAGGAGCAATTACAAAATATGTGACCGGGGGCTAAAGAAGGGCAAGCTAGCTCATATTCCTCATATGCTGTGTTTTGTTAAGGGCAGACATTCCCTGTTTAGAAAAAAGTATCATTCAAAAGCCCACCCTCCTGATGCAGTCACATCTGGGAATCTATAGATGCATACACTTATCACCATTTAAAAGACAGTCCTGGGGTCAAATTTCTAAAAGTAAGGTTTGAGCAAGGAAGGAAAAAGAAAACTGTTTCTTGTATACCAGCTGGAAGGAAAAAATGACCCATCATTATGACTAGTTTAATCATAAAATGTGGTACTTCTTGCTGAGACGCACATGTTGGCAAAAATTTCTTCTGCCCTCTATCCTTTAATACATTTGTAGGAAAATAATATTTACAATGAAAATACTGCCTATTCAGTAAACTATAATTTCACAACAAGAACAAAGCTGCAGCAATTACTTTCCTATCAAGTAATTCTGTGGATTTATACTATCATTTAGCAGGTGGCCTGTTGACCTTCAGCCACCAGATAGTTCTGTGTGTTGTGAAGTGGCCGTCCTTAAAATATAACATTTACCTGCTGAGAACAACATTATACTATTTATGAAACCATATAATTTCAATAGCCAAACTCAGCAAGATTTTATTGCGCTCTCCACCTGTAATTGTGGAGCAGCTGACTCATCAGTCCATAATCATCCCTTACCAATGAACAGCTTCACTAAAACTCTCAATGTGACTTGTTTTCTCATCATTCCTGCAGCACTGCCTCTTCCCTACAACCTTATCACTTTTTTGGACAGTAAAAGAGTAATCTCAAAAGGTTATAATTAATTATGGTTCAGATTAATACCAGGGAAACATTCATGCAACAAACTCTTCACTGCCTTGCTGAAAGAGAGATGTATACTTTCAATAACATGTAGATAAAATTAATTAATGCCTTAAAAATTATATATATTTTAGCAGACAGTTTACCATTTGTCTAAGATGTATTAAAGTAAGTATTCCTTCAAGAATGGAGGCAGTTTCCTTTGTTTTTCCTTATTCATTACCATGGAATATTTCTTAACAAGCTTTCATCTACCTAACAACTTTTCCCCTTTAAATCTTTTGACAGCAGACATCATTCACTATGGTCTGCTGTATTTGTTAAGGAATCAAACATCTGTGAAGCCAAAAATTTTCCTATTTATTCCCTTGCATTTTTAGTCCAGGGACAGGGGAGAAATCTTTGCTTTCATAATAGATGAAGCTCTATATAAATACATGACTGTAGTCAAGTCACGCTTCAGGGTTTTAGTGAATTAGTTGCAAGGATCAGGAAGGAATACCTGGCACTTTGGTATGCAACTGGAATTTGAATTTGGATTTGGTTTTTTCCTCTCCTATTTAGACATTTGCTCTGGCAACAGCTGGGGTTGGGACACTAGGCAGGACAGCACAGCACTCTGAGCCCCCTTCCCCAGGTGTTTCCCACTACATGGTGTTATGACTTATTCAGAGTCAAACCATTGACCAGAGTTGGAGTGAGGGAAGGTCTCATTTTTTGCAACAAGGAATATAGGTCACCTGTCAGAATAAGCTGAATCTAACAAATTCCCTGCCCTGCAGCAAGATGAACTGTTAAACTAAAGAGCATGGTCACATCTGCAGAGCAGTAAATTAATGCTCTTCAGTGGATAGATGGTTGGAGAGTTCACCATAAATACCTCAGACTACCCGTTTTCTACTAATGGCATACAATCAGCATATGACTGACGAACTGAAATACTTCAGATTCACCTAAGTCATTGGACTCAGTCTGTCAACAACTGTACTAAACTGCCTGGCTTGTGCTCTGCAAAAGGTCAGGCTGAACAGTGTGAAAGATCCCCCATGGCAAGAGGCTTTGTGAGTCTGGGGGATTTGCACAATAGAATTTTAATCTCTCACTTACGTTTACAAGGGAAGAAAAATAACATCATAGGGACAAAAGAAATGCCACAGTAGAACTCAGCATGGATGACTCAGTAAATCCAGGATCAGGCTTGAGGAAGGACTCCTGATGTCAGAGCAGGTGGTCCCCTTCATCTCTTTTTTTTTTCTTTTTTGAGCAGTAGAGCATGTAGCTGTTGTACATAACCAGGTGATCATGACACGTGTTTGTCACTACACTCGAAGTAAGGGTTTGTTATTATTCTGAAGAGAGAGACTTACCTTTTTAGATGGTTTTCCAAACTCCTACTACAACAATGATTACTCAGAAACCTTTGTATTAATCTTTCAATAGCACTGCTGGGGAGTTTGGGCTTTTCAGATAAGCAGCATCCTGCAATGGTAGAGCAGGTGAAAGGGCAGGGCTGGCCAGACCAAGCCTCTCCCTGTGAATTCCTCTGCACAACCTTGTCTCTGAACCCAGTGCCTAAATCAGAGCAGTTTCCCTACAGCTCAATCTATATCAAAGTGACATCCACAGCCATTACTATATATTCTATGCTCCTGCATCCTTCATCACCTGCTTTCTTTTTCTAAGGGGAAGGTGATATCTGACTTTTATAATTGTCTTGCCAATACTTCTTTGTAAAGCAAATACCCTTTGTTTTATTTCCCTTGCAAAGTGACTTATACTTCTGTGCTACTGGCTTGTGGCACACTGTTCAGATAAACCAGCAGGAATTTTATTTGATTCATAGCTATATCTGAAGTGCTAATGGACACCTAAAGTTAAAAAAAGAAAGATGGAATATACAGCCAGGATCAGATTCTCAGCAAGTAAAAATATTCATCTCCTCACTGCTTTTGAGTCACTTTGCGCCAGCTGAAGGTTTGACCCAGCATTAAAAATGTTGAGAAAGACAGTTTATTAGTCATCCCAGGTAAATGCTTAGAAATGAAAGACAACACCCTTTATTTGACTTCTTCAAAACATTTTTAGGCTTCATTGTTAATAAGATTAAAAAGAGATGAGCAATAAAGATATTGGAGCCGAGTTTATTATGAGAAAAAGTACACTTCAGGAAGAGTGCTCTCCCACCACTTAGGCAGAAGGTTTGTGTACACATCTTTCCATTCACGTTTTTTTATTGCTGTTTGCCTAGGAGAAAAAAAAGTCCTATTAAAAGATGTGAGCAGGAGTGCATTGCCTTCCCTCTCCGGGTTACTCTTGATGCACTGATCCATGTATTTCCCACAACTATGAGATTTTCTGCCAGTCATGATTGTAGACCCTTCAGTGGGTGAAACATAATACTGCCCTTGAAAATAAAGCAAGTCATCTGACAAACTATGCTCCTCCTGTCTTTTGTGAGCCATTCAGTGACTTTGTTTTACTGAGGGAACAAGGGGAAGTTTATAATAGGATCAGTTTTGTTTGCAATTTGTTTCTAATAGATGCCAATAAGCCGGTTAACTAGGCTCTAGTTAATGGAAATTTTATTGTTTTTCCCCCTGCAGTGCACATGACCTTTTCTTACAAGAGTTTGTGATTCTTGAAAACTTGTATCTGCTGCCTTGCCTCGGGGTCTGCTTACAACAGCAGGGATATGACCATAGGCTCTTCTGAACTTGTTCACCAGCCCTCTGCTTTGAGCAGACCAAAATACTTTGATCATCCTGTCAGTGGCAAATTTACAGCAACATACTGGCTTTTGTTCCATGTGTATTTCTCCAAATATAATATCTCCCTCAAGAAATCAATGATAAGCTGTTAAACTAAAGAGCATGGTAACATCCACAGAGCAGTAAATTAATGGTCTTATGTGGATAGATGGTTACAGATTTCATCATAAAAAATGGATAAAAGATTACATATCACACAGAGCGAAACTTTTAATAACTCAACATGACTTTTCTTAATGGGTTTTATTCATTTTAATCATTATAGTGTCAATGATGATTATAGCCTTATTAGATTCTGGTGATTGAGGAGCCTGTTTATGAGATATTGAAAATCTTAGTCTGTTCGGAAGTGTAGTTGCAGTCTGTGTAGGTTTGATGTGTAACTTCATCTGCAGAAGTAGGTCTTGCCAGAAGAGTTTCAATTAATACTTTTACTAAATTGCTCCTGTCGGTAGTGACCTAGGTCACAGATGACTTAAGAATTCCACAACATCGGCTTCTCAAAACAGTAGACCAGCAAGAGTGTAAATCAAAGAGAGCTGAGGAACTAAAAAAAAAAAGGATAAAAAAAGAAAGGGGAGAATCATATGGCAAAAGAAACCAATCTGCTTTCCCCTCTATCAGCCACATAAGAATCTAGCCTTAAGTTGTCACTCTAGGCTAGGTCTTCCTAATGATGGAGTTTTTCCTATAGACTTAAACATATACAAACACTCACAATTAGAATGGTTCTTAATACCTGGAACATGAACAGAATAAACAAAGCTGGTGCAACAATACTGAGTAACTATCTTTGCATTCTGAGGGAGTATTACTGTATCACTTTTTAAGAACTGTTTTTAAAAATGCATATCTATGCTAATTCCTTTTAATGTGAACAAGAATACACCAGACCACTTTTTTTTTTTTTTTGGCTCTTGTTAAAAGCTTGTTGAAAGAATCCTTTTCATTGTAAGGCCACAGATACAATCTAAACACTACAAAATGAAAATGATACCACAAGTTTGTTTAAAATGGAATATTTTTTGTAATCACATGTAGCACTGTCAGGAGTGCCAACTTCCCCTTACAAACCAACAGCATTATGAACTAGAAGAGGTTTAGATCAGAGACACAGAAATCTTTCTAAATCGTCCTGAATTAATTCATATTTTGGGTCCCGAAAATCTGAGGAGTATTTTAGATGCATTGTACTTTTTGGCCTCACTCTGCCCTGTGGTCTATCCCTCACCATCAGACAAGCAGGGCTTAGGCTAGCTGGGTCCCTGCAGGTGCTAGCAGGATGCTTGTCCCTGTCACTTCTGCCTGCCCTCAACTATTACAGGAGCTGTGAGCCCCTCCTATGCTAGGGGAATTGGCAGGACACCTTTCAGGGCTGCCTCTGTCCTTCCTCCTCCCCACTGCTTTGCTGGGTATGTTCCAGGTGCAGCAATAGCCAAGTCTGTAGCACCTTCATCTCCTTGTCTGGCATCTTCTTCTGGACAGACACATGCCTCTTTCAGAGCTTAGGCAAACTTCGGTGTAATCCCCGGAATCCTTTATCCTGAATAAGGAGATCAGGATTTGTCCTGCTAAGGATTCAATTAGACCTTGCAGTGCCACTGGATGTATTTCTTTTTGCTTCTTTTCAGCTCTAAAGCAATGCCAGCAATTCATATACATAAAAGGCAATTCAGACAGAAAGGAAATGTCTGTGTCCACTGGGGATAAAACAGCAAGTGTTGCGTTTGAATTGCAGCAAAGGAGGTTTAGACTAGACATGAAAAAAAACACTATAGATGGCTAATAGTACAGATAGTTACAGATTGCTGTTGATCATGTAGGGAAGTTGTGGAAACATTATCTCTGGAGGTTTTTTTTAAACTGTCAGAAGAAGAGCTATACAATTTTCACAGTCTGTTTTAGGCCATTTTTTTGATGATCTCTAATATTCTCCCCTCTGTTCATAAGTTTACACTAGGTTTGTTTTCTTTTTTTTAAGTTCTGGGTGGTCAAACAGTTTCTAACTTACTTAAATTTAGTCCAGATTTGAGTTCTTCAGTGTGAGTGTTTCAGGTACTGCATTTTCTTTTCTACCCGTTCAAATTGTACCAATCATCATGAACTGGCTATCAATATTTACTTTCTTAAGCCACCATATTTGTTACTGAGTAACATACATACAATAAAAGATTACAGTAAAAATCCCATCATTATTACAGTGCCACAAATGGATGCCAGAGGAAACCAACATGAATAAAAAAGTCTGGCAAAAATCCTTCAACTCAGTCAACATGAAGTCATAGTTCCAGACAAGAGTCATGTGGATCTGTTTGCTATTCTTGATTTGCTCTTCTATTATTCCATTTGCCTTGCACACAAAACGCTCCAACTGCAGACCAAGACAATAAGTGAATGAGCATTTGTTATTTCTTAAGATATATCCAACAGACAATAAAATACAGACTAAAACCCCACTGATTCTCACGTTTCTTTTCAGCATGCCAAGTGCCATGTATTGCTTCAGATGGTTAAGAAAATGTCATTCTTATATTGCTGTATTAGGCAATACACATGTACACAATCAAGGTAAGGAAACAGGCCTTCAGAATTACCATTTCCAGAGCTCATTCACTTGATTCCTCTTTTCTTGCTAAGCCTATTGGAAAGGTAACAAATATCTCAAAGAAGGGGGAGAAAGGACAAAGCATGTTTGTTTTAGAAATGTCTGGGGATTTTTTTTAATTAATGTGCCAATCATGTAGTAAGCTGCAGGGCAGACTCAGTAGCTGGGACAATCCAAACAAAGCCCACATGCTCCTGTTTCAGTCACCTCCCTTTCCTCAGGGCAGGCTTATTAACTCAGAAATGGGAGCCCAAGGTTTAAAGTAGTGCTATACACTTTGAAGCAGAAATCTTTCTAGCTCTGCACAGACGAAAAGCTGGGAATCAGCCTCTCTGCCTCTTGATGTCTCTGTCTGGACCATCTTGTAGCTTCTTAGCTAACCCTATGCCTCTCTTGCTCTCTCCTATTTGCTGTTATTTTGCAGGAAAGCTTTTACATGCTTTCAGAAAGGACCCAGTATAGAAGCAGCAAATACGGCCTACAGTTTGCCATGTCCCCTGTGGCCCAAAAAAAAGAAGCAAACAGATTTTGAGACTTGGAGGCATCTCACAGTTCCATCTAGATCTGTTTGGCTCTGTCCTGGCGTTCTCCAGAGAGTGAGCTCCTCCTAAAACACAGCCGAAGAGCTGCTCTCAGTTCTACCACTCCAAGAGTTGGGGAACGATGCTTTCGTCTGTGGTTCTCCCATTAACCAGAGAGCAAAGCAGACTGCTTCTGGCCCAGATCACCAGTAAATTACTTCCCGCTGCGTGCTGGGGTGGGGGAGTGGAGGGCTGAGGCTCTGCTGGCTCCCTGACAGCCTGCTCTGCCCGTCAGGCACAGACGGGGGATGCGCAGGGGCCACCCAGGGAGACTTTCACTTCCTTATTCCCTGGTGTGGGTGCGTTGGGGCAACCTTGTCCTGTATTAACAGGAAATGCTCAGCAAATATATCAAAAGCACCAAGGCAGAGACTTGCAAACTGCAGTCTCTTTATCCTTATAGGAAAGGCTGACAGCATTTAACAGAAAATTAGTAACTTTCTGAACTTCTCTATCAAATTTCATACAGATTCCTACAGACTGGGCTTTGCAGACAAGCATGGAGATGACCGTGGCTGCAGGACTCTTCAGAGCAGCATGAAAACCAGATATCCTCTTGGTTGGCGTTAGTCATCTGATGAGTTGTCGAGGTTTTATCCCTATCAGACATTATGAGATACCCTAAAATATTATTCCATCAGAAGGTGGACCAAGTTTCTCTAGTGCAGACATGAATGACAGATTGTGCAGGATTTGGCCGAGCATGCTCAAGTCTGCATATGTTACCACCTAGTGACTGTTCAGGGTACATTGCAGCACATTCTGCACAACATGATAATGTATTAGGAGACTTGTAATGCAAGCAAATAAATGATGATTTATCAAAGTGGCTGATTAAAGACACTAAACTAATATAGAACAGTATCAGTAGTAAGTTGGGTGATTAAAAAAGAATGCCCTGATTTCTTTAGAGAGGTACTCCAAAAATACCTTCTCTAAATATTTGCGTTTTCTTCATTAAGGTCAAAAAGCCTATCCTGCTTCCTGGAATCTGGCCGGTAGGTTCACGGTCCCATCTTTTTTTCTTTTATTGAGGTAATAACCAATCATTTCTGCTCCATACCGTTGTCATATGTAATTGCCACTTTATTGTTCCCTAAGGTCAGTTTTGCTAAGACTTTTAAAAAGCTGAATTTAAAATGACTAATGCCGATTAAAAGTAGGAATTCAAGGTTGCAAAGCCTATCACAGCCTTATGCCATTTCCTGTGGCTGTATTTTAAGGTAATTAAGAGCAGATCTCCCTGTAATACATCTTTGTAAAGTAACTGCAAGTGTATTAAGGCACAGGCCTACCTAGTAAATATTTACGCTTGTTTGTGAGGTGGAAAGATTTTCCCAAGCATTTTTCTAAATTCTTCTTCACTTCTGTGTGTGTACCAGTAAAAGTTCTTCCAGTTGGCTATCACCAGAATTACTTTAAACTGCTCTCCCCAAAAGGGTCAAATCCAGGGATGGCAGTATGTCATACAGTAGTGGATTAATCCTACCAAGCCTTCAGTCACCCGAGCAAGGCAGATACGGCTTCTGGTGGGGGTGCCGATGTCTTGGGATGGGACCAGAGTTTCCTATCCAGCTGAAGAGGATTGCTTTCAAACTAAAATCTCACCTATTTCTCTGGGTCTGTTGGTCCCAGCATCTTTGAAATCGGGACTACTAGCTTATAAAGGTAGTGAGAGATTTTGCACATCTGAAGTTCTTAAACCATGAAAAAGTAGGCTGTCAGTAAGCCTGAAGGAGTTAATGAGCCCGGTCGCTGGGTGTGGAACTCTTAGCAAAGGTAATGAGTGTTACCATTCAGCAGAACTTGCCAGATTTAGTCTACTTCTGCTTTTATTCCAAGGGTTTTACTTCTCAACCCAGAATTCACAGCTGAGAAAAATAAAGGTACATACTAAAAGTTTCTGGAAAGACACTACTCAGCCTGTGAAATAAAGTTGGCTAAAGTATGATATAGAGGAAATATTTTTATCGTAATTATTGCAATTTTTTTTTTGCAATTCTATGATGCCTCTTTTTAAAGGTACTATAAACATTATTCGAACCAGGTTCCCATTACTAGGAAAGGTCAAATCTTACAGTAGACTCACAAAGTCAGGCTAGCCATTAGTAAATAAGGGTTTATGGAAAACTCATAAAGCACCTAAAGTGCCAGCTTATGTAATGTATCTAATATAATATAATATAATGAGGGGAGTCCAGGAGTGGAAAAAATGCAGTTTCTTATTATAAAATATTTGAGTGTAGTCGAGACTTTAGAAATTGATCAAACTACATGAGCCAGAAGGCTTTGTCACGAAGCCTGAAAATCCAGGAGAGCTTTAGCTTGCTGAGAGGAAGCATTTTAGCAGACCCTGCAGGGTGAATTGTTAATACAAACTTATATTCACAGTACTCTCAGAAGCTGTGTAAGAGAGTTATCTGGCACAGTCATTGTTAGATTCACATTACACTAACTACTGTACAAACAACTGCCTGGTTTTAGATTACAACAACTATACTGTGCGGCCAGTGAGACCAAGTAACGTGGGAGGAATGGAGCATATCGCTCGTTCCTGTTACATGGATGCCTTTTAAAGAGAGTTGTTGAGAAAGCCAGTCATTGATGGCTGGTTGGCAATGAGTTAGACTGTTTTCCTGAGCAAGGATATTCCCACAACAGTTATAGTCACCTGGTATTGTACAAACTACCTGCACAGAGGCGTTTGATTTGACACTCCATCGTTGTGCTATTTTTGGCACGCTCCTTCCTAATTTGTGATTAACAAGGATTAGGTTGTTTTCACTTTGTAAGGGCTATTTATAGTCCAACAGGAGATTTCCCCCCACCCCTTCCCACCCCTACAGTGCATCAATGGCACAATTTTAGTCTTAACATGTGACCACGATTATACAGTCATGTTAAGTAATTAAAAAAAAGAGCTGATTATGAAATACAAAGGATTAACTAGAAACATATGAACAATACACTGCATTTATGCACCATATATTTTTTCTAGGAGAACTAGATCCCAACATGACTTTGTATGATGCTTTCACAACTCACATGCCTCTTTCAAGTGGACTATGCTGTTTAGCTGTTCCAAAATACAACAAAATCATGTGGGAAAGTAACTGGAGAATAAACTTGAACTTACTAGTAGGACTCAATGACCCAATCTTTCTGCCCCTGAACACAATGGGAGTTTTCAGACTGAATTCAGTGGGAGCAGGAACAAGGCTGAAAATAGTTATCTAAGCGGGAGTTTGACTAAGATAACAGCATTAAGATGCATTTGTAAATTCACTAGAGAGATCAGTGTGACGTAGGACAGTGCCCATAACAAATTTACTGGGAGGTATTCTGAATGGCTGGTATGCAATCTTGATTTAGGATGAAGTTATCAAAAAGGCTGAATGCTGGAACAGCTGTGCTCCCACTGAAGTCAGTAGCTAAAAAAAAATAAAACTTTTTGGTATTTATTTTAAAAGCTGAGTGTTTGTCAATCTTCAGACAGGGACAGAAAAACAGATTTAACCGGCCTTCATATATATTGAAGACCCCTCAAAAGAACAGAGTCATGTGAGAGGCAGCAAACAAATGGCTCTACCCAGAAATTACTGCAATTTACAGGGGCCATCTATGCTGGTTACTGTTATCAGTTCTTTCCGGCAGACAACAGTTGTATTGGGCTGAGGTAGATAGCAAGGGCATATGCAAACAGCAAGAAGAAACAGTTGTGGATTCAAGAAAAGGTATTGTACATAATGGAGATGAACAGCACAGTAGTCTTCCCAACTTCTTCTGTCACAGAAGTCAAAGTCCTTTCAAAATAAGTTGGCTGGATGATGCAAGGTGGGAGATATGCAACAGAGATACTGGCCCCAGGTCCAGGAGAACGGCCTGTAGCAGGCTGCTGGTATCAGTGGTCCTGACTTCTTTGACAGCACACATGTATGTACTAAGGGTGGGATCCAAATCCTGTACTGTCACCTATCTAAAAAATTAGGTTCCTAGTCTAAGCTAGCCTTTGAGAGAAAGAGTTTTTCACCCCTTTGTAAGACAAGCGTAAGAAGAGGTGTGATGAAATCTCTGGAGGAGCTTGTCTCCTTCCAGGGACAACTGCAGGAGCCTAGACAACTGAGATGCCAAGCTTTTGGACTGATTACGATGCATGAGATGCATCCAATGTCAATGTCTGCAAAAAACCTGCCTGGAAGATGCTCCTTTCTCCCTTGCAATGCATGCTTGCCTATTCTGATGCAGCCATATGTTGTTAATGGGTAACTTGAGCCTGAACAGCTAGAGAGCTGGATCTGTACTTGCTTGCTTAGATCCCTGGCTTTGTTTGCTTTCCCAGTTGTGCTATCTTCATGCCCACTTAACTGCTGCATGCAATCTGTTATACTTGCCCTACTGAGCCAAACTTGTGCTGTTCTGTTGCAATTCCCATTTATTCTTCCTCTGGTTGTCTGTCAGCAGATGGGTCCATTACCAAAGCTTTGTTTGTGCTGTTGTCAGATAGCCTCTTTCCCCATCGTTGCTCCTTATAGGGATGTAGTGTGCTTTGCTGGAGCTGTAGGTCTTTGCTGAACCCCAGGAGTGCACTTAAAATAAACACTGGGACATCAGAGTGCAAAAATCTGGTGGACAGCCCTACGTGTGATATTCAGTTTCTAGTTCTGCATCTCCCTTGAGCGTGTCTCTCAGTTCAGCCTCCCCTTTCCTCCTCTGGGCTTTCCTCCCACACTGCACTGCCTGCCTGGCAGTCTCCAACCCAGCCCACTTTCTGCCTCAGGGTCTTCTACTGGTGACAGTTAATGCTCAAAGAATTGTGGCCCAGAAAAGTTAGTAGCAGGCTGCAGCCAATAATAAAATGGCCACCCTATTCATTTGTTACAAACCTATCCCCTACTTGGTCCCGCTCTGTTTTGTCCTCTTAGTAGATATGCCCTTTGGTGCAGAGATGCAAATCTCAGCTAGCTTTGATGTCATGAATACAAAGGTCGTTTTTATTAACCTTCCAAATGACTGCTACACTGGGCCACATCCTGCTTTTAGTTAGTCAAATGCAAGTAATGTTTCTGCTTGATTTCTCTTCTGTTGTTCAGATACTCGTGTTGCTTTGATATAATTTTACACAACAGTGTTCTTATTTTCATGTGCCTTTTTGATTAGTTGGTCACTTACGTATTATTCTCCTTCACTGATAATTCCTTCACCTTTACTGTATAGTTTCCTACCTTTACTAAAAAGAGAAACATGAATAAGAGCCATTGAGCGTAACCAAATATAATGCAATGTACTTTAGGAAGTCATTACACTTGTTCATTTGCATTCTTTATTGCTTGTTTTTCTTATAAAGTGTTAGGAAACATGCAGATTACCATTTGGTTTTATTACTTAAGAGCTCCAGCCATCCTTACTTAAGATTAAAGTCATTGTTGCCACAATAGCTCTTTGCCTTCATCTCAAAGGATTGAGCTTGCAGAGAAATGCATTCAGAATAAATGGGTTTTGCTGGGTCTCCAAGACTCCTGCCTAGATTAGAGCAGGGTTTTAAGTTGGGAAATGACATATCTGAGCTGTGATCAGTTGTGCTATCCAGGCAAGTCTATTTAAAAGCACTTTCCATTTTAAATATAGCAATAAAATACCACAGTAGCAAACCTTCTTGATAAGGGTAAAAGCAATACATCCAAATCCAATCTAAATTTGACATTGCCTAGAACAAGAATTCACATTGATAAGTCAGAACTCATTTACAAGGCCATAAATGGGTGGGTAGCTATAATTTGGGTATTAAACTTGTAAAATGTATTGATGGCATGCAAGGGCTAAATAAATAATTTACTGCAAGAAAATTGGAAATCTTTACACAGTACTTAATTGACCAGCCACTCTCCTATGTTCTTGGTAGCTTCCTATTTTGCATTTTTTTTTTATTTTTCACACACTGAAATTTTCCCCATGTGTATTTTTCCCAACTTCAGTGAATGTTCATAAGTTGCTATATATCTGCAAACATAACCTGTTTCCATCTTTGTTTTGTCAGTCAATTACATTCTTTTTGACATTTTCATTTGTTTGTTTAAAAGCTTGAATGAATCAAATGCCTTTTCTGGGCACAGCTCAGCTGGTGTTGTTCTTAAAACTAAAATTAAATTACCTCAGTGATCAACCTTACTTTGAATGTTAGTTGAATCCATTTTCAGCACAAAGCAGACCAAGATATTGTAGTTAATGGGTATTCCAGTGATCACAGTAAGAGTGGGATTGGCAGCTTTATATAAGCTTATAAAAAATCTTATGACCACCTCACTGGCCAGTGTAACTCAGGGTAGTTTAGTAAGGCCAATGAATTTTGGCTTTAAAGGAGTTTTGCCATCCACAGATATTGAAAATCTGGTTCGAGATTCCACATGGGCCCTTAGTTGACCCTGGCCTCCAAAGCACACCATGAGTCATGAATCAGACCTTCTAAATGTATAAGATTTTATTTGTAAATCATCACATTTCCTTTTTGTTAGATTTCTCCTCTGAAACCAGATCTCTGGGGTACACTGGCACCACTTTTTCCTGTGACCTCAGGAAGAGAAGTGGGGGCTTCCATCTACCTCCCCAGCTATGGTTATTTCCTTGGGGGACCATGGGACCCCTGTACATGCTCATATCCCTTTGATGCTCATGTATGGACTCTCCATCTCTCTGCTTGAGGAGAGAGAGGACAAAAATGTGCCTTTGTTTTCCCCATTAGGGGTGCTGTGTTGTCTGTGCAGCGGCTGCCACCGAGTAAAGAGTTCTAATACTTTTTAGAGGAAGGGGAGGTGCATTTGAATTCAGGTTTCTCCTGGCCTGTTTTGGTTAATTCTCATCTTTAGCTGTCCACAGCAACCTACTGTGCAAAGAATTATGCTCTAGACAGGCAGTGTCTTCCTCATACACACATACCTGGAAAGCTTCCCACTGGAGCTACCACTCATGCTAGCAGCAGTTATTTTGCTGGTACAGCCTGTACACGTTTCCCAGGAGGTATAAGGTAGACTGCTAGCGGACTTTGCAGGCATTAGTGCTTCTCTGTGAGGTTTTTTTGCCAGAATGAAACGCCGTGACAAAACACATGCCATACCACCCTAAGTCATATACTGTACTGAAGGTAAGCACTGTAGAAGTAAAGGAGCAAATCCAGAGGAAGTACAGCAAATTTAGGGTAAGCAGAGGGAGAGCTTTGCTCCAGCTGCTCTGCGCCACTGCCATCAGCTTCCCTGTTGTTACAGGCACCCTGAGACTCCCATCTAATTCCACTTTCCACCTGCCCTCCCCAATAAATTCCTTTTAAAATGGTAGTTATTTTTGCTTAAAATATTTCCATTGTTTCCTAAGGAATGTCACCCCCATCCCAGCTGGGACCCTGCCTCACGGGTCGGATTGACAGCACTTTGCTTAGCAGCCACATGACCATTTTGGAGCCCAGAACTAGCTTCAGATTAAAATATTTTGAGGGTGGGTAGACAGTCCAGTATTTCTTGGATGGTGATAGGGTAGGATGTGGGTTAGAGTTTTTAAGCAAGAGCTGCTGTACCAAAATTCAGATGTAAAAAATTCTCTTGGCTGTAGGACAAAGGGTACATGCTGATGGAACTTATATGTGAGGGAGCTAAAAGAAAGCAAAACTCAATGCTCTGCTTTACATATGTGTAGTATGCTGCTGCCTAAGGGAGTAAGAACCCGCTTACAACCCCACATGGATTTCCCTGGCTTTGTCCAGGTGCATGAAACAAGCAGGGCCACACATCTGCTTATTTCCTCTCTGGGGATTAGAAATTGGAGGGTGGGAAATGAGTAGAGCCTGGGGTCCATTCTCACTCGCCAGCTCAGCTGAGCCAGTGAGTGCTTGAAGGGGCTGGGGGAAGAAGGGGGGAAATATTATTTTATTTCTGGCTAAAGCCAGGGGTAAATGACTGCCCAAGGGAATAGGAGAGGAGAAGGTGTGCTGCTGAGTTACAGTGCCTCGGGGGGCTCCTGCTGCAATGGCACAGCTATGTAACGTGCTACCTGGGGGATTGCATCTGAAATAAAAATGTAGTCTGTTACTTATTGGCATTAATGTTAAGTTACTAATGTCTTTTATTGCTTAACTCTTCTATTTTGGTGCCTGGGTAACTACTGAGGTTCTTTTAAATTCACTGGACCAAATTCAGATATCACATATCCAAAGATCTATGTAGAGTTCACAACTGGCAGAGTAGTGTGGATTGAAAGTAGTACATTTAAGAAAGTCTAGAAAGTTATAGTGAATAAAAGAATCATGGTAAGGAAGATTCCTCTCCCCAATCCCATTTACTTTCAGTCAGCTTAGCTTGAGTGGGACCTTGTATCTCTCAGGCTCCTTTAAATAGTATAAATTATTTCTGAATCTGAAGTGTTTCTCAATGAAAGAGGTTGCTGACTCTGAGTCAGGGATTGCTTGTGAACTCCCAAAACACTCAAGAAACCTTGATAATATAACATGGAGGTATTAGCTATGCAGTACTACAAAGTTCACAGGCAAAACAATGTCATGATGGCCTTACACGAAGCTTTCTACCAGTAGCCTCTCCTCAACATGAAAAGAACACCCAATATTCAGTATATTTCCAGAATCAAACCTCTACCCTCAATTTCCTTATTTCTTTACCATGAAACACCTCACCACCCTGTCTGCCTTCTAGTCCATAACTCAGATGCTATTTTTTCACCGGGTTTTTATCTGAGTCCTTGCATCCTTGCCACATGCAGAGAAAACCTAAGCAAGTCTTTCTTACCCAGCTCTTGTGAGTGTTATACCTTAACCCCAAACACTTCCCAAGTACAGCATGGGCAAGGATGTCAGGGGAGCACTGTCTTGTTTTCTGGCCTCGGCTAGCAGACTTGTGGCTGGTTGTTGGCCACCAAGAACGGTGCAATCAAGCTCCTTTTCTCAGCCCATCACTTGGTGCCCATCACACTTTTATATGTCGCCTGCCACACATGGCCTGTTTGCATTTTCAGGCCCCCTCATATCATATGCTCACTTTCTTTCATATCATTTTCTAGTACTTCCAGCTACCAGTTTTCACTGGTATGTGTTCTACCAAAATATTTCATGCTTTCTTACCTATTTTCCTTCAGATATGGAAGGTACATCCCTAAATCCTTACCAGACAACCTCATTATCTTCAGTCGAATGCTGTCTTGAAGCTCTGCTCTGCCACGCTGCCTTCAAAAAGTCTGTAGGACCTGTTGCCTACAGTGGGCACCCCTTGTCCCCCATTGGCATCTACCCATCTGATGTCTCTTGTCTTTCAGGAGAGGGAAAATTATATCTTTTTACTGTTTGTACAGTTCCTAGCACCCTGGGACTGACCTCATTGCTCTAGCCGTACAAAACTCATGTAAGAATATCTTCCCCAAAGGCCATGGCCATCTTCCACAAGACTTGAAATTACGTGCCAGCCCAAGAGTCCTCCCATGATACTGAGCCATCGCACAGCAGCTGGGAAGGAGAGGGGGGGAAAGGGTATATACAGAGTTCCTCAGTAAGGCAGGCGGAGGAGAAGAACCAGCTCTGTGTATTTAGTTACAGTCAATTATAAGTTTATGACCTTATGATGCAATTGTTATATCCCTTGCTCAATATACTTCTCAGGCAGAACATGCTGAACATACAGAGGGAGTGTATTTTATGGTTGCAGTGTTTGCTTGAGCTGTGCAGATAAGAGAGCTGTAGAGCGGTCTCCGCGAAGGATGAAGTGGAGCCATTTTGGCCGTGTAGTATTGGCAGGGTCTGAGTACCTCTGCCAAAAGGGCTTATGAAGTGTAGGTGTAAGCCACACTGATATGTCATCCTGAGCTTTCTCTGGCAGCAGGGGTTGAATTTTATTCTTGCACTTTCAGAAGGGAGGAAAGCTAAAGAAGGGAGTAGGTGTCATTAATGCATAAGAGAAACTAGAATGTGATTTTTTTTTTTAAGAAGACAGTTTTGGAATTTGACATTTGTTCAACCCAAAGATTTTCAAATGCTGCACAATTGTTTTTCATGCTGTTCATATATATTACGCCCATTTTATGGATAAGCTAACTGGGTCAGAAAGTGAACAGTAAATAGAGGGTCATTTGCAGGTCTATGAATAGATTCGAACACCCTTGAAACCCTAATCCACTTGATCCGACTTAATGCTTTCAAGATGCATTAACAGGACAAAAAGAATTTTAATTGAAGCGCATCAAACTCAGTTTAGGCACTGTAACCCTTCTGCTTACAAGGGTAGCCACATGAAGAACAATAAGAAAGCATTAGTTTGCATTTCCCTGGAAAATAAGTAAGCAGGAATGTATGCCACATCCTGGCTGGCATTTTAATCTCAGCAAAGCGGAGCTTTAAAAATGGCTGTTCTTTCCCTACTGTGCATTCCAAGATGCACAGCACAAATGTGCTCTGAACACAACAGAACTAATTGAACAATCACAGCAAAGGAGGTCAAAACCCAACAAACAGTGTAGCATCTAAAATGACTCTGGAGGATTTTAACAGATGGACACTTGTAAATCTAACAGGATTTCCTACTGGTGAGAATGCCTTAGGTAAAATTCAGACTGTCTCATTAAATTGTCAGCCAGCTATGAGGCATTGCTCATGTGAATATGAACAGCTATGCAGTTTTACTGTAAAGACACACAACCATGTATTAACATAGGCCTGAAAAACAACAATTGGATGTGAGTTCAGTTAGAAAACCCTTTCAAAATTGAAGGAGGATCAGATGTAATGTTTCTGGCTGGGATCCATTAGAGATACAGATGGGAAATTAAGCTGGGGGTCAGGCTTTTTCTCTCCCCATTCTCGAAGTCATATGGTTTTGCCTATGTGTGCACTCCCATGCAAATTTGCAAATCAGTTTGGTGTAGACTTCTCTATCCCTTTTGCTGTCGCTGTCTTGTAACTTTCTGCATTCTTACACCGTTGATGAAATGCATCAACAGACCCAACACAGGTATAACAGTGCTCTGTGTCTCCCCAGTAGATGCTCTCATGCCAAGAATTTGAATGTAGGTTAGCATAATGCAACAACACTGCGGTTGCACGTTTCCATTTTTACACATTTGTTTTACATAGTGCCAGTGATCTGGATAAGGGCAATTAGTCTGTTTCTCACCAAAAAGCTGTGTGTGCCCCTTTACCTCCTCCAGCAACCCTTCTGCTTATGAGATCTGTGAGCCTGTTGTTCAAATCCACATTCCTGTACAGTCCCACTTTCTTGGTAAGAAATAGTCTCTGCTGGGTTTATTGGCATTTCTCACAGTATCTGAGTTCAAAGAAAATGATTACAAGTTAAGACAGAGCTCTGTTCTTTAAAGCGCCACAGTGTATAGATCTGTTGAGTGATATATAACATAGAACAACTTCCAACTGAGGAAATCTTAACACAGCTCAGGCTAGCTTGCTGATAGCTGCTCAGCTCCTAGAATTACTGCTTACAAACCATAAAGGCCCCAGCTTGAGTTTCATAGAGGGGGGATGGCGATGTGTGCTGCAAACACCGCAAGTACAGCCACAGGGCGGGTAACCCGCCAACTCCCTAACCTCAGCCAAAAAATCTGGCCACTGCCTGACAGGCAGAGTATGTGTATTCGCTGTCTATCAGTGGCAGCAAAACAGCTTAAAGTCAAAAAAGAATCGTGTGAAACCACCAAGTTCAGATGCGGGAGTATTAACGTGCCAAATTGACAGGCTTGCTATCTGTTAAGACTGCCCTTCATTTCTCTGATATTTTTGGCAAGGAAACAGCCCATAAATATAAACAGATCACTTCCCTCCTTACTGAAAAGCAGGCACCTCGGAGGGAGGAAGCACAGTGCATGTTTATCAGAGTCATAAATTCTGCATAAGGTTTTAGAACCGGCACGCAGGGGCAAATTTCGTGATCAAGCTAAGAGACTCGAGGAAGGACAAGTTAACTGGGAGAGAAAAACACATGCAGTGTATCCCCTAAACCACAGAACACACCTCTGTTGGGGACTGTTTGCACTACTATGAGTAGGAGAATTGTGCAGGACAGGACACACAGGTCTATGATTATTAACCAAATCCTTTAGGAGAGAACAGGCACAGCACTCCTGGGCTGGAATAGTAACTGTGGAGCTGTATTCCCATCCAGCATCCGGCCAAAGACCCTTCATCTCCCTGACATCCCTCTCCCACTCCCAAGGCTCTTGTATGCAGGCTGGCACTGGAGAAGGAGCATCAGATGTGTGTGCATAAAAATGGGCTATGGCAAGATGCCCACACTGGAAAAAAAATTGTGCTTGGTGTCACTCTAATTCAAAAGTAAATAGTGCAAAGTGTACTGTTACACTTAATAAAGCAAATGCAATCTTCATTAGAGCTTTAACAAAAAAAGACCACAAATGCCATGCAAGATACCTCATACTATGTTATATGAATACTTTATATTTACTGCAGTTGATCAGAAGTGCAAATGAGTTTTAACGGAAAATGGTAGGAGGCCATGTATTGTGATATTTAAAAAAAATAAGGATTTTGATTAAAAAATGAAGAAACCATTGTTTAAAGACTATTTTCTGTAGAGGCTACTATTTCTTTTTCAAGTTTAATTTTCTTCATTATTCCCACCCAATTTTCTCCATCTTAACTGCCCACCTTTGTGTGAATTCTGCAACCATCATACAAGGCACATTATTGCTTTACCAGAAACTTAATGATCCACTGCCCCCCTTTTTATCTTTCATCATCCTTCTCCTTTCTTCACACTTAAAAGTGTCTTTCTTTTCATTTGTTTCTAAATTGAGTCTGAAGGAGAGAAGGTAAATTACTAGAGTACTGATGATAGAAGACATGCTAAAACTTCAAAACAAGAAGGCCATGAAAACATAGATAAAGGTGGAGTTCCTATATTTGTTTATCCACACCCAGTGTGTGTTAGAGTTCTACCCCATCAAAAAAAGAACCCTTGAAACTGTGTCTCTTGCACTGGAGAGATCCTGCTTGCTGTTATGAAGTTGCACTGGCAAAGCAAGGGAGAATCAGGCACCAAATCTCTGCTGTGGGAGAAACCCCTCCAACAGTCCTCAGAGCTGCAGTGGCATCCTGCCCTGGTGTGCTGATGTCCTGAGCATGCCTGGCAGGTGACCGAGCAATGTACCTTTCTCCTAGGCTTTGGCAAATCAAAGGACTCTGAAAGATTTGTGAGATGTGACTTGTTGACAAAAGCCTTGTTAGCTTTTCCCTCTGATGGGACATTAATCTATATAGCTACTAGCTCTCTTTTGTACTATAATTTATACCAGGGTGCATGGCAGAGAAGTCAGACTGTAATTCCCATGATCAGCCCAAGAGTCCCTTTTGGTATCATCTTTGCTTCTTTATATTCAGCTGGCATTAAGGCATGTTTGATCAGTAAGTTACCTGTACCACAATTAATAAAGCAGTTTAGCACTTAAGTTCATTTAAAACTCTTGTGTGAATATTGTCTGACTGGCAGTTTCTAACTGTTCAGTTTACTGAGTTGTCCTACAGTCTATATGATTAACACTAAAATGTGAAAATGATCCTTAGATTCATTCCTTTAAAGAACAGCTCTATTGTAAGAACCTTGCTGAGGTCCTCTTAGTGAGCACAAATGCAAAGTATTCATTTAGATTATTAGTAACAGTTTTATCTTTCCTAACTGTTCCTTTTACATTTTGTTAATGTTTTCACCATGCCGGGTTTTTGGAAGGCATCCTGTTTCCGATGAGTTTGTTATTATTAGTTTTTATGGCTGTAGCATAAAATCTGACTCCAGATTCAAACTTTCCCAGATTTTAGAGGTTCAGATTTGGACTATTATAAAAATAGGACCAAGATGGGGGCCTGAGGCATGGTCTTGAGCCCAACATTGCTTGCAAATATGGCTGTGCCCTTGTAAGCTGACTCAGTAAAATAGAATGGTGGGGCTCCAGCTGCTCATTTTCAGCTCATTTATTTCACATTGGACTACTTACAAGAAAAAAATACATTGTTCATGCTGTGCCAATGAGACACAGGAACTGGGTTATTTTCTTTTTAGGTGTAAACATAATCACGGCTGCACAAATACTCCACAGAGTACAGGTAGTCTGGAAGTTCTTCAATGCTGATGATCACATTGGAGAAGAAAAGGACCCACCTGTGAGACAAAGCCTGTATGTTTATCTCTTACAGGTCTGTTGGCCAACAGATGTGGGGCCATCTACAGGGAGCACGTACACATTTGCTCTGTTGTGTTATGAGCCACTGCCAGCTTGCTGCAACCAACTTCTGAGCTGACTACCAGCCATGTAGCCGTAAGGAGAGTTGTACCATAGCTAATTAAGCTCTTCTGAGAGACAGGTACATTACCGCTAAGCTGGGATGACACAGCTTTTAGCTATCTTGTGGTGTAGGCTTACACTGGTTGGGACTGTACCATTTAGTATGTTCTGCAGACAGATTTATGGACCCACCCAGAGGAACATGGCTGACTGACTTCTGAGTCCCTCTTCCAATCCAGCAACCTCACTTAGGTTTTCTACAAGCTGCCAAGAGTAAAAGATGACCTCTCAGACAAGTGTCCATCTTTTTTATTTGCCATCTTCTCCTTCTCTGGTATATCGCATGCTTTTGCTGTATGTCAGCCCTCATTGTAACTTCATATTCTGTCATTGAAACAAGACACATAGGTGAAAAAGTATATTAAAATGACGGTGGTGTGTTTGTGATATGCAGTGCTGTTTTTCTGTCACACCATTTCACATGTAGCAGGTGAGCAAGAAGAAACTAGTTTTGCTTCTAGGAAGTTGGTTTTATACAAATAAAAGGGGTGGGGAAGGTTAAGTTTTGATAAGCTGTTTTTTAATTCCTTACCATGTACCTCAGCTCTGTAAACAGTAAATAAACTCAGCACAGATTCTTGTTGTGTGACTTTTACCTTACTTGTACTGTTATTAATTGTCAGAAAGAGAGAAGTGAAGAAAGGAAGAAAGACAGAAACTAGCTCAAGAGGCTTATTTTTTGGGGAAAAAAATCCTAATTTGCAACTTCCGCTCATGCATTACCCTTCCCTGAAAACTCATGGCTTAATATTAAGTACAGCAGTACCGAAGACCTGATTTACTGTGCACATCAAATACAGCAAATAAGTCTCCCATGTAAAGAAGAGAAAGCTCTTCTGTAATTGAGCTCTCACCAAGAAGTGGAGAAGGCAGAGGAAGACACAACTCCTGACATTATTCACTTGTTATATGCAAATTTAAAAGATTATCCAGACAGCTAAAGAACCATGGGTCTTTTTTCTTTTTTTTTTTCTTTTTTTTTTTTTTGGAAAAATTAGCTGTTCTTTTGCTGCAAAAGATACATATACAAAGAGGTAAACTCTGAAGAAATTCACTACACTTTTCAGCGATGATATTTCTGACAATTTGTTACACAGAAAGCTTTATCTTCCTGGAGAAGCAGAATGTGGAAGCCATACAGACACTTTGAAGCAAAAGACTGCTTGGATTGGGAGAGGAAGAGAAGGGTGTAAAAAATCCTCACTTGTATTTGAATAGCAACTATTAGAAAGGTATAATACTCTAACAGACTTTTTTCTGTTTTTTACTACAAGCAAGCACTGTATCTCTCTTCTCCTTATCCATCCAATGCTTTGTCAGCAAGACAAGGAAGAATTTAGATTGTATTTGTAACATGAATGCAGTTGCAAGGGATACATACCATCTTCACAAAGCAATACCATCTTACTTGGCTCTTGTGGCTAGGGAGCATTCTCCTGAGGAGGTTGATCTTTACAGAGTTGGAAGGCCAAGGCTAGGCACCCCGACCCTCCTCCCTACTACTTGTCTTGAACATGCTGAGAAAATGTTGGAGCAAGGAGGAGTTGCATCTCCCTGCCAAACTTCTGAGTGGGCAAAGGCTTCCAGCTGCCTTCAAGCCACTGCTAATGTGCAGTCCTAGTTAAATAAGTCCTACATCATGACAGCATACCTTTTTTCTCTGAGTATTCCAGGAGTTACCAAGTCTCACTGAACTGACCATGCCAGCAAAATGTCCCTCTGTGACAATCATAAGGCATGCAGTAGAAATTTGTAACAAAAATGTTTTGGCAATCCATTCATGCTTGTAATAATCCTTTCAGATGGCACTAGTGGGAGAAGACCTGGCACTGTCTTGCTCTGTAGGCCAACCTGGCTCTCTAATTGAATCCAGGAACAGCAGAAAGTAAAATGCAGTGAGATTATGTTGGCTTCAGCAGTTTTTGGTCCTTGAATTAGGGGAGCCTAGCTAGGTCCCAAGACTGGGAATCTGCAAAATCCTAGCAGGCTACCAAGTGTCCCACATTAAAGGTTATTTAAAAGCTCTTGGAAAACTTAATTTTCCAGGTGAACTCAGTGTCCTGTCTGTAGTCTCCAAATACGTGAGTATTAATAATGTCTAATATTTAGGGACACATGGGCAGTGCCTGAGCACGTCTTGTGCAGCTGGCAAGGGTTTCCAATGTCATGCTGTGCCCTTTTGCTCAGGAACCCAGCAATTAGGGTTCTCCTCTGAGATATGAAAGACCTGGGACCAAACCATTCTTCTGCCTCCTGGGACATGCACGTATGTCCTCTTTGAAAAGCCTCATTGCCCTGGGTGACACAGGAAGTTAGATTCAACCACTTCGGCTGAAGCTGCTTTGCTGCGTGTAGGATAGTTAAATATTCATGGTGAGGAAGGAAGGAGAAAGAACAGCCTATGGCTGGTTGGGGCTACAGAGAGACAAGCAGAAGTATTACAGTACCCTGTGCTACCTGCTACTCACAAGGTCACCGTCCTCTCCTCTTCTTGGAGGTCCTTCTCTAGCCCCTGACACTGAGTGATAACCAATGCTGGGTTCTCCAGGGGATCACCAGAGTGGAGTGAGAGGTGCAGGGTGTACTGCAGATGGACGGGCAGCAGCTGGGGGGAGAAAGAGTCTCCAGGTGCTCCGAGCCCTCCCGTTACTTTTGCCCGGACTAGAGCACCTCTCCACCCCAAGAACTCTACAGGTGATCACAACATTTATTCTAAAGAGTATTTAATTCAAACACGAAGTGAGTAAGCTTCAATAGGAGAAAGAAAGCCTTTCCCACCCCAGAGGTCTGTAAGAAGTAATGGACAGACAGATCAAGCCCTTGTACTATACGCGTTCAGATCCCCTTGGCTTGAGGCAGCAAAGGCACTTAATGTGATGGTCACATCTAAGTCATCCTGCAGAACCAGCTGTAATTCTCTTCTAGCTGAAAAACAAACCCATTTACAGTAATTATGCATGTGTTTACAGCTTCCAGAGGGAAAACAAATAAAGCAATTAATGTAACTTACGAAAACAAAGTGACTACACTGCATTAGGAATGACTCACATGACAAAACAATGTTTTCCTGAAGTGACCAATTTTTTAACAGCTCAGAAATCTTAGAAATAAAAAAAGTAATTAATGTCTATTCTTTTATTTTAAATAAGTAATTAGTGAATATTCTTTTTTTTAAAAAAACAAATAAAGGGGTAAAATTGCTTAATGCCGTTAGGATAACAAAAATTCTTCCAATAAAACTACATGCTTTCTACCCTAGGAAGATTTTGCCTTAAGAGATTTTAGAGTCCCTGAAATGAGTACACACTATAGCATATCCAAGATCCGTCAGCTGTGGCACATGCATCTACAATAGCTTTCGCACACAATGCATGTATAGAATCGTACAGAGTAACCCTGAGTCAAGGGAAATACTCTCTTTTACTTCAGTGGGAATCAGAGAGGCCTTTCCTTAAGGAATAGAAGAGTATACCATAACAGAAACAAAGCTTAGTTTAGAATTGAGTTTATGCTCAGTTTAACCTATTAAACAATGTGAGATGAGCAAAAATTACTCATTTCCATACTGCTGATTTTGCAGACTTCAGAAATCCTGAGTATGAAATAAACAACTTTCTCTTAATAACTTTCAGTGTGGATAATATATTTAAATGTAGGAAGATGTAAGTGACGTATTTTTATTGCATTGTTGATTACCTCTCTGTATCAATTCAGATAGATGCAACAGTTTAAAATTACAAGGAATTGCCCAAAAAAAAAATTTATCTGGTCATCACGAGTAAAACAGTGGCAAGACCATGCTATTATGGAAAGTTCTGAAGACTGAGTCAACTGTATCAATATAATCAGTACTGTGTTTCCTGAATGACTGGCCTGGTTGCATAGCTATGTCTGTACCGTAAAAATGCAATGATAAAGCTGCACAGAGGAAAAGATTGGAAATCACTGTGCGCAAATCTAAGTAATATTCCTCTACATTATTCTTCATTAAGTGGATTTCCTTTGTCAATACACCATGTTCATTCTTAAAGAGAGCACTCCGAAAAGACAAGATCACTCTAAAGTGCTCTTAACACTTGAGAAATGTGTAGCGGCTGTATTTTTTTTTAATAAATAACACGAACATCTCTTACAACCAATGCTTTGGGATTTTAAAAGGTAAATTATTCATACTGCAAGACAGGATGCATAAGAACTAATTTATCTGACATATTAGGGAGCAGCAGGGAAATTGGTGATTATGAAATTTATTTTCTTTTCTGCTGGCTAATTTGCAGTTATGATAAATTTTAATGAAATGGTCCTTGTTCTTTGTCAGTAAAGCTATGGTCACTTTCTGCATAGCTGCTTACCTTTGTGGGTCTTTTCATCTCTCTTTTTCTACTGGACCTAGTCTATGACCATTTTCACCATCAAATCTTAATTCCACATACAAAACTGAACAAACGACAGAACACACAAAAACCTGTAATCTCTTCTCATTCCTTCCATCAACCTTGGTTTGTCTGTTTTCTTCCAACTTCCTTCTCCTGTATCTGTTTTCTCTTGCCATGACTGTAAGGATTTGAGAAAGAGACAGACCTGCTCACTGCCTGCAGACATTAATCTCTGTGCAGACATGAGTCCATCGCATCCATAACCATCTTGCCCCAGACTCCTTTGCAAGGTTCCCTGTGGGTGTAGTTGCCTCAGGTGAACAAAAATGGGTTGTCAGGTTCTATAGAAGCATAAACCATCCAAAGTGTCAGGGGACTAAAGTGTTATTGGGGCCCATTAAAATGTATAAGACTACAGCTTGATATTCTGAATATCTCTCATGCTTAGACAAGGAGCTGCAGCATTTACACAGGTTTCCATGTAGCTTGTTTCTGAACTTCCATTTTCCACTGGTCATATATTCCTTCCTCGTGAGCTCCTGCACCATTAAATCTCTAACTGATTTGAGGTTTGTTCTCTTTGGCTTTGCCTTACTAGAAAAACGAGTTATGCCTAAGAACAGGAGCTGGCAATGGGGACACCTGCAAGAGTGTTGTTGCCTCTGTGAGTGGAGAGATTCGGACTTGATGGGTACACAAAACCCAACCATGAGACATTGGACACTACCAGCTTGTTTCATGTTGTTCAAAAACTTTTTGGGTAAACTGTGACTTCCAGACCTTTGAAAGTATTTAACTTCTTCCTGAGGTCAATCCAGATACCCAATCCAGTTATCTGGATCAGTGCTGTAATCTGTTTGGGTAAGGACCCAATTATTTGGGAAACAGATGTTGATTTTATTTCAGATACAGTTCTAGGATTATTGTTCCCTGCCTGTTTAAAAATACTAAGTTAAATTAGATTTTAAGATATAGCATGCTTCATTGTGATTTGCATTGTAAATCCTGTGGAATACATGCTAACTTCCTGCCTTCTTATTAGAGAAATGAGAAAATAAAAGTTTTCAATATAGAACTTTTTTTCTGTGCATGATTTTAAAGCAGCATGTATGTATTAAACTTGGAACCACTTTTCAAAATAAGCTGGTAAACTTATAATTAAATGGATGACAACAAATTTGCAAAAGTCGCTCTGGAGATGTACTCAGTAAGACTGCAAACTATGTATACATTTTTATTAGTAGTGTCTAATTTTTTTTGAATGGATGAAGATCAGATTTGCAGCAATTAAACTCTTAACAGATATAACCTCATTAAATAAATTTGTATACAAAGAACACTGTGCTTTAGCTGTTGCTTTCTTAAAGTTAATTTTGTTTTTCATCTGCTTCTTATCTAATCAGAAAGAATATAATCAGACTGGTTGTATGAAAGGCATGTAGCAAAAGCTTCTCCATTCCACTGAAAAAACACAGTAAATTGGGCCAAATGTTAAGGGCTCACTTGAAAAGCTTTCATCGTTCTACATTGTTGCTTTCAAAATCATAATTTCCAAATTCTCACTTCTCTTAGCCATTCTTCTTTCCTAAATTACTTTTCTGAATTTTGAGTGTTAAAGCTCTAAGTTTTTCCTGCCTGACTTCAGTATCAAATCAGTTTCGGCTCTAAGTGACTGTGGTCTCCAATAGGCCTGCCAAATCTTTTTGATTCCCTATTCCTAAAAAAATCCAAACAAATGTTTCCAGAGATCTTTGAATGATCCTTTTAAACAGAGGTGATCCTGTTTAGCAAGACCAAATGAAGTTTTGTTCATAGCAAGTATCAAGAAACTCAAGACACGGCCTTGTATATTTCCTACTGTAGTGACCCTGTCAATATGCCACTTTCATGGCCATGTGCATATTGATGCTCCTCTGGCCAGGATTAACAAGCCTTTCTTTCTACATGCCACCTGAGGCATGCTCCTGCCAGGACTTATTTGGTACTGGGATGGAAGGGGTAGCTGCTCACTGAAGCACAAGACCATTCACCACTGCCACTGTGGTTAGGGGTGAACCTGCGGTCTGTCTGCCAGCTGATTTCAGCTGTCACTGACATCAGAAAGAGGACTCCTGTGGCACCTGGGGCTCCAGAGGCCAACTGGAGAAAATGTCCTACCCTACCACATTTGTCAGACAAAGGGATTTCTTTTTTGTTTTCTTTCAGGCTAAGCCCCAGTGCTTAATATTGATGCTATGAGTACTTTCATTAAGCCATCAGGGAAGACTATGGTTAAGAGCATGGACGCTGCTCCATCCTGCCACTAGCACCACAGGTGCTGCTAAGCCCATGGGAGGCTCACAACAGCTTGCATATTGTCCCACGTTTCAGAAAGGACCAGGATTGCTTTCCTGAGATGACTCATGGAGCCAGGCAGACCCTGGCTTTAGCTGTTTCTAAAATAATTTTCATAAGCCACCTGAGGAATGAAATAAAAAGGATGAAAATATCTACCAGATATAAGGCAAAATCCAGCATGTTCTGTAGTCTGAAATAATGGTGCTTTCAACTTGTTGTTGATCTCTTACACAGAAGGGTTATATCTAGGACTGTAAAAGACAGGGAGTAGACATCAGAGGTTACAGCTATGTTAATTATTTACATCGTTTTAGTGTAACCCAATATATATATTTGCATTATATATGCTTTATTTACTGGGTTTTTGAAAATCTCTTCATGCTACCATTTATTTTTTTTCTCTAGGTGAAGCAGATGAGATTTTAAAGAGGAAAGTTGTGTCCAGCAACAGAAGATAGAGTTCTCTGGAGTAACAAACCATAATGCTTCCTGCTGCTGCAATTGCCATAGAAACAGAAATGCCACTTCTCTCTAATGAAATATTGCCACTTGAGGGGTTTTAGATGGTTGCATGCAAAGGGCTTGATCCTGCAAGGTGCTGAACACCCCTGGTGAGGTGCCGGGACCCTGGTTCCTAAGTTATTTACATATATCACATCTATTGATTTTCAAAACCAAATGAAGCTTGATGTGGAAAGACTTCTGAGGGTGTGAGACCCGCATGCCTTTTAATTCTTGCTGAAAGGGCTGAGGCTTTAGGACTTAACTCATTTCCCATTGCTACTGTCTGAGATTTCTGCTGTATAAATGGTAATAGGTCTGAACCTTCATAAGGCTGCTTGGTATTTATCTGAGGTTAGAATGGGTCACAGAAGGCAGCCACTGATGCAACACAGACAGATGCCAGCACAGTCTTAAGCACATTGGTGTAACTTGCCCAGTTTTTACTATTTTCATATCCTTATTTCAATCCTATCAAGTCAGGTGGCTGAAGAATGATATAATCCTTATTTACTGCTGAAGCTACCAGAAACTATCCAGAGCAAGTGGCCAGATAACTGTCTATAACTTAAATAAAATTTGGGTTTTTTTTAGATCCACAAAGGGATCTAATTTTTTTACAGAGAAAGCAGACTGGGGTAATAATAATCAAAGTAATATTTACCCCTTAATAACCACCTATTTTTATACTGGTGCTAGAGGTTAATAGCACTGTTATTTACTCCTCTGCCAAAAAGTACTGAAGGATATGAAATGTAGCAGTCAATAAAGATGAGCCGTCAGATAAATAACATTCATACTACTCTCTGACAAATTCTTTTGCTACACGGGGATGTAAATAACACTAAGAAAGCAGTTCCTACATTACAAGTTTACTGATGTGTAAAATGTAATTTTAAAAGGAGCCCAAAGCACCAGCAGCATGACTCGCTGTAACATGATATATAGGAGACATATGGCATATCTTACACCTTTAAGGAGAAAAAACTGGGAGAATGAGACATCTTTGTGAAGGTGGGATGCAGCACTGAGGTGGAGAAAATGGAAAGAGCAACTCCCATTCAGAGGAATGATGATAGCCTTCTGCACTGAACAAAGCTTCAAAATAATAATGATAATATTTCTGCTTCTGTGTTCACAGTCCTCAGAAGGATGGACTGGCCAGGAACAGGCTGGTTCTTATAGCAAAATTGCATTGTGTTTATGTTCAGAAAACAGAAGGTGTGACAAGCTCCTGATATAACACCGGAGATTTACTTTTGAATGTTTTATTTTCTGTAAGCACACAGGCTGGACCAGGGTCGCAGCAGTGAACAGCCACAAAGAGAGACACAATAGTGACCCTGTGGACAAATTGTCTGACCTCAGAATAACACTTCTTAAGTTCAGTCCCTTGAAGGTGAAAAAGAGCACTGTTTACATTTTTATATTGGGTTTTGGAGACACTCAGTAAGAAGAGAGATATAGACAGACAGACAGACAGAAAGATAGAAAGATAGGTAGGTAGGTAGGTAGATAGACAGACAGACAGAAAGACAGATAGATTAGATAGATAAACAGAGGAATGTGTCTCCTAAACTAACCACCTATACAATATTGGCATTAGAAGAAATGGATGTGGAAAATGGCAACATGCATGAAATGAGTGTTGGCAATAAGAAAGAAATGTGGGAATGGTCTTCAGTGTTGTAAGTTCTTCATGCAGACAGGTGTCCCTTTGCAGCATGTGTGATGGAGAAAGATTCACTTCATCCAGGAGAGTTGTACAATTTTTTAATTGCTCTGCCTCCGGTTTCTGCACTGTTCACTCGTTCAGAAGGCTTTCTTTGCCATGTTTTAGATTCAAAACTACTGCCTGAGCTACTTCCACGGAGAACATTGAAAATCAGTGAAATCTTCAGCTTCATCTAACATAGATCATTAAAATTATCTTTGTACCATTACAATGGAGAGGCCCTGCCTGCACTCTCCTTCGCCTTCAGTCATGACCGGGGAGAGCCGAGCAGGAGGCAGGAGTCCGCCTCAGACGACCCATCTCTGCACTTCTGGGGAGAGCTGAGCTGTTCGACAGTCCCACAGCTCCAGAGGGGCTCTGGGGGATGGCTCTGTGGCCCTGCTCGAAGTGCTGTGTAACATGATCCTCTGGATGTCTGCTTCCAACAGGTTTTATTTTGGAGCTTATTGAATAATTACATCCCCCACACAGTCTGAGGCGGATATTTACAGCTCTTATCCTGCAAATTGCCATGTGATGTATTTTCTGCTGTTTTGTGTCATTAAAGAGGATTTCTGCATCATGTCACTTATCAATATGTACAAATCACAAAACTTTCAATTTCCTCAAAATCTGATTTCGGAAAATGTCCGTCTTGTCTAATGTTCGGTGCAATAAGCAAGCCCTTCTGCTATTACCTATCAAAGACCCCAGTGACATCTGGTCGGTGTCTGCATTTTGTAGGGGAGGGAGAGAGATGAAAGAAGGACAGAGAGAGAAAAAAGAAGGGTGGACTGTCAGCTATCGACCTTACAGCTGAGTTTGGCTATTGCTGAGGTGGATGACTGTGCTTGAATAGTCCTGGATTTTGCTTTTTTAATGAGAGATAATAAAAAGATAATTTAGGGTTATTGTCCATGGTATTAATATTTTGAGACTTCTTGGAAATATTATGTTGATATTTTAAGGTCTATGTTTCTGGAAAAATTGTGTGTGTCTTCTCTTGTTGAAATCCAAACGATCACCCTCAGAAAGTTAACAAGCACACACAGAAATGAGAATAATTCTAAAATGCCAGAAATGTCTTTGTCCAGCTAAGAAAATTTGTAGCACAAACCAGAAGAGGCAGCGTGTTTAAATCATAGCAGCGTAATGACAAGAATAAGCAAGTGTACTGATGGTGTGGACTAAATACATAAGCAATACATTTCAGCCAGATCTTGGCACTGTGGGATTATTTAGATGCAAGTGGAAAGATGTCCCTTCAGACTTTTCCTTACTAATGGCAAAAACGTTTTTGTAATCCAAACAACTTTATACTCTTTCTTCTTCCAAGAAAATAAAGAAAATACTCAAATTAATATTAATTAAAGATATATGGGAAAGTACTTCTGCAGCAGAGGAGTGAGACCTCTCTAATTTCTTTTAAAATGTGTTTCAGATGTGGTAGCTGCCATAATCAAAAGGATAAATTTCGCAAACATTATGAACGTACCCATTTGGGAAGTCAAAACAAATATGATGTAGACCCGGCTTTTGTCATAGATAAATAGTTCTTTTTGTAGCAAGCCCTGGAGTATTTAGAGCAACCTGGCAAAGTCCAATGAAGTGTCAGCTCAAGCCAGGAGCATTATTATTTATTGTCAGTTAGGACCTTCATCACTTCCAGACATCACTGGAAATATTACTGGTGATTGATACTGATGGCAATGATGATTACTCTTGCAATAAGCTTAATTAAAATAATGAAGTACTGTTGCACAGAACTTGGTTGTTGCCCAGGCAGGATAATGTATAAGCAGCACAAGGAAGTCATCAGCTCAGAGTGTGCTTCATATTTCAAGTGTGACATTGTTAGGGAAGCAAAGAGGCATTGTGTGTCATTTCTCCACTATTCCTGCTCCATCTCCTATGTGTGTGCATATACAAATAATTGCTGGAGTAGACACTGCAGCGATTGCCTCTTAGATATTAATCCTGACTCTCTACCATAATGAACTGTATATTGGTCATAGTGGTGGTTTTGCTATTTTTATAAGATGCTGCAAGTCTCTCAGAAACTTTTTTGTGTCATTAGTCTTCAGGGAGCTCTTCTCTGACCGTTTGGTTGTGACAGTTTAATTGATCTTCATCTGCCACAGTGAGTAACACATGCAATCAAAGGTTATGAGGGACCTGGAGAGAGGACAATCACTTCTGACCTCTCTTGTTCTAGGTAACCAACCACCAAGCACTAAGGTGTACCATCATCTCATTATTCTTGGACAGTCAACTTAAACTATTAGCTGTACATTTAAAAGCTCAGAATGTAGATGTAAACTCTGAACCATCCAGGCTGGCTGAGCTAGTCTCAGACCCATCTCCCACAGTATGGGGAGCAGCTATAAAGATCATGGGCAGCTCCTGGGCAGGAAGATCTGCATTTATAAAGGAGAATACCATCCCCATATTCTAGGCTTTTTGGCTCACACTAATTAAGACTGTAAGCTGTATAAACATTTAAAGCCAAGCTGATGATAAGGGTTTTCATAACAAGATTTGTGTTTCTGGCTGGAGTGGCCTAATGATTCAAAGTGAAGCAGGGATCATTTAAAAAGAATTTAAAGAATCACATTTCTGTTGTATTAGGCAAGACACAGACACTCGTTTAGGATGAAATTTCATAAGAGCTCAGGGAAAAACCTCTCTGAACAGATAAAATGCAACTGTTCAGTCAAATTAGGAGCTAAGGCTAGTTTTGCCACCACACTGTGCCATTGAGATGGCATCATTTTGGATATTCTATCACTTTTCCTTCCCTATTTCTAGGTTAAAGATTGATGATGTTTAATGTTATTTTGCCTGGAAGCTTGCACCTTGTCCCTTTGCCTGTCCATAGCTTATGAAACATGCCAAGTGTTTGTTTTCCTTCCCTGCTACTTTCCACTTAATGTAATTCACTGAGCACTTCCCTTTGCAGTCACACCAAAGTTTTTAATATAACCTTCCTCTTGAATTTGAAAATACTGTAAAGCTAAGCAGTATTTTGTATAAATTACACACTCTGCAAGTGAAAAGGAAGAGACAGATGATGCCCGGATGAAGGAGAAAGGTCATGACTTAGGCACTTGTGTTACTCCTACAGACCTGCAAACCCCTCTGGCACAGCTGAGAATGCACCCTCACCAGCAACACTGCAGTTGCTCCAGCCACCACAGTTCCAGTACCACCAGTATCCCCTTGATTTATACCAATAAATTATTTTGCCTGTATAAATTACTGTTTCTCGTTAGTTAAGCCTGTATATTGTCTCTGTTAAGAGGAAGGGATCTACAAAAGATATATGCATTCAGCTAAATAGCGATGGTTGTAAAACTGGTTCCACATAAGATGATATCAGGGTTTGAATTTTGTTGTGCATACCAAGAAAGTATATTTGCCTCTGCAACGAGATATTTTGCGTGTTAAACACCACAAAAAGTGCCAGTTGCAAAGTGGGAAACCACCTGAATCCTCTCTTACAGTCATTAAGGGCAAACGTACAGATCGAGGTCTAATATTTCTTAAAGAAGGGAGAAATGGTTTGACTAACACAGCTGTGTTTGACTAAGCATCCTATTCTCAGCAGAGGATGGCATTTTCAGAAGGAACATTTAACCCAACTCTGTAGCACAATAAAATCTCTGTGGCTTTGTGTCTTGATATACCACCAAGAAGCTGAGAAAAAGATTGCCCCATTTAGGCCATTTGACAAACTTACAGGGAAACGCATTCAACAGCACTTTTTAAAGAATTTTGTCAGGAGTGGAGCAGAGGAGGGAGACCAGAGGGAAACAGGAGAGGGTGTGTTTGTGTGTGCACACGCGTGCACTCTCAGATGTGCATGTAGGAAGCTGGCCTGCCCAGCAGTCTTGCTCTCCCACCCTTATTATAGCTGAGAGAAGTCTTATGCAAGGAGAATTAGTGAGATGGCAGGCATAAGATAGTTATAGCTGAGCAGGAATATGAAGCTTATTTGGTGAAATTAAAGAAAATCTGTTGAGTTAACCAAAGCTTGAAGGTTCAAGCTGGTATGGGGAATGAATGGGAAAAAACCCAAGTCATCCCAGCACTAAAGACCAGAAATCTGGGCGCTACACAAAGCAGACAGGTGCTCAATTTTAAGTAAATTTGCTTAGAGTGCTTTATTGAATAGGGAAGAAATTTGGCAACATTTAAATGCTTTTCTACACAAAATGGTGGTGCATGTTACACAAATTAGGGCTCCAAAGAATTTCCACAGAAAATGTAGTCCTTCCATCAAAAAATGCAAATACAGAAAGGCTGTAAGTTTTCCTTTCAGACCTCAAGCGTGCCTATGCAGACATGCTGTTCACACCTCAATTCCTGCCTTTCAATGTTGGTTCACCAGCTTTGCCTGTAATATAGTGAAGCAAGGAGTCTTAAAATGCACCATCATACTTCAGAGACAGATCCTGGTGTAAGGTCAAATATATGGGACAATTAGTGAGTTAAGAAGTAAAATTAAAGCTTCTCGACTATGACTCCTAGAAGGCACTGCAGCAATGCATCTGTTTAATTGTTTTTTGAAATGCAAGTTTTCGGTTCTGCTGAACTTTTCTTCATTGTGAAAAAGAAGACTGTTCAGTAGAAAAAACTGACAACAATCACTTTCTTCTATGTTTGTCAAACTTTTGAAAGGACAAATTAATGCCAACCCTTTTCTGTCCTAACACTTTTTTTACATCCAGATGCAGGACATACACATTTCATGCAAGCAGGCCATTAAAAACTGTATCTTACTGTTAAAAATTACCTGACTGTTATATCTCAAAACATAATTATAAATGAAAAGTCATGAATGTGTGAGAGTACTTCTAGCGGGGCTCTGTGGAGATTGGTTCTCTGCTAAAAAGAAATATTAATCATTTTATATGGGACGTAAAAGTTATGAAGCATGTCTGATAAGGATGGGGAAGTGGTTAAATAATGATGAGAATAGGTCAGGTATTATTATAATCCTGGTAATGTGATGAACTGGAAACAGTCAAACAATATGCATTTTAACATAGTCATTTAGAAGGTCATATAGGTAGGAAGAAATCTGGTGGAGAGAATGTATACTACTAACACTGGGAAAGAAGTGATTTTGGAAAGGACTAAGAAGTCAAAACAGACAGACAATTAAATATGATTTTTCAGTGTAAAATTATGGCCAAAATGGTTATGTGATGTTTTGATAGATAACTGAGGCTAAGAGGGTGATATTGTCTACAAATACAGTATCAATTAATTCACTAGTAGAATGCTGTGTCTCTTTTTTAGTGTCCTTCCTTGATGAGGATATCAAAGGATTGTTTGAGAAAGGATCTGTAAGAAAAATCTGAGGCCTGCAAAGTTTGCACTTTGAAATAAACTTTATATATTTAATATATGAAGGAGAAATTTAAGAGCTAACTTAATACTGGCTTATAAACATCCACCCAAAGAAAGAAGTTCTAAGTAACTATGATGCTTTCCAATTAACAATTGCATACAGGATCCAGGCAGCAGAAGCTAAAAGCAGAACTGAAACCAGAAACATGCAGGTTCTAAGGTGAACAAAGCAGCTCCTAGACTGACAACAGAGGAAGGAGTTTTCTGCAACCTGATGTTTTTAAATTAATATCAGATTGTCCACTAATATTTGTGCTGTAGTTGAACTAAATGAAGGTATCAGCAGATGAGCATCTATAATCTATGCACACAGTCCATAAAGATGATGTTTATTGCTCCATATAGTCTTCGCTGTTTAATGATATATCAGAAGAGGGCCATTGTACAGGGTATATCACAGAACAGGCTACCTCAGTGTGTCTAAGGAAGCTGATCTTATCAAGCACAGAAACCAAAGAGAAAGCAGAAGGCCACATTTCCCTACAGACAGCATTGTACAGAGGGAGAGGGAGAATAATCATCACTCCTTGTAAGAGTGGATAGCAAAGTAGCAATGTTGCAGAGAAGGCAAAATGGCTCAGGATCTTGAGGTAGGTCCTATCCAAATGAGGTGAAAAAGGAATATGCTGATATTAATTTTAAGTGATAAATAGAAATTAATCCATACGGGAAATAATAATTCAAACAATCCGATCGTATCTGGTTCTGATCTCACTATAGCTACTCTGCAATCACTTGTCAGCACCACCTGAAACAGAAAAAAAAAAAAAAAAGAAAAGGATAGATATTAATACACGGACTAGTCTAATGGCATGATACAAATCTTACCAGGATTCTTTTGTTTTCCTATCTCAAAGGTGACATAACAGAAATAGGAGAGCTTGGAAACAGCTTGGGATGATGAGGAACATGCAAATGTTTCTTATTTTGAGAGGATTTACATTGAGGAGAAGACGAATTTAACAGCTGATAATAGGGTAATAGAGCATCATATCTAGTATAAAGAAGATGGGATACTGCAATTTTGGTTACCCACTGTCTTAATTAAATAATGAAGGACAGTCAATAAAATGAAAGGGCAACATTTTTTTTTTAACACTGCTTAACCCATGTGACACAGACCCTCATTTTAGCCAAGTACTTAACAGGACTGAAAAAGGTAAGACTGTTGCCTAAAAGAATACCTACCATCTTCTTGAAATTAATTTTAAAAAGATTTTTCCTAAGCATGCAAATAAACTCATGCCTGAGGACAAAAGCCAGCCACTAGACAGAAGCTAACAAGCAGCTTCCCTAATGGAGCCGTTACTCCAGAAGGCCCCAGCTCAGCAGTTCTTCTCTGTTTAAGAAAGCATGTTGAGTGGAAATGTTCAAAGGGGTAGAGAACAATTAGGTGTGCAACTCCCATCCAAAGCTGGGGGGAGGAGGAGAGGCAAATGCCAGACTTCCACCAGGCTGTTGAAAATCTTCCCATGCCTGAAGTTAAGCATGTGCTTAAATGCCTTGGACTTTCATGGTGGAGACGGGACCCTGGATTAGACGACTCATGGAGTGGATCAAGCATGGGGAGCCCTATGCTGCTGTACAATAAAGCTGAAGTCTCTTTTCCTGTTGTTAATCTCTTTCCTGTCTGTTAGCCTCAAGGCACAGTGAAGAGTTAATTGATTTTCATCCAGGAAAAGAGGACTTCACTGAAAAGTGCAGTCATGGAATTTTTTATTTTATTTTAAGCACCAGGCACACCTGCCAGGCCTCCAATTATTCCTCAGGAGGAGAAAGTCTACTGTTTTTCCTGTGAGGAAACCCTCTGATCCAAGCACTTGTCAGAGGTTTGTACTTCATCTATGCACTGTGTTAATCTGTCTTCCCTTTTAAAACCTGGCTGCTGGTGGAGGTTTGGGGGTGCCTGTCCTTTTGTATAGTTGTTCAGTGGTTAAGGCATTTAACCAGAGAAAGAGAAAGCCAGGCCTATTTTCCTCCTCAGCCATGGCTGATTAAAGCCTGGGGAAATGTCCCCTGCATCCCTGCTGGCTGCCCAGCAATGAGGGAGATGAGGTTTGTGAGCCCCTTGGGCTGGGCTGTCCATCCTTGCCAGGGACTAGCCTAGAAAAGGGGAGATTGCTCCATGTAGCATCTTCTAACAAAAAGCATTTTGTGTGGGACCTGACCCTGCTGCTGAGCGCGGGGGGTGTGGAAATGCCCATCAAGTCATGCCTCCTTCTTGGCTTAGGGAGCAGAATTGGTGCAAAGTCCACGTTAGGCCAGAGCTAACTTCAGAGTTGTGCTGTGTTTCCGAGGAGATTTGATAATTAGGAAGCACCATTAGGAACAAGGAGCTGAAGAGAGATATTTTGCACCATTTTGTGCAGTGGTGTTAGGTGTGAGGTTGAGCTCCTGCACACTGCACACTGCAGCTGTTGAAGCTGCATCAGGGTGCTGCCTTATCACAAGATCTGGACCATTTTGTGTAAAACCAAACTGCAAGATCTTCTCCGGGAGAGCACAGAGCAGTCACTCATGGACATCTACTGGTTCTGGTCTGAAACCTCCTCAATTTGACTTTCAGCCCTAACACAGACAATGTGCACATTGGGTCCTCAGTACCAAACATATCCCTTTACAGATCCACTCTTGTTGCACCACTTCACATGTAGATGAAGTCTTAAATATTCAAAATTGGTCTGATTCTTATTAAGGTACCTCTGTCTTTTTTAATATAGTTTTAATCAGTCATGTGTTGAGCCACTGCTGAAGTGTTCTGCCAGAATAATTTTTATAGTATTACATGGGAAAATGAGACCTGCCTTTTTGAGGTTTGAAATAAAAAAAAAAGGCAAAAAAGAAAAAGAAAAAAATATTTGTGCTAAATTCAAACTTGCACAGGAGTCTATAATGACTCTACATTTTTTTTAAATACCAGCACAGAGTTCTGTTGTGTGTCTTGTACCCACTAATGGATTTTAACTTTATTACTATCCAGTTTTATTGGAACTAATCAGAAGACTGTAGGAATGAAAGGACTCCCACATTACCGAAACAGTTAATTTTTTTAAAGCCAGGCTACTGAAGTGCAAGTTAAAAGGGAGGAGCAGATCAAATCCATGTGCGGGTCATTTAAGAGCTCAGTCTCATTTTTGAAATATAGATTATCCAGGATAACATGAATTCAGCATTTCTATGTAATGTTGTTTCATTGATTGATCCCTTAGGCCAACAGGAATTGGCTGTAGATAGATACCTAAAATGAGTTTTAAAACTTTACCGTCTTTTAATATTTTATAACCTGTCAAAAAAATCAGTTAGAGCTCTGCCTTTTCTCAAGTTCTGATATCGCGGCAGCAGATCTTCAGCAGAAACACGTTTTTCCATACAACTAAATGGTAGTTGCCATGAAAGCACGCGGCGAGTCATGACTCTGAAGAAATTCCTGGGTGAACAGTAGCAAAGGTGAAGCGAATGGCTAACACCTGCCAAAACCTGCATGGAGAGTGCTGATGTCATCAGCAGTGCCATCACTTTGCAGGCAAAGCCTCCGCTCAGGTCTTGACAGCTAAGGGTAGGAGGCTATGACCTTCAAATAGTCTATTTTAAGATGCATTTTCTGTGTGGTCTTTTTAAGTCTCACTGAAGCCTGGGCAGGTCCCAGCCTTTTACTCACCAGGTCCTTATTTATGTTTATTTATAAGCTTTTCCATGGAGGTCATCCTGGTACTATGTGAGTGCATTATGTATATTAATGGCCTTGTCCTCAAGCTATGCTAGGAGTGATGAAAGAGTGATTCCTCCCTCTGACAACAGAAAACTGATGCAAAGAGGGGTGAGGTGACGGGCCAAGGTCATACACAGAGTCTGAGGAAGAATCTCCTGCGCCCCAGGCTCACCCTTAACTACTGCTTTCCTTTTTGGTGAAGTTATAGTCATTCACTTCGGTGGGAGCTGAAGCTTTCATGACACTTCCCAGGGTCAACTCTAAAATGTTTGTGGCATATCAGTAATGTGACAGACAGGCAGTCAGATGGATACACATGTACACAAACTTCAGGACTGAAGCTTCCTGAATGGTTTCACAGACATCCCTAGGGTTCTGCTGGGTGCTTTCTATGAGCAATATGGAGACAATGTCATCCAGCAGAAACAAAGCCAGAGGATGAATTTCTGGCTCCACCATAGGCTCAGCATGTGAGTACTGGCAACTTATTTAATTCTTCTGCAGCGTACTGCAAAACAGACGTTCTGATGCTAGAGCCATCCTGCCAAAGCCTTTCTGAACAAAACACTTGGATGAAAAGCAGTTGTTCAGATTTTGATATCCTTCACGAAACAATTGACTTTTCAGACCTCGTTACCCTAAAAATACAATACCTTACCCTAAGAAATGTTCCACTGAAGCACTGGGAATACCCGGTCAGCATCACAGTGATGCTTAATACAGTTAAGTAGCAGCAGTAGCAACAACAAAGTGTAATGTTTGCCCGTTTGCCAAGGCCACAGTTTGGGACAAAACTGCACATGGAACTAGTTAACCCGTGTGATAGTAAAATGCTAGCAATCTGCATTATGTTGACATTTAATAACTAGTCAAGAACAATGAGAAAACACAAAGGAAATTGTAGTCCATTCTGAGGTATGCTGAGAAGGAAAGCATATTACTCTCCCATCTTAAAAGACTACCATGCTGTAGCATAACAGATAGTCCAGGCTAACTGGCAATGGATTTAAGGTTTCAGGACACACAGCAGCTGAAACTGAAAGTAATGTGGACAAAGGTGATGTGTTTAGCCTCAGGAAGCATGGAATTAAACTGTCTGCTGGTAGGAGGTGAGAGGGGAAAAAGCTGGAAACGCAGCAGTCCCTTGTTTCAGCAACAGCAACCCACAGGAAGGTGGGAGGGGAAAGGAAAGAGGGGGATGAAACCACAGCAAGTTTTCCAAGTGTACCTAGCAGGAGATTAACAAAGAATATGCTTAATTATTGCTTCCTGCCCACCTGCCTAGTTCGTCCAAGAACCAGAGCTCACTCAAATAACATTCACTCCCTTGGCAAATGCACTCCTAATGGAAGCAGTTACAAATTAACCAAGTCAGTTTGCTTCTTTTACCTAGAATGAATTGCAATTAATTTTCTCTACTTTTTTTTTCAGACCTGCTGGTGAACTTTCAGTTTCCAAGGATCAAAATCTGGGTATCACGCTGGGGTAAATCAGCATAACTTCTGTTCAAGGCAGTGATATTGTCTGCATTTACACCAGTCAGTCATCCATCAGTTCTGGATGATCAAATTCACTGTCCTATTTACTGCCTTCAGTAAGTCTGTGTTATCCTAGCTTATGCTAAATTTATTTTTTTAATAATTCATGGGTTGCCTTCAACTTATGACTCTCTGTGCTACACAAATGATATGGAGTAATTAAGCTACCTTTAAAGCACCTTGAGTACTGTTGGCAGGAACAACAGCAAGTATTTAAAAGAATATTTAATACCGTGCATTGCCGGCATGCATGCTGGGAAACAAGCTCACATCCCAGAGCCTACCCTGGGCCAATCGCAAGAGAATGGCTTAATTGGTTAATCATATAAATTACAGTCACTTAATCATTTTAATCACCATCAGCCAATTAGCTCGGAGTTATGGGCTCTGAGGTAACAGTTATGCAAATGTTTATTCCACTGCAAGCTATTAACAGCCATATTTTCTGTATCAAGCTGACAGTGACTGATGGGAAGATGGAAGTGAAGAAAGGGAGCATTTATTCAGTATAAACTTCTCTCATTCTGGTTAGAATGAAGCAAATTATAAGAATGGCCTTAAAATAGAACAGTTGTCTTTTTTATCATAGAAATTACCTTCCATCCATTAAGCTGGTGTGGGCCATGTTCAGGCACGTTCCTAGATGTTTTTGCAGAACACTGTCATGCTTGCCCCAGTGTCCCAGCATCACTGTTGCTATTAATTAACTGTTTGACTAGTAGGATAAGAATAAATGCTAGCATTCAGTTACTGGAAATCTGCAATAGTGAGTGAATGTGTTAGCTGGTTACAGTTCATCATCGGTGGATAATTTCCTGGAACAGAGGTGTGACACCTTTACTGTGTAACTTTGGATCTCTCCTGGCCTGTTTCTGTAAAAATCACCCCAAAGTCTCATCTCCATGACCATAGTGGCATCATGCTGGCTTAAGTGGAGATACTCACTACTTGCAGTGAGGATCAGAATTTAGCCCCAGCTCTTTCTCATAGATGAAAAAGTATAGATGAGATTTTTCAATATCATATTGCTCATTTGCATTGTTTGGGTAAAATGGGGCAGCACAGCAAAAACCGCGATGCAGGAAATATAGAGCAGCAGAAGCATTTCTGGTACAGTAAGACTTGCGGGTGCATTGAAGCTGGGACATACCAGACATTTGTGTCATCAGGTATCCATTGGTATTAGTTCTGTTCAGGAAATATATTGTTCTGCCCCATCACTCAGTCTCCCTTGATAGGTATGGAGAAGTTTCAGAGCTTCATTCTTATAACAAAGCTGCTATGGAAAAGAAAAATGTGTAGAGGAGGGGGACATTTGCTGATGTTACTTTTTTTATGATTTATATTTATCAGCCAAAAGTACACTTAGATATCTAGCAAATAAAGAGGGTGCAGCTGGCATGATTCTCTGGAGCATTCAGAATTTTGTCACTAAAGGAGTGACACAGCTCTTGGAAAAACACTTAGGAGTTGCAAAGCCTCACATAGCCAATGCACTTGTTATATTCGGTGTGAGAAGCCACAAATCGCCCATTCTCAAAAATGCCTCACTACCATCAAGAAACTGAGCTAAAAGTTGTGGGGGAAAGTTTTCACAAAAGTCCGCTAGCTTCACAATATTTTAGTTTGATTTTTTTTGGTGTGTGTGTCATTTTTTAAAAATATTTGGGGTTGCAAAGTTCCATATTTGAGGCACTAAGAGTATATATGTATCACTGTCACCAGAGTTATGTATATGGCTTAAATTAAATGTGCCTACTAAGGACATCAGTAGAAAGAATAATAGACTGTTTTAAGCCATGATTATTTGAAAACAGTTAACCTGTTGGACTCTATAATACTCAATTAACAAAGTATTACAACATCTATTAACTATTTATTAGTCCTTTATCAGTTACTCATAAATAGAACCTTAATGCAAAGCACAATAATTTTGGCTATTTAAATTAACAGTCAGTTTGGGGAGATGATGTATGAGTTAAGAGTAACTTATTTCAGGACAGAGGGAGTGATCTTGTCAGGCAGAGCATAAGAATCCAATCCCTCACTATATATTAACCAACAGAATAAAAAAATTAGGGCCTGAAAAGGCTGTTCACAAGATGTTTCCTCTTTGGTGCAGGGGAGGAAGAAAGAAATGTGTTTCTGAGGTTCAGCTCAGTCTCCGTGATGGCATGAATAAATGAGCTATGTACGTATTTGAAATACCTTAATGAACAAAGCGCTACAAATAGGTTGCCACCTCTGAAATGCAAAAATATGTGGCAAAGCTGAGGAAAAAATTGCTGCTACAGCTGCAGATGCGTCTGTACATGCAAAGCAACTCAGGTGCCAACCAGTAAAAGTCTATAGTAAAGGCAGCCAAGCTGAATGGCAACCACCCAGAGGGCAATCTCATTCATAATAGGTCTGTGAGCTAGGAAAATATTTGCATACAAATTTTATGGAGGAAATTGAAATTGAAGCCTTGATCTTATAAAAAGACTAGGCTAAGCAGTGCCCTGTGCCTACAGAGACAGGATCCGTCCGTGGCACACCACATACGCACGGTGCCGTGCCCGCACGGACAGCATGGCCCCAGATGGCTTGGGGATCAGCACCACAGTTGCAGGAAAACCCAGACCTGAGGCTCAATCCCAAGTAAAGAGACGAGGCCAGGAATGACACGTCCTCTCTTTGTAGATGAATGAAATGCCTCATTTTACAGTTCTGATGTCCCTGTGCTATTGCATCTTTTGATGACCTCATTTGGGAGAAATCCTGAAAAATACTTCAGTGATACTTTCACATTTCTACCTTTAAGCAATGCTGTACCTTTCTGTAGCACCAAGGAAGCTACTGTTGATTAGCAGTATCTTTCAGCTGTGTTGACAGGGTCCCCTGGTTTTTGCCATGCCCTCAGCAGACATGCTTATGCCTGGTAAGCACTGCTTCCTCTGTCAAGGTCATTCTGTGGCTTCACAGACATAGGCTGCCCAAAATAAATTAATAACGGAGCACACCTATCAATATTTATTACAATTACTCAGGCAGAATGTAAAACAAAGACTTCATCCATCAGTGGTGTGCCGTCAGACCGTTGCAATGACCCCAGGACCAGGCCCCCAGAACCTTCACCCCCCTGTAAATGGTGTCATGTTCTGTCAGAAGTGAGGGTTGGAGCTGCTTTTCTGCTTCTGCAAGGAAGATGGAGCCAGGTAGAGAGTCCAAACAAGAGGAGATCTTCCTGCAGAGGAGGGAGAAAGATGCTAGGGCTCTGATTAGCCTTCCACTAAAATATTTCCCAGTGCCAAAGAAGGCGTGTGTTGTCTAGGATATTAATTTACCCTGTTAGGCTAAAGTTCTACAACCCACATGCCATGGGATGTCTTTAAGATGGTGGTTGTACAAAAACACTCGCTTCAGTAGCTAAGTGGTCATCTTATAGCCTGTTGCTTTTCAGCTTAAAAAAAAAAATACACCTGTCATTTTGTATGTGTGCGTGCACTCTTTAAAAACCTTTAGGAGAAGAAAAACTTTATTTTCTTGCTAGTTTATTAAAGGACCACCAATTGTCATATTTTATATCTGCTACTGAAAACCTGTTTCTGTGGCTGTTCAAGAAGACTCTTTCATGTCAGGTTTTCTTCATTTCTTTATGAGTGCTATTGTTTTCCTATTCCTACATTCACTTCAACCAAGCAATGTGCAAGGAATGCCAGATCAGGCTTCCTGAAAATTAGGCTCAATTAAGCCAGGTGACCTTTGATTTATAACAATTGATTAGAAAGCAAAAGACAGATTTACAGCAAATTAGTCAATAACCGAACTTTTTTCTTTTTTTGGTAAAAGAGATCTCCTTTCTGCCTGTTGTTATTTTTGGTATTCCCTTAAGATGCGTGTATTTATGTTACCATGTCTTGAAAGAAAGGCTTTTTTTATTCTATTGACAAACCCATCACTTAGAAAAAAACCATAATGCCACTGCTGGCTTTACTGATTAGTGGTAGTGTTGACTATATTAAATACGATAATGATCTTAATATATTGTCATTTAGGTGCACGATGGTGCTTGTTTTCTGCTTGTACGAAGGTCACACTGTACCACACTATTTGTTTTCATTAGTGTGTTGAGGGCAGAGAGGTACATCTGTGCGTAACCCCAGAGCAGGAGCAATCTCCGCTCAGGAACAGTGCTGTGCAAATGTCTTTCTCTCTGATATTTCTAACCTTACAATAAGCACGATGAGTCTTTGACCTGACTTAAGCAACAGTGTGCCTATAGAGAGGCTTGCATCACAAACTCAATCAATATTTGTTTCAGGCATTTTATTCCAGACAGGCAAGTTATCTGAGGAATACCAGTGAACACGGGTAGACGGATAGAGTTAAATTCAGGAAAAGGCTGCGGCAGCAAAGTGAAGCCCTGGTGGAATTTTAGGCACCTCAGGGAGCATCATCTGAACAGGGGCTTTCTGAATCTCAGTTTTGTCCTGAATTTACGTTCAAATTGAAGTTTGGATGGTGATACATCCAGTAGCTGTAATACCAATGACAGCTTAGTAACAAGGTAGCTCTAAGAAAGGTCCTAGCCACTTCTGGTTTTAGAGGGCTAAATATTTTTGGAAACCTGGCTCTATAATCAGCTGGGCAGAGAAGCAGCTTACAGCCCAGCACCAAAGCACAGGGAAACAACACGTGAAGAAGATTTTCTCTGTTTTTCCTCCCTATCTCCCTCTCTGACATCTTCACCAGCTGCAGGAAACAATGAGCAGCTGAATGATACCCAAACCCAAGAGATGGGCGAATGGAAGAAGGCTGGTCCTCATGCAGCCTGCAGTTTGAAAGCAGATACTGAAATCAGTAGGGAAAACAGTTGGAGTCTGTTTTCCAGTGAGAGTTAAGTACGAAAACCCATGACTCTCAAACACAACTATAGCTGGATGAGCCTTGTTTTGGGTATGTCAAAGCCTGGAGTGCACCCAATGGTTATTCCCTTTGGTTCAGGGCATGTTTTCCCCACTGGCAATGCAAAGACGATGTATGACTGCATATATGTTGAATGCACAGGCTGCTGCATCCTCCCCTTTGACTTTCTCCCTTTGCAAGTATGGATTCGAATGATGTTTAAAGGCCACAGGGAAATTAAGACAAAATCACAGCTGTACTGCTTAAGAAATGTAGGAATAGAAAGGACATGGTTAAATTAATAGGGGTGTTCTGTTGTTCAGATCTGGGAACATGGAATACAAGCCAGGTCTGGGCAGTGAATGTTAAAGCAGCAGTAAAATGGGCAACATTAAAAGTATAAAAGGACTATTATAAACTCCTGATTTAGCCTTCTTAATAAAAAGTGAAAGCTGGCATTGCTTCCAGTAAGGGCTACTGAAAGTGTGACTGTGTTAGTACAGGTGGGGCCAGGAAGAGAAAACAGAGCATCAGGAGAAAGTGTACTTTTATTGTCTGATTTCAGGTTTTATTAGCAAAGTTTGTAATGAAAAAGGGTAGCTGGATTGCTCAATTTACATAGTAAAGGAGACCCTGAAGAGCCTCCATAGAGAAAGAAGAGAAGGAACTCGTCTTTTTAACATACTCCATTTCCACCTTTGGATCCAGACATTTCAGGCGCCAGGCATTAGCCAAGGCAGAAGTTAAACTAAGGAGGAGGAAGAAGAGTTTACATTCTTCTTTTTGGGCTGGCCATAAGCAAGAGGTCGTTTGACTTCTCTTAAAGCTCTTTTATTGTGCATTGAGGTAAGTCAGATGACCTTGCACTGGCTATGGGCTAAAAAACCCGAGCTACACTTACCCCACAAAAAATCTCACTGATCCTCTGGAGGGTTGCCTGTCTTTGCCTCTCTTGACTACTCAAGGGCTTTAATCAGCTATGCTCCTCACTGAAGTCCTTCAGCTACATGCCAGACTAAGGTGCTCTGAACCTGGGGGCACTGTGGGACAAAATGTGACCTATTGGGATATTGTGAGTGGCACTTATCAGTGCCAGTTCCACCAAAGACAACAACCTCATCTCAATGTGCACTAGACTTCTAGCAATGTGTCACCAGTCAGAAATTCAAAGTGCTGAAGGCCTGACCCTAACCTGGATATTGGCTAGAGACTTTATGATTAGCTTATGACCAAAAGAACTATTCTGTTTGTACTTTTCTCATGCACTGTATATTGAATTAACAGATTAATTTTCCCCTGAAGAACTCTGTCTTCTTCCCATCTCTCTTTCTCCTTTAACCCTTAAGTATAGCATCTAAAATAATTGAGAACTAGAGTTAAAATAGCTAAAAATGAAACAGCTGTTGACCCTGATCTTTCAACTGTTGCTTTCAATATTAGTTACTCTTGTAAAGACCTTTAATTAGGGACATAGAACACTTTTACTATCTTAACTCATTCCAATGATTTTATCAGTTGTGTCATGCAATATGCTACTATTGATTAGGTTAATTCAGATTTTTTGTCTTAGAAAGAAGTGACTCACAAAGAGATTTGGTTTATTATTGCCATCTCTAGTTGACAGAAATCAGAATAAAATAGACAAATAATTGAAAGACCATTTCCCACCAATTCTGAGTTAGTAAAGGATTTAGATTGACCTAAGTCTGCAGTAATGCAGGTGTGAATGAGAATCGAGTATAATTAATTTCTGCTTCCTCAGAGAACAGCATGACATATTTGTATGGATGTCTGTATTTACAGGATAGAGCTTCGTGAATGATTTGCCAGATCAGCTTCAGAGAAATAGTGTGATTTGATAAAGTTAAGAATAAGGTGGTGGTATACTGAATATCTGCCCTCCCACACAGAGTGTTCAGCATCTTGCAGGGTTAATCCCTAACTGAGGGCTGTTATGATTCACATTTATAACAACCAGCTCACCCTAATAAGAAACAAGCCACATTTCAAACTTTGATCCAAACGTAAATTGGCTGCTGGTCAATTAAACAGAAATTAGATCATCACTCACTAAGCCAAAGGCATCAACAATATGCTGATGTATTTCTCAATAGCAATTTCTTGAAATCATTCTGCAGCTGTAATCAGAGAAGGCAACAGAGGTTTGTTTCTCTGTTTTCTTGTAGCTCTGTCCCATTTGGGTCCAAGAGGAGGCAGCTGTGGTCACATTCTGGTGCATGGAAGCCCTGGAGATCTGATAAAAGGAATCAGGTGACAATTTGCAAACCGTTGCTCCTGATGCTGCACTCCTAACTTGAGAAGGGTCTCAAGCCTCTCAGGCTGGGAGGAAAAGTCTGTTTTAGGGAGCTAGACAAAAAAAAACCCAAACCCTCACTAAATGGAAGGCAGGTGTGGACACAAGAGTAGGAATTTCTGTATATTTAGACCCCAGGATGAAAACAGTGTGATAAGGTAATATAGGACAAAATGTCCTAATCACTTGAATTTTGACAGAAGTAATTATCGAAAGAAGTGAAGAATCAGCATCGAGGGTTCAGTGAGATACTAGTACAGTAAATACAGCAATTGTTCACCAGGGAGAATAGTATGTCAGGAACGCTTTGTAAAAGGCAGGAAAAGCAACTGTTTGATCCTGTGTTCATGAGTAATACATGTCTTACATGTCTGTGATTGTTTACTGTGCATCATGTTCTTTGTATTTCCATTTCTATGCTATTCCAGATAATTACAAATGGCTAATGTTCCCAGAAGTACAAAGCTACAATGATATAGTTTAATCTCCTTCTGAGGTCTTCGTGTCATTTTAAGAGTAAGAAAACCTTCCCTAACTAGATCAAGCGTTTACTCCAGACCAAAAATATATCCACAGCTGTAAGAGACTCTGAGAGTGTCTCCCAGTCCAAAGGGTGTCTGACGATTCCTGTCAAAGATCAAAAGACTGTGCACAGGGCTGTGTGTATGTGGGAATCTGTGTGCAGTTTATGCACTCTGCTGGATAAGAAATGCTGTGAGCATGGCTGCCAAAAAAAATTAGAGTCCCTTTTGATTGTGTTAACCTGGTTTTTGTACCACAATTATAATAATTTTAACTTTGTTTTGAACGGAAATATCAAGGATTATAGGTAGAAAAATAACACTGGAGGACTGTTAGAATGGACAGTCTTCTATAAGAGGCATCCATTTCCAGTGGCCCAGCAACTGCCCTGAAATTCAACAACCACATACTATGTGTCACTGCATTTCAAAAAAATTTCTACCTCTGGGCTGGTCTGAGTCAGGTATCAAGCTAAGGGCAAAGGTTAAGCCAGGCCAGTTCAGCAAGAGAAACTGTACTTTCTGACTTTAAGGAAGAGAAGAGGATGGGAGATGTGGGGGGAAAGGTGGGCCAATGGTTTCAATACAGAGAATTTGATGTTGGAGGCTGACAAGGAAACATGGAAAAGTGGAAGTGAGGGCAAGACTGGGAGAAGGCAGCTAGCTGGATGAGTAGGAAGGATTTGGAGACTGAGCAGGAACTGTGGGATGGGAGAAAGGACAGAGAATGCATCAGAGACACTGCTGAGGTTACCAGGCTGTGAAAGAGAAGTGAAGGGACCAGACAGGTGGCACAAAGTGCTGCACAGGGAGGCTGGGTCTGACTGACCTAGGAGATGAGAAAGAAGAGTCCAGATACGAGGCAGGATTGGATGGGGATATGAAGAGCAGAAGCTGCCCAGCTCAGTGAGGAAAGGCAGTGGGGTAGGAAGATGCTGCACTCGGTCAGAGAGACTGCATGACACCTGGCAAAGGGTTGTGTTTGAGAAGGGGAGAGGAAGATGTTTTCAGAGCCATAAACAGTACCTGAGAACCCCAACCTGACTATCACTGTTCCTTCGTCAACAAATAACTATGAAAAATGGTAAATATTTCTAGTACTAATCTCCCAGAAGGATGACACCTTAGTACTGTTGTCACTTACTCCATTAGCTCACCTACTAGAGGTCCAAAGATCCAGCTCTGCTGAAGAACCATAGGAGTATCAGTGTGATGCCATGGGATGGTGTTTGTTTTCCCATGTGCTTTTCCTGAAAGCCCTAGGAAATTACTCTCACAAAAGCATATTAAAAGGACTTTATTAATATAGCAGAGTTAATCGGAGTATAAGCTAGGAAATGCCAGAAGTGCCACAAACAGCCGACTGTTACTCCTCTGGGGTGTTGTAGTCCCCACTAATAAAATATCACAACCAAAATTATAATAAAAAAGCAAACAGATTTTTTTTGGTCAGTCATGCTGTGCTCACTTTGAAAATGACTGCATGGTAAGGCGAGATTTTAAAAGTTCCAAACAGAAGCAATTAAGTTGGTGAAAGCAAATATAACTATTTGCAAATATGCTTTCTCCTCCTTCACTCTCCAGTGCAAGAATACTCCTGAGAGACCAGTTAATTTCTACATGTGTATGTACTGTTCTTTAGGTCGCAGTACAGCAGACTGAGACACAGAAGTTCAAGCCAAAATTGTTTTGCAATTAAGAAAGTGTTGCAAGGTGAAGTTGTGAGGGGAAATAATAAAAAAGGAGGTCTTTAGTATCTTTTTTTTTTTTCACTTCAATGGGTCTGAAGCATATGTTTTGATCTAAGGTACATGCTTGAGAAATATTGTTTTGAATTAGGTCAGACTTAGGTGTTTAAGAGAATTCATGAATGAGAGGCAAGGCTATATACATCGCACATTGTGTAATGCTTTGGTTTAAGGGTCTCTGGTTATCAGAGAATAAAACTGATGTAAATTGTGTTAGTCACATACATTAAGAATAAAACCCGAGAAAGGACTGACATACTTGAAGCAGCCCACATTGCGAGCACCTTACTGCTAATGGAGTCCTTCCCTTACAGCAAGGAATTACTTTCTAACATGCCAGTGAGATACCAGCACAAATTAAGACTTTTCCACTGTCACAAAGACCACTTTGGATTGAACCAGGGTCTCCTGAGCCCTAGCCCAACGTTCATAGCCCTAAGCAGTTGTATGTAAACCCCTCCACGCTAACTAAAAATAGGCTAAATAAGTTTTAAATGGCAAGCTTTTGAGAATTGTATTTTCTCAACAACCAGCCATGGAATACAGAACAAAGCAGAGCCCAAGTGTTAATTGCTCCAACCCCATAATTAAATGCAGACATACTGTACTCCGACTGTGATTCTTGAAAGCTTGCCCACTTGTTTTTTTCAATCCAATAAAAAAGAACACCATCAATTTTTTGTTTGAGTAAATGCAGTTTGCAATAGCTGACGTGACAATAGGTCATTGGCATAATTACGATCAGAAATGCCTTCATGCAATAGCCAGAAGCTACAAAAAAAAAAAGGCAGTAGTCAAGCCACTGCAAATTATTCTGCTTATTAACATCCGGTATGCTTTAGAAAGCAGTGAACATGCATGTGTTTATTTTGCGGTTCTGTCAGGGAATGGCCCTGGGATCAGATTTAGTGCATGCCTGCCTGGATGAGCCCATGCTCTTAGTTGGACAGATGCAAGCCTGTCTGGCCCAGAAGCGAAGCACTCATATCAGCACAGTACCATGAGCGACCTAATGTGCAGTGTTGCTTCTTTGCTAGTATGCCTTCATAGCTCTGGACCAAAGGCCAATCTACATACAAACAGACCAAAGCATTTGTAGCTACAGCCAGCATCACTCTTCCTCTATTCATGCCCTACGATCTGAGCCGACATAACAGTTTTCGCCTGACCCACAGCATGTAGGTCTTGCTATCCCTCACCACGTCTGACCTACATTCACTGTTGGCTCTGTTTAGGAACTAAATGCAAGCTGAATATTTATGATTTAGATGTGCCAAGATCAAGCCTTTACTTCCTAATTAAATTCAAGTGGTTGGTTTAATAAACAAGAAAACCCTTCCAAAAATTGAATCAACACATTATATGCCTTCAGAGCCTGGACCCCCTAGGCTGCCTTCTGCTTATGTTTTATTTGCATCCTGCACATTTACTTTGTAACTGAGTGTCTAGGTCTGCAAACAAAACCAAAGCTGAGATTTTCATATGATCACTTGTGGATGCTTAAAGCGAATACCAAATTTAATAGGCCACTGTAAAATAACGGGCAATAATTTTCATTTCCTGTAGAGGGTGGACAGCATTAGGGCATTGCTCTCATCACCTTCTGTACATTAGTGAGGTCTCCCCTCACTAAGGGTAGGCAGGCAGGGGTGTTGTTGCTTTCACTGTGGGGGAGGGGTGTCTCCTTTGGAAGTGCGCTGAACCTGTGCTCATGGCCCACCTCCTTCCCCCTGGCACCACCTGTCCTTTGGGCATTCACCATCTGTCTTCAGATTCCTGCGCAGAGAAGGCTTAAAAGCATTGCTATACTTAAGTCCTACGCTCAATGGACTTAGTACTACAATGGTTTCTGCTGTGCCCCAGCAGTACTGGCTGGTCATTTGAAAGGTACTTTATGATCCCTGCAGAGTGAAATAAACTTGTAAGTAAGAGGTAAAGCCTTGAGCCTGAATAGTGCTATAAAGCTGTTTAACTCTAGCAAGTTAGGCAATCTCAAATAATATCCTCCTGGGGCTGAGTAAATTCTTGTGGGAGAGGAGGAATAGGATCAAGATACAGTGAGAGAAATGCTCAGTAGACACTGTGCTGCCGGCAGTGTCAAGGCTTTTGCCTGCAACACAGACTTTGCACCCATCGTTCCTTCATCTGCAGGCCACTGGGCTATGCATCCCCCCCTGCAAAGCAGCTCTCTGAGATTGCAAAGAGGTTTTCTGACTTTCATTTGAACCTCCAAATCATCTCTAAATTTGATCTGATGATTTCTTTACCATCCTGGTATACCTGTCCCCTCCGTCCCCTAGGTACCCAAATATAATACAGCCAGTCAATTAATCAATGAGGTTTCTCCTCCCATATCAGTGCTGTATCCTGCTGTCACATTTGCATTCTGCCTTACATATTTCCTTATAAATAAGCAGTAAACCTGAGGAAGCTGTGGTTTTAGGGAATCTCTGACACAATTCAAACATCTTCCTGGAAAAATGCAAATCGTCCCTTTCTAAATTTATCCTATGGTTTCAAACCAGAAATATAATTCTTCTGAAGCTGTTAAATATTGTGCAATTACTAAAAGGTGTGCTCAATGAAGAGGCAATAGCATTGCTTCAAATAGGTAAACCATCCCTCTAAAGTGTCTTAGAGATTCTTATTAATAACGGTAAATAATTACTATTAGTTCTATAACCAAACTGTTTTAGGCCCATGGGAATGCAGGGAGAGAGCTGACTTCTCCAGCGAGAACTGCAGCCATTATTTTGGCAGCATTGAACCTAGATTTATGGTATTCCATTAAGAAGGAATGCATTAACTCTACAACTGTCACCACTGCATTGATGTCAAAGGAAGTGCTCTGCCTGGCTTTGCTGACTTGATTGATGGAAAATAGTATATCAGTCTGGTTGCTCTCTCTCTGATGAGAAAGGCAAGTATCCTGGATCCCTGAAGCTATAGCAAAACTCCATTTTTTTTTTCCTACTCTTGGCTAATTTTCCTGCATTCTTTGGCCCTGGCCATGGAAAAGGAAAAACAAGACAGTTGACTTTTTTACATTGCCCAGAGAGGAAGCAACCCAACAGGCAGAGCAATGAAGTTGAACCATTCTTGCCTTTCGCTCCAGTTCAGTTTCAAGCTTGAACTTTGCACAAACGCTATCACCACCGTAGGCCAAACTTAAAGAGCAAATTCAAGCAACTACAGATTTGGAGGTCACTGCAGATTGAAACTTAGTCAAAATCTTGATTGCAGGATAAAGATTTCTTACCATGTATCCACTCTCCCAGCAGACTGCAAAAATACTGGATTTGTCTCTGGTGAATACTTAAAATAGCACCTATTCCTGTAGCACATTAAAAAGGCACTCATTTTTTTTTTTTCCAAAGCAGGGAAATGCTGCTATTGCTCTTGAACAGACAGAGAATTGAGACACACAGGAAATGTCTAGTAAGTAAAATAACCAGGGCCTATGCTCTGGCCCCGAGGCCAGGCAGCACAGCATGGCTCAGCTCTACATACCATAGTCTCTTCTTTCCCTTCCCCACCCCCTCAAACCCAGGGTATTTGAGTCGAAATTGCCTGCTGGGAACGGTCCCTGGCACATGCTCTCCCCTGAAGCGTGTCTGTGTGTTGTCTGGAAGAACAGCAATCAGCACAGCCAGGGCTGCGCTTGGGAGTGTGCTAGCAATTAAAGAGCATGGCCAACTGCCGGCCTTTGGTGCCGCCCTGGTCTGTCTGTCAGGGTAGATGCAGCAAAAGGAGCTGTGTGTCCATTTACGGACCCATAAAGGACTTGGCAGAATGCAGGCATTCAAGTCCTTGAAACTCTCATCTAAACCTATTGCCATTTAAATTTTTAACAGCAAGCTGAAACAGATGGGTAATATTCTGCATATGTCCCCCACTGCTCCAGTTGTGGTGACCTGGGATATTTGCCTTTCTGCTCTGAAAGACTTCAGCCAGATCAGGGAGGACACTATTCTGGTCAGTCAAGTCAGGAAAGTAACATAGGAAAAGACAGGATCTATTGTCACCTTGATCAGATTTGCAAATGAGATCCTCCAGCACATGTCCATGTGTGCACACACACACACAGAGAGCTGTGCACATGCACACACATGCACAGTCTGAGAGGCATTGCCTGGTGAAACTTTTCAGAGCCAGCAGACAGGTTCTGCAAAAAACACTGCTCTTCATGAGCCAAGTGATGTCCCCACAGTCACACTGGGGTCTTAATCCTTCCTGTGTGTGCTCCTGTCTGAAGAAGGCACAGTGGTTTTGGTGCTTACCAAGGACTTGAAAAATCTGAATTCCTCAAAACCCAAAAGGGCAGGACCACAGCAAAATTACATACCATACATAAGAGATGGAGAAATCAAGGAAACATATTTTACTGAGTTTTGTTTTCACTTCGGGTCAAGAAGTAAATTCAAATTATGGAAGATACCATTTTATTGGCTTCTTGCCCATGTGCATTGATGGTTTTGATTCTATGTATTAAAAATATATACATAAATTTAGGATGCTTTCTGTTAGTTTTCTTCCTGTGTTATTATTAGAAATCATCCCTGTAGACTTAAAACTAATGTTCTCTTTACAGAAATAATCTCTATTATTCATAATATTTTTGGCCTGAATTTAGTCGTTCCACAAAGCCTTCCCATGTCAGCTGAAAGATTAGTGTCTTTACTGTCTTGTTTCACTGCCCTCTTCTGTTACTCATCTGGTCATACTTCATCTCATCCAAAGCTTTTGCAAAAGCAAGGGGCTTACAATGAACTCATTAATCAACGTTTCTGGAGTTAAGATGTGGGGAAGTCTCACCCCTGCACATCCTCTCATCATTGCTGTGCTTATCATCATCTTAAATTGGTTTGTCAGCCAGCCGCTCACCTCAGTTGCTGTTTCTTGCTACGCCAGCACCACATGCCCTGTAAGAAATCATAAATTATGGCATGAAGCGGGGTTCATATACCATCGAGCCAAAATAATCACTCAGAATTTTGTTACTGACATTTCCCTCACAGCCTCTTGCACAAATGAGTGTTTCTAATTCAAGTTTTTACATTTTCTTTCCACCATTTTTATTCAAGTCTCATACTTTTATTAAATGTGAGCTATTGAACTAACTCAGTTCACTGAGTTATTTCACAAATGAATAACACAGATTATTCCATAAACCATCATCCCTTAATTCTTTACCTTCTAAAATGTATTTACATATTAAGTTTCTCTAAATTGCCCCTGTGTAAGAATTGAGACTGCAACATTCTTGTGGTGCTGCTTGAAGACTACTTGTACCCACAGCATGGGGAAGTCAGACTAAGCTGTACAGAAAAGATCATAAACATAGCTGTGCACAGAGCGGTTTGAAAACTGGTCTTTTCCACAATAGTGAGCAGGTTTTTCTCTATATTGGCTTGACCACCATCTTGCCCTTTCTAATGCACTTAGTCATCACTGTTTCAGAGTACCAGGCGATGTGATTCAGCAATCTTCAGGCAAAAAATAGCACAGATGTGTTTGGTCAGTCTGCTGGCTAATTGATAATATATCAGCTGACAGCCTGTGGGGGAACTGGCTACAGATGTCTCTCACTGAGAGCTGTGTAGCTGTGATGACCATTATGAGTGCATTAAGCTCCAAATTTTGTATTTTTGTAAAGAACTCTGATAAACTGATGGACATTTAAATATTCTGAAATAAATATGCTAAACATATTCCTATCAGATTTTATTATCAAATCTGCAGTTGCCAGGGACTTGTTTTTGACATATTCATAGAAGCTATAGATGGAAAGAAGCAGCATAAGCTTTATTTGATAATATATATTTTTAATTGTTTACATAAACCCCAGTAAGAAAGAACTCTGTGCAGCAACCTAGCACACACTCTCATCTTTCTGTTTGATTGCAAACTTCCAAATAACCATTGGCAGGACTAGCACAACACAACAAGCATCTGTGTCTCTGCTTCAGTTTCTATTGCCATGACAATTATCTGTGTGAAACATTTCTCTATAATATGTGCTCTACTGTAACAGGCCCAGTCAGTTTGGTACAATGACACTTCAGAGGATGTAACTTTTTATTATGTTGAATCAAAAAGAAATAAGCAATCTGACTGAATAGCTGACTCTTGAGCTAAAACATGTTTTACCCATTCATTTTTCAACAAGCTTTCAAGACTTTACTGTATAAAGTTTATTTTAGCTATCAAAAAACCTATCAAGATGTGTTACTCATTTTAAACAAATGTTCCTATTGTAGTGTCAGATTTACATGTTTTTCTGGCTCTGACTCAGACGGATTCTTCATGGGGATCAAAGTGATAAAGTTCATTACATCAGAAAACTCACTTAGATCAACTTACAGTACTTCAATGAAAATGAGTTTCCTTTGCTGGAACATCTTAAAGTACATGTATATATTTTGATGTTCCTGGTCCCAGTCTTGTGGTGTTCTTAGTCCAAGTACTCTCCCTGGCTCCAGAGACACAGAAAAGATGATGCAAATATTCCAAGGTTATACCCATTATACACAGGACACAATGTTGAAAGTTATAACTTTAACTGAAACTGAGGTTATTTAACACTCTACCGAGAGCCTGATTCAGGAATATTTTTACTGTCTTCAGTGGGTTCATGATTTTGTCAGCAGGCAGGCACAGATTAGATTCCATATTTAACAAGCTATATAATTTTTGGTCTATTACTGCCAGCTTCTTCTACGAATATTGTCCTAATGTCCAAACAGTAACGTACCTCTACATGTACTCACCTATTCATGAAAATGAAAGTAAGATCAGGTAAAGAATGTTTTAAACCATTTTTAATGAAAAAAAAGCAGATCCATCCATCACAGCATTTCATGAGAAGATGTAATTTACATAAATATTACAAAGCTTTAGGATGCAGAGTGGAATGGCCGGTCAGAGGGAACAGGGTAAGTTGTGAACATACAGGGTCAAATTCCCAAACATCCATATTTCCTGGGTTTGCCTCAGCTATTGAAATGCTGGCTCTTCTGAGATGGATTTTTTTCTTTCCTTTGAAACTAGTGGAGCTTGAAGCCTCATTGCATCACAAGACAAAAGCAAATATCAAACATTGGGATTTTTTTTCCCGAACAGAATTCCTGTTTCCCAGCCTCCCTACCTAAGTGAATAAAACTGACGACTCCATCATCTTTCATTTGCACCAACTTTCTGATTTCATAGTAAATTATTTTGTTAGACAGTATTTCTTCCTGAGCTGATCCCCGTAGCTCATGATTAGTAGTCAACTCTGTTTTCAAACAGCTAAATATGTCTTCCAACAGTTGCTTAGCACATATATAGTCTATGGTGCAGCTGTCTGAGTTATCCCCAAATTAGCTTTTTCCACCCCACGGTCTTTAACCTCTGGAGGGAGAACTTCTTTGACATGCTCTCCTGGTTGGAGCCCCTTTTACAACTGCCAGATAGCAACTACTTCCATTCTGTCCCCAATCTTCGATTCCTCAGCCACAGATCCTACAGTAAATGGAGGAGATGAGGCAAAGGCAGACTTGAAGCATGCAGACGGATTACATGCCATGATTACAGATAATGTCGATCTACGACTATATTGCCCAGACGAGTACTGCCAGCCTGTGTGACAGAAATGTGCTGACCTGTGGAAAGATAAGTACTCAGTAAAATGGATTATTGCAGAGTTAGAAAGTGATGGGTTAAAGGCATGTGTTTCCATGGGTTCCCAAAGTGCTAACTGTGAATATTTGTAAATGATGCGTGGATAGTTTAGATCTAAGCCTAAGTGCTGTCTAAGTACCTACACAGTTTTGCTTACCGAGTGGCTCTTAAAAATGACCAGTGAAGACTTGCAGACTTAGGCTAAATACAGAGCAGTAAAGCTTCATGATATGCTATAGCACTTTGTCTCTTCTTCCAAACCTACCTCTATGTCTGGCATTAGAACCAAGCCCCAGTGAGACTACCAGGCACGAACCCTTGCCATCCAGGTCTTAGCACTAAGTCATACTCAAAGGCTTAAATCCAGTCCCTCCACTCTCTTGTCTTTCACAACCTGGGGAGAAGGATACTCTTTGAAGATGCAGGCAAATATGAGAATCTCAGGAGAACAGGTGATTTCACAAAATTTTCACAATGTTGAGATGAAATCTTGCTGGAGACCCTTATGGGATTTGCCTGCCATTAAACCAGAATCTGAACCTCAGCAAAGGTTCAGCCTTTAACTTGAAACTCAAACCCTGATTTAAAGCTGATCTTGACCCACATCTGCTCAACATCTTCTGAGTTTACATGTTAAAGGAACCTTGAGCTGGTTTTGTTCTCTTCAAAGGTGATGTGCTCCTGTTTGAAAGGTGAAGAAGAGAGCGTTTTCATTTTATTATTATAGTAACTTACATTTATATAGTGTTTTTTTATCCCCCAAATCCTATAGTGCTTTAGAAACCATACAAAAGGATTTCTTAATCCACTTCTGAAATACAACACTTAATGCAATACCATATAGCAGCTTAGGAGAGGATTCATGCCAGAAGTCTTTAATGACCACAAACGGACAGGACCTTGGTTTTAAGTTTCACTCAAAACACAGTAGCTCCATCAGCACAGTCTCTTTCACTCAAGACTGGGTCAGCAGTTCAATTCTGACTCCAAAGAGAGCCTGCCACCTACTAAATCATGGGCGCCACTCATGACAGCACCAACACATTCCTTGGAGCCCTTCTGCTCAAGCCCTTGACGGCCACAAATCCACTCCAACATGTGAGGTGCAATATGTCTACACTGGAGAGTGTAAGAAGGGGTGATAAGGGGGAGAACAATATCAGAGAAGAAATACTTGCCAGACAATCTACACTTTCTTCTTGAGAAAACACAATCAACCTGTCAGATCTAGTTTCAGCTACCATCTTGTTTATAAAAAAACACATAAAGGAACTTGCTTAAACCATACCACTGGGGCACTGAAGTCAAGATATTAACACATAAAGCTTAACCAATATATTACATTAATTCATCTATTGATCACATAATTTATTTTAAAAATAAACATAACAGCCCCTTTGGTAATATAAGACAAAAAGAGTATACATTTTAAATGGTACCTGAATTATCCCTCTCCCCAGAAATCCTAGACTTATCCAATAATATTGGCAGTTCACAGAGGCTATATATTTTTCATAGCATACATCAGGAAAAAAATAAATTTCTGAATCAACCTGAATATTTTGATGACAAATTATCTAAAAAAGTCTTTTCATATTGAGACTTAGGCCCTCAATCTTTTAAAAATACACAGCGATGAAAAAACATCCTTGTAATATTTATATGGTTTATATGTATACAAATCTTATTAAGTAAGAGCAAAAAGTGAAAAGAAGATTTGTCGTAAGAGCAGATGAGGAGACCAGCAAACAAGGCCAATATATGTTTCAAAGGACAAGGCTTGCAATTGCTAAAGCTGAAGGCTAAATTTTTCAAGACTGCCTAGCAGTTGGGAAGTCTCTTTTTCACAGGTCCAAGTAGACACACCTCTAATTTTCACTTGGGTTCTTGAATTTGGCACTCCAAATTGCAAATGTTATTTGAAAATTTTATATGGAAACTAAAATAGAAGGAAAGAAAGAATGAATTATTTTTGTGGATTGTATCTGTGATAAGAAAGTGGAAGGAGCAGACAAAACCAAATATTTGTTGCAAGTTTCGAACTCAGGCTTTTTCATTTTCCAAGTAGAAGGCTGTAAGAATGATACAGGAGTTGGGTCCACTTGCATGAATCTGGAAAGCTATGACCACTGTATCAGGCTAAGGCAGCTACAGAGGAAGAGTCCCAAGTGGTAAACAAGAGTAATGCTGGGATGGAAGATCTAATGTATTGAGTCTCATTTAATTCCCCTCAACTTGATCATATACTTTTCCTGTAAAGCAATTTCTGAAGAGCTTAGCTTCTTTCTTAGGCCCAGAAAAATAAAGATCACCGCACTAAAATAGGAGAAACAGTATCAAGTCAGCTTTTTCTTTAGAAAACTATGCAAAACTTTACTGTGTCATTAAGGTATACAATCCAATTACTAAAATATGTAAAATTGAAATAATAAACATGTAGTTTGATTAGACAAGGATATAAAAGCTGTGGTAGTTAAGTCAACATTTGAATCAATCAAATTTATGAAAATTAAACTAGCAGAGCATGTATATATTACTTAAGCATGCAAGCATTACTAAAGTATCCAACATTTATTAGGGAAAATAGTGGAAGTTTTGTTTTCATCTAGAATGGTATTGCATATAGGCATGACCTCTGTCACCTCCTTAGTGCTAAATAAGTAAGCTTATCATGCTTGGTAGCAAATGACTTTTTAGTCATTTTCATTGTTTGCTATTTCCCATTAAAGAAATTTTCAGGACATTATTTTTGGTGCTGCAATGTATTAACATAATCATAATTTCACCCATGCAAGCAATGACTAGCATGTTTGCACTCCGAAAGTGCAAAAGACGGTCCACCATGCCAGACTGCCTGACTCATGCTGAACACAGAAATGTTGTTTCTGAGCTATGAATGCCTGTTTCTATGAGAGAATGTTTCTAAATCACACTGTTCAGGTTTCTGCCCTGAAGCTTTCTCAGTTTCCAGACTTCAGCCTCTACTGGTTGCAATAGAAAAAGGAAATGCAAAAGGAAAATTTCAGGTTAGTTTTTGTATTCCGTTTCTAAAAATGCCTTCAGAAAAATATCTATTTTGAATCTGAATGCACCAAAACAGATGGAGCACGGATGATTTTCCCCCATGTGTTCACATTTCTATCACAAGTTTGTTTCATATACACAAAAGCAAAGGGTTATATATTATGCAGATGGCAATAAGAAGAAATGCAGTATCAAGTCTGAGAACCCATCATGTGTAACAACACCTTGAGGGCCACTGTCAATTGCTAAAAGAAAAAAAGGTGGCTGCTGCCTAGGGATGCATATCTGCTCTATTTATGGCCCTTCTGCTTCCTTTATTATCCCAAATTGACACATTTTCCTTGATCTCTTTTTCTTGCTCCAGAGATCTATTCAAAGGTTATTTTCCCAATGAGGATGCAAGGCTTTAGCCAGATTTGTCATCCTGAGTTTAGCAACTGTAAGGCTAATTCATCCCTCTACTTGGAGGAGAGGTGTCTGCTCATCTGCTGACCACCTTAGTCTTTTTTTCAAACCTTCTCCGTGGCCTTTGGCAACAGATTTGTGTCTCCTGTCTTCCTACCAGGCAAGTTAGGCTATCTCCTCTAAACCCTGAGCAGCATGTCCAATTGCTTCAGGGTTTAAAACAGTTAAAAGGGACGAGAGGTTTTTTCCTTTCTTCTTAGTAGCTGCTATTAGCCTTACCCTCATGTTTCAGTGAATTTTCTCCCAGCAGGGAAACTGCCTTCTGCAGGGTGCTTTGTTGCTTTCATAAATCTCTAATTAGGTCCCTATCTGATTTAACAAGAAGTCAATCCTGTCCCCAGTCATCTTGAAAGCTTTACAAATCTTTGTTTTTGAAGATCCCAGTGAGAAAACAGCCTCTTACCTATCCCACTACTAGTCTTTTCTACTTGCTTTGAAGGCATTTCCTAATACCCTTACATCCTCTCTAAATAAAATCAGAGCAAATAAATAAGAAAACATTGTAACATACATTTCCATGCTCAAAGAATATCTGTGGGATGGTTAGGAATGGTTGCTGACTGAGGATAAGGCCCTTTACTGGCAACAATAGGGTTCATTAAAGCAGGTACAACTCCATGATGCTTCGGCAATCTCAAGATACTATTTAAATTTCAGAGCCTTTGGGTTCTTGCTGGGATTTTTTGTTTGGTTGGTTTTTTTAAAAAGGTTATTTTACTTTAATGTTATCCAGCAACCACAATTCTAGACCTGACAAAAGAGGGACACCAGTGGAATTTCTTAACATTTTTTCCGCTCAGATTTTGATCACCCTTTGCTTAGCAGGAATAGGAAAAAAACTGGAAGAAGCAGCTGTTTAAAAGTTGGAAACATTCTGGAAATCGAGACCAGTAGAATATAAGCATTGATTATGCATTTGAGTACCCTCTCTGGGCTTTTAAAAGAAAATTTAACATTTCCAGAGTCTGAAGAGATTATCTCTGTACATATAACACAAGTGGGATTAAGAACAAGCAGTTTCCCTGATAGCAAAAATTGAAACAGTAATACTAGTGTTACGACGCTGCTACAATTTACATGACCACTTCTTTTGTGGCTTTTGTCCCCAAGGCAAACCCATCTTAACCCAGTGGTTGCCAGTGAAGTCCACCTTCCTCTGCAGCTTTCAGTTCAAATGTCAGGGACCTGACAAGATTAATACATCTTTCCTGAAGTCATACAAAGCACCTTGTGAGAGATGCTGAGTACCCTCGACTCACTGGATCAGGCCAGTAGAAAACTAGAGAAATATGTACAAAATAGTAAGAGTGCTGGGGACCAGACTGGAGAAACTTCATGGTGTCCTTTCCTTGTTGTCACACTCTTCTCTCAGCATCAGACTTACTGATGTCTGTCACAGGAGGCAGAGCTGTATGGTCCAACCTCACCTGATGCTTTTTTGTTCTTACACAAAACTACAGTTCAAAGAGAACTATTTTGCATCAGTTGTTTCACTGCTGTTATATAAGCAGACATTCACATAAAGGAAATAAATCACAGCATTTCTTAACAGCCATATTTCCATGAGGTGCACACTTCAAATTTTTAAAGATTTATTTTCCAAGCAATTACTCAAGCAATGTTGAGTTTAAACAGTTAGGAGGGAAGAACTGGAGACACAGCTGAGAGTATGATTCATGTCAATAAGAACTTCAGTTCTTGACACCACTGAGAAGATAGACAAAAAGCTAGAAACCCCACCCCAAATCCTAAAGGACAAATGCATTCAGCAGTAATTACTGCACCTTTACAAGGCCAGAGACTTTGTTTAATACTGAATGCAAAGAAGACAAAGATGCAAAGATGCTGTCATGCAGCTTGTAGCGACAGTAACTGTGAAACTTAGTAGCTGGGTGACTGAGCTAGAATACATTAAAAGCATTCCCAAGGATGAATTGGTCACTTTTCCTTGTGAACTCTTTGATGATTATTACTGTCACTGTCAGCAAACAGCACTTTTATTTCCTTCACTTAAATATTTCAGGTTTCAGTGTTGAACACTGGAAGCGAACTGGAGCTTGCGTCTCTGCTGGGCTAAAGGGTTGGCCAGTCTTGGACACGGTGACCCTGTGTAGGTCTCCCCATAATAACCAGGTCTGCTCCTCACCTCCTCTTTCGAAAGCCCACTGACTTGTGCTTCCTGAGCACTGCTCTTCGGGTATGTTTTCCACACACCAAGACACCATTTGTGCAGCAGGATGCTGCTGGCACAGTTAGGCCAGGAAAGGTCGGGGAGAGGTGCCTTTGGCCAACCGGCGCTGGTGGAAGCTCCGGAGTAGGTGGTGATGTTTCAGCAGTAATATTATGCTTCTGGAGGTGTAATCTGCCTCACTATAATTTCCAAAGCACATCTTTGCCTGTGACAGTGCATACATGTGATGAGTGCTTTCTAGGCTGTAGTTTTCACCGGTATCACTAGCATATGCCCTGTGTCAAAACACTCCTGGAAATTCTTCCAGGATCACAACCAGCTTTCTAATGTGCGCATATCTCTAAATATCAAAGCTAGCCACCTTATCCTAAAAGTAACACTGGGGCATCACCAGTGCTGAGGAGGAGCATTAGGATATTGATGTGCAAATGAGCAGACTGGCCAAGATCTCAGGTTAACTCTAATTTAAAAGCTACAGGGTGGAGAAATTGTCAGACACAGCAGGTCACTTCTTTGGAGCTTGGTTTTGCATGTCAATACACAGCATGTTCCCTCCTTAAAGGTAGATGGTAACTGAAGAGGGAACATAAGGTAGCCAGGGGCTCTTTTGAAGAGGGTCTCTATGAGAACAGAGATTTAATTTTTGGTGGTATAAGGTCTGGAGTAAAGACTGGAAATTTCCTACATATTGAACATGTAGACTAACAGTGGAATAAAAATGAGATTTGTCATCTGGCACTGTTTTGGGGGTGCATCAAGTGTAATGCAAGGGGCTCACCCATGTGCAAGGCATTCTTTTGATCTAAATCAGAAGAAACAAAGTATAAAAGCAGCTCATCAGCACACTAAAGGCCTAGGAATCCTGTGGAAAAAAACTGTAGACACATTCACACATTATAGCAATACTGGACAGTGATGAGCTATAAATGGAGGGATACACTCATTTGTGATCCCACATACAAAAACTCTATGAATGCTCAAAGAAAACAAGCAATCTATTAAAATATATTGGATCTGTTAAAAAACTTGCATTCCACATTAAGGTAATAACAGAAAACAGTGACATTTTTGCTGCCTGGCTCGTACCTCCTGTTAGGTACATTGTATTATTTCCAAGCAGTGACAAACAAAATTGAACATTTCTCCAAAGGTCACATCTATCACAGCCTTTATTTTCTCATTTGATTCAGTGTGTCAGGGTCTTGTTATTTATTCTATTTTACCTGTTCAGTGAAGTAAGTCATTCCTCCTATGGCTAGAAACCAAATCTTATTTATAGAGTTCAATGAATATTTCACAGCAAATAGCCTATCCAGTCAATTCAAATTTTCTTTCTGTTCATTATTTGTTTATGATCAGCTTGCTATTTGTTATCTCAAATTAGGGATAGTAGTTCAGCCTAGATCAATGGAATATTTAGGCTGCCATGCACAAAATCATCGTACTTCATCAAGTAACAGCAAATGAAATTATCGCCAGTTGACTTCTAAGTATGTTCTTCTGCCCATTAGCAGAAAAGCCTTCAAATAGGACACTGCTGCTACACTCAGGGTGGCCTGGCAAAGTTTGGTTTTCACCTTGATTATGACTGTCACAGGGCCACCCTGCAAAGGGACACAGGCAAATTTGTAGCACTCAGCACTGCATAAGACATAAGCTCTTTCCCACAGTAAAAGGCATTAGCTTAACAGTTAAAGCCACTGCATGCTAGGAAGTATTTCTGACTTAGACCCCCAGCTATTTTCCCTGTGGCTTTTTTTGCACTACTGGTTTGGCCACCAACACAGGTCTTTCATCTTGAGCTTGTTTTTTTGCTGGTTCTGGTAATAACATGAAAAGAACAAGAGAGTCTTATTTTAGAAAGGATATTTTAGTTTTTCACTGAGGACTTGGGGCTCTCTTCAGTTGTGAAGTGGTCCCTTTGCAGGCAGAACACTACAGTGAAGCCACACGTTTCTAACCTCACCACAGGGTAGAGGAGCATGAAGCCATCTCATCTCAGGCTAGCATGCTTGGGTGTCTGTGGGAAACACCTTGGTAGAGGATGTGCAGAGAACCAGGGCTTGGTCCCTGTCCCTCCCCAGAGAATCAATGCCCTTGGGAATTACACTAACATGTGCTTTTGTATGCGACAAATAGAAAGAGTCCAACCAAGGGCCATAAAGATGATGAAGACACTGAAGCACCTCTCCTGTGAGGAAAGTCTGAGAGAATGGGACTGTTCAGTCTGGAGTGGGGACTGAGTGGGGACCTTATCAATGTATATAAATACCTGAAGGAAGGATGCAAAGAGGGTGGAGCTTCTGGGCTCTTTTCAGTGGTGCCCAGTGACAGGACCAGAGGCAATGGGCGCAAACTGAAACACAGGAGGCTCTGTCTGAACATCAAGAAACACTTTTAACTGTGGGGGTGACTGAGCACTGGCACAGGTTGCCCAGGGAGATTGTGGACTCTTCATCCTTGGAGATATTCAAAAGGCATCTGGACATGGTCCTGGGCAACTGGTTCTAAATGTCTCTGACTGAGCAGGGGATTTGGACCAAATGACCCCCAGAGGTACCTTCCAACCTCAACCATTCTGATTCTTCCACACACCTGAGGCCACAGGGATGACAGACTGCTACTCAGCATAGCGGTACCTGCAAATTTCAACAATGGGTTGTTCTTGTTTTCCTTTTCCCCTATGAAAATGTTAAATAGATCAGGTTCCTAACCATGACCCTATAATTCATAACTTCTAGCTATTAAATATTTTGCTACCTTTCATCAACAAACTTGTTGATCTTCACTCAACTTCCAAGTCCAGACGATTTGCCCCTCTGTTCATTTTTAAGAGATCCTGTCATACAGTAATACAATTCAGAAGTCAGCTACACTCATCAGATTCACTATTTCTTGCAAAATTATTTGGTTTAATGATACGATCTCATTTTTATAAAACACCTGACACTTTTTGTAACTTGAAAAGCCACATTCCAATTTGAATTGAGCCAGAATCACTAGCTACATGGGAGAAGAAGTCTTGTCCTACTGAAATAAATGACAAAATTTCCATTGCCTCCTGAAGTACTCAGATTTTTTGAGTTGCTTAAGTTAGAATCATGTCCAAGGGGCACAACTCAAGTCAAAGAAGGAAAGAAAGATGTGTACATGTATAAAAAATATCCACAGCAGTTTTCTTCTTTACATTCATAAAAGTACAATACTTCTCAGGTCTGACATACAGCACAGCTCATGAACATGCCTAATGCTATGACAATTTTTCCCATAGAGGTAAGGAAGTCCAAGAGAAGCAGAATTACTTTCAATATCATATGCTTTTTAGTAAATATTTTTGCACTGTTCTTTTAGTACAGTACAATTTGTTAGCCTTTATGGCATGCAGTAAATTAATAAGACCTACACAAGATTTTTATTACTTTAAGTAGAAAGATCACAGCCTTCTCAACATAACTGAGCAACTGTAAATTACTGTTAACAACTACATGAGAGAGAAGGAAGTGAAAAAGTTACCTCCACACTGAGGATTGTTTCCTATTCTTCCTTTGTGGGTTTTGGGAAGGGAAGCTTTCAAATAAAATAAATAAAATAAAGGGGCGACTAATGGGTTGGAAGCCCTGTATCCCTTCTAAGGCTGCTGAGGACTTTGAGCTCGCCATCAAAGGAATTCTTTACAACTAGCAGAGCTGTCAGCCATTATGTTGTTAAAATACATTTTTCATGAATGCAAATGTATTTTGAAATCTTTTAAGACCAAGGGTCATAAAAGCAAGCCCCCACAGAGAAGTTTTAAAATCAAGTTAATATATCTTGTTTCCACAATAATAACCTGGTTAGCTCGATAAGAATACAAAGCTGAGTGTTGCAACTCCTATATTAGAAAAGCAACTGATTTATATTTAGGCCAGTGTCAGTATGTTTCCCAGGGTGAGCATGTACAATATGCAGAATATGGTCACAGACATGACATTTCACCAAACAGAAGATACATTTCAGTGTGGATCTCACTTCAGATGACGTAAAGAGAATCCTCACAGAAGTCCATGAATGTGCTTAGATACAAAATCAATGTCAGTAAGAAAAGGGTCCACTGACACTGCTGGAAGGCTAAGGTTTGCAGTATCGTATTGATATGATGTGGCACAGGTGGTAACCAATTGTTAAAATAACAAACAGAGGTTTACAGCTGCAGTGAAAAATTAGCTTCTCTGAAAGGATGTACAGGATTTGTCTCCATCAGCAAGACAGTAGGAGCAAATCTGGAAAGCTACACAGTCGGTTTTGAGGAGCCAGTGCCCACACTGTACGTGTTTTATATCTGGAGTTTTCTCCAGACCAGCTACAGTCTGGTTCTGTGCACAGAAGGCCCGTGAGCAAGTAAGAGTGCCTGAGACAGACCTGGAACACCATCCTGCTCTGTTGCTTCATCTGAAAGAAAGCCTGCTCGCTTATTCTAGCATTGCTCTGCAGTGTCAATCCAAGTGTGGTAAATGGGTTCAGTCAGAAAATATGCTGTAAAGCAGGTTCCTGCTCTGGACTACATCCCTGGGTTAGACATCCCTTAGAGGCTGATATTGATGCAGCCGTTTTTGAAGGAGAAGTGAAAGCACACTTGATGCTCATTTATTCAAAGAGCCAATTCAGGGAGCAGGAGCAAGGTGCAACATGTGAAAACAAAACTGAATGTGGTGACATAAAATCCAACTGCCGTAACGACTTTAATTTTGTCTATTCCCACTCTTCAAACTGACTACACAGCATATATAACACCTTTGTGAGTATTAGGGGTTGCAAAGGTACAAGAGAACAACAGTGTGGTTCAAATGGAGCAGGAGAGCCAAGGGAGACAAAACACACTAGTTCACAAGGAAAAATAAAGGAAAACTATAGCAATGGCTGGGGCAGAATCACATGCTGGGTGAGATGGGATGAGAGTGATGTGTCTCTGTGGATGGTGGTTTGGGACAGAGAAAGGCATGTGTGACGGAAGATACAAGGAGGCCACCATGTGACAGAGTAGCTATGGGAGCACGTGGGAGACTCTTAGAGACTGTGATTTGGAGGCAACAAGCGAAGGAGAATCAACAGAGAGGGAAAAATGGGAACCAGTGGTGAGAGATTCAATTGAAAGGCCTGGTTTATACAGAGTGAACTGAAGACATTTCTTTTTCCTCCTTGGAGGTGACAAGAAGCAAAGAGGGTTCCAGAAAGCTACGGTGCCAAGACTGATGATATTCAAGAAACACTTGGACAACACCCTCAGGGACATGGTGTGAATTTTTGGATTGTCCTGTGCAGGGACAGGAGTTGGACTCGATGATCCTTGTGGGTCCCTTTCAACTCAGGACATTCTATGATTCTATGATAAAGATGCAGGTGTTTGGGTAGCGCTGGATGTGTGGGACAGCTGATGTGTGAAGCCATGCGGGTCCCTGAGCCCACTGCCACCCTTGGTTGGACTCTGTTGGTTGATGGGAGTTGGGCTGGAAGGGAAGGAGGCTGCAGCTGTAGAGCTCAGGGGTTGGGCGCAGCAACAGGGCATGTCTGACCTTGGATCACAACATTGTCCCCCCAGGTTCCACTCTTTGCCTGCAGCCATACTCAGCACCCAGGGCATCAGAAAAGCAAGCCCCAGAGTGCTTTGCAATGCGTGTTGAATAGACGTGGTCTAAAGTGGCTAGAGGCAAAATAATTTTCTGCTTGCTATTTATATCCTTAAGCATAAGATTTTATTATGGCTTGTTGGATAGCTACGCATTTTACTGAGCCCTTTAAAATAATTCCAAGAATTTGACACACTGGTTTCCAAGAAGAGAGCAGAGAATTCCAAAAGGTGTTTTACATGCTGTGAAATTGCAGGTTCTTTCCTTTGTTCTAAATTTACTAGTAATTAATTTCCTCTAGCAATCCCATATTTGAATCTTGGCACTATAAAACTGAGGGGCTGAACACAAGCCTTCAAAGGCGGACGGCTGAAGGGCTGATGCAGAGTAATAACGTAGATTTTATTTTTTGAGGAAGTGTTTGGGTAATGTCCTTATCATAGCCTAAGTGAAAAACTAGCATCTGGCTGATGAAATAAATAAATGAAAACCAAACAGGGATTTACAGGGAAGAGTTTCTAACTATATTTAGCATGTCCGTGAAAATGATATGTATTTTCCTCACTCCAGCCTTCCACCCTATGTTTTCAGGCACAAAGGCATAACCTAAGTTTACTTTTCAAGGAAAAGGGGGCACAAAATGGAAATAGTGTTAGCAGTGAAAAAACAGATTCATAACATTTTTCACTGTTACTAGGGTAAGGCAGAACTACACGATTAACTTTCCTGTGTCTAACACTGGTATTCCATTTTAAAACACGCATACCTACAGATTACCCTTACTTGTATACCTGTCACCCCAAAGATTGTGGGATCATTAACACAGAAAGAATCCAGTCTGTCATTTTTAAGACCTTTCCAGCTGCAGCAGGTTTGCACTGAAACTGCTCACACTGGTTTCAGCAACACTTTGTGTTTTTTTCCCCTTTTGCTGTTGTCATCTCCCCATCAGAAAAAGTTGCAGTTTTGCTGCTTTCTTGATTCAGAAGAATAGCAAACTGCTGGCCAGGCTGAAATCAGTTGGAAGCACTGCATTTTAAAATGCAAAAGACACTGAAGTACTGGGGCTCTTCTGTACTCTGGGGTGAATCTCACCATCTGCTATGTTTGTGGTGGAGACTGACCTCCCTCTGTATTAGACAAAAGTAATTGTGTGGATCAAAAGAAGTTTAAACAGGGGAAAGTATAAGTGCCAAATTTGCAGGCTGCACACAATTTCTGCACACAAACCAGCAAGCATCCATGAGACATTTATTTTTATTCAAAGGCGATGAGTATTTTACAGCCTAGCGAAATCCTCTTCAGTGAACGCTTCAGCTGTGCTGAACACAAGCGTCTGGTTCCCAATCCTCTCCTTACCCAACCGAGGACGAAAGCCATCAATGAGCAGAGAGAAGTACCTTTTTTCCAAATTTCCAAGTATGAGCTATGTGTCCAGTTCCCACTCCCCAGCATTAAAGAGGCTCAGCAAACATGCCAGACTGCCAGTCACCAATTGCCTGTTAACATCTACGGAGAGGAAAGGCACTATTTCCAAATCAGGATCTTGCCCCTTCTCACAAAGCAATTTTCTTCGGAGATTTCTAATTAAAAGGAACCCAGTAGCTTTCCTGCAAGTAAATAGCTTGTTAAGGAACTAGGGTTTGTGTGCAAAGACTGTCCTATGCAAATCAGAGCTGATGAGCACTTAACTAATCTGTTTACAGACCAGAGCTGCTGGGCAGGCCTCAGCGATTTTCTATCAAAGCAAAGTACCATTCTTTATGGGCATCTGGTTGTCCCTGAATTGGTAGTTTAAGCATATACCCTTGCTTCAAAGAAAGATCAAAGGATTTATTACTTCTAAATGAGTGCATTATTTCCACTTACTACTTTCTTGTTTGCAATGTGTTATTAACAGCACCATAGCAGGGTTACCTTAAGAGTTGAGTTTCTCAGATTCCCAAACGTGATTTTAGATATTACATGCAGCCTATAATATGCAGGCTGTTACATAGATGGAGAAGGGAGTAAAATACTAGCAAACACATTAGAACATCCATTTGTGGGAAACGGATTAATAAAAAAAGCAACAAAGCAAACCAGCTATATTTTAATACATGAGAATGGCTATTTTTCATGTTTACTGTAAATGTAAACAATGAGTCTGTTTCAAAATGACAGCCACAGGTCAGTGGACAGAGACAGTTTTGGCTCCTCTTCATATGAAAAGAAACACACATTGCTCCTGCTCTCAGAAAAAGCTGAGATACCGCAGTCACGAAGCAGCACAACGACCAGTTCAATGAACAAATTCCTATTACCCCATAAATGCCTGCCATCCCCATCCTTTTGGCTTACTGTTTATAGCTCCGTTTACTTATTAAGTCTGGAAGAAACAAGGGAGACACATTCATTATGTGCTTTCTGGCACTACTGGGAGCACATGGAAAGCAAGTAAGACCTAACATCTTATTTGCAGGAACACTGAAGGCCTACAGTTAGCTTGGGCACAGCACTGGAAAAGGAATTTTCGGGAGGAAGTGCAGAAGTAGATTCCAGGCAGCCAGGGCCAAGGCAGACAAGGCTGCCAAAACGAGAGCCACAAGCGGCCCCAGGGAGGGTTTGGAGAGGCTGGTGTGATGTTTATTGCTCAGACAGCGGAGCTGGGTGGTTCGATGAGGGCAAGGAACTGCATTCTGCTTGCTGTGACTTTAGAGGTGGTATCTAAAGATGCCTGTGGACTCGGTGTCTCCGTCTTTATCATGGTGCCACAGGGAGCGGATTGAGGTTTCCTTATCTGTTTTAAAAGGAGCCACCTTCCCCTGATGTCACACAGCAAAAGATGCTGCCTGCTTTTCCTCTTTTATTAAACACAGACCTCATTTGCATCTGCATTATGTAAGAAAACAAGTTATCTATCCAGGGACAAGTAAAGGAGAAAAGCCACAGCAATGGGATGTGGGGACAAGATCCAACAGCTTTCCAGTGCGAGTAATGTGTTGGCGCTATGTCCTGTGACCTACCAATCTCCATTTGCTTAGCAGTGTTTTCCTTTCCTTCTCCTGGCAGGGACTAGAAGTTGGCTATTTTTGAGCATGAACAGCAAATATAGCTCTAACACGGTCAAATGCAGGAAAAAAAACCAACTGACATACTGTGGGCTCTTGGTGCTGCACAATAGATAGGTTCAAACAAGGCAGAGCTTGTTTAAAACCGTATATGTAGAAATGCAGAGGAATCCAAGCATGTCTTAAATCCATGTGTCTGACGCTCCAGCTTCAATCACCAGTGAGTGACTGAAGTTGGTCTTTTTCGCAGACTGCAGACTGACGGCTGCCAGACGTAGTTATACAACACCGAGGGGACTTGTCCTAGGCATCATACAAACAGGAAGAAAAAACAGGACACAGACTGCCAAGATGGTACTGTAAAACAGATAATTGCTACAACACCCAATATGTTACCCTACCAAATATTGGTAATTGAAAGCTTCTAGTCTCTATAGCCATGGAATAACATGCATGATGACTGGAAAGCGAAAATGACCTATTATTGCTAGCCACCAACTAGCCAATTTAGGTACTGGAAACAGCCTGTCTACACAGCGCTGCTGTCCTGGTGTTTGTGAGCCTCCCAGAAAAGCCTCTGGGACTAGAGAGCTGCAGATATGCAAACAAGCTAGCTTACAGCTGGCTCAGGTATGCCTGCCACCAGTGATAACAGCCCAGTTAACACTGCTAAATCATTTGGAAGAAAGCACCCAGAACAAAGTAGGCAGCTCAGAGATTTTAAGAAGTATTATTTAAGTTATTTTCTGCATCACTTGCTTCCCTACAGCTGTTATGCTACAGTCGCCTGTATAAATCCAAGCTAGTTTCGTCATGCAGCTCAAACTCGAAGACAGACAGCAGCAACACTTGATTCTGGCCAAATGAAGCTTACATCTGACCACATTTGAAGGTTATTACTTTTATTTTACTTGTCTGGTTTCTCCTTTGAATTTCAACATGACAAAATACAACTAATATATTTTCTAAAAATACGGTAAGGACTGAAATGTGTTGTAACAATATTTGCATTTCTTTGCAGGGTAGCTGCATTTCAGGTACATGCAAACCTATCTTATCAGTTGTATTTCAGTTGCTTTTGTCCAGTACTCCAAGTCTTTTTGAAATCAGTGAACTTCAAAAAACATGCATTAGCACATTTATTATCTCCATGTATAGCATTTACTTCAACAAACAGAACACGGTCATCACTAATGGAGGCTCAGTAAAACTAAGTGGAGGAACAGACTGAGTTATCTCTAACCTCACAGGAAAATCCAGACCTCGTCTCAGGGTCAAGGTCAAAACAAAGAGTTGGGTGTAAATGCAGAAAGAGCCAGATGACTTTTAATTATACGGTAGTTATTATGAGACATGTAGTACTTTAGAAAGGTTTATCCACCTGTCTCAATTTACCCGAAGTGCTCACAATCCATGATGAATGCCAAAACAACAACAAAAAAATCACTGCCATGTGGATGCCTAGTTCAATGCCATACATCTATGGAACATACCAACCATAAAAACATTAATGCTCTGTCCACCTAAGAAAACTTTGTAACTGTTGCTATTCTTCTTATTGGAAAAAAATTCATGCGTAACTGTGCCAGCTGGTAGGAGGGGTAATGATGAATCATATATAGAAAGCAACAGATCTCAAAAATACTGGCAGCCTTTAAAGACTGTACATTCATTATGCTGTTGCACAGAATGGCAGAGACATCCTTGTTATTGAAAACTCCAGCTTTTCAAAAGTACCGTTTATTCTAATTTGTAGATGTTGAACTAAACTTCTGCCACTACTGAAATATTTTTCAGTATTGCAAGGCTTGCAGTAAGAGTTCTAAGAACTTGATACTGAAGTCAATAAAAAGACTTCCCGTTTTAAAGTCCTCTAACTTTAAGGGGGTTTTATCAAACCTTAAGTCTAAAGTAGGGCAGAGGACCCTAGTTCTACATATTGTGCACCAAGAAAACACAACAGAGATTTCTAAACTGCATCAAAGTTTCCACAACTTATTAGACAGCCTTGTAGACAGGCAATATCCTCAACTTCTCTTGAGAAAACCTGAATTACATCTATTTTTATATGAAGAAGACAACAATGATGATAATGTAAAGACAAATCGAAAGCAACAGGTATCACTACCAATGAAGTTGGTATTCTCATAGTTGTGCCTGGGTAGCTTTGGTCTTGCTGGTGGACTTAAAGCATAGGAAGGCATCTGTTGCATAAATACAGTAGCCCTTGTATGATGGTGGCCCTTCTCCGCTTGCTTCAGGGGCAGGCCCAGTCTTTCTGTTCCATAAACCATTTAATAAACCTTGTGGCAAAGAGTCTTAAGATTTAAACAGCTGAAAAGACAGGTAGCTCTGTTCTCAGGCAGGAAGGCACAGCAGCTATTCCATCCCCCTCAGCATCTCTCTCATCCACTGTGGGATGAGGCTGGGATGGAGACTGGCAATATCAACTTCAGCAGCTCCTGCTGGCTCTGTTCTCTCGCAGCCACCAACCCAACTTCCACCACCCCAACTTCTCATAATCCTGATGCCAGTAATGTGGCATAATCCCTGCCTGAGGGATGCACTTGAGCTCTTCCAGAGCTGCATCTTGGCCACATATGCACTGGAATCACGTGGGCATCCAACACACTGTGAAATCTTGGCAGTATTGTACTTAATGGCAGAATTCCCATTGATTAAAGCAGAGCCAGAATATCACGTTTAATACTTTTACTTGGTCAGAATACCTCCTCTTCCTCCTGAGGCTTGTAAGAGCCATAAATAAAGTTAAAGCAATATAGTACTCAGCAGCTTTAATAGAAGGCCTCCTCTGTTAAACGATCACCAAAAATAGTTGCTTAAGATGGGTTATACTGAATCATAAGTGAAAGAAGGCTGCTTACGATTTTTTTTTAAACCATCACTACTTTTATTGGTTGTCAATGCTTTCCTGTTAGTCAATAAATGCATTTGATATAGGTGAGTTTCCAAAGCAAGCATGATGGGAGGGCTAGTTTAACTTTCAAACTAATTTAAAAAGAAGTTACCTCAAGTTTCCCTTTGGGACATTTACAAAATATGCAGTTAATTTGTTGCACCTAATTTGTGTGTATGTACTGGGAGGTAATTAGAGTAGAAATTCAACCAATTTTACAATCTTTCTGTTCAACTCAACAAATTACTGTTTTCAACACCTGCTTCTGGTAGTGACAATAGTTTTAGTACTTGCTTAATTTCCATGGACCAGAAGTATGTCCCATGCAGAGCAAAAGATACATTATATACATATACAGAATAGCCATAGCTAGCATGAATACCACCACCATTATATGCATCCAGTCACACAATATTCCCCCGCAGGATTAGGAAAAAATGTGTATTCTAATATAAATCGTATTACTGGCTTCAGGTATTGGACATCATTAAAGGTTTCAAGGCGCTTTCCATAATAAGACTTATTTTAAAACTTTTTCCTAACTTTGCCAAACTAACTGCTTGTTCTAAAATTTTACATGCTGGCTGTCTGCCCTGAAGCTGGGTTTTTTTGTTTTTTTTTTTTTTGTTTTGTTTTGTTTTGTTTTTAATTTCAGCCAACATCCTCCTCCAAGAAGAAGACCACAGAACATTTTGTTGGTTTGCCAAAATAGCACTCTGGCAGCCTTTACTCCAACTTGAGCACCCTATGCTTCGGAGTAGGAATTTAAAATTTGATCAGAGGTTGTGGGGGAGGAGAAGTGAACCCCAGGGAGCCTAAGCTATAAGCCTTTGGGAGAAACATAAAAATAATAACGAAGTTTCCACATGCTTAAGAGAGACTTTATGATTTCAAAGCTAAAAGCTTCAGAGTGTGTCTCACTGAGCATATTCTCTTTCCTCATGGCTCCCAACATTTATGTGTGCATATAATGTCTTCAGAAAACAACTGATTATGCTTCCTGCAAACCCAGGGTTACAAGTAAGCCCAGGGTTACAGTCAAACACATTGAGAGCAAATGCTGCTACAGGCTGGAGTGGACAGCAGAAGGAAGCACCTCTTAGCAGTCCTGCTGATGCCAGCAAGATCTCCATGTCAAATACAGAGGAGAAAAACTTAGCTAGGACTCTCCTAGAATTCCTTACCTCATCAAAACTTCATAAAGCTTCAGAATGAACAAGGATCCTCCTGGCAAAACTGTCCTTCACTACATTATGAGACTAGGTCCACCCTTTGTGTTATATGAGGCAGGAGTCCCACAGGAAAAAATGTTATAGTATGTCACATTGTTATCAAAGGTCAGCCACACATCTGCAACTACGGTTCCACGTTTCTGAGTTTTCCAGCACTTGAGTGGTTGACTTTGCAATTTGAATAGTTTTTAGTGCAGGTAGTTTTGTGGCTAATTTCAAGGAATGAATGCAATCCTGTAGAAACAGTAGTTTTATGGAAAGAGAGATGAACAATTTTTTAAAACTAAGATTGCTCCCAGTACTCCTGCACTGATATATAACATTAATGATCCCCAAATCCCGGAATAACCTAGAATGTCAAACATTTCTCAAAGAAAACTGAAAGGAGAACAGATCAACCAGTACTGTTTAATGACTTTTGTATGATGTTACTAATGTGTTAAAATATAACGTCCAAGTTCTCAGAAGATTATTCACAGACTTGAGGTAATTCAAGCACACAATTTTGTTACCCAAATGTCCATACATAAAAGGATCCGTCATACAACCAAAATAGGGATGTAAATGCATAATTGACCATTAAGCCTAGAGCCTGCAAGTAAGTCTGAATGTGAGTAGTCTAGTGACATCAACATAAGTATTCATATTCATAAAGCCAAATGTGCACCTGTACTTTTGCAAGACCAAGGATATGGTGAATGGTTAAGGTAAATACATAAGCAAATATATTACCATCTGCATTTCGCCACAAGAGTTCTTGAAAAGTTTGGTTTTGCAAGGTAATCTGTAGAAAACCAAGCAAATTAAAAATTAAAAACTTAGAACAAGTTTTTTGTTAATTGTGTATGTACAAGAATGCATCAAAACAAAATGCAAATAATCATACGGCAAGTATTTACCAGTATAGATTTTTATTTCTTTTCAAAATTATGGGGTTTGGTTAGATTTAAAATACTTCAGTAATTACCTAAAACAAATGTACACTTTGTTAGAACTTTTGGTAAGTGCTGTTCTTGAGTTCTGAAAATGTGTGACAGAATACAAGAAAATATAAAATTAGGTTAGCAAAATGCAATAACGGAGCTTTACAAGAGGGACACACATTCTATGTAATTTTAACTAAGTCTATCAGGTAAACATGCTCTCCACTTAGAAACACATGCCTATAAACTTAATCTGCAACCTGAATCCCAGGAAAAACTCACTACTGATCAATTCAAGGCTAGTAGGTGCAAGGAAAAACAAAAGTCCATCTCAAGCTCTGTTTCTTCATTGAACAAATATTCTCTTTTTCCATAAAGTATTAGTTTTTAATTTTAATAGATCACTATATATCATAAAATCACTATATAACATTCTCTTACTATTCAAGAGTCACCTAAGTTTGTAGCCATAATGTAAGTTATTTTATATGCAAACCGTTAAGTGTTTCATAAAAAAAATATTTATTTATTGCATCTAGTGAAATAAAAACTTTGATGGTTCTTAAAAAAAAAAAAGGAAATCACCGTCTGGCTAATTTCCAAACAATCTCTTCCTCTAGCTTGCTTCTTCAAGAATTATGAAAAAACCCTGGAGTTTGTTGTGATCTAGGCAACCAAAGATGATTAGTCTGTATGGGATCAGGATGCACAGTACTTGATTAAACCCACATACTTCTTAAATGAGCTATAAGGATAAAAAAATGTGGTTTGCTATTGTGTCCATTTCCAAAGGACAGCTCACAAGGTTTCCTCTTCACGTAAAAACTGGAATACTGCTGAGAAGTCTTTCAGGGCATAGCCTTTTGCACACATCATCCTGTAGATCTGATGTGCCTGGGATCCCAAAGGAACTGGTGTCTTTGTGTTGGTGGCAGAAATCTGGGCCAAGCCAAGGTCCTGTGGGGAGGGAGAAGAGGGAGGAAGAGGGCAGAGAGGAAGAACGGAAGGAAAGAAAAAGATAAAAAGTCAGGGGAGAAACAACAAGGATATAAATAGCCATGTACATATTATAGGTTATTTGGCTTCCATTGCAGAGAGAACTCTACTGCCAACAAACACAATATTCCAGCCTTAAAATTTCAGTCCTGGAAGAAGGGAGCCTGTTTTAGTTTTTCATTTTCAAAACAGTAACTCAATGTTATTCAACAGAAAAAAACCCAAACTTTGCAGGGCATGCTATCTCCCTCAGGACAGGAGGAATTTTAAGATTCTAGATCACTATACAACTTGGTAGCTAGACTCAGACACTTTTCCCCCACTTTTTTATGACATCTCCAAAAACAAAATTTCCCTGGCTATTCACTTAAGCACTTCACATAGGTTGTAATGGCATCATTTTCTTTTTCAGGCAAAAGGACATCTTTCTTTCTGAAAACAGATTAAAATCAAGCAGAATGGATTTGAATAACAACAAAATTGAAGCCACTCAGCCTACATACATTTACTGTAATGTGACCAGTTAATAGCAAAATGAAAGGCATAGGCCACTTTGTAAATATGAATGGTTTGCAGCCTAACTGCAAGGATGTATTAAAGAATCCCTTTGGGGACTGTCCTGGGTCTGCTACAACTCAAAGTTTTCTTTAATGACTAAAGATAAAGGGATACAGAAAACAACTGTACTGCATTTTAAAACACTAAATTTGGGGCCAAAAAAGAGGGGAGATTGCAAAGAGGATGAATTTGAAACCTGTCCTCCAAAAGTCCTTGGCCAACTACAGTTATAATCTGAAATAAATAGGATGGAACTCAAAGGTAAATACCAGGTACTATGACTAACCATATTTAGCTAGAAATACTTAGTTGCATGCATGCTGGACAGAAATGACAAGCTAGGATGGAGAATGTCTTGAATTCGAAACTGAATCAGACATGAAACCAACCAAAGAAATAAAAGCTAACAAGGGCCTGGGTATATAAACAGATCTCTTGTCTAAGTATGAAAGTAATGCCTGCACTCAAGGTTGCCTTTATAAGGTCTCACTAGAGAAATCAATGTTGTGGTCCACATTTCAAGAAAGCTGCAGAAGAACCTCTCAAGTGTTACTATGACGTGCCTAGATTTGCTAGCCATCCAGGACTATCCTGGTTTATAGAATTTGCAGGATTATTATTTCTTTTTTAAATAACAAATCTTTGATACAGAAGAACTGAGCGACTGTAGTACTGCTGAGAGCACCTTTGGCTTCTCAGGGATGACTTACAAGACAAGTCTTTACTTTCTGTGTGTCTGGATTTGAATTAGCACAAGGAAATTCAAGATCTTACTCTACTCTCTGAATGTCACTTTGATCTGTAAATCCGCTCTATAAAGGTCATTCTGATACAAATCAGAATTATAGTTACTCTTCCTATTATCCTTGAATGACTTCAAGATCTAGGAAAACGGGAAAAACATACATATCAGATGTCACAGGATCCAAAATATTCTTCATCTGCATCAGGGCAGATCATTCCTTTTTGTCTAGCAATTCTGTTGAAAGACTGATGACCTGACACATCTAGGAACAGTTACTTTAACCTCACTTACAATAAAATATTTCATGACATATTCCTAGCCTCTTCTATACCTTCTTTGTGAAATCTGTTGCTATTATTATCCATTTTATTCCAAAAAGTTTAAATCATGTCACGGAATATTAGAATGGCAGATGGTGCTTGGCTTGGGTAGTGGTGATCATGATCTGTTTCTCTCTGAAGGGGCATTCACAGAAGCAATCCCTGAAAATTCTGGATAGGGTGCTAGCACAAATACAATTTCATAAAGTGTGTCTGTTCATTTTAATAATGAAACTCTGGCTCCAAGATGGTTGAAACATCAGACAACATATCAACAACTAAATGGACAAGGACTCCTGACTCCAAAGTGCAAGAAGGTTGTTTTGCTTTTTCAAATACCATTCTATAGATTAGAGCTTTAAAGGAAAGAAAAATACAAAATGTAAGTAAAGCTTATCTTTAGCTTCAGGTTGCGAACTATTTTGCACCTTTTCTCCTGCAGTGGAGATTCCTCACGTGAAATAGTATAAAACAGCTCTGAAAACATTTGCTCTTTGCTGACCTTTTTGGAAAAGTAAAAATTAGAGCATAGTTTATGGCTCCTCTCATACTCTTTTGGAACTGACAACGTCTTCCAGATGTCTCACTGTACTGAGTATTCTAACCACTTTTTCTCAGCCTGGAATAGGGAAACAGATTCTCTTTCGGAATCTGCTTCCAATGCTTACTTTGGAAATACCTGGTTCCTTACATTTATTCTGCAGTTGACGTACATGAAACTGACCTTCAGAACAAAGCTCAAAGGCTGTCTTGACATGAGTAAAGAATAGTATGATATAAATCTAGCTCTTCTCAGGATTCAAAGAAGACATTTAATTAGCAACTGTGCTGTGAATGAAAGATGGAACTTCTGGCTTGCAATGCCTCAGACACAAACATCGTGAGGGGAAGTAAACTAGATTTTTTAAATGCAAAATCTTTAGAGCAGGTTTCACTATAAGTTGACTAAATTCTAGGTTTCAATGACAGATTTCAAGACTGAAGAGCTTTGCAGATGTGTCTGACAAACTTTTTTGCCCCAAACACTTAAAATAAGGATCCCCTGGCCTCGTTTGAGAGATCCACTGGTGACAAAATACTTTTAAGAAAGCCTCTGACTTCTACCACATCTGATATGTGAGCAGTAACCTGAAATTTAGTAACTGTGTTTAGTGACTGTGTTACTGAGTCATGTGACTGTGTACTGAGTCACTCTTAGATGTTTTCATGGTGGACTACTCTCTTCTCAACCTCAGGGTTGTACCTACATCATCCTTCTTTGAATATAGCTTTTCTTTTTTTCTGAAGTGGCAAAAGCATGCTCTGTATTTCCCAGATAAAAAAGTCCCCAGGTCAAACAATTCATGGACTGCATGATACGTCAACAAACTGCATGATATGTCACATACCAGGGATAGTAGCAAAAGTCTTTCCACAAACTAAGAATAAACGTCTTAAAAGAGGTCACCGCTGCACCAAATAATACCTTGAATATGATCAGCTGTCTTGGTTACTTACTCATTCAAGTGATCTTCCATCTAAATAGAATAACATAACATTGTTCAAGAGGCATGAGAGGACTTTAGTGTCTCTCCTTATTGAGGATTGCAGTCTAAAGAACACAGCGTTCAGGCTGCCTGGCAGGCAGGACTGGCATAGTCAGAAGAGGTGAACAGCAATTACAAACCTCTCTGAGGAACTCTCTTAGTTATCACTGATGCTTTATAACCAAAAGCTGGCAGTTTCAACAGGCACAAGCCAGGCTGCTATTCCTCCAATGAAAAGATGATCTTTTAAGGCAGCTTCCAGAGGAGATGAAGGTCCCTCTTAGAAGCAGACCGAAAGGAAAAAACCCTTTACAAAGAAATTTAAAAGGGAGGGAAGGAAATATGTGCCCCCATCCCATTTATACTACGAGGTTATTCTGGACAAGAGTGAGAGTTATGAATCCTGTGAACAGAGACTGCAGTGTGAAACAGGGCACAGCAGGCAGAACAGATTCTGAAAATGGCACACAAGGTGGAAACAAGAGCTTTGAGGTGGTGCCAAGATCAGGTTGCTTATCTCTAATCAATACCCCAGGCAAACTCTAAACAACAACCTAACATATTTTATAAATCAATAATTTAAATAAGACTTTATTGTCCCCTATGTTCAATGACATGAACATGATTTAAAAACTGCTGCTTTCCAATATTTTAACATAAATAAATGACAGCTCCTGATTGTTGGTCCGTAAACGTAAAATGTAGCAGACCAACCATTGAGGGGTTTTGAGCCATGCAGCATTAGCAAAATTTTTTGGTGTTACCACAACCAAAACACTCTGGACCCACTCTGGGCAGAATTTGGCTAATTCTATCGAATGTGCAAACACACCAATTGACATAAATCAACTACAAAATGGCAGGAACAGTATCAGTAGGCAGGTATTACATATGGGAACTCCAGCACTGTGGAGATTTGCATGGCAATATCTGAGTTTGATCACCGGCTCTGAGAATGTTGTTTTAGTTTTAAGTGTTTAATTTCCAGTGTACATGGAAAAGCTGAAAATGGCCAGAATGCCTCAACAGTTGGGAGCACTCATAAACTGGTATGCCTAAAACCTGTCCAGTATGAACTCAAATGTCTCCCTCAGGACAGTATCCCCATGAAACTATTATTCAGTTTGAAATTATTTCCTGCACTTACATGCTTAGATGAGAGATCTCTTCCAGGACTGGTTTTATAATTTACCTTAGGCAATCATTGTGCTAAACACAGTAGTTGTTCCAGAGTCAGAGTTCTATAGCTCCTTCCTCCAACTGTGTGTCCTCAGCAGTGGGATGCAGAGCCCTGACCTTGGCTACTTTCCTCTGGCCTCTATGAGCTTTGCTTTCCTGACCACAGAGTCACTCAGGGCAGTGCTTTTCCTACAACAGCCAAGAGCATGGCAGTAAGCGCACTCTCCTGGGATGAGATAGCTGTAGGTTACAACTTCCTCGTGCTGAGAAGGACCTAAACCCCGGACACCCCACTCTGTGGACAAATAATTTAGATTACTAGGTTATTACTCATACGAAGCACTACTTCTGCCACGAAAAAAGACAATTCAGGAGAGCTCACAGCATGGTAGAGGTAACTACAGAAGAATCAGTCTGCGGGGTGTGGGTTGAAACCTGTCTGCTCTCTGTGGAATGGCCTTAGGCAGAAAGACAAGCACGTAAGCAGCTGGCTTAGCAAGGAATGATACTAGAGGGCATGTCCAGTAGCACAGTTTAAGGTATTCGAAAGAGATTGGGCCCAAAATCTTAGATGCTTATGCCACTATTTGCACCTAATTAGGTCACCTGGATTTTCCCAAATTGCCTCTTAAGCTTAGGCTAAGTTTTGGAGCAGTCATGCAAGAGGCACCTAAAATGGCTTGCTGAATGCTTGCCATACACACAAGTCCATCAGGACTCCTGGGTTAAGGCAGAACACAAAAAGACAGTGCATATAACCTCACTGAGTGGCTCAGCAGTAATAATAGTGGCTAGAAAGGGGCTGGAGGCTAAGGAAAAGTCCCCTACACAGTTCATTAATTCAGAGTAAGAGGCTGGGTTCCCCTCTGTTTCATGCACACGTAATCCCTGTAATCATAAACCTTCAGAGAGAAGCAACTGTACATGCTTTACATGCCAGTATTATGTACCTTAGCCATGAGCGTTGTTCCAAAGCCACCTTGATAATTATTAGCAGATGGTACTCCTTCCATCACTCCAGGAACAGGATTGTACGTGTCGCTTGACCAACAGCGACCTGAGCTCATATTTAGGATTTTGGCCAGCAGCTTTGGGTCAAGCCCTAATCTGTCAAAGGTCAAGGAAGAGAAGTGTTAATGTCAAAATGCACAAGACATGGGTGACTTGTTTTATAACTTAGGACCCTACCATCATTTCTCTCCCTTTATTATAAGTCATGAAAAATGACAGAGTATTGATATTGGGGGTAGGGATGCTGTATCTTAAATTAAAGAGCATCAATCCACCATTTAAGCAGTAGCTTTTCAGAGCTTTTTTCCTTCTCCACTAAGTAAATCCCCTCCACCTAGAAATTTTGAACGTGCAAGCAAAATGAAGGTCCTCCATCCTGCTGTCTACTAGGTCACATACTTGTTCTTCATATCAAAATTATATTCTTTAAAGCTGAACAAAGCAGAACATTCACAGGCAAGTGTGGTAGTGTGAAAGTACTTGTGTGATGTGTTTATATGTGCACACTAGTGCATTTTTGATGTAAGCAAGATAATGCAAATGATTCTGCTCTGATAAGTGAACAAAACCACTACACTTCTCAAAAAATATTTCTATTGTATACATTTGTACATTCTTTGCTTTGCTTTGCTATTATTAAATCTTCCTTATATATCCTTGCTTATGAGGCAAGTGTGCCTCTCACTGTGACATATGTTATCTATTCGCAAACATACATTATAGCTCTGGGTCAACTGTTGATAAGGTTACGGATCCTGATAAAACAAACCTTGTCCAAGTAGAAACGTCATTTGTTCTATTGCAGAGCTGCTGGCATAAACTGTTGCTCAATGTGGACCCTGAATGTACTTCAATACTATAAAAAATTAACCCTCCTATGGATTCACATTTGTGCTGATATCAACTTGCAAGTGTTATTTTACACCAATTACATTTATACCAACAATGAGCAGCAGCAGTTTATCCAGCCCTGTACAAGTGTTCAGTTACACTTATGACAAAGAAGAAAGCAAAGGAACTATCTCCAGTAACGATCCAAGTTGAGATAAGGACATTTTAAAAGGGATGGATCACAACCTACTTTGCCATGGACAAGCAAACCGGTTAAAAATAAAACACCTTTTCCACTCAATTCCAGCTGAGCTTTAACCTTTATAGAAGACAATGCTTTTTACATTAGCTCTTACACCAGACTTTTTGCAGGTCTCCATAACCACGGGGATCCTAACACTGATTCCAGGTACCGTAGCGCTCAAGGTGTTAATTTGTAGGTAAGTAAAGCTCATTACCAATGGAATAGTTGCTAAAATTAATGTCTACTTATTCCAGTAGGCAGTTTGGATTTGAAAAGCTACATTTTAGACAGTGGGCCCTAAAGCATGGCTCCTGTTCCCATAATGGCACGTGTCTTTGCAATTCTACCCTCCTAATGCAAAGCAAGATGACTTTCTGTACTGCAAAGGTAGCTTTTTAGCATTATTGCTGCGCAGCCTTATCCATGAATTGCTGCAGCAGTCCCTGGTATTCTATGGAAAGTCCCCTGCTGACCTGAATGGGATCGAGCTATATTCTCCTCCTGATCTTTTTTCCACCTCTCTGACTCAACTGAATGCTTTCAATGGCCACTTATCTAAAAAAAAAAATTCCAGCACCAATATGTTTTCACGTTATTTGAATGATACTTTTATCTTCCATAGTGCATCAAAGTCTTCATCAAGAGCCACTCTGAAAAACCGCTTTAATGATTGTCATCCAAAAAACCCACATTGGGAGCAGACAACGCCTGAGCTTTCAAATACACAGCGGTTGCTTTTCTGGCCAAAATAAATCTCTTGGCTTGTTTGTTCCCTTATCATTGTTACATCCAGATCAGTATTTTTAGCAATGTAGTGCCTGCTTGTGCCATATCTAGCTGCATGCAGAGGCCCGTAATTACAGCTGTGAGTATACCATAAGACAGAGGGCTTATTATTTCAAAATGCATATAACCCTCCCGAAGAATGCTCTTCTCACAGTGTTCCCACTACCTCTCTGTGAAAGTATACTTTAAAAGACATGTGTGTATTACACAGATATGTAAAATATTGCCTGCACTAGATCTGGCATATTTTTGCTCTAGGAAAAGAAAAAGGTAGATAATGTCAGTTTAAATCTCTGCTTCTTCAAACTTCATTGCTCTTAAACACCATGCAGACTCTCTTCAGGAGACCTGAACCTATTTTTTTTTCTCCTTTGCAGCAAGTGTATCATTAATAAGAGCAAGTTAGAAGTGCTTTGCATTTCATCTTTCTGAGGATTCATCCACTGGTGCATACATAACTGACAGTTAAAATTAGACATATATTAAAATCAGTTACTGAAGAAGTCCTCTGTCTTCCACTGTGCCCAAAGCTTGTAATGGTCTGAAACCAGCTAGAATATACAGTAATTGTCATTCAGTGAGAGTCTATCCTAGAAAGTCATGCTTCAGTGGAGAAGACTGAGTTTCCATTTGAAATCAACAAATTAATCCAAGACAGGTATCTGAAAGGGCAAGTTTAATAGGAAGCAGCTACTGGGCTCTCAACCATGATAAAATGTTATTGCTGTTTCCCTGTAAATTGGCTGGGAACATATGATACTCTCTGCATAAGAGCTCCATTGCTGTTCAAGAGATATACTGCTCAAGCTATCAAAATGATGACAGTCTGCCAGTCCCCATAACAACTTGCCATTGGACATGGCAAAAGCTTGTGCATGCGCGTGTGAATTTACAATTACCAAAATATTCTTCTCCCTTATAAGCAGAAAAGAAGTCCATGTATTAACTGTTCTTATAATAGAGCAAAACCAATTGCTTCCCTCAAATCAATGCTTCTTCAATAACATTCTTAATGAACTGAACAGCAAAAACTCAGCAACACATACCAAAACAATGGTTAAAATAGGAATGCTTTGAGCCACTGCTCAGAACTCAAGTTTTGCTGAGCTTTGATAAAACCACATACTGAAATTGCCATACACTCCTCCAAGAGTTCAGTCTGGAACAGACAGAAAAACTGAAATGGCATATCACAAAAAAGACACATCCTGGTTTCATTTTAAGGTGTAACAACTGAAGTAGCTGAACTGTCGAGAGTTTCCCATCTCAAGGTGTTTTGGATAAACACCATACGAAGTTGCAAATATTCAAGCAGAACCATTCTACCACAGCCAAAAATGACTTTGCCATTGGCGTTTTAAACAAGGTAAGTGCCTTCAGGTCTCATTACTAACCTTCACAAGGTTAGCTATAGCCCATGCTGAAGACAGCAGAGGCACAGTGCTCAAGGCATTCTTTCTAAAATTTGCGGTGGGGATGTGCCCATGGTTAATCATCCCTCAGCCTGGAGCACACGTTCCTCTCCATGCTGTTGACTCCCCTTTCTGCTTATGTCTTCCACCTACAGCCCAGGGGTGCTCGCAAAAAACAGATCTAGAGGCTGAAACCATGTTTAGACTTAGCATCAGAGGGCTAAGTTCTTTTACTGTCTTTTCACTCTATATACCTCAAAAAGCAAGCAGGCACAAATCCAAATACAGTAAAATTGCTTAGGAAAGAGCTGTATTTGCAGCTTTTGGCATAAATCTGTGTGCCACTGCAGTCCTGCCTCATAGAGACAACTTCCTCTCCTGTTGGAAGTACGAAAGTGATTTTGCAGTGAGGTTATTGCCATAGAGCCCTTATTGCCCTCCTGGTCCCTTATATCCCAACCCTATTAAGCAACCTTGTCCTATCTTGTGCCACCACATAAGCTCTTCCGTGAGTCTGTGCAGGCAGTTTCTGAAGGGACTGCAAACTGCCTGACAGGCAGCAACTTCCATCAGACCTAAACAAAAACCAGGCATCAGCAATATTTATTTTCCAAGCTTTATTTTGTTAGTATTAGACATTGTTAAACTGGAACTCAGAGCTCAGTAGAAGTAAGTTACTGACACTCAGATGATCAGCAAAAAGAAAAGTAGTCTCTGGCTGTGGACAGTATCACTTAATGTTTTCATTTCTTATTTGTGAATTTTACATGTGCATTGTGTGTTGGTTTGTGCCAGTAAGTCACTACTGTATTTTGCAATATGCACATTATCCATAAAACTGTACGGCAAAATCTACTCAAGATTTTTTCTACTGACAAGTTGCACTATCGTGCTAGAAAAAAAGAAAATACAAATGAAAATGTGAATTCACTTCCAGAATGTCTGACGTACCTTCTAACTTTTAGTAGCAACATTCACAGAGCATCAGGAAATTAATGGAAAAAACAAACCATAACAAAATAAGCATTTCAGTAGTCAGAACTCAGGATGGATTTTTTTTAGTTACAGAATCTAAACCAAATAATTTCCAGTGAAAACAGACATCTTCATTTGTAAATTAAGATGATCAGTAAATGAAGATGATGTTAAAGTAGAAAAGCAAGTGAAGTATAAATGGAGAAATTACATGGCAATATTGCCTATTTTTCTGGGATTTTATTGCAGAATTTTTGCTCATTAATGGCAGTTTTCCTTCCTCATCCCCACATTCTATTTGCTACTTATGTTGAAATTTGGAAAAAATCTATAATTTCACATATAAAATAAATAAAACACTAGCAGATGTAATTTAAAAATCTGAAATGAATAAAACAGTAACTCTCTGCTTCAGAAAATGAAAAATCAGACTGCATGTTTTATGAAAACATTAGAGAAGAAGTGGTTTATTAATAGAACTAATACCACAATGTTCTGAAGACTTAAGCTCAGAGTATATATCGGTTCCTGGAAGGTGCTGTAATATGACTTTCTAGTTACACCTAGTTCAGTCAGCAAAATATTGAATTAATTATCCAAAGTCCCTAAAACTCAAGATTTAAATGATGTAGCAGATTTACACAATGTATGACATGAAGATATTTTATGTTCTGTCTAAATGGTAAGAACATGTCTAAGCTCCACAATTCCTGTTATGATTTTTGTTAGATTTCCAGTGTCCTTCACCATTATTAGGTCAGAGTCAGACTTTCTTTATCAGATATGCATCAATCTCATAAATCAAGTACAGCTTCCTACACTCTCCGGAGTAGGTATCCACACTATCCTTTGAGTTTTAGACTTGAACAAAAAATCTAATGAATTTATTAATATAGCAAAACTTCTAATAATTAGAATTTCAACCGTTAACTTGTACATTGGAAATCTGTACGCAGTGGAAAGCTCTTGTTCTCGTTATAGGCAGAAGTCATCTCCTCCAGGATTTAAATCACAGCATATTAAAATCAATGCAAGGGTTCTAAATTACTTCATAAGGCTTTAAATTGCTGCCTCTATCTTAAACCTCATGCAGTTTTAGACTGAGAGATTCTGCTCTTTGTCTAATTCGGGTTACAATCAGAAGGTTTTTTCTACAGTAACTAGAGTTCGCTCTTGATTACCATGGTTGTAAGGTAGGAAGGTTTGTGTATTGCCACATTCACACTGGATTTTTGCTCACAAATGCTGCGTACAAATTCAGCCAAAATTTAAAGAGGGAAAGGACAAAATGAAAAATGAAAATTGTAAAAACCTTCAAGCTACAGTGGCTGCAGACATCACCTTTCTTACAAGCCCAGAATATCTGTCCTCCAAACCTCTTGATTTTATTTTATCTTCAATTTAAACTCTAATCCTTCCTACAAACGCAGATAAAAATGTAATGAAAAATCAGTTGCATATGCTTTATTAAGCGAAGCATGACTTAAAACAGAACCTGGTGAAAGCATTACACTACACTGGATTACAATAGTTGTATACAATGCTACTGTTTTTATTACGGCTTGATGCAGACATGCTTCAGTATCTTACAGACTCTCAATTTTAAAATGTAAATGGTACAGGATATTGATAAACCAATTAGCACTGATGCAAAGCAAATTCCTCTTTTATCTCAATTACAACATGACAACTTAATAGGTCAAGATAGTCTAACATCTGAGACAAGGGCAATTCAATAAAACAACTGCATCTTGATATGGTAATTAAGAGGAAATGTGAATCCATTAGATTGCCTCGTGTATGTGCACACATGTAGGCGTTCTTTTTTATTTATTTAAGCATTTGATGCCCTCTTGCTGTTTTTATAGTGTATCAAATCCACACAAACACAGTCTAAAGCCCATTTGATAAGTATCTACAATACCTGTGTTTTAACAGGCCAGTTTTAAGGATGCAACTGTGCAGATAAATAATTCATGAAGAGCCCTTAAAAGATACACAATTGCAAGATAATCTCTTCAAACATAGGACTTCCCTGTCTATAAATTTGCAAATGATTTAGATCTGGCTAAGAGAGTTCATGAAGGTTCAAGTACTGTGATACTGAACTGATACCTGCATGCACTCTATTGCAAAACAAAACAAAATCTCAAAGACCACAGCAAAATTAATAGCGTACAACTGGAAAGGAAAAATAATTTTGTTTGAATATGCTGCCACTTACAAGTCAGATGCATCACCTGCTAGAAAAGAAACCGTAGTCTTAGCATTGACAAGGGTGTAGTGGAACACACTTCAGCTTTTTGTCAAAGCAGAAGTTCTGGCAATTAGGACAAACTGCAGTGGTAAAGTCGAACTGGAAGGTAGGTGTTCTTTTTTATGCTTTAATCTTAATTTGATATACACATTACACTAGATGTTTTACTTTACAATGTATTTTGGAACAATTTACCAAAGTAAACAAAGCCAACAAGAGCCATATGGTAGTACACTACTCTGAATACACTGTACATTAACTTAGAATACAAACAAAAAGTTTGCATGTTTATAATGCAAGACAAACATTGTACATTGCACTACAGCAGAGCAAATAAACTCTTAACTTCAGACGCAGAATGCAACAATCTATACAGCCAATACAAGAGAATATTCCTGTTTTGAAGAGCCCTACTTCAGTTAAACAATCTCTTTAGCATGTTAATAGCTTTATAAGCAAATTTCTGGCAAAAGTTTATCTATGCCATCTAATCATCATTGTCTCAGTGAAAGTCAACTGTAAAACACAAAAACTGTTAATGCAGAAAAAATGTTTCAATCCAATACAGAAATCGAACAAACCTGATTCCAAGATTCATAGCCTCGGCAGTTCCAATCATACTGATGGCCAAAAGCATGTTGTTGCAGATCTTTGCTGCCTGAAAATAAATTAAAACTGTCAATTAGTTTCTGCATTTTCATAAAGCTAACATGTAGGAATCTTCTTTAACTAGGTCCGGGACGGTATGATCAAATATGTTCTGACAGTTCTCCAAAGGTAGCACAGGTAGGCACAGATCTACAATGGTATAAAGTCAATGAAAGCTGCCCTATGGTTCCTTCAGAGATTAGAAAATACTTTTTTTTCTTAGTACAGTAGCTCAGTTAGTATATGTGGCTTGTTGGGGCTCTTTGTCCTTTAGAACATTCAATAAATCTAAATTTACAGGAAACAAAAAATTAAAATCTGTGTCCTCTAAGAAGTATAATCTCAACAAGCCAGTGCGGAGAAGCACCAGGTCAGGTGTTTTGGTGCTAAGCTATACAACATGCTAGAGAAGAGTGACACGAGGTTATTTTAAAAACACATGGCTGAAGACAAGTGAACAAGCAAACAAGTATGAAGATAAATTATAATGCATTTTGTTCTGGAATAAAAGAGTAGGTATCATTAAAGAAAAACAAAGCAGTGACAATAAAAGACTGAGATAACTAGTAAGGCCTCAGCATGAACTACCTGTCCAGTTCCAACCTCTCCACAGTAGACCACATTAGAACCCATGCATGTCAGCAACTCTTTGGCAGCATCAAATTCTTGTTCTACTCCACCAACCATGAAAGTAAGGTTTCCAGCTCGAGCAGCTCCAACACCTGAATCAAGACAACATTGGATTTAATACCAGTATTTTTAAAAACCTTAAGAACTTCATCTGATCAGCAAGGGTCTGACGATGTAAAATTTAGGTGCTTAATACTTCACTTGTGATGAACTCCTCAAAGTCTACGTAAGAGTAAGCCTATTACAACATCAGAGCTCTTCATTCTCAAATATTTGATGAAGATAAAGCCACCTTACAGAAGGCTGTATCTTTCAGGAATACTGGCAGATAAACAATTCACAAGACTTACAGAAACTAGTAACATCACTTTTTATAGTTTCATATACAATCAGTCCTTTCTGCAACTTTGCACTGCACAAAATTCGCTATATCTGAATTACTATATAAAATTTGTTTTGTCAAACTACTCTTCACATGCAACACTGACAAACTATTGCTCAGAGTTAACTCTGCTTTTATCAGCTTTTCCAAACCTAGGCTAATTTTTATCAACGTTTGCTGATTTTCACATAATTGAACATCTAAAAGACACAGGCATATAAAACCAAGCCTTCTGACTCTCTGCAGTTTATTATGTTTCTGATCTGAAGCAAAAGTCTACTTAATTTGAGAAACTTTGAGTTAGTTTCCTACACATAAACTTAACACATATTCAGCTATGTAAAGAACTATGTAAAAATGGTTCACACACACAAACACATTATTACCAGTTTTATTCCTATAAGTCTATCCTGTCTTTGCCACAGGTCAGTAAGCATACACCATAGTTCTTTGATTATACAGTTCCTAAGCACAAAACCATCAAATTTTTCATGTGATATTTATAATCTCCATGAAATATTCTACTTCTTCAGAGAAGCCTAATTCTAATATAAATTACTCATATACCCTTAATCTTCTCATCCTCAACAGATTTAATGTGTATAACTACTAGGAAATTCCTCACTATTTTTCACTTCAGCAAGAAGCACAGCCACTATAAATTTTCTGTGCTATGCATCCAACTTTGGCCTGTTAGGATGTACAGCTGCAGATAACGACCTATTTTCAAATTAACGTGATCAACTAGGTAGTGTTCTTCCAAACAAAAAGTCTAAGTGAAACAGTTTGTGCTTCCTCCACGTGGCGGACTATTTTGTTTCTACAATAAGGCTGCTCTCCAGTTATGCTTCACAGTTCTTTGTCCCCAGCTAGCTACCATAATAAACATCAATAAATATTTCTATTGAAATAGTTTCCAGAGTGTAATTGGAACGGCCTTCACTGAGCCAGATGTTGCATAGCGACAAATGAAAATGCACTCTTAAAAAGCTTATCAGTTGAAAGCAGAGCTTTTTTAAAAACCAAACAAACGAAAATACAATCTAACCTCAGATAGCAAAAAAGTTATTCTCTTAGAAATACATCCCACTTAAACAGGGCATTTCTGGTTTCCTTGTACCCCATTAATAAATGAAATTATGCAATAAAAACAATAGAAAGAGAAAAAAACAAGGCCACAACTAAACCACCATGGCAACCAATTTTGTGTAGACAAAGTTCTGATTAGGTGGGCAACCACAGCAGGCTAATCAGAGCTTCTCTCAACTTAAAGCCTAAGCCCATTTACGTGCTGTACCACAGCTAAGGAATGAAGTGGTCAGTTTTGGACTACTTTTCTGACATCAAGGACAGTTATACTGTGGCTCTTCACACTGAAGAACTTAAAGAATTTTTGTTTGCTTTCCCATAAAAAATTCAATTGATGCACTGTCTCTGTGCAACTGCTTTGTGTGACTATGTCTATAAATGCCCCTTTCTGTATCTGTCAAGCATTTATTCCCCCATCCTGCCTTGCAACACACACCATCTTTTGAAATCACTGAAGAATTTCAGACAAATTTGACAGATCAAGGTCTCAAAAATAGTAAATACCTACTAATTATGTGGAAATAGGCAACAGAGGAAAGAGGCTCCCACTGATGAAGTAGCTGCTCAACCTATATTACAACCTAGAATCACAGAATCACAGGATTGCTGGGGTTGGAAGGGACCTCTCAAGATCATGTAGTTCAAACCCTCTGCTCGAGCAGGGTCAGCTGGAGCAGGTTGCCCAGAACTGTGTCCAGTCAGCTTTTGAATATCTCCAAGGATGGAGACTCCACAGTCTCTCTAGGCAACCTCTTTCATTGTTTGACTACCCTCACCGTAAAAAAGTGTCCTCTTGTGTTTCACATGGAATTTAGTGTGGTTTAATTTGTGCCCATTGCCTCCTATCCTGTCACTGGGTACTACTGAGGAAAGTCTAGCTCCCTCTTCTTCATTCTCTCCCATCAGGTTTTTTATTCACATTGATAAGATCCTCCCGAGCCTTCTCTTCATGCTAAACTGTCTCAGCTCTTTCAGTCTCTCCTCATATGAAAGATGCTACAGTCCCTTCATTATCTTCACAGCCCTTAGCTGGACTCACTCCAGTAAGTCTGTATCTTGTACTACTGAGTCCAGAACTGGAGCACCCAGAAGAACTCAGTCAGACCCACAGCTTTAAAAAAAATCAGTCTACATATACAACACTGTTGAGGGACTGAAATATCTACAGTGGTAAAGATTTCCTACTCAGGTTGAGAGACACCCTATTTGCAGCCAATCCTTAATCTCACTCAAACGACTCCTCTCTGGGCAACTCACAGGAACTGGGCTAAGAGCAAAGCCTAGATTTAGAGCTAACACAAACAGGTCATTGTCATCTTGTTGGTTACCAGTTTACTAGGTGCATGACCACAAAGATTGCTACATTAATAAACACAATGATTTTCATTCCATTCCTCTAGCTATTTTTATTCAAACCACATAATGGCCTTTACCACTAATCCTGTGATCTGACCTGCAGCAAATTAAGTAGACAATTTAAGTCAAAGCTTACAAACAAAATCCAGTACTATCCATCATAGGTCAATAGCCTTGTATCTAGATTACAGACTGCTAAATAGCTTCAGAGAGTCATTTATTAGAGCAAAATTAATGCTGACAATAGTTTTCAGCTGGTTAATCTTCTGACAGCTGCACTCTCTCACTTGTTCAAATGCTTACATTTCAAGTAGAAAAAATAAATTAGTTAAGTAGAAAAAAAGAGCAATTTGTTGTACAATGCAGAAGGCTTGGAAAATTCTCTTTTTAAAAACAAAATCCTGTTTACTTCATAGTAAATTTTATCATCTATAGTCCTTGCAAACTATCAGCTATTTTATCAGAACTAAACAAGCAACCCAGCAAATCTATAATTTAACTGGCAATTTAAAAAAAAAATATTTGGCAATGAGTCTAGGAGTACAAGAACTGTAACTTCAGCTAAAAATAGAAAAAAAAATCATTAGACAAGAATGCACAGCTTTATTTCACAATCATAGTTTCCATACCAACACCACAAGCCAGTAAAGTATTATCAGCTTCTAACACTAAAGAGAGCAATGGATAAAGCAGAGCAGTAATGTAATTTTAAAAAGCTAATGACTATTTTTCATCTTTTGATTTTTTTAAAGATCCCTTACCACCAAAGATAGTGCTTTATGTACCACTGCTGATTAGGGTCAAAAGACCTTCAGAATCTATTTCTTCTTTCTAAAATACAAAAAGCCTCTTCGGATCCTCAGGGAATGGTTTCTGAGAAACTGTGATTAGCATGTGTAAGATTTCCTCTGCTGCAAAGCAAGACTGCTGGAGCCCATGCTTGCAGTCCTACATTTGGCTTCACTACGATGATCACCCCCCACTTGCATGCAGAATCTTTCAAGGTCATGCCAGCAGATCCCAAAGAACCATTCAACTCTGAGTCAGTAGGTCACAACACCATCAGGGTTTTCCCAGAGATATAAACTAACAGGAACAGGTTTGCAGAGAAATATAATAAAAGATCTAGCTAGTGAGGGGGCATGCAACAAATTGAATCTGAGAAAAAGCATGGTGAGAAGTTATTAAGTAGCACTGCAGTATGGCATACCCACTTGGAGATGCGTTACCCACTTGCATACTAGAAGGTTTTGGCCTAGGATATGAAAAATTTATTTCTTTTATCAGAAGAGGTACATAAAGAACTGCTCTTCAAAGCATCCTGTCGTATCTGGCTGAGTTACTCATGGGGCATGGATTAGTTCAATCCATGTGCTTCTCACTTTGATTGCCAATGGATTGCTCAGTGAACCTGATGCAGAGTGGTTCCCGAGTTCAAAATTTTAGATGAAAATGTGAATGGAGGCTTAGGAGCCCTCATATGACAACAGCAACTGGTCACAGTTATCCTGGGACAGTCTGGAGATGACCTCAAGTTTTAGCCTCCAGGCCAGGCAGCCTAATTCAGTATCCACCCTGGCCTTCCATATTCACTTTTCCATGCTTATTACAACAGTATTTAACATGTTGGAAAAAGTCTTGTAATTTGCCACTGATATTTCCAGTTAAAAAAAAAAAAAAAAGGTCTTAACTCTATAGCTATATCATTAAAGCAGCTTGGTTTCAATCAGTTTGTTTATTTTTAAGAATACAATTTGCTAGGAAAAAAGATGTTAATGTAAAGATGTAACACGAAAATATCTGCATTTGGTTTCAGTTTTATTACATTTCCATAACAGGCACAGAGTACAGATGAGTTAAAAAGAAGTGGTATTACAAGGCTACTCATTAAAGCACCATCACAGTGGTGAGGCTGAAAACAGTTACGCTGCTGAAAACACGGAGCACCCATGCATATCCCTGTGACAAAATATTTAAACTACTGTTGTGTTGCACCTGCAGATAAAAAAATTTGTTGCTGACAAAGTTGAGAAGAAAAACTAAACCAATGTGAATATAACAGCATCTAGCTGCTTCAGAGACTCCAAAGGACAAGCTGGAGATGAAGGCTATAACATCAAGAAGCTTAGGCAAAAACCCATCTGTTTTGTCATTTTTCTATTCGACATGTAGTCTATTGAAAAAGGTGTAATTTTAAAAACGAATTTTGTGATCTAAACTGGATTAAAAAAATAAACACGAAAAACAGTGCTAGAGTTTTAATCCCCTCTTCTATTTTACAATGTTACACCTTCAAGCATGAGAGTTGAGGGTTTGCCTGTTATGCTTTGGGAAGTGCAAGGCAACACTGGTCCTTTATTCCAGTATTTTTGCAAAAATGCAGCTTAGGTGACTGTAGTTGCCTCAAACAAGCAGTTTCTTGTCATGTTTGCTCCCTTTCAGATAGGCAAAACTTGAGAGCCTGCATCGGTGTATCTTGTGTATGTGTGTGCGTTTTTAAAGACTAAGCAGTCCTTTTAAGTACCTGCCAGGTCACATGAAATACTTTGTCTTTTGCAACTCACAAAAAGTTAAACCAAGTTACACAAGGAAATACTAACCGAAAAGGTTACTATTGTTTTGCTACATAACATAAATCCAAAAGCAATTAAAAGGCATGTATAGGCAAAATCAGCTACAAATCCCTACTGAAAATAAAAGCAGAATATTTAAAATTATACTATAAATTTAAAATAACCAGAAGGAGACTAGTTATTTTATAAAATATAAATAAGGTATAAATTTTTTCTACTTGCTTCATAGACAATGTCTGCCATCCTCAATCTATTTCCACGAAACAAGTAAATAGAATAGTGTCAGAAAAACCACCTACAACACAATGTGACTCAAAGGGCTTGTGTTTCTCCCTGTTATAAAAATCAGCATCAAAGACCTATGAAGCTATTCTGCTGCCGCGTAACTAAAACACAGTAAATCACTTAATTTGCTCAAAAGAACTTAAATGTTTTAAGCAGTCTGCCATCAGCGGAGATAAAGAAGAGGGCCGATGGGACCGGGCTGCAATGTGAGCCGTCTTTAAAATGCAATTGTTCTAATCATTTTCTACAGATGCAGCCTCACAAGGGGCTGCTGTCACAGGGACCATTTACGACTTGTTATGGTGTCTCTATTGTTTACCAGCGACATTCGCTAAAAAGGCGACAGCTGGGATGGAAAGCTGCTCCTCAACGAACAATATAATCCCGTGAAAGTAATCAACAAATTTAAGGGTGTTAATTAACTTTACACTTTATCATGTTCAATTAGTTGTCCTTTCTCGAAAAGATTGCCGTGCACAATCGGTTTAGAGCGTGCCATGTTTGATTTGTAAGTGATCACTGTTTCTGTTTCAAAGTCCATGTCAGATGTTCTCTTGGGTTTTGGTGACACAGATGAATGGCTCCGCACATGTTAGGGGGTGATCTGGTTTAACATAAACCAGCATAACATAACCCCTTGTTAACGTATTGCTGGCCTTTCCAGAGCAAGAACAGAAACACCCGCGCGCGCGGATGCACACATACGTGCACAAAACCCCTGCGGCAGCACCACAGACAACGAGTCAAAGTTTCGTTTTTGCTGAAACGCAAAGACACAAATAAATGGGCAATTTTTCATCATTATATCTCAAAGCAAGACTTGTCTTTTAGGGGCACGCTTGGGATCATTTCTTCCCAGCAAGATCCCTAGTTCTGCCGCATTATGCACTATGCACAAGAGCCTTCGTACATTTTACATAATGCACGCTGCCTTTCCTAATGGCAGCTGAGCAAACGCTGGGTAGATGCACTAAGTTCTTGCGTATATCAAATTCTGTAGTGGCTTTTAAATGCCTATACTGCATTTATAATGGCAGGGATTCCACAAGAAAGTGGAATTAATCTATTATTAAAATTTGCCATTTTCCCTTTAACACACCCATTCCTGCTTGCTAATGGGACAAGGCAAAGCTCATGATGAAGCGACAATGTACTTGGAAGTGCACCTTAATGAAAGTCATTGCTGTTTCTCTCTTCTGATAAATAGAGCTTTGCATCACCATACCTCATAATCCAGTGATGTTTGAACAAAAATGGAAATGGAGGTTCAGGTCAGTGCTTTGAAGATTTATACAACAAGCACTCAATAATACCCCAGACAAAAGCATGCTTAAGGAAGTAGAAGCATCTCTTTTACAGCATAATCCAATTATACAATTTGTTAGATTATGGCTGTACATAGAAAAAAAGCCTAGTGGATTTTTATTCTGCGGCAACAGGCAAATTAAATACACATTATCATCATTATTTAAGCAGTCACATTGTACATAAAAACAAACTGCAAAAAAACCCACCCACAAAACAAAACAAAATAAAAATGCAAAGAAAGCCCAATGGAAAAGTTGTTAACTCTGAAAGCTAATAATGGACTAGGTTAAATATTTAAGAGGAAATTATAGACTCTATCAGAAATAGCTGAAAGCACAAAACAAAGCAGTAGAAAACATTAGTTTTCTACTAGGAAGAAGATCTGCAGGGAGAAGGGAAGCGGTCGATAGATCCTTAAATTGGACGCAATAGCTGTTCTTCTATCCCAAGTTGGCAGCTGCTACATTTGCAGACCTGGTTCATTATTTACCCATAATGACCATCAAGCTCCAGTCAAAGTCAGATCACAACAACTGTCAGCAGCTCTTTTAATTAGCCTTGTTTGAATTCAGATAAATATCACAATGGCCCAGCTTCTGCTGAAAAAGCAACAGAATAAGCTGTTCTGAGTTCCTAACAAACAGTATTGTGAAAAAGTCCAGGGAACAAAAGTTTGTTTTTTTTTTTAATTGAGGAAGGGATAGTGATGTGCACATTATTATTTTTCCCTCACACGATATTCATATCACGACCTACAAATCCTGTTTATGGGCGAATTTGTGGATCTCAAATGCCAACCCAGAGCGTTACTCCACAACCTAAAAGGTAAACTTTAAGGCATGGTTTACAGGTACTAATTAAATCTCTAACCTCTGTGAAATTGCATGTTTTGAAAAACTGAATCAGAATTAAGGAATGCACATATTAACAGGATTATCCTCTCTCCTAATTTATCTCCTTCTGTTTGTTTATCCTCAGGGAACATAATCTTCTGTTGCATCAAGCCACTCTCATTCTCCCTGTGTCAGCAGCAGAATAATAATTCCCTCCTCCTTCTCCACCCCCGCCTCCCACAAGCACAGGCAAGAATGAAGAAGAGTGGATAAGACTGTGTGCATCAGCATTAATGCTCCATGCAGCTATTTTCCTAGCAGTAGCAGAGACTGAAAGAAAGATGCAAGAGCGCTGTGCAATATGCTATCTGTTCTGGATAGCCCAGCATGAGAGGGAGTAATTAAACAGATTTTTTCCTCCTAGAATAATACAACAGCAGAAGATTCAGCTAGAGAATGCTTTAATAGCCTTTATTTAGCACCTCCCTTGCTCTCGGGGTTGGGTCCCTATTTCGCTAGGTGCTGTCCGAGGACAAAAACAGAACCAAACTCTCCAGTCCCACATGGCAGTCTGAAAAGTGTTGCTGTACATGCAAGGATGTACATGCAGGGGACTCAAGGAGAACATGCTTAGGGATTTACAAGAATCATGAGGATACATGTATATAAACAATAGGTACGCATGTGTTATAGTAGCAGAGGATATCCTTTTCGGGCACAGAAAAAATTACGTAAACATCATCAGGAACTGAAGTTAGAAGGAACTGTAGAGGGAAGGATAAAGAACCAATTAAACAAAATAGGCAAAATGGTAATGAGAAGCTTTAGGCTTTTAAAGGAAACCCTAAGTGGAATTCTATAGGGATTAGTACTTGAACTTGGCCATGGACGCCAAAATAAAAATCTTCAATATGATTTAGATGTATTATAGAAGGATGCCAAAACACAGAAAAGAATATGTCCTCTCAATAAATCATGCAGTAGAAGCTGTTGTTATGGCAGCTTAATATGAGGGGAATGCACCAGAAAATTTTTACGAGATAGTATTAAGTAGCAACTGATGCCTCCAAAAGGACTAGCCAAAGAAAATAAGTCGCAAAAGGCAGATACACACAGAAGATACTTTAACTTTTTCAACAAGCTGAAAGGCCTGATGAGATGGTTCTGTCTGCAGCAGTTTCTTTCAGAAGCGTTACATTTAGTTCTAGTCATTGTAATGTCAAAGAGAAATATCAAAGTACCTGAAAAGTTACCAAGTAAAAAGGTTAACAGCACTGCAATAAGAGAGGAAATAAAGTATGATTGATTAAATTATTTGCTTATTTTTAATACCCAAAATACTGTATCAAAAATGTTTAAAAACAGTAGTTCATGCCAGTCCTCTTTCCTATTCTCTCCCTTTAATCCATATTCCACCATAAAAGCCCTAGACAACAAAAAAAGCCCTTAGGTTTTCCTGCTGGAGTACCAGATGTACATACTCCTTTATCCATGCCTAGTATTTAGGTACATGGTCTAAATCTCATTTGAGGCTGCAGACCTATACAGAAATATCAAAACTTAACAACAATGATTGCAAGTATCTACAGCCTTGGGCAGCAAAAGTAACTGCACAGAGCTTAGCACAGTTCAAATTCCAGTTTATATCTGAATGTTAGCAACAAAGCTGGACAGCCAGTGAAGAATGGGAGAAGCATATTCCATCTATCCAAGACACCAAGGTTTCAAAGCAGACTTCAGGTCAGTCCAAATGTAAAGTACATAGCACTAAGCTATCTGGTTAACCATAGCTAGGTTCTGAGTAAGCACCACATCAAACACCAGAGAGAAATATCAAATACAAGAGAAACAAAGATAACAACCCATCAACCCCGTGCCCAGCACTACTGTTTGAATTTCTAGTCTCTTAGGGGAAGTCCAGAATTGAAACATCAGCATGCACACAGCTTCTTAGCTACGTGGACCAATCTTAACCCTCCATGCAACTAAAATCCAGCAGACAGGCTCTGGCACAATTCCCATCTTGCCCAGATGAGGATTCAAGTCCTAAAAGTAAAACTTCCTCTCAATCACATAGTGCAAAAACAAGAATATTTTTTGTCTCACATTAGAAAAGTGACAGAGCTGCATATTTAACACCCACTGAGGCCATCACATCCCCACTTTCTTCAGAAGCTTCTGCTTTATGCAGAAGATACCAACCAGAAAATCGACTGTTACAGGACTATAGGAGAAAATGCTCAAGGGGATGAACACTTAACAACGTCCTCCTAGAAAAATAAAAGGTAAAGCCCCAGAAGAGCTATTCTGTCTGCTCTAACTAGAATCCACACACAACACCAAAATGAACAACATCAAACCCCCAAAAGCCTCATGCTTGTGCAGGATAGCAAAAGCCACAAATAGAACCAACGGTCCACCTTGGCATCACAGCTTGCCATCTCATCTGTTTTGACTGAGCACCATGCACGCAAATTCATGACCAAAAAACCCAGATGTGTGGCCAAACTGCCGAGCCCTGTAAATGACAAAAAGCAGTTAGCCAGACGCCACCACGTTTGCAGATTTTGCTAGTTGGATGTGAATATCTCTGTCTGGAAAGTATGAAAACTCATGCATTCTACCTTAACTCCACAGCAAAATGCAAGTATGTTTACAAAGCATTGTGGAATAGATATACAATAGCTTAAACCCTTCATTATAACAGCAAAACAAGAGCCTTTGAAGGAAAAATAAACCAAGAATTTTTAATATTATTGTTTACATATTTCTCCAGTATTAGTACAACCATAACAAGACATTAATCCCCTTTTACAAAAACAAAATACTTGAAACACTTTAGTCCTTCATGATTTTCTTTACCATGTTACCCTCATATAGGCCCCCAAAAGCAACAAAACACTGCAGCATGCTTTTTTTGCTGAATAAAGAAGGCATTAAGCACATTGCTTAAAAAAATATAAGTAATCACACTGAGGTATGCATTTAACTGCATTGCTCAACAGGTAAGGGTTCAAGTGCTCTGCTTAATAAAAGGTTTGCTTCTTAGGAGCCAGCTGCAGAAGCCTAATGTCACGCAGGTAAATTTCTATCGATACATTCATTAGCCCTCTCCTGTTATATAAGAAAATAAAACCATTGTAGACACAGAAAAATAAAACACAAAGCATTAAAATGGGGTGGAACAGTGTAGCATACCTATTCCTAAGCATTTCTGGTTTATCTAACAGCTGAAGATGTAGCAATGCTGTACCCCAATCCCAAGCTTTAGGGGCGTATTTACATTTACAACATTTAAAAAGTATCTAGTATTTAATAGCAGCAATCAAACAAAAGTTTAAAATAAAATAGTAATGTATAGCCAGAAAGAAGTGTCAGGTACGTAATTTTAAAATAAATACATCTCCATTATTTTCTGCTGGAGAGTTGCCCAGCTGCGAGTTTTGATTTTATCTGTTTTGGCTACAGTCTATGACAGGACAACTGATACAGCTTTACCAACTGAAATTGGAAGTAAATGCTTAATAAATAGGACTGAAAACTGCATTGAACATTTTTTAACTAACTTTTGAACGTTGTCCCTTAAAGCATCATCAGTGCTGTAAGACCAAGAATTCTTTTGATAATCTGAACCACCATCAGAATGCATTGCTTCAGATATGTCTGTCCTTTCTGCAAGTGCTTCAGCATTGAATCTTGCCTCTGAATACAGTAAACAGCCCACACAGTCTATTTTTCAGCTTCTCCTTTAAAACATATGTTTATTTTTAAGCGTGCTTAACTCTATATCCATAAAGTAACAAAGTATTTTCTGCTGCCTAATTTCAGCATCTTCACAGTTAATGCTCAAAGCCTTTATCCAGCACTGCAAAGGCAACGCAGTATAATAATGCAAGATGACAACAACTGCTAGAAAAGCAGCCTAAACTGGAAAGATACAGAGCTTCCATTTAAGGAATCCCTTCATTATAAGGCCTTTCCCAGTTCTATTTCCTGTTTAGGGATCCTCCGCACGTAATTCTATTATTACTCCTCTGCAAAACAGATAGTACATCTCTTTCTAGCATTGCCCTTCAGCCTAAAATGCAATGTACTTTTTTCCATGTTCTCAAATGTAATTGATGCCACTTATCCAATGACTTCAAACCCTTGTAATTTAATTCAAAGTCATACTTCTTTATGCATGAACTAATTCTAAGTTTAGTATGGAAATATTTTCAAAAAGAGATACTATTTTTATTATTACTATTATTGTTTCAGGATGAGCAAATATGCAATCATATGGTTTACATTTACAAATCTTTACATGCTCCAAATGCTGCACTTTCATGAAACAAAACACATTTTCACATTTAACTGTGCTGAATGACAACTTAAGGAGACCTATTATAAAATAATTCGTGTACCTCTTTTTTTCCCCCACTAACTGTAACCATTCCAACACTACAAATTCAGCAATTTTGCACAAATCAAATTCACCTTTTTTCTTTAATGTAAAGGTATCTAAAGTCAATACTTGTCCTGGTCTTCCACTTAAAAAAAAAGAAAAAGAGTGCATTTTGCCTACGAACAGAATCAAGAGGGTAACAAAGTTAATTATTTCTCATAATCAGTAATTATGATTAGATAAGAGAGTCTTCGGTAATGAACTGCTCTAATGATGGAGGACCTCCATCCTAAGAAATATAATAGTACATTAACATAACTGTGTATGCAAAGTATATAGAACCGCTGCCACAGTTAACTTGTCATTGAATGATTAAATAGGAATTCATAATTAGAAAAATCCACAGTGTAATTTATTGGCCTTCCTGACAGTTCTGGTTCATTAGAAGTTGATTACCAAACAGTGACCTCTAGTGGCCTACAGTTTTTTCATGTTATCTTGTTTCTCTTGGCTATTTAACCTAGGGGGAAAAAAAAGGCAATTTGAGGAATTTAAAACGTTTCCCTTCATAATTCCTTCTTTTTACTTCTCTTAAAGTATATAGTGTGCTAATTGCTTCAGAAAAAGGTTTCCCTTGCTGTAACCGTTTATTTAAAAGTATAAAAATATATATATGTGAACTCCCCCCAAATTCTCAGTTTAAAGTTAATACCGAGATTAACATGTTTCTCATTAATCTAATAAATATTTACATTCTGATTAAACATAATTTCTTCTAGAAAAAATATAGAATATATTTAAAAATAACTTCTCTGGTGTCACAAAGATTTTGAGAAGCTTATACTTCAAGTAAGCCTTTGTATCTTAAAGTGAAGTGACTCTAAGTGTTGCCTTTGAACAACAGTCACTTTTCCACTAAAACAGATTATACTGGCTCAGATGGAGGGGGCAGAAGATGGGGGGAGAAAACTCCCTAATCCTCTCCTCCAAGCAGGAGAAAAAAGCCGGACATTTCATATCAATTGCTAAACACATGCCTTGCCATACTCTTAATTCAAATTTCATTTTTAAAGAACACAACTTAAATGTAAGTAAGATTTGCATTTAACTGCAAAATCTTTTAAGAGAGTGGAATTTCCCCCCATTCAACATAATTAATCCACTGTTAAGCTATTTAGACAGTCTTCTACTTAAAAATTTTCCATTATGATAGTTACGCTTTTTCTCGTGCTAGTGCAGTGGCTAATTTTTTTTTTTTAAGTATGAATGTTTTTAACAGGAAGTAGCACATCTGAAACTAATATAGAAGCCCCTGAAACACAGTATTAAATAAAAATCCATAGCCAGTGATTACATGCAATTTAGATTTCAGTTGTTCTCATTTTGCATCTTGATCTTTTTCCAACACTAATATTTTAGAAACTATGTGCATCTGTTTTTCTTCGCTTTTGTCTAACACAGAAATGGCTACAAAAAATTATGCCCCTTTATCAGAGAGAAGTTAGAACATAAACTGCATAGTCCTGTTTCATACATAACCAGCTTTTTCAGAGAGAACTATTCCAGTCTCCCAAATGGGGAGAAGTCCACCATCCTTATATGCTGGAAACAGCTTTAACAACTGCTATAAACAGAGAAAAGGATAGCTACAGGATAGAGATCCCCACCCCTGATTTTCCTCTGTGTGTGTGCAGATCCGTGCATGCACACACACAGGATTCTAGCTGTTTGTGGCGATGATTTAATATAGTGACTGGATAATGAGCTGTGCTCCCCGCAGCAAGTGAATCACCATTTAATGCTATTATCAACAGTTCATGACCCACCGGCATGAAATGTCAGCCTGATTAATCTGAACACTACTGACCTCAGAGAGGAAAAGCTACCTTATTGTCAGAACTTAATATATAATAAAATCATACACAGAATATAAATACTTGATCAAGCAAAGCCATTAACAGAAAACCTACTTTATTTTGCTCTACTGTTTCTTTTAAACTTGCTAAGGCACAATTTTTTTTTTAATAAATACATTTGTCTAGTCAAGCAGGAAGTAATCCATTAGGACCTATTATTTTTATATAGAGTGAAACACTTCAAAATGGCTGTCCAAACACAAACCCCAGGTTGATATTAATAAGAAAAAAATTAGAATATGCTAGTGTAGGACTTGCTAGTGTCAATTTATATCAGGAAAGGATCAGAAATGGTTTGTGTTTTTCTAAGGTCAACGAGGCAATAAAAATACTGATCTGTAAATAGGAAACAGTTTGAGTGATGCCGCATAACTCATAGAAGCAAGCTACCTTAGTTTAATAAGACCAATATACTTCAAGAAGATTAGAAACTTGTGGCAGTTATATTCATGAATATAAGGGGAAACCCCGCACATTTTATTATATTTACAATGAAGGTTTTTCTTTATGTAAGTCTGTATCATGATACAGCACCACTAAACACAATTTTAACATATTTCTCTATTGTCTGTGGAGAATAAACCAAGAAAATAAGAAAAACCACACCTTTTACCAGTCACAATGAGGTTGGTACAATTTTGCTACATCTTCTCCACATCTCTTTTTAATTTAACCTTGCTAGAAGTCTTATAAAAAATGCAGAACTTTTAAGTCATCTTTTCAGGATTCTGCACATCATGGTATATAAATAACCCAGACTGAAGATGGGAGGACTACATGCATTTATCCGTCCAATTATGTTAACTGACACAAGCATAGTAACTACTATGGTTTACTGATCACAGTATTACGAAATAGGTGAAAACTGCTGCAGTTATTTTTAAAATGAAAACTGCAATGGTTTCACCCCTTACTTTGTATCTTTGTCACCTGGTACTGAAAGGGTTAAATGATCTTCAGGACAAGGGACTGAAAAGGAACTGAGTGAAATCCCCAAAACTGCCCACATATGAATAGAATGGACTGTGGGTGAGATGAGACTGATCACTCTCCAAGTATTGACTTATAACAACTGGCAGCCAAGGAAAGAAGAACATGTCAAACTGACTTGGACAAAACACGAACCCTGATGCCTGAACTCCCAGTTAAGAGCTCTGCTGGAAATGTAAAGAAGGAATAAAGGAATTCTGGACACTTATGCAGGAAAGTAATTCATGCTGCCAGCACAGACATATGTTTAAGCTTTGCTTTTCCATTCAGAAACCAAACAGTTCCCATATGCCAGTTGACTACTAAGTGTTGGCTTGTAGGCCAAGGCAAAGCAAAAGCTGTCCTACACAGCTGCAAATATTGCAAATACTGTGCCTGAATGGGTAACAGGATCTGACAGCAGTTTAAAACCTCTTCTGCACCCCTCCTCTGAAATTAGAGGGGAAGAGGGGTTTGCCATACAGTAGCACAGCCATGGAGCACTGACTCTTGGAAACATCAGGCCTTGTAATAAGAAGGTTTAACACAGAGAGGCTCTATTCAGGTCTCCATCAAGCACAAACCGTATACCTGTCTGCTAGGATGCCCAAAATCCTTTCTGTTATCTGTAACTGATGACCACCTTGACGATCCTGGTGCCCCTCTTACTCTATTGCAAATCAGCTCACCTATGAGTCTTGCAGTTAGAATGCATCTTCTACTCTTACAAAGCTATGTAGTCCTGCTTTGTCTCTGTGGTTCCTCACTGTCCACTCATTCTATGAACCCTTTTAAAGATGCTGTTTGTAATAGTAATTTTTGTTCTATTCAAGTAAACCCCATTTCACCGCTTTTGCCTCTTGGAGAGGAAGAGGAACAACAAAGGGGGGGACTTGTTTTTCCCCATTCCAAACAGCTCCTTGACACAACCAAAGTCTCCAGCAAAACAGCACTCCTTTCAGACTACGGTTAACCCTTCACAGTCCTGACTGCGTTGGGTAGATGCTACAAGTCACATCAAGTGGCAGGTTCTTCATACAAACAGGGTGTCAAAGATACAACATGTATTAAGTAACAGTTTAACCAGAATTCCTATGTTGGACAGATTCCCAAACCATCTTAGAAATATCTTGAGGGTGGTGGCAGCTTACCACAACTGTGGCAACATGGAAAACAGCATCAATAAACCTAGAGAAAAAAGGGACCTGCTATTCTTGCCTGAAGGCAGGCAGATGACAACCAAATAAATCCAATTTTCCAAACCCTGTCTAGTTCAGCCACATTATCTACCTGATGTGTTAATTTGTTTCACTTCTATTCTTCCTCATCACGTAAGAGGGGCATATAAGAGAACAAGACAACCAAAATATAACAGAAAGATGTTATTTGCAACTCAAGCATTGTAAACAAACTCAGTAAAATCGCAGGTATCAACCTTAGAGTGGAGGTGCATGTAGTAATCAGGGGGATAACTACAGTTTGCGAGATGGAGAATCACAGAATCACAGAGTCACAGAATGGTAGGGGTTGGAAGGGACCCCTGGGGATCACCTCATCCAAACCCCCTGCTTAAGCAGGTACACATAGAGCAGGGGGTACAGGACTGTGTCCGGGTGGGTTCTGAATACGTGCAGAGAAAGAGATCCACAGCCTCTCTGGGCAGCCTGTTCCACTGCTCTGGCACCCTCACAGGAAAGAAAATTTTCCTCATATTCAGGTGGAACTTCCTGTGTTTCAGTTTGTGCCCATTTCCCCTTGTCCTGTTGTTGGGCGCCACTGAAAAGAGTCCAATCCCATCCTCTTGGCACCCACCCTTCAGATATTTATAAGCATTGGTAAGATCCCCTCTCAGTCTTCTCTTCTCCAGTCTAAACAAACCCGGTTCTCTCAGCCTTTCCTCATAAGGGAGATGCTCCAGTCCCCTGGTCATCTTCATAGCTCTCCGCTGGACTCTCTCCAGCAGTTCCCTGTCTTTCTTGAACTGGGGAGTCCAGAACTGGATGCAGTACTCCAGATGTGGCCTCACTAGGGCGGAATAGAGGGGGAGGATAACCTCCCTTGACCTGCTGGCCACACTCCTTTTAATGCCTCCCAGGATACCGTTGGCCTTCTTGGCCACAAGGGCACATTGCTGGCTCATGGTCAGCTTGTTGTCCACCAGGTCCTTCCTAACACAGCTGCTTTCCAGCAGGACAACCTCCAACCTGTACTGGTGCATGGGGTTGTTCCTCCCAAGGTGCAGGACCTTGCCCTTGCTTTTGTTGAATTTCATTAGGCAAGGGTGGAGGATAGAACTGCATCCTGTCTAGAAGATAGTTGAAAGGAAGGACCAAAAATGAAGTAGAGATTCAGTAGAGCACTGCCTTTTCCTAAGTAAAATTAAATGATGGTGAAAGTTTAAAGGAACAGATGAGAGATCAATTTGAATCACTGATGATGGCTGCACATACACTTGCACATACACATACTCACAGATGAAAACAAAAGATGAGGAAGTTGACCAGTTTGGAGTATGGGATCTCAAACGTATATCAGATGGGGGAAAAAAAGCCATAACTATGAAATAAAAACGTAACCCATGTGAAGCAACCTTAACAACAGTAAATAAGAGGGAAAAAACCCCTATGCACATAAATCTGCTAAAAAAAAATCAGATCAATTAAGCATGGAATATTTAATAGTGGACAAGAATTACTTGTTACTGCTTAGAGCAGCCAAAGCGACAAGGAAGAGGTCATCAATGAGGGCCCAGAAAGATTCCTTCTTAAGAGAAGAGAGAAAGGTATTAGCACCAAAATCTAGATCAGTAACAGATATTTCCTAAAGCCACTTGTTGAGAAAAACAACCTCAGAACTAGCAGAACCTACAAGATTCATACACTGGAAGGAAAGAAACAGCCACCCTTGAGGGTAAATAATTTTCTCATCTTGAGCCACTTTTATTTTCTCTTTTCAAAATTTTTGGTTTACAAAAATCAGATTGCATTAGAAATGCACTGAGTCATACGCACTGAAGATATGTAATTATTGTTAATACTGAAGAAAGAAGTCAGACAGTAGCCCCAAGCATTCCATTTTCAAGTATTCTCTAGAATATTTTGGCATGCATGTAATTAGTTCAATAGATTTGGACTGGTTTTTCCTCCTCACTCACAAAAAATAACGAGGAAGAAAGAACCTGGAATCAACAATGCAATTTGGCATGTTTTCTACTTGATTTATAGCTATCTATAAAATGCCCAAGATCATTCTGAAATGTTAGCAAAAGAGAAAACAGTGGCTAGAATAATTTTTTAAAGTACGTTTTTAAAAGCTTTTAAATCAAAAGAAAAAATACATTTGCCTTCGTAGGGAGATAACATTAAAGTTTCAAAATAAATATTTAAGTATACAGGAATGCAGATGAAGAATGAACAGTACTTGCCTGATATAAACACTAAAAATTAGGTTTTTAAGAGGTTATCCTGCAACCCTTCTGTGCTTCCTCTGGTCTCAGAATATGTAACTAGGAGGCATTCTTTTATTGCCCCCAAATGTAGCTGAGTCAGAGATTTGGGCTTTTGTTCATAAAGAATGATATGGAAACTGGAAAGAACAAGTGAACTAATGCAATTTATTTCAGAATACTGACTTAATTCTGATAAACACCCTCAAACAACAAAGTTTTTCTCAATTTTTGTACTGCCTCTCCTCTCTTGGATTAATAGGAGAGAAAATGTACATGAAGTATGGCTCCTGCTGTATCCCTTATTTATCACTATACCACAGTTCAGAGGGGGCTTCAGTAGAGAAAATACAGAAATATGATCAGGTCAGTATACTTAATATAAACTTTTTTGGCTACATATCCAGAGTCTCAGCAGGAAGTCAATCCCTGCTCTCTGTACTGAGAAACCTCAAAAAAGAGGCTTTGACAACACCTGCATCTCCCTTTTCCTGAAGAGTGGGGGAAAGAAGGAAGAGAGAAGAGAGTTGTTTATTGAGAAACTTACAAAGCATATTTAATTCTACATAATTTTAAATAAATAACTGCTCCAAATTTGAATTTAATATTCAAAATGACATAAAAGATTAAATGCATGAACCAGCTACTGAGCAACTGGCACAGAAGTAAAGCACCCACACCAGTACTAAGATTGGCAGAGACTATATGCAGACAGTAATGGGATCTGCTAAACACAGCCTAACAATACGCTCTTACTGGGGAAGGTACCCATACCTGCTACATTTGAAATACCAACATCTTAATAGCTTTTGGCTAAACATATAAGGTGCACTTTGGCATTTCAACAATTCATTTTGCTGTGAGTAAAGCACAGTTTTTCAGACTACATTCCTCGTCTTGGTGGAGCCTCTCTATGTTTATCTCAAGTACAACTCCTCTCTTTATTTGTGCAAAATGCACAAAAATATATATATAAAAAAAGGAGAGGGATCAGAATCACCTACAAGAAGCAATATGCAGCACTTACTTTTAAAAAGGCTATTTTCCATCTTATGTCCAGGGAGAGCTAGAACTCAACATAGGAAGCAGTAAAATGATTATGTAAGCATCTCCAAATGTTGCCAGGTCTCCCTTCTTGGGATAGCTGTTCAATGTTTTGATTAGAGATTTGCACTATTGTGCCAGGAGAGACTGGTCGAACAATGATATTTCTCAATAATATTATATTTAAATTCATGCCAAAAAAAAATAATTTTAGGTTAATGTCCTGAAAAGGGCATTTCCAGAATCAGATAAAAGTGCACTCAAAAGGTTTCTGCTTATTTGGCATAGGGACTCACAGGGATTATATACACCTCAGACTTAAAATATATCCCCTTTCCAAAACATTACATTTAATAAAAACTCAGGGTGGCAAGGGAAGACAGTTTTGTTGAGTATGTTCTTTACATGCCTATTTTTTTGATCTGGTGGACACAAACCAGTGATCTGCTCAGTCATCATTCCTGTTTGAACAGAAATGCTTTGAGGTTCCCATTCTACAAGCCAAATCTTTTGACTTTTATGTTGTAGCATCATGGGACTCAACAAAACTTATAACTTGTTATTTCAGCCTTCTTTGATGAATAGATATAACAATTAATTAAAAGGTTTAAAGACATTATTCCACTTCTTTCAAAGTGGAACTTTTTGTAAATTAATTACTCCATGCTAAGCATTTATTACAGTCAATAAGAAAAAATACAAGTAAAAATGTCTGAAGCTTATAAAACAATCAAAGTAGTCTGTAGCTGTATGCTTCTACGGGAGAACTTATCTTGGGCCGCATATCTCCGGGACACAGGGCTCTACCCACCCTGGGGACAGTGATGCACAGACATCAATATGATGGATACAAAATGTCCGTTTATTTAGCTGCGTCACACGCTTATATAGCTCTTGCGCTTCCTGTTCCTGCCACTCCTATGGGGAGGAGTCTATCTTTCCGTCACATCCCGTGATCTTCCGGTCGCCGATCCCTGTCTATTCCCCTACAGTAGTCTTTATTTTGACAATTTCTCTTATTCATTCTCCATTTATATGGAGTTCTTTTAAAAGAGAACCCTTTCTGGACAGCCTCTGAGGTGGTATCAAGATGGTCTTGATAAAAATAAACCTACCCATTCCTCCAAATTGTAAAGGTTTTGGTCTTACTTTAACAGTCTAATCTATCTCGAGACAAGAGGGAACTCATACATCCTGCAACAGAACAAGGTGGATTAAACTGATAAACTACGATAGGACGTTATACAGCTGATTCCAGACAGTGCCAGAGGGGCACCAGCCTGGTAAATCCTGGGTACAGTTGTTCAGGCAGGGAATTCAAGCCAGCCTACAGAGAAATGGGATAGGGACCCAGCATTAAATTAGCATGCTAGAGCACACTCAAAGACTTTGTGAGGCTGTTCAACGCTGCTCTCGCCAATGCAGAGTCCTCTGTGTTCAAGAAGGCCTTTGTTGCTACCAAGTATCCTGAACTCAGCTGGATGCAACATCCTCTGTCATCAAAAAAAGACTCCAGCCTGACTAAAGCCTGGTTGCAGAAGTCCAGGCAGGTAATCCCAGCCCACCCACAGAGAAATGAACCATTAAATTAGATAAGGAGTCTTATAGGGCTCCCCATGCTACCTTCAAATTACGAAGTGAGTAGGGAAGAGCCTACAGCCAGGTTGCCTGACTTGACAGTGGTAACAGAGCATGGCCACAATAGACTTATGCATGACACTAAAGGTACCTAAGTTTTCAGAGGTAGAAGGTAGGGACTAGATAAAGGTTGTGACAAGATAAGTCCTAATCATATGTGGCAGGACTAATCAAGTGACGAAGGCAGAAAACCTGGTGGCAGAATTGACTGGCCAGGTTTACAAAGCCTGAACACTACTTGCCAGAAAGGAGGGACTAACGTTCAACTTTGACATAGAATTTTTCTGAAAAAAGGTAAAAGTTAGGGCTACTGACTTGACAGAAGTCTACGGATGCTTGAAGAAGAGCAGAAAACAAGTCTCTCCTCCAGCCTTCCCAAAAGAAAGTAAATTAATAAACTCAATGAGGCAAGAAGATCCTTAAGAAATCAGGACGTCTAGGGATACTACATCCAATAAAAAACTATTCTTAGTTCCCTCAGTTTGTGGGGGTTTGCATGCATCAAAAAAGGGACTACCCAAACCAGTAGCCTGTATGTTAGACAGCAGGCACCTACTAGTTTTGACTATGTCACCTTGTAAACAGGGAGAAGTGACATCAATGAGGACAGAAATAGTAAGTGGATGAGAGTATATAACTCCCGTTAGTGGTTTTATTACTGTTTTGGGAGTGGAATGACCTGGATTCTAAACTCATGGTGAACAGGGACTTTCCCAAGTCTAGGAGTAGGGACAAAGTTTAAATCCAACAGCTCAATGCTGTGTCTGGGGTTCAGGGATGTTAGGACCAAGCAACTTTGGACAAGAGAGGGGTAGTCCTAATTTTTTACATAATTTCTTGGAGGATGGACAGAGGAAGAGTTTTCTAGTATGATGCATATCCTTTTCCTACCTATACAGAATATTTGTGCACACTACCCAAGTAAAATAGTTGTTGCCTCAATTGTTACTAACACCTTCCTTTACAGTGTACTTGCATAAACTGTTCCCTTTAACTGAACCTGCAAAATCTAGAATACAACAATATTAGTACCTATGGATGGATTACGGGGGGAATGGCTCCAGTATTTTGTCTTACAAATGTATTAACCACATTAAAATATATTTCTGTCACTGACTGGGCATGCTTATTTAGATGCAGAAATATTGGTACTGAAACTAAACATGTAGAAATTAACATCAAGTAATAGATTCCAAACAAAATGCTGGAGAACGGGTTTGTCCCGTCCTTGTTAAAGGATGGAAAAAGCTTTCAGAAGGTTCACTCTCAGCGGTAAAGCAGCGGCTATTTAACAGAAGCAGGTTTCTGAAGCATCTTAACAACTCTCACTGGTGACTTGTTACATCTTACCACTGGTCCCTGCAGGTCCTGTACCCTGACAGGCAGAATGAAAAGATTCTCTAACGGGGCCACTGGCTGTCAGAAGCCACCAGCTGGCCTGCCAGGGCTTTGCAATTGCAGGGGCCAGCTGACAGTCTGGGTGTTGCTGACCATGCTGAGAAACGTGCCACCCAGCTGCTGTGTGGTCACGTCCATCTGGAGATCTCCAGCCAGACAAATCTCTGGGCCTGTCAGATCTCTTCAGCAAGCCTTGTTATGCAAATTCAATTACTCAAGTGTGCCCTATTACTGCTGGCTAACTGCTCCTAGAACCAATCTCACACTGACAGTCAGCTCACATTTTTACCCACCAAAAGTACCTCATTTATTCTTGCTCAACTATTCCCTTGTATCATTAAGGCAGAACAGACAGAGTCCATAGTACTGTAACCTCTCTGCAGTGGGTTACTATTCCTTGCAAAGAGCTTAGAGAGAAATTAATTTAAAAACATACAGCATCTAATCAAACATGAGTTAAAGCCACGCTATCTACATAATTTACCACTAGAAACAGGAATTATAAGACTTTGACAGAATTCTAGCTCATGTGATGAGTATTTTAAAAAGCAAACAAATAAACATGAAAAAAAATATTCAGCAAAGCAGTGAATTGTGCTTGAGGTATTTGCTTCAACACAGGCGTACAGGTAATGGAAGACAAGATTTCTGATTTTATCTAGCATGCCAGTGTTTAAATTTGTTCAACTAGCAGGACTGCTGCAGCAATAACCACCCACTTCTTTCACATATTTATTTACTGAATCTAATTTAGATGTAGTCTGAGCTATTAGTAGTTTTCCCCGATGGAGAGATATGAAAGATTTTACTTAGAGAATCCATCATGTAAATGCAACAATGTATAACAGAAAAGTTTGGTGAAGATTTAGAAGCGAAGAGTTAAGCATCTTATTGTTGATTTGCTCAGCATATAAACAAAAGTTTCTGCTCAAAACATCATTGTGAAATTGCATGCCTTCATTTTGAAGTTATTCAAAAGCTGACATAGGAAACGTTAGCAGATAAAACACTGTTAGCTGGAACAAACTACTGTAGGTGTCTATATCTAGCATGTAAGCCAAATTTAAAATATTTGTTTTTCAAACTACCACCAAGAAAAATAAATATTGTTAGTGAACAAGAATACTGGAGCAGTTTTCTAAAGTAAAAAATGCAACTGTATTGAGTACAAGGCTACAGCATGGTTACTTAGCTAGATTAATATGCAGTGTGTTTAAAACCAATTCAGGTCTCAGGGCAGATGATAACAAATCAAGCCAAGTCTCTCTAACCTAGTTCTCCTTCCCTTCACAGGAATGAAGTTGCCCTTCTAAGTGTCGATTCATCTTTTCAACTCCTTTCAACAGTGAGTTTCAGTTAAAAGGACTGGGGGGAGATTTACTTCAAAAAATTATCATTTACCCTCAAAAGATTTTGTCTTCAAAAATGACTGCTAAACAAATTTTTAAAAAATCAGTGTTGGAAGACTATGGGGAAAAATATTAAGATGCAATCATAAGAATATGAGCTGATTAATGCCTAGGAACCTGAGCTGTTGTGAAGGAAGATATGAGTCAAGCATTGGGAGAAACTGGAAAAATGGCACAGCACACTGTGCTGGCAGAATGCTTGGCATGAGCGGGGAGATGGGAAGAAAGATATATTTGAGAGAGGCATTATTGTGTTAAGTCTTAAAAGGGGAAGATATGTGATGCAGACAGAGATCAGAAACCAGCAAAAGGATTCCAGGAACACATTTACAGCAGACTGCAGACTTTAGGTGAAAGATAATAGCAGGGAGACAAAGGATCATGAGAGGCCAAGGAGATTTTAAAATATGCAATTTGCCAAGGCCTGAGATAACTGGGTCACGGACCATGGTCATACCAATAGTATAGGAAGATTCTCAAACCAGTCTATGTGAAATGTCTGCAATATTTAGAACCCACCCAATTTCTTGGAAACAGAGAAACAAAAGACAAATATGACAGTGGGACTGGAGTGTGGAAGAGAAAATACTAGTGACAGAGCTGACTAGAACTACAACAGCTAAACCTTTCTAAGACTGTAAAACGATGGGAGGGAGTTGGGAAGATGTTTTTGCAAAACAGAGCACATGATAAAGAAAATAAGACATATCTGCAAGTACACCACAAAATGGATGCTTGAATTCAGAACAAAACTGATTTTGAAACAGTCTCATGTTTATTCTTAAATTTTTATAAAGGTTCCCAAAGTCAATTAAGCAAGGTAACTTAAGCAAAAACTTAACAGCCTTAACTGAAGGATCCTAACAAATGGTATAAACAACCTCAGAAAAGTTGGGAAGATCTCCATTCCCCCAAAAAATTATTTTTGTTGAATTGGGCAGAGGTAGATGGGAAAAAGAGTGAAAGAAAAGCATAATGGAAACGCATACTATTGGCACATCTGGTTTTGATTTAGGAGCATTGCTTTTGAAGGAGCATTACGAGCCTCATTCCTAATGAAGCCAAAGATATTCTTGTGAAAATCAACTGAGGGATGTGCATGGAACTCACATCTCTCTCCCCATACTCCCCTTCTTAAGGAGGTGGCATGAAAAAGCATTTTCTAAAAAAATGGGAGACTAGGAAAGTCTGAGAGAATACCAAATCTGAAATGAGTTTCATTCTACTTTCTATCCACAAAAACCACAGTATCCCTGTGTATCCTATTCAGGGATAAATTAGAACTCTGGGGAAGTTCTGTTTCATTGAAGTAATCCTGAATGACACCTTCCAGACAAAACAATATGGACAGCTATTGGCGTCTGGCAAAATCAAGTCAAGTTTGCTACAACATTTCTGTAACAATAATGCAAATATTGTTGCCAGACTCAGGCTATTCTTCTCTATTTATGTGACATTAACATAAATTCATTACAAATCAAGATACAACTATATAAATGGAAGTCAAAGAAGCAATAGTGACCCACACACCATGGGCAAAAAAGACATGGACAGATAATCCAAAGATAGGTATTTCAATAAAATGGAGACAATCTCATGTCAGCTAACTCAGTCACCTGAGCAGTACCTTCAAGATGACAGGATTCCACCACTTGGTGTTACCAGTATTGATTCACCCTAACTACATCAACGAGTCATTTCACTTTCTGTATTCCTTTCTGTATTCTGCAGAACTGACAGCCCAGCTCCTAATAGTTAGGTTCCTTGCTAAGAAATAGGGCATAACTATTTCCCGTCAAGAGAATGAATGCAAGTAGACATTGGAGAAATAGCTCCTTTGTTGACTCTTGTATCCCAATCTCTTGTTTCCTACCAGAAGTAAGAAGAGGTACACCACACAGGTATTTCTAGACCAAGTTATAAAAGCACTGTGGTTTTCTCAAAAAATGGCAAAGAAAACAGAAAGTCTGTTCATGCAATTCACACATCAAGTTTTATTCCTGCATTATGGAGGATTCTGCACTGATGTTTCAGACGAAACACCAGCTTTAAAGCTCACATGGTTCAAGGTTCTCATTAAAATGGGTTGGAGAGCTTAGTCTCACACACACACAATCAAAAAAAGAGTCAGGGGGTTCTTTTTTTTCAGTCTGAAAGGCTGAAATCCTACATGAGAATAACATGAATATTATTTATTCATAACCTCTGTCATTTCCTAGGTGCCTGATGCAGTGAAGTATGAAAATGTATATGCCTCCTAGATTTTTGTTTAATCGTGTCTAATGAAGCTGTGGGTGTTCTTGGCAGATGTATATACTGATTTAATTCTTTAATTTAATCCTAACAAGCTTCTGCCCTGAATGATAATTTACGTCAATGCATTCATTTCGTAGATTAATATTGCACTGGATTATAAAAAACCTGAGTACTAGTGTTAAGTTTGTTGCATTAGAAGTTGGTTGCATGTTCCTTTATCACCATTCCTTGAGAAAAGATGAACACAGACAGGCTTTTTATTCAATCTACACTGGGCCAGTGTATGCTTCCACCACTACCTACTTTCGGAGATTTCATTTTAAAAAGGAAACTATTATTATTTTAATCCTTTTCCTTTGTTTCAAATTCCATTTCAAGAGTCTAAAAGTCTCCCCATTTTAGCTGCATCCTTGTGAAAGCAGTACAATCAGAATACATTAGCCATAAAGCTGTGTGGCACATCACTAATTTCTATACTGGATTTACATTTTAGTATTATTTTTTCAGACCTGCTTCTCATGTACTGTAACATTTATTTGTTTTGTATGCTGATCCATATTAACCAGAAGCTTTAACTAATTAGCATGCAAGGATATACAGTGAGTGGCTTAAAAAAAGAAAATGTCTTAAGTGCATTCAGCTAATTCAAAATCAAGCAGCAATGAGGAGTTAATAAAGTGTTTTTTCCTTAGTGAGTACCACTTTATATTTATCAACACTTAACTGCATTTCACTCCATGCTGCTTGATCATGTATCTTAATTTGTTGCCTTACAATTTAATTGAATGTACTTTTGTCATCACATCCCTAAAAAACCCAATGTATCTTGGCCTTTTCTACTCTCAAGTGACCAAAATACTTTTGAAGGACTTGTAAAATATATAGCCTTCCTCCCCACCCAGATAACCAGTTCACAATGTGGAGATGAAGTTGTTGAGGTGGGAGGGAACTCTACCACCCATAATATTTCTAGATTCACAGACTCACAGCAGGTAGAGAAAGGTGCAGAACATGAAGAATAAGATGGCTGTAGTTTTCCTGTTCTGAAGGCAGAGGCAGATCTCAGAGATTAGAGAAGTAAATCTCTCCTTAGATCAGAATCGGTTCTGATTAAATGGCATTTTAAAGGGTTAAAAAGAGCAACCTTTATGTCTAGCAAGAGCTTCCATTCATCTGGGCTGCCAGAAAACATTTGGTCCTCTCCTTTTGTAATGATTCACTTTGGCTACCCAGCCTGTCACATCCAGTCACTTACTGATGGCAGCCAGGCTTTTTCCTGGGCTCACTGGAATACTGTTGAGAGAGATCCTTTGCACTGAAGGGGACTTCTGTATGGTGTTAGGATCCTTTCAACAGCAGCTATTGAGTATCTGCTGTATCTCTCCCACATTCCTAGAAACCACCACGGTTCTTCTCAGAGCCTGTTCTCATAAAGGAATTAAGAGTAGACCCAATGTATACACAAATATTAAGAGCAGACATCAAATGGGCCCAGAAGAAGAGATTATACATGTGGACCTGAATGCAATTCTTTCAGTGTTTAATTTGGTGCAAAAATCTAGCTCATCTGCTTTTACAAATTTGATGCCTTTCTATCAAAATACAAGCCAAAGGCAGAAGATAAAGTAGGAACACGTATGTTCCTTGCCTCAGCTCATTATGAGCATAGTGCTGAATGCTTTCTGTGAAAACCCTTCCTTTATGTACGTGAGATTAATAATGGAGTCTGTAAGGTCATTCTTCAGCAATTTTCAAGTTCTCTGAAAACTGAAGTGGTCAAGTCAGAAATATAATCAAGGCAGAAACAGAAGGATGTCTATGACAAGTGTTCACCTTGTAAAGACACTATGACAAGTAATTTATTCCAAAACAGATGGGAGCCGTTATTTCCATATAGCAAGCTTCCATCCAACTTGCACTAAAAACCACAAATATAGTTAATCTGCAAGATTTTAACACATGTGATCCAGGCAAAAGAATACATAACAAACATTTCCCATCATTTCACAGAACTTGCCAAAAGATGAACTGTAGACTTGAGACTTTGGAAAGAAAAAAATATAATTGCAGGCATAGGCAAGGACACGGCCTAACAGAGGCACCTGTAAAGAGATGGCAATGGACAAAAATATTTGGACAGTGCAATTACAAAAACACAAGAACAAATTTTACAATGGCACCCTCCAAAAAATATACAGGACTTTACTATACAAAAGAATCAGGAGTTATTCCCTCCTTTATCACTGGTGAACATCCAGGGAAAGATTTTTTCCCAGCATATTTTTCTCCATAAAATTTGATATTTACATTTACCTTCCATTCCACCTACATAAAAAGAATATTTTAAAAGGCTAAAACACAGATGTACAAGAACATTTACTACAGATATATCTCTGCAAATTGTTCTGGGGATACGGACTGTATCACTATAATGAATATTTAATAAAAATGCACTCTACTGATGCAGATCTGCCTGATGAAATTCTGAACTCCCCTTATTTTTGTCCCAAAGTTTTATTTGTATAATTTTGACATGACAATAGTGCACCACTACTGCTGCTTTATTACTTTGTAAAAGGAAGCCTGGGCAAGGAATACACAACTTGACACTGTACACAGTCTTTTAATTTCTTTCAGCTCTGCCCTTTGACTTTACACTTAAATATTATCAAGACTGGGTAATAAAAACTTCATAATCATACTGAATTATTTTCCAGTTTATAACCTTGTGTCACTGCCACTGGATTTCTGCTTTGAGCATGTCTACAGCACAATCTACACTTCATGTCAGACATACAAGTCAACTACAAGTTAACGCACATGCTCAAAATGTACAACCAGAGCAACATAAAGTTCCTGCTCCTTCTTACAGCTAACTCAGGTATTTATGTAGTATAACACAGCCTGATGTGTAAGTACAACTTCAGACACTACCATAATGCAATCAACCCAAAATGCATTTAGCTTCCTTCTGAAAAGAATTATCTTGAGAAAATCGTAATTCGGATAAAGATATAAACTGCAGAAGAACAGACATAGAGGGAGATGGAAGCATTCTTGGGAGCAACAAGTAGGATTATTACCTTGATGAAAAAAGGGCAAATGATATGTCACCCAGTCGTGAGGCTGATGCCAATCATAAATACATCCCTTCAATTTCAATCATGTTCTCTGGAACAACAGTTCCTTCAAACAGAGTTTCTGAGGTCTCATATGAAAAAATGTTTATGCTAACTAAATTAAGAAATTTGGATTTAGCATTTATTTTTTACGTTTGAGCAAAAACTACAAGTGACACTTTCCTCTGCAAGGTTGTTTTGTCCAAACAGGTTGTTATCTGAGACTGGTATTTCAACCATTTAATGGGCAGCATTAAGTATGAAGGTTTGAGTGAAGCCACTATCAGTATACTTCCTAGTCCTGACAAGTCATATCTTCTTTATGGCAAAGGAAACTCAGTTTCTCCACTGCTCCCAGTATCTGCTACTGAATTTGATGAACTGTAGAAAAGAAGTTACGAGTCACAAAACCTATGAGTGAGGAGACAAACATTGAAAAAACCCTGCAATATCTGGAATAAAAGATGATGGCAAACTACACAGATAGCTTGAAGCAGGTTTGCAAATCGGAGACTGGGAGTAGGAAAGTGCAGAGTCACAATGAGACCCAGAAGACCCAAGTCACAAACAGGAGACCCAAGGAGACAAAGGAGAGAGATTTATACTATAGCAAGTTTTTCTTGTTTGGGAGAAGCACTTTCCTTTGAAACACTTCACTGGAGGAAGTTAAGATGATGCCAAATGGCCACCTGGTCAAGTCAAGGAAGAGTGGGCCAACAGACGGCTATCATTAAAGAGGTCAAGAGACATGCACAATTAAACTGTCAAAGTGATAGCTATACCACAGATAAGATAACCCAGTAGCTTAAAAAAAAAAGGACGGTGGATCAGAGAATTTAATCTTGTGGAATGACAGGCAGGAACTTTTTAGCCACAATTTTCAATCATTCTAGATAAAGAAAGCTTCCTTCTGGCCCCTTGAATGGCTCCTTTGCAATTTGCTTTGTCACATGTTACAAGCAATTTTTCTACTCTGGCTGCTCCCACTCTGCTGTGGGGTACAGCCTGCTGCATCAGTTTCCAAGCAAAATTAAATCCTACAGCAGGCTCATCTTAGCTTCAAAGCAGGAAGCACTGTATTAAATTTCTTGCTGCTTAATACACTGCCTTTTAAGGTTCTGCTGAACACACACACTGTGGGTCATAGGTTTGGGATAGCAGTACCATGCAACGAACCATGTGCCAGCCTCCTGCAACTCTCCCGAAACCTCTACTGCAATAGGCCCACCATAATGGTTGTCTGATATTACCCCTTTCACTAGAGCAGTCATGCCCTCCCTTTTGTCCTGTCACTCTGTCATCCTGTTTATGTTGATCAAGCCTCTGCACTAGCTGTATTAGCTGAGGAATCTATTCAAAAGAATAGCTGCTCTGACCAGGCCCCCAAAGCCACACTAGATACTCTAATAATTGCAGCAAGTGCAAGAGGATAATAATCATCAGAATAAAGGCCCTCCTGCAATTTTAGCAAGGACAGAGATGAGAATGGCCATTTTATTAATTACTTATTTCCCTTCATTCTCGAGAGCAACATTGCAAATCTGCCCTCATTCTGAATCCATTTCTCTCATGTTTAATGTCTTAAAGTTGATAGTGCTGCTCTTGATGATAAGGTAGAGCCACCACCAAAAATGGAACCCAGAGGAGCATTTCTGTAAATATCTCCTCAGCCACCAGAGAAGGGAGTAGATGAACTTTGGTAAAGTCACCTTAGCTCCCACATTAAAACTGTATGAGTTACATAAAGAAGGGTGCTTGTGCTCTAGGTACTCTGCAAATGGTGCTAAACCTCACGTACCAGAACTGGAGGCTACGTCAGGAGGAATGAATTGAAATATCCTGTAAGATTCATCACCCCAGAGAGTCACAACATTCACCCAGGCAATACTTCTCCAGCAAGAGTTTAAAACCCCTAAAGCAAAGTTTTCTTTACTCATAACTCCTACAGTAATCTCCATAGCTAAGCACAGCACTGACTATATTAAGCTGAAGAGGCATACAGGCTCCTTCCTACAGATCTGCTGGGGAGATTATTTCCCATGAGAACAAGGTGTACTGATGTCATCAAACCAGACAGATATCAACTCTTTTCATCACAAGGTACGACAAAACCATCTCTGTGATCTGTACTTTAACTCCAGAGTTGGAGAGGCCCATGAGTTTAACCCTTATCTCCTGCTACTCCTTGCCCTTTTCAATGAATACTAAGGCACTAACCATTTATAGAAGATGTTAAATGTAATTCTCTAAAGCTCTCACTCAAACACTATTTATGATCTGTAGGAAATCCAATGAAACAGCATAGGCTGAATCACCAGGAAGGGAAGCTCAGAACTACATTATCTCTGTATTTATTCTCAACAATCACCCACCTTTCTCAAAGTTAAAAGGAAGCAAACCAGAATCAGTACTCAAATGAGAAACAGCTGACTGAAAATAAATGCCACCAGCAACAAGTATTTATAGTCATCAAAATATAGAAATTATTGGAGGAACATGCACTTCATGGCATGAATGCAGTAGAGGAGACAAGGAGACTATCAGAGCTACCAAATCCTGACAAATCTCTGGCAGCAGGACATATACACACAGTGTGTGGCTAGCCAGAAGTCTGCAATTCTACCGGGCTTTGGACACACTGTAGTAACACATCGCAGATAAAAATCAGGCCAGAATTCCCATGTCACAGAAGTGAGGTGGTGGCAAAGAAAGAACAAGGTCCACCAGAGCCACAGAAAAAAACCCCACCACATAGCACAACGCAGAAACTCCAACCAACACCCAAATATGCTTTAAAAATTATGTAGCAAGACACTGTGAGGAAACATGCCCATTCGTCTCCCAGTAGTATCCCACTGCATAGTCCCTCACTGACCTAAGCTGACTTCACAATCTTTACCATTTTTTTCTAGAGATGTTCCTAATTGTGGATCTAGCTATCCAAGAAGTGCTCCCTTCCACTGGTAAGTACAGCCTCCAACAAATACCATCTACCAACAGTAGATGTACGTACATAAGGTACGGAAACTGTATGGCAGTTACTCCAAGATTATGGATTTGAACCCTATGAAGAGAAAATGAAAGGAAAGAATATGAAGTCACCCACTAACTGCAATCATTTTGAGCTAAAATAGACTGTAGTTTTCCTCACATCTAAATAACAATAAACTATTATACACTAGGCAAGCTTCAAATGAAGACATTGATTGTATATTCTGCTTTAAAAATAAAGCAGAAACAGCTCAATTATTATGGCAATGGGGACAGAGGAGGATGGTCTGTAACACTGAAATTTAGGTGCAAGGATTTATGGCTCATGTATTGTTCATAGTGAGAAAAGGGCTTGACTGTGTGACCTGTAGCAAAATACATTGGTACCGCTGGTAAGACTGATAACGCATACATGTGCGCTGCAGACAGTGCTTCTGCTAGGCATTTTTAAAAATAGGTTCTTACAATATTTTAATTCTAGTTCACTCAGATTAACAGAAACTAATTTCTGAGACCCTATTAGAAGTGCTCACAAGTAGCATTTTTTAAAAATATTATTTTTATCCAACTTTCATTGATTACTCATGCACCAGTAGCTGACAAAAAGTAATTCCTCTGTACATCCATTCCTAGAATACCATAAGGTCAAAGATTCAATATCAATAGCTTACTTGCATTCTGGAAGACTCCAGGACAGTGTTTTTGCTTTATCTGGCCACATAATGCCTTGTAACAGTCAAAAGCCTCTTTGACTGAAGTTATTTTGTATTTCCACATTATATTGGCAGCATGACAAGGTCCTTTCTTTTAAATATCATGTATAATTAGGTGAAAAGCATTACAGAATAACACAATTTTATCTCATTACACTTGCTGCCAGACAGCAAAAAACCAAAAATGCAGCAAACTAAATTTCTAGGGAGAGATAAGAGAGCATATTTCTTAATATCCTCATGTTAAGAGGGTTACTGAAGTATCCCTCAACATATGTAAAAATGTGGTCACAGTGCCATAAATTCAGTATGTGGGAAGTGTTGGTACTAATTACTGGTATAGAACCTTGACATTAGACATTGCAAAAACCAAGCATCAACTAGACTAGCTCTCTGACAGCAAAGAGATAATTATTAGGCTTCCACTCTTAAGGAATTCCCAGGACTTATTAATGCTAGCACACAGAAAAACCCTGATCAAAGAAGAACAGAAGCTTTTTTTCACTGCAATGAAATGACCCGCCTCTATGAAAAACATTACTTATGATCAGACAATAAAAGACCCACTTAACAACTGCTTTGTCATGGGTTTGCTATAGATGTCCTAATCATATAATAATTTTTCATTTTCACAGAAGCATCCAAGAGGTTTGACTGAAGTTCAAGGATTGACTAAACATGTCAACAGTTTCCTGAAGGCTGCAGACTTAGAAAAAGAACTATATATCACCTATTTACTTTCCTTTGGCTTTGTCACCATCAATCCAGGCAAAGACAAGCCTTAAATTTGTGACTGAATCCAAGCAGTGAAAACCACATGGTCAAAGAAATTACAGGATCATGTATCAACTTGTCTGAATTCTGGACCCCAAACAGCTTGACATGCAAAGACTATTTTCTAAACTACTTCAATAATGAGAATCTGAAGTCCAGCTAAATGTCTTTGGATCACTTGCACTGTTCAATATGTTATTACCAATTTTGAGACTCTCAGGGCTGTTATGTTTAAAATTCCAAACTTGTCTAAGGCACAGCATTTATCAAAGAAGATCAGAAGTTTTGAATATGTCACACCTCAAAAAAATCAGGACTGACAAGAAAAGTATGCCTACAAAGAGTTTTCATTCTTCCATGAACTTCTTTGCGCTAGCATTTTGGGATATGACTCTGGCATCTATATCTGACCTCTGCACACTGGCCTCAAAACCTCTTAGTTCGGATGTGAGGGTGCCATGCGACCTGGTTAAGCAGACAGGGTTGGTGGAGTCTCCATCACTGAAGGTTTTCAAGAGTTGACAGAAGACAGCCACAGCCTACCTCATCCAATTTTGGCAACAGTCTTGCTTCAAGGGGGAAGCTGGACTAGATGACCTCCCGAAGTCCCTATTAATCAGGACTTCTCTGAAAATGAGACACCAGGAGAACACACTGGTATTTCCTTCCCAATGACTGACAGAAAACATCCTTTTTAATAGACCAGATTTCAGAACAGCCATGGAGTGCAAGAAGTAGTCTGGGATTGTACTAACCAATATTGCTTTCTAGATTTTCTAGTTCTGCAATGCTTTCTCAGACTGTCTGTGCCCAGGACAAAGCCTTGAGGAAGTCACATCTGTCATCCAGTAGGTCTATTGCTTTTCTATGAGCCAAAGCAAGCTTAACATTAAAAAGCTATTCCTTTATGGTATAATATTCTCATTCAGACAAACTCCTCCCACAAAAACAAGACATAAAAGCTTCTCATTCTTCATTTGGAGAGAGAAACCCTTGGCACCTTGCGTTCATCAGTACAGAATTCTCCAAGCCAGCACCCATATGAGAACAGTCCCCTCTCTTCCCTGTTCTCTCTTCCTTGTTCCACTTAGTAACTCTGGATCTGTCTTACCTACGTGGATAACACTTCAGCTTTTTCTTGGCCAGTCCACAGTCCAGGAGTGTCACACTCTCCTCCCCAATACTCATTACAACGTTTTCTACTTAGACATTTTTCTGTAGAGTCCACCTGTTTAGAAGAGCTGCATGCTTCAGAGACTACATTAAAAAAACACCAGTGAAGCAGCATCTTCAGCATGTTGCTCTCACTTTAAAAAAAATTTCCCCGAAAGAAGTCAAGCACCCCTTGCTCCCCAAGAAATTTTCAGAGGAAATTTTAGGCTAAGCTAAGACATCTAGGATAGTCTTATTTCTCCTTGCCTTTTGAATTCCTGCCTTTAGAGAACGTTTTTCCTCCAAAACAGTCTCCAACACCTTACTTGCCTGTCCATTTTTACTGGGAAGCACATAACTTTCCACTCACGCTTCCCTTCACCATACACATCCATGCCCTCAGTCATTCACATTGCCCTGTTAGCAAAAGAAAACCACATTGTTCAGTAGTTCATCATCACTCAATATCTACAGCTCTCAGTTGCTATCTTCTAGTTGCTTCCCATGCATACCCTGGATAAAGTACTGATTACTCCTACTGTTTGATACTCTTACTGTTACTCTATACGTCTTCAAAGGATACACACTATTTTCATAACATAGGACACAAGTGTGTCACTCAAAAGAAAAATAAATAGACAAACACTGACACATTCTACAGTCAGGTCAGTCAGCCTTGAAAAACATAAGGAAGATTGTTAAGTATTAAATAATAAAATCTAGTTCTATGACAAAGCGTAGTTTCATCTAATATAACAGATAAAACTTGTACTATGCTGTTTAATTTTTCTTCAAAACCATCAAAATGATAACAAGTTTCCTATAGTCTAGCAATATGGATAAAAACCTTTTTTTTAAACTAAAAATGAACTGATTTTCATCTAAAATGTTATAAAACCTGACACTATTAAAGAAGGTGAAGTGTTTATACTATGTTTAGAACACAACAACCCTCATTCAACAGTGTGGAACTGACAAAGAATGTCAGTCTTGCAAAAAATGGTAATAAATATTTTTCCACTGTCTCCTCATATTAATCAGAGTTTCCTATAGTACTATACATTATATATATAATAAATCTGTTATTTATATATAAGTAATTTCAAAGCTATCTCAGTCTTGTGAGGCATTGCAGCGTTGCAACTTTTAACCATGACATGATTTTACATAGATACAAAATTTGAGATCACAACATAATTAAGTTACTGACAAACTGAAAATCTATCAATTCTCCTTTCAATAAAATTTTTATAGTAGGAACAAAAGTTATTTCACTACATAATCATTAATGCAACAGAAATAATTCAGGAAGAAGGTAAGGTGTACGCTACTGCAATTACTGTCATTTTACGGCTTCAATACATATTCGTGTGGAAAGCTGAATGCAGTAAACACATCAGAGAATATCTTACTACCCAATAATGCACACAGTCAGCTACCTCATTGGCATTATAAAATGGTTATTTTAGATTCTTGTTGTTGTAAGGAAATTTTACACTTTTTGTTGTTCATTTTATTGGGTCATTTCTGGTATGTAAGGTAGGGCACTGCCAGATAAGAGAAAGGACACGGATAAAAATGTACACTATTTAACATGTCCTGTCTACTAGCACCTAAAAAGTATACAGTCCATAGGTGAGAACTTTACACAGTTTATGTACACTATTACTTGCTTGAAACATTATTTTTGAAGTAATTAAAAAAAGTCAAATTGGGAACAAGCAAGGACATACTTAAAATTTCAAGATCAAATTTTCTCAGCTTACTGGTTGTCACCTTATTTAATAGATGTTTTATTTTTAAGAAAACAAAAAAAATCCAAAACTATATCAGCCACATTGTTCTCAAACCAGCAAAGGGCAGAACTGCATGCTTTTGCAGGATGTGTATTATTCCTCCAAGAGAGGAAACCCCTTGCCTGTGCTCTAATGAGTAATTTTTTTTACTTTTTCAACAGACTAATAATCTGAAACATTCAACCAAACATACACACAAAAGATGTTCTCCAACATCTTCTCTTCCCTCGTTCTCGTCAAATGAAGCGGGCCACAAGAAGACCATAAAAGAGTTAGGACTTTATATTCCAGTTGCTCTTGAATAGTTTTTACTCCAATAGCCGTGTTCTGCTCACTGTTCAGCACTGCAACCACTTGTTTCACAAACACTCCAGGCAACGCTGCACTTCCCCACAGAACAGCTTTTCTTATTAGAGTTACTCAGTGTCCTGGGAGGGAGAAGTTCTGCAATCTTGCCACACTTTATCTGGTCAGGCAGAGCCCTGAGCAAAGGTACGGGAAAGTAAAACTATGGAGAAAGACTTTTGAAATTAGTAATAGGTCTGACCTTTGAAAAGTTACTACGCTTCTTGAAGACACTGCTCCTAACTGTTCTCAGCCCTGCTCCATTATCCAACATCCACCAGCTGTGGATTCTGCTTCTAAAGCAGATTCTGCAGATTTCAGTTCTGAAACTCGCTGGGGCTTCTAAGGTCTTACCTTATGATCTCTCTACTTATGCATTTTACACCCAGTTTACAAAATGATAATTCTCTAATCCCAGAAAATGGTGAAACCAACGGTCCCAAGCATCTGTTTTAAAAGCTTGAGGGTATTTTCTACAGAAACAGGTTTAATTTCTTCCTCTACATTTACTTCCAAGGAAGTATGAGCTGGAGTATAACGGAGGGGTTAGGAGTTTCAGATGCTACCATTAGTGTGGGATCTTTACTTCGCCACTAAATAGTGTTTTGTTAAAAAAATTAATTAAAAAAAAAATTGTTTATTTTAGTAGTGGGATTCCAGTACATCTGCTACAAATCTGTGTCTTTGGGAATATGCAGAGACTTTTTTTCCTCTTAAGAAAAGGCCTTTTTTTACTTTTTGATATTTCATGTAGGGCTAAAACAAAATATTGCTATGAACATCAACTGTAAAAAATCATACGCATAGCCACATCTTTTGCATGCATGTAGATGTACCTTCAGAAAAACACAACTTTTGACAATAAAGTAGCCAAAGACACTTCAGATTTTCTAAAGACCACATGCTGCATATTTAAGCATTTCCATTTTTATTGACCCAAGCCAAAAACATTTACAAACAGAAGGAAGAAAAAAAAAATCAGAAGTGTCTATGTAGGAAATAACTCTTGTAAAGTTTAAAGCAGTAAGTATACAAATACTATAAAATCCAGCCACTCTAAAATGACTGTAGCTGTAACTGATTATAGTAATTAAACATTCCCATTATGCACTTTTATTGAATTTTCTATTTTAAAAAATATGCTTCTCAAACCACTTTAAAAATGGGCAAAGCTATACACAACATTGCCATGGTTTTGACACAATATGTATACACACACATTACTTCAAATGAAAAGTCAAAGAGAATTCTGTATTCTGAAGTCATTAAATTACATTTTACTACTTTTTTCTTCTCCCTTCTTCCCCCACTCTCCAGTTTTTATCTCGCTAGCTCCAGCAATACGTCGGATCTTAAATGGACACTATTAATCTATTTTTTTTCCATTCTCCAGACGTTCTTGGTTTTCACCTCTGTGTTGTGAATCCCATAGCAGCCCTCAGCAGCAGTGGTATCATACTGAACTGAACCAGTAGACAGGGAATCAAAACTGTGTTGTGGTTAAACAGGTCTATAAGCAAACCACTTCAACTTACAGAGATTCTTTTCTCAGCAACCATTATTTTTAATGAGGCCAGTTTACTTTTGGAATCTTGGCAAAAAACAGTCATTTACTCTAGTCCTAGAGCAATGACTGCAAACTGGGCAAACGTAAAGATTACATGCAATGTAAAATCTGCATGTGCATATCATTACACAAAAAACCCATGATGTGCTGGGAAAGAGGCCTGTCAAGCTATTGAGTTTGTTAATGAAAAGAATAGTTTTATTCCAAACCAGTCTACTGTATCAGATTTGATAGAACAAGTGTTAACTAAACATGTTGCTTAAAAGCTTTGATGAGAAAACCTAACACGTTAAACTAAGAAACAGTTCAAGGACAGCAGGAGGCAATTCCAGAACACAGGCGCAATCTATAAAGGCAAACTACCACAGCTTTTTGATGTTAAGTAAGTAGCAATATCAGTATACAACAAAGCTTAGAGGCAGACTGTTGTATCAAGTTTAAAAGTTTAATATCCAGGGTCAAAAGCCTCAATTACCTATTCTACTACTACTACTTTTCTTAGTGAGGAAATCATTGTTAAAGTATGATTTGCTGAAAGCATTACCTAAATTATCACATGGGTTTTTTCTTATTCCCTTAGTATCTGAATTTTTAGTATTTCAGTTATGCTGCATGTCGGATACTCAGACTAACAGCAAAACGTATATGTTTGGACTTCAACAAGGTGGGAGGTCAGAGACACTTACTTTGAAAACATATACATTTCTTAAAACAGGTTATGCCCATTAAATGGCCTAAGAGAAAGGGCAACAGCACAAGAGGAGTGGCACTTAGTAAAACTGCAGATAAAGTACTGCAGTAGTACTTTAAATTCATCCATTTCAGGAGAAAGCATAAAAGTAAACATCCAAAAATACAAAACTGGGGAAAAAAACTCCCGTTACTCAAACAAGAGTTTTACTATGTTTTTGACTCTGTTATTGTATTAAATTTGTCAAACATTATATGACATGTTACTAGCTATTTAATAATTTATAACTAATTTCATAATTTAGTTAATTGGTGAAAGATGATTTTCTAGTTATTTTTCATGAGTATGTGCTTTCTTTTGTCCATTTAGAAAAGAGCACGGAGGGTGTGATTAAATGGTAATTGGAAATGGAGGAAAGATATCTTTTTAAGGCAAAAGAGGAAAAAAATCCCCCAACTTCATAATTGTACTTTTTCATGTTTATTTTGAAAATAGCAAGATATCTTTGCACTTGATATAGAAAACCACATGGATTCCTCTACATATTCTTCTATGCCTGTCCCCTCCACAGCTTTTAAGAAGTTATTGTGATCTTCACTGTGGATGAATCTAAGCTCATTCATTAAATTAAGTAGGAATATAATTCTGTTGCTGTCACCTTACCAGGGCAAAAGAAGGTTTGCCAATACCCTGACACGGCAATTTTAACACTTTCTGCCTTTGTAAACAAAATGTAGAATTAAATCACTTTGGTTTTTAGGAATACAAATCATCATTATCAGATATTCTAAATTAAGTCCTAAAAGTTAGAGAAAATGAATGGGGTGGAGGGGAGAAACATCTTCTGTACATATCTTCATAAATTATCAATTGCCTATTTTGAGCAGGCTGGGCTGCAATGCCACCTGGTGGCTTAGGAAAAATAACAGGATTCTGTTTGAACAGTGCTTAATGGCTTGGAAAATATGCCATATTCTATAAAAATACAAAATATGGCAACAATGTTTAAGTTAATTATTTGCATTTCTTAGCTAACAAGTCTTTTTTCATTCTGTTGCTCCAAGTGTGCAGTATTTTAAAGTTCACATGTCCAGATCTAACTTCAGCTGGAGTTTTACAATTGTTTTCAATTGTGAGTTGAACTTGCCAATGAGTATATTATACTGTAAAGTTGTACACATACACACAGAGTCTAATTCGCACAATTAACGCCAAGAGTTGATTTTTTCCCCATTTGAGGAAAAATCAAATACAGCAGAAGTCTAAAAAGAGGGTTACTGAAATGCTTTGTAAAATTACACTGTATAATTAATTCCATAGTAAGAACGTTTTTATGGTGTGTGTTGGTGACCTTTTATTACCATCAAGTTCACAATGCTGGTGGGCTGCCTTTTAATCCCTCCGCAGACAAAGGCCCTAAATAAACACAGATCCCTTCCTGGGAAAAAGTCCTCTCTGGTTAAATGGTAAGGAAATGAGTAAATCATTAGTAATCTTTAAAGCCAAAGCTATAAACTCAAGTTACCTTAAGTTAAAATGAAAGTGTCCTGCAAGAGTTTCAAAGTTCTGTCACAGATAGAAATCTCCAGCTCTTGACTCCAGACTAGGCGCCAGCTGATAAACAAACAATTTAAGTCAAGAGCTGGAGAATTCCCAGCTTTTTCATTTAATGGCTTTGGCCAAGAGTATTTATTGCCTCCAGTTTTATTCTCACTTAGCTCTAAGAGGAAATTTAAACTCATCATTATCTTAAAGCCCCATATGGGCCACAGTCAGCTCACCTGATAGAGCTCCTTTTACTCTGCATAAGTTCTACTCCCCTCTAGAAGTGATGTAATAGTGTAAACTAATTAAATGTAGTTTTAGGCTGACTTTTTAATAGGCTAAATAAATTTTGTTCAATATGGTTTATATTCCCACTTGGGGCAGTAACGATTCCAAAAAGTTTAACTTTACAGTTTCCAGTCTAAACTACTAGTAGTTTACTCCATAAAGGACAATTGAAACAAACAAACAGTCTTCAGAACAAGAGCATCCAACTGTTAAAAGAACTGCGTTGGTAATTCTTTGCCATAAATTGATTCACTGGCACTAAAAGGTACACAGAATTGTGAAAAAGCGACTGCATAACAATTCCAATACTTCAAATAAAACATTTCAGGAATGCAAGGACATACATGTAATTAAAATTCAGTGTTTAGTAGTTGTTCTGGTTTTAGAATGAAAATAAGCAAACCTATGGAGCTGGGAATTAAATATTAACTATGCATCCAAGGTTAAGCCAAGGTGTGGAATGAGGTCAGCAAGTCCAACACCGAAGTATTTTATCCTAACTCAACAGGAAGATAGCATCATCCTGTGCATCAGATGCTACCTTCCTCCTGCTTCTGTTCTAAAAGTATATACTAGGAGGAGGTTAGAGTTCTTTAATATAGATTCTAATGCTTATTTCACCTCAGAGATTTTTAAATCCATCATGATTTAGATTCAGCACTTGCCACCCCATCCCAGGCATCTCCCCCTAATAAAACATATTTGTCCTGTATATTAACACTTTAGAATCTTTTCACTTAAGAAATAAATTTCACAAATGTCAGAGATTTGTGCTTAGCAAAAAGTCTGACTACCATTCCTAAAGGGTTAATAGAACTCAAACTTGAAACCAGGAGGTTGTATTCCCCTCCCACCCGGCCCCCTCCCCACAAAATACTTTCCTAACCTGACTTGGCTGAAAAAGCCAATTAATTGTTCCAATGTCTGCCAAGACTTCTTATTCCTTTAAAAATGCACATAGTGTTTGAGACAGCTGGCTATTCCAAACCCAGGTAACACCCTAAATGTGGAAAGAATGAGGGAATATGAATTATGATTAGCATTTTAAATGGATTTTTAATGAAATTGACAGATATCTTAAATCTACTGTATTTCCAGCATATATTATTTAAAAAGAAAAACTCAGTGTCAGATGTCTCTGCTGCTCCCTTGAGTATATGGAAGCAGTTTAATGCAAATTGCATTAAAATATGTGGAACTAGTTTTTCTGTCTTTGTTAGGAACTGATAGTACAGACACTATGATGTCATGTAAAACACACACACGAAGCAACCACCAAGCGACAGACTAGCACCTTTCTGAGCCTCTGCCATTGCAATTCTTACAGAAACTAGTCATTTTAGGTCAAGTTAAGGTCATTGCAAAGCAGAGAGAAGAAACCCTTATGACAGTTATATGCCAAGTATCTGGATTAGCATTGAGTGGAGAACTGCAATTAAATCCTTATTTACTTTTCTACATGAGCAAGAGGTCTAAAATATACTACAGTATTAGGGAAAGCAAGAAAAAAGTCCATAAAACTAATTTTGCATCTCCTCTGCACATTAAGAAGCTCATACTAAGAAATCAGCGACATCAGTCAATGTAAAGAGGAAGGATAAAATGAAACATTCAAATATTAACTGTCAGTAACTAAAACACTAATTTGTAAAAAGTTATATGATGCTACTGTATTTTAATAACATAAGTTACTCTCTTATCTTTTATATTTTAGAAAGGGCAGCAGTTATTTATATTTGTTGATAGCATTTCCACTACCATCAATTAAATACACCAGATTTAGTATGTGTTTTTTCCTGTAACTTCAGATTTAAGCCACAGGTTTTATTTTTTTGAAATAATCTCCTATTTGAGTTAACTGAAACACATGCATGTAATATACTTTGTGCACTTTCGAAAAGCCTTCTAGAGTAAACATGTACACTAAAACACAGGTGTGATCCAATCTCGACAATTTCTAAATACTGGGAAAAATTACAGGCATTTCCACAAATATATGCAAATTAATACAAGAAAAGATAATCAGGGACTGTTCTTCTGGGAGCACGTTTACATCTTTCTGGCCATTTTTAGTTTGTTTGCTGTTGTCTGTTTTTTAAGGAAAATAAAATGTTGAAAGCTTATGTGCAACATTTACAAATAGGGCCTTCCTGCCTGAACTGTGACTTATCCAGCCTAATTTTCCCCCTCTCTAAGCTTAATTTCTATGCAGATTATTTAAATAAATAAAAACTATGGAGTTCTATCTCATCATAGTGAGTACTTACTCATAGTGACAATTAAATTTGTTGACTTTCATAGGAACTATCTGATTAGGGAGGCAAAGTAATGATGGGCTGCACAAACTAGCTCCAGAATCCTAAGGTATGCAAGTTGTACTGCCCTCTGAAAACGTGTCCTCAACTTGGGGAGTTCAGATCCAGTTGAAGCAACACATGCAGGTGGCCAAGAGCAGGTAGATACCTTCTTAGTGAGAGTTGTCAGTACAGGTACCTATCCTCATAACACTTGCCAAAGTTGCAGACAAAGTTCAGTGGTTTCAGCAACCTACAGAAGCATTAGAAACAGTTAAAACTCTACACTAAAGCCATGCACCAATAAAAGAAACACTCCTTTGCAACTGCTATCTATGCCAGGTACTTATAGACAAGTACCTTTCAGCTAATAAATCTTCTCTGGTTCTCTTTTCCCCCCAAAATCCTGTATATTTTGTCTTTGGAAATCCACGGCAACAACTGGAATTTAGAAAATGTGTTTTACTTCATCAGCCAGTGTAGAGGATACTCAAGTTGTAAAGTGATAGACGTCCAAGAATGCTCATTCCCAGCTGCAAGCTCACGAGAAACAGCAATATACCTACTGGAATGGATGAAGGGAGAAGTAAAATGGACATTATTTCTGCTTCAATTAGAGAGTTAAGAAGTAAGGGACAGCATTTAAAGTGAGTTAGCCATTGTTGTGCTGAAGAGACATAGAGTAGAAATGAAACATTAACAACTTGCGAAGCCTGAACACATGGTTCTGCTTCAAGGTCATGTTTGCAGGAGATGCTGCTTTGAAAATAACCATAAAATAGTCTAACTCAATTGTTCCTGTTTCCAAGAAAGGCAGAAAGGAGTATAACTCATTGTGCTAAGTTACGTTTCAACAAGGTTTAAATAATACATCAATAAGGTTAGATGCAGAAAATTGCTAACAATAAATCCTTGAGCTCAGGTGACACCTAATAAATCCTCTATCTTTAGTTCAGGGTGAAGGATATTTCCAAATAATTAAAATAATCAGCTTATAGCTGCATGAAAAGTCCAGCCAAATCATGCCCAGGATGTCAGCTCTACATAGTGCTTTGAAACCCTTGAGTTTTAAAGACAGTAACTCGCTAGTATAAGACAGACAGATTACCCCACAGACACTTAACAGACACTGAGGACACACCTCTTCAACTTGCACTAAATTCCCATTGAAATGGATGGACTTAAGTAGATGCTTAAGTGTTTTATGCTGAATTGGAGCTTTACAGATGTGCTCTATTGAAGTGCTTCTAATGATTTTCTTTTCCATGACTGCATATAGCTTAAATTTCTTGATCCTTAGTAATAAATGGATACCAGTGAAAATGTTATTAAAATTTTGATAGTGATGAACTAATCATGTGTCTTGTGACATCTGCTGTTTCTTTAAGCTTCTGTTTCCAGAGTCCAAAGCTGAAAATAGCGGGTTTTAATATATAGTAGTTTTAGCATTCAGTGCTTTTAAATGTTAATGCCAACAAAGTAAAAATAAACTAATAAAATTTAAAATTAGTTGTCTCTAAAACATTCAAGATTTGGAATGTTTGACCTATGAATTCATTAACATCTGGAATTAGGGGGGAAAAAAAGCAAGATGAAGACGACTTTCAAATGCTTCAATGGGATCCAAATCCCTATGTTCAATAAGCTGTTGGTATCTGCTGCCATAATTAATTATGCTTATACTTCCCTTCTCCCTCTTGTTAAGAAAACAGAAGACAAAATACAGCAGTTTAATTAATTGTTTGTTCAATCAGTAATGTGCATGAACTACCTGAAAAAAGAAGACCCCAAAATGATGAGTACACAAGAAGCTGCCAAGCCACATATCCTCTCCCCACTTTGTTTTCCATCGAGTAGCTTTTTCTTGCGAGTAATTCAAAGGGGGAAAAAAGCTATTGTACTTTACTGCTTCTTGTGCAATGTGATGAAAGAACTGACTCAGAAACTTGTTTTATATTTTCAGCTGTACTATCTAGACTAATAAAACCTTCTACCTCTCTCTACACAATTTCCCTCTTTGTATTCTTAAACCACAATGTAAAAGAACACTAGTACTGTGTTACTATGATTAGTACTGAAAGGTTATAGATACATATTATTCATGTGGCAAGAAGTCAATTAGCATAATAATACAGTGCTATGGCAAGAATTTACGACTAAAAAAGAGTTGAAATTCCTCTGTGGTTCAGCATTCAGGAGCAAGGGAAAATGGCAGCTCACTCCAAGGATAACTGCACTAAAGCAGTAATTTACACACATCCCACAAGAAATGGCAGAGCCATAGGAAATGCCACTCCTAACCGCATAGGGTCGCATTTGACTGACAACAGCATTCGGCCTGTCTTTTTCCAGTTAAGCTCCATCTGTTTCCTTGGTTGGACTGGTTGGTTTGAGGCCTCTCAACAGAACATTCACTGTATGTTATTGCATTTACTCCCCCAAAAGCCTTTCACTGCCAGAAGCCTGGGGCTGCTTCCTCAGAGCCTGCCATTGGGTAGGGGCAGGCAAGACGCGTGGGTGGGTGGGAGTGGATGTATGGCACACGAGCATTGGGAGCAACCTGAAAAAGCGTGGGTTTAGTACCTTTGACACATCCAAGGAAGGGTTAAGTACCTACAAAATAAAATAAAAAGCACCATTTTTCTTTCGTTATACAGTCTGACCAAAAAGCTTCTGAAACCAAAATTAAATAGTGTGTTCCCTTCCACTCCCCAACATACACACTCTAAAATAAATAATGGCCAAACTGATTTAAATGAAATTCTGTAGAAGAATTTGTGCTTGGATGAAAATGGCACATTTGAGCCTGAAGCAAAAGTAAAACCGCCAAGTTATAAACCTCTCAAAGGCAAGGTTTATAATGGAAATGCCAACAGACCCTTAACTATCGTGGAGCTGTTAGGTGCCAACATATAAATAATTTTAGTTTTTGTGGTCACTTACGATAAATTAGATACAGTGCAAGTGGAAACAGTAGGGTTCTGATTCAGTAAACAGTAATGGCCAAGAGTGCATGTTTGGATTTTCAGACAAGTATAGCATAGATTTGATGCTGGCTCTGAAATGGAGTCTATAAGGGACGTTTGGACTTTTTAAAGTAGTAAGCAAGCCATATTCTGAATTCTTGAGGGCTTGTAAAATACAAACTCCTTAACAAGCTTTGCTGCCTACTGTTTCAATCTTCTAAGGATCCTTTAACCCAGTTACCAAAAAAATGCTCCATTCAAGATTGGTATAAGTGTCTACTAAGGAAAACAACATACTAAGTAAGTGCACATAGTCACATTTAGTGCTATGAATTGCTAAGCATACGAATACAGTGGGGAAAAAAGTGCCAGTGACCAAACAGTAACAGATTAATCACCTTCTTTATTAGGTGTGCCAATCGCTGCACCACTAATAGAATTGCCTTCCTATAGTCCAGTTTGTTCTAGCACAGGAATGACACATTTAGGTGATCGGGTAAGTTCATTTTGGCCCTGGGAGGCACTGATTGCATTGTTTCACAGCAGTCAAGCCCACGCCTTAGCACGATACGTGGAGGCAATGAGTGATGCTATTAGTGCTCTCTGCAGGAACTTCCATCTTGGACAGGGTGGGAGCCTTCAGAAGCAGCCAGGATTCAGGCCGAGGCTGCTAAGAGGATGCTCCATCTCAGGGAGCTCTCCTGCTTCCAAATTCACATCAGTTTCTAATTTAGTATTTCCACTACAAAACCTTCCCACTGTCCAGCATCACCCCTAGCTGCCCACTAATATAAATTCCGAGTATCTGCAGAACTAAGAAAGCTATACATACTCCTAGTTTACTCTAACTAGAGCTCTGTTACAATGTTTCACTTGCTGATAACAGTTCCTTTCTCCAATTGTCCTCCAACTTTTAAAAGAGAGAGGAAATCTCTATTCTTCCAGCATACTCGACGTAAAATACCTTATTCAAGACAAAAAGCATTTAGCTGCTCTCAAATACTGCTTTCAGACTACTAGCAATTTTAGCAATTCTGGTTGGACATCAGAAATAGCCAAGTTTGAAGAGTTAAACATGCATAGTCATACTTCTAGAAAGTCATGATTTTAAGCAAAACCAAGAAATCTAACAGAAATTAAACACAAGTAGCAGGCTTCTCAGCCAGAGCTAAAAGTCAACGTAACTTTGTACTCCCACTGGCAAATACACTAAGAGCCACAAGCCACACATTCCCACCATACATTCTCAGAAAGCAAGTAAGCACAGACTGAGAAGAAAATGACAGCAAAAATGTGTTGTTTCTGACTGCATATGGTTAAACTATATAGTTACTGAGTAACTAGGATCTAACGAAGTTTGCAGCAACTCCTGTCAAATAAAGCAAATGGATAATAATTACATGTCATATTAGTATTGTTAGCAATGACCTAAACTACACATCAAAAAACCCCCATTAGTTTACCAACAGTTAAACAACATAAAGGGATACTATCAAATAATTATGTGGATTTATTTAAAATACGTAAAGGCTTTAATAAAGTGTAACACAGTGGTTCACGCTTCACCCCTGCTCCCCATTATTACTGCAGACAAATTTAACATTCTTCCACAATACAGAATAATTAAAATACAACTGCTTACAGAACCAGGAACAGAAACCAAAGGGTGGCATTAGGGTGACATTTCCCTGTGCTACTCTGTTCCTGTCAACCCACCCTTTAACTCTTCTTAAGAACAGATACAGGCTAAAGCTGTTTAAGGGACTGGGACACTGGGACTGGGACGCACACGTACTGTGTCCCAGTGAGACTACAGGAATGAAAACGATAACTAAGTTTTAAGAGTTAAAGTTGTAGGTCAAATACAGTGCAGTAAGTCATTTTGTTTTCACTTCAGGTCCTATGTTGTGCTTGGCATGAAGAGAACTGTATTTAAAAACTCTTTCTTTGGCTCTGGAACTGCATGACTCTCCTCTGTCCTCAGCATTTCAGTAGATCAAAGCGGTGAGCCAACAGGACTAAATACTGTTGGACAAACTGAAAGGTGAATGTTTTCATAGTTTGTATGCTCACAGCTGAATTTCAAATGCTTATCAACAGTAAAAGGCAATACTGTTTCCTTTACACTTTTATTTAATCATATAAATCATGGGAGTTTTTAAATGTGGTTGGATGAGGAAGAATACAGAAATCTTGACATTTCTGTGTGCTCTCCGTGGATTAACCAGGAGCAGTCCTGCTAAGGACAAAATCTCAACCTATTGAATTGTCTCACAATAGGCAATACTACAGTAAGCACTATAAACATGGAGTAATTTTCAGGTATTTGTTTAAAGCACAGAGGGAGTATTTCTGCTAGAACGATCTCCCCTTTTTCATTAGCACAACTTAAGAGACTTGTCAAAACATAAAGACACCCTCTACTACAAGAGAACTTTCTGCAATGAACCCAGTGACCTAGAATGGCTCCCAATTGTCAGATAATATCGTCACACATAAATCCAATCCTTGCCCAACTCATCACCATGGCTTTAAAAAGGAAACAGAAGTAACCCAGAATCCTAGCATCATCCAGACGGGGGTCAATAGAAGATCAGCCTTCATTCCTACTGATCCTGGATTCAGCCATTTAGGGGATCAACAATTTACTTTCAAAGGCCTGCACTACAAGACAAGGGCAGTTGCCCCTGCCTGCAAAGTTTCCCCCACCTGGGATTTTTATTTTTTACTCCTTTTAAATTGTTTAAGTGTTTAATGTGCTTATAAATGAGTCTTCTTCAACACAAAGTAGTTCCCTGGAATGTGTCCCAAGGCTTTGGTTGAGGTACTTAGGATGTTAATGATTCTTCTCATGTGTTTAGTCTAAGATCTGCATATCTCCCTTGCTGAGTAAGAGACAAAATAAAACATGTAATTCTAAGCCTTCAGCGACCCAATCCATTTAAGTAAGCCAGGTTTCTCTGGACTTCTTTTTTTTTTTAAACAACAGGAGTTGCACCTACAGACTGAAAAAGTCTGTTTAAGGCATTACTGAATTGCAACTACAGCTGCGTCGCATGAAGAATCAGAATAAGTTACATTTTCTCCAGTGGCACCTCCAGCGCTTGTAGCTGGTTGGGGACTGTCCCCACACTGAAGGCAGCTGTGCAGGCACTCCCAGTTCTATTCTGCGCTGTGCTTTCTAGTTTGTGCTTGCTGCTCTGGTGTGCTCTGGCGCTGGGCTCAGTGCTGACCCATGTGCCATCTTTGTGTGCCACATTTAGCATAGTACAAATTAGGACTCAGAAGGAGTCAGGAGGTTATTAAGGTCTGGTGCTCATCCACTCATCATCATCCCCACTGTCCAAAGCACAGGAGTCATAGTAGGCTTTTTGACTAAATGAAAAATATACACTTTGAACAAGAGGCTCTGTTCAAAAAGCAAAGAGAGAAAAAGAACCCGATGAACATTTAAAATCAAAACAAACTTTGTAGAAAGCTTCAAAGTCATCACTGCATTCCAGAAACACTTCCAAACACCACCTGCAACTCCATAACTTTAAAAGTTCTCTAGAAGACGCAATCAAATTTGAAAAATGAAATTAAAATAATTTTTATTTGCTAGGACTTAAGACAGACTGAAATTTGAAGATCTTTCTTACTCTGTATCTCAGAACACTTGACAGGATGAGCCAGATACCAGCATTAAAGTAACCACAAGCAAACTAAGCAGCTATGAGGAATGCGGTAACAGCTCACATACAGCTGTGGATATTAGAACCAGTTTTACTGAGAAAAAGAATGTTGGCTCTAACTCTGCAGTTATCCCTTACTCTTTTTCAAAGAGCGCCACAGGGATTTTTAACTTCCATCTGGACAGTTTTCCTTTAACTGTTTTTGAACACCATGTGTGAGAACACAACAGAATTGTAGACATTAGAGATGGAAAAGACCTATTAGATCATGTAGCCATCCTCCTGCCAGTTAAGGATTTTTCCCTACAGAATAGTTCCTAGCACTTTGCCCAGTACAGTTTAAGGCATGTCGAGATATTTGGCTTCAACCATCTCCTTTGGAAAATTATTCCACAGTGTATGAAGAATGTTGTTAGGAAGTTTTTCCTGGTAGACACTGCATGCATTTTTCTTCTCTTAATAATTTCCAGCCTACTATTCCTGATTATATCCCATTGGGCCAGCCTGAATAACTCATCTTTACACCTTTGAATAAATGGAGACAGATATGTTTCCCTACACATTGGTCACTAGTTGGCCAGACTACACACAGTTTTATAGCCAAAATACACACTACACTCTAATAAAATCAGTCATTCCATCCTTTTAGTCATTGTAGGAACAATTGTCTCCACCCCAGTGAACATTTTCAGATGATACTCTCAACAAATTTGTTTACTCTTCCTTGCCTTCTGTTTCCTTTTGCATTTTCCATAAAATAAAATAAAAAGCATAATAGACTCTCAGAAGAAAAATACCCTCACAAGGTCAGCACATGAGTAAATGTATTATCTAACTCTTCTGCAACAGCAGTTGCTGCCAGCATTGTTATTTCTGCACAGGGTTTATACTTCCTCCCTCCCCACTGTCAAAATACGCATTTTGCCAATGTGTAACATTTTCAAGATCTTCATTCCTTTCCATCTTCTCCCAACGAAAGAGGTCTATTAAATTAGCTTTATTCTGACAAACACTAGTACTGTTAAATAGTTTAAAACGTAAGTTATTAGGAATCAGAAACTTTTTAAGCATCTCAGTTTTCAAAGTATTTCTTTGACCTCACTTCCTCATCAGGGAATTGGGGTTGTTTAGTCTGGAGAAGAGGAGGCTGAGGGGAGACCTTATCGCTCTCGATGACTACCTGAAGGGAGGTTGTAGCAAGGTGGGTGTTGGTCTCTTCTCCCAGGTCACTAGTGACAGAACAAGAGGAAATGGCTTCAAGCTGCATCAGGGGAGGTTTAGATTGGATATTAGGAAGAATTTCTTTACAGACATTGGAACAGGCTGCCCAGACAGGTGGTGGAGTCACCGTCTGTGCAGGTATTTAAAAGACATGTAGACGCGGCACTTCAAGTTATGGTTTAGGAGACATGGTAGTGCTGGGTTGACAGTTGGACTCTGATGATCCTAGAGATCTTTTCCAACCTTAATGATTCAATGATTCTATGATTCTATGATTTCAGCTTTCTTAAATCAATTCACCCAATCCTTCCCTTTTTGTTACCAGTTACTTCCTGCAGTACTTTTACCTCATTTAAATTTCAGAATAACTCAATAGTATGTTTCATACTACCTTTCACATTAAGGTTGTACATCATAATTTCTACTACCATCTCTAGATACAAACTGCAAAAATTTAATATGATCAGATCCATTCAGCAAAAGTGTAAACAGAGAAATTAAGAAACATATCAGGAAAGAAAAGATTAGGCAAGACATGGAGCAACTGAGGAAGAGCAGAAGTGAGGTGAAAATACAATGCTTGATACCAGGAGCATGGAGAACATTGTGGCCATTCTGAGTACACGCATTCAGGCTTTAAAAATAAAGCATACAGGCATAAATCAGAAATAACAATGGATCAAATATTGTTATGCCTTTAGATCTTTTCCTCACCAACAAGAACACCTGTCCTTGAGAAGGACAGGTCAGAATTATTAGCTCTAAACTCATGAGCCTGCTTTATCTTGTCAGTGTTTCAAGGATCCTAACAGATATTCCAATCACTGTACTAGCCGGCCAAAAAGCCAAAACCAAACAAAATCTCTATACTACTGAATACAGGAGATTCCTTATTCCATGTCTTCTGTTTCTTAAAAAATTACATAATGTCTCAAGTTAGAAATGTTGAATCAACCAACCAACTCTTCCACTCCCATAAGGTCATAAAATTGCATTTCTCTAAAACTGTACAAAGCTAAAGAAACAAAGCAGATACAAACTAGGAAAGCCAGTTAAAAAGTAGCCCTGTGAAGGCTCTCCAGCAGAAGACAGGTCCATTAACCAGCATTATTCTGGCAAACATATTCATGATGCTTTCTTATTACAAAAGAACATAAAGCTAAGAGATGCAACATTTGAACAACTCTTTATTATTTAGTCTGGCCTTAAATTATTTTCCAAATCATCTTTGCAAGCATTAATGTGCACTGATATAGTCTTAACTCTTCTGCAAGGTGCTCCCATCTGCTTCGCTCAGAAAAGACACTGTACTAAACCTTCAATGTTCAAGTAAGAGAAACACGTTCACCAATTATTCTTTTTGGCCTATTTAATCTCTTCTATCAGTCTGATCATGCCATTGAAACACACTCACTTCTCCAGTTTTGAGAAGGTGTCTTTTTTTTTTAAAGCTGGAGCCGTGAAATATATTGCTCTCTGAAAGGAAATCAAAGAAAAGATATTCACAGTATTTCTGAACATTATTTTTCTTTGCTCCACGTTAAGTACAGATTTGGCCATACAGGGAATAAGTCTGCGATTTACAATTTGAGGACTCACATTTTACTCCATTACTGGAGAGTTGAAGCCTCAATTTGTCATCGTTAATACTAATATTCTTTCCATCACTTCACAGTTATCTGGAACTTATGGAAGCGGTACTATAAGATGAAACAGTTTGACATGACAGCTGGAATAGAAACTCCAACCTTTTCTAACCAGCTCCAGCCCATGATTCCTACAAAAAAAAAATGTTTTATTTACTGTTTATTACCATTTCAGCACAACTACAGTACTCTACATGATGGCTCTTATTAACGATTAGGAGTCTGACATTTTTATTGACAACTATCTTGGCTGAAGTAGACAGTGAGGGGAAAGATCTACTGAAGTTTCATTATTGGATCTAAAGAACCATACTTATAACAGAATTGAAAACAGTTTATCTGTAACTCCAAAACCAGAAAAACAAATCAAGCTGCCACATCTTTTTGTGAAGTTCCAGCAGAATGCAGTACAACATATTTTAACCAGAAGAGGCGCTGATATAATTTCAAGAGTCAATGGAATGGAAAAAAGTTGAAATGGTAATATCTGAACACTAACAATGCTCACAATGAAGAAAGCATCACATTAAAAATAAAAAAAAACAAACGCATTTCACCCACTGTACTTCAGACAATGCATATTTTGTACACTGAATTAAAAAGACAGAAATGCTACAGCAACATCAGTGAAACTACTAGTAAAGTTTGCCTTGGACTGCAAGCTGAGAATCTGTATCATACTTTCACTGAAATCAGTGGGAGGACAAACTCACCACAATTCTTAAAGGCTAAATTTAGAACCCTTACTCAGCCAGTAGTGTCTTCAGTGCCAATAGAAGTCAGTTTTGAATGTGCTTCTGTGATAACGTGTGCTTTAAAAGCCTTATATACATACAAAGATGCGGAATCTAATCTTTGCAGAAGTAAATTTACTCCTCTAGAATTAAAAAAAAAAAACCAACATGATTTTGAAGATGTTTCCTTATTTGTCATATGCTCACAAAGCTCACAATTCAGGGCAGCACTAGGAACTGTGACACAACTTTCTCATGTGGACCTGCAAGAGATCCTAATCCCAGGGTAAAGCGATTGCTATCTCTAGACAGCATTAGAAGCATAATCCGCATGCAGCTACAGGGATGAGAAGTATTTTCCAAAATCAGTTAATACAAAATAACACTATAGTAACTTTGTGCATCAACTTCTACTTAATGGGTCCTGACTGTAAGCTGCAAGTAAATGCTGTAGGCCAATCATATGAAGAAGACAGCACTGCTACATTGGCGCACAGGCCCATCTGAAAAAGATCAAGGGAATGAATCTCTCAGTGGTAAGGCTGCAAACAAGCCACTAAAATATGGCACTAATGCTAGTCCTTGAGATACTTCATTCGCAATGTCAAGACAGGATTAAAATCATCACTACTTCTCCATAAGGTTTATAGACCAAGCATTTTTCAAAATATTATTTAGTTTGTAAAATAACTTGTTCACAGTGCAGATGAACCTTAACGTCCATCAGGCAACACCCAAATATCTAAAAACAAGTGGAACTGTCTGCCAATAACAGCTAGTAAACAGACAGGTCTAAAGACAACAGTTCAGGCATGCTGTTTTCTCTTCCTCCTCACTGCGTCCCACAAACACCCTCCCTCACACTCCTGCCAAGTCCATTGCATTGCACAGCAACAGATTAATGCCTGCCAATTTCTAGAGAGCTCAGCATACTTCTCCATTTAGTGTTTTGTCTAAAGGCCAACAATGCAGTCAGGACGTAAAAAAATACCCCAAAGACTTGATGTTTTAGGTCTTGAAAGATGGAAAGAACAAAGCATAACATTAAAGCTTTCTCTAACATACTTCTCCACATTTCTAGCAATTGCCCACTTTAAACATGATTTGTACAGAGCGCTCCTTGGTATTCAGAAACATATTATATTCTAGAAAGCTAAGTATCAGTTCTCTCCCCCTCCTTCAGAATATCACTCAATCTGTAACTGATGCTAAACACCAAATCATTTTTATTCAGATAAACCACTAACACCAAAAAAAGCCATTTGTATTCAGACTAGTCACCTATATCTTATTATATTAACCCAGTCTCGGCATTACCATTTTCTCACAGAACAAAACACCCAAAACAGCTAGGGTTGTTTTGGAATCAAACTTTTCTTCCTTTCTTTCTTTGTAGTTACAGCATAGTCAGCCTTAAAACAAAAACTCATGGGTAAAAACAAATTACAGATGTTTCCAAAAGGGAAATAACTCCCTCAGGTAAACAACATACTTAGGGGGGAAAAGGATTGAAGAGGACCACATAAAATATGTCAGAATTGCCCAACCGATAAGTAGAAGGCCATGCTGTGTTTAGAAAATGATCAGATAGATATATAATCCATCCACAATATACTTTGTTCTGTGGTTTTTATTTCCAGGCTGACAAGTTATCTAGCTTTATAAAACAAGGACTAATATTTTGGCTGGGAAGTAAGAATCTTGTCTTCCCCATTATATTCTTCAATACCCGGGTCTTCCTACTTTCTGTCCACATTAGAATTTGGATGAAATTTTTGGCATCTAGTGTGTAGCCAAATCCTGCCTTAGTTTTCAGTTGAAAATTAAAAAGATGGTTAGTTTTTGCTCCTCACCCATGCTCATCTTCATGATCTGAAATTCAGGCTATGCTCTTTCTGAAAGGTATGATACCTTTGACAAACTGTAAGGCAAAATTCTCTTCTACCCTTTGCATTTTTATTCTCTTTCAGGTATAAGTCTCTGAACTACCTCATTAAAGACAGGAAAATAAAGAATTCTCATGATGCCACTTACATTGATTTTTAGAGTGTGGATTGTAAAAAATGGGGTTTCCTCATCTTCCAATCCTAGGGGTTTTAGAGAAGAATCCAGTGATAGTAACAATCAGCTATGGTTTTTTTTTAAAAACCTTAATTTTATCTTTCTGCTCTCCTCTGTCCACAAAATGAAAGGCTTCCCTACTCTATATTATTTCTTACAAGAGATTAAATACTCAGGAGACCAATAGTTAGCAACTTCAAGAACAGACAAATACCACTCACTCCTTCAACTACTATAAAACCAGAGGAAAGCTCTGTTTTTTCTTGACAATTAAATCCTTTCTTCCCCTCTTCCTTCTCTCCTTTTTAATTAACGAAGAAGTAGCAGAACTGCTTAATGGTAACCAAAGAGTCTTTCCCTAACAGAAAGAAATGGATGGAGACTGAAAAGATGTGATCACCTACATATAAATATAACTTTCTGAAAGAAGTTAAATTAAAAGGACCACTGTACTATATCACAGGAAAGCTCAGTTTCTTCAGGTCTAATACAAAAGCATATTCGTATCCTCTAAAAATATTCCTAAAATAGCATACATTTCTTTAAGGTAATGGAACAAAAAAAACAATACTGTACATGTAGCAAAGAAAAACAAGATGTACCAACAAGGGTACAAATTGGTGGCTGAGATTGCAAACAAAGAGACGTGTCCAGTATGAGGTAAACTGTTAATGAAGACTTACCTCCAGAAACTGGGGCATCCATGAAAACAGCTCCCATTTTTTCAACTGCTTTGGCTAATTCTTTTGAAACTGCAGGGTCTATAGTACTCGAATCTATTAGCAATGAGCCTTTCTTTACTTTCCTAAAATAAAGATTAATTATTAAGTATTTTTGCACAAGACATCCGAAACTATTACCATGGCACTGTCTCTCCTCAGCATGGGAAATGTATAGACACTTTTTGGTACACTAATAAACACAAAGTTTTAAACTCTATTGAGCAAAATCTGCTCAGTATGTATACTCCTGAGTATGTTTACTACACAGCTTTGAATGACTCAAAACACAATAAAACCTGAACACAAAAAAATTATGTTCTTCCTAAACGCTATTATAAAAAAATTACACACAAAGGGTACACTACGAAAACCTGCCATCATGCAAGCTTGAGCAGTATATCATATACAGATCATCTAAGATGCATTCTAAGCTATGCTGCTATGGCCTAAAATTTCATATATAACACTAGAATTTTCTTTCTATGTATATCTATACACAATATCTAAGTCCTTATCAGAATAGCTTTATTGCATTTTTAATCACTGCTACAATTTATTCTACATAAGGATCATTACTAACACCATAAAAACCCACTGAAGATTTAAAGTGAAGTATGGAGAAAAATGTTAAGTTTTCCAAATGATAGCTAGTCAATTTAGGTAGAAGAATTGTATCCCGAACTTTAGAACACAAACAGTTGTATATGTGTTCAAAAAAATGAAATGGAAGTAAATTTTTTAATGCCCTCAACAAAAAAACCTCACTTATATTTTTATCCCTCTTTCATTTCAATTGCACCGTGATTTAATGCCCACTGGACCAGCAAAAAACACAAAATCAAATGTAAGTTTCAGTCATAAAAAGGTGAGTAATTTAAAGCTACACGTGACAGGTGAAGAGCATTCCTGCACCTTGCATGGTGTTGGCAGTATAGCAAATTTTGCTCAATCGAATTACCTAGATAGCTGGAAATAGTCTCTCAATATATATTGTATAGTGGAGGCTCCACTCTAGCTCCAGACTCAAATAGTGCCACATAAACAGAATGTGTCCTTTTACACCGAAGGAATGAGCTGCTAACGTTAGTTTGCAGATGAGAACCAGCATGGCAGATACGGTACTATGTCATCTCCCCTTACCTTTGGAACGGGAGCAGTGGCACAGGCTCCTTGGTAACATAGTGAGATGACTAAGCTAACCCTTAAAAATTCCAGAACATCAATTTTTTTCTTCAGTAAAGCTTAAAAAGCTCCAGAAAATTATCCAAGTCCAACCAGTCACCAAGGACCGCCGTCACTCAGAGCAACAATTAACCACTACTGTCAAATTACACTTCTTTTGAACACAGAGGCTCAGAACCTGCAGCAGCACAGGATTGCTTTCCACATCCTCTGTTTCCCACAGTATTTTCCACATCTAGGTACTCAAAAGATCAACTGGCTGTATTATATCAGCAAGTACTGCCAATCGGTCTTCAAAGCACTGCTATCCTGGATACAATTCTCCACAGCCGTTTGCCCAGGTTTGTAGGACTGATCAAATTACCCTTCTTCCCTGAAGGGTCTAAGCTATGGTTACTTAGATCTGCTCAGTCCTGCTTTGTGGGGAACTAAACTATGGACAGTAAGGGAAGGGAGTAACAATGACTTTCTAAATTGGAAGAAGAACAGAAAATCCTTCTCCTCTATTTAATTTTCTAATCACTGTACCTTAATATTGCCTACAATCAATACCTAAAAAAGCTATCAACAGTCTTAGACAATCTACTGTACTTTTGTCTCCTGTACGTTTCTTCCATTGCATTATTAACCTGGATAGCAGTAAGATCCTACATGATCCTCGGTAGCCTTAGTCAGACTGCTAGGAACCGCATACATGTGGCCCAAAGAGCCTTTTAAATACTATTTATTTTTTAATTTGCCAAGTCCAAAAAGTCCGAGTATTAGAAGTCTGCAAACTATGGATTTTAGGCTCAGTGGAAATCCCTCCGCAGAAGTTAAAAAACAATGTTTCAGATTGAATAGACTCTTTAGGTGTTTTCTTATGCAATGAACAGATAATAAGTGTAGAAATCAATAAAGCCTTGTCAGCTATTCTGTGCTAATGCACTTTAATATTATGAGACACAATGGCATCTCTTCAGAACATTCCAGTTATAGGATTCCAAGTTAAAGAAAAAAGTATCTGAGCTAATAATTGCTGCCAGCAAATATTCTAGTTATACTCGTCTGTAGTATATTACATTACAGTACAAGAAACATGCAGCTGAGAAGGTAGATAGTAGTTGTCTCAAATTCACATAAATTATTATTCTACTGAAATTAAAATTAAGACTTTTGCCAAAAGCCATTCAAAAGCAAGCACAGCTTAAGAGAACTCATGTAGTTAGAAATATCAATAGTGACAAAACAGAAGAAAACATCAGGTTAAGTGCCCTGAAGGCACAGCAAGAGTTACAGCGACAGCGATCATTGGACAAACACAGCCTTGATTAGGAGTGGGAATTCTCCAGACTACAGCAAATTCTTACTTTAGAATTCCGTTTGCTCCTGTGTAAACTTCTATCGCATTGGAATTAGAAGGCAGCATGGTAATAATTCTGTCTGCTCTTTCTGCTACATCTGCTGAGGAATCTGTTACCTTAAAAAAAAAAAAAAAAAAAAAAAGCTTACATTTCCTGAAAAAGAAATGCCAAACATGTTTGCTGAGTTTGCTTTTATTATTTGCAGGTCACCAGTCACAACTAAGCTAGGTAAAAAATTAGAGCTCGAGCCAAACTCTGCCCTCCTAATGGAAATATCAATTAATTGGATCCAGCAACAGGAAAAAAAAATCAAAAAGGATGTAATGTCACAGAAGTTCCTCCAGAATATCAATCCATGGGGATGCTTGCATCCCACCAACTCATTCATGAATCTTCAATTCATTATAAACCATGCATCTATAAAAATTACCGCTCTACAATGTTTCTAAGGAGGCACAACACTAAGAATGACAAAAATATCACTTTTTTCCTTGGCTAATAGACAGGACTGGAAGAGAGGAAAAAAGAAAAAAAAGCCTTAATGCACCTCTGAGCCTCCCCTTAAAAAAATCAGATAAACTAACTGATAATTCTCACAATATTATGGCTGACATTTTTTAAAAAAAAGAAAATTAGCAGCTCAAGCTGCTTCACCAAAATGTCTGAATAAGTGTCAGAGTATATTCTTAGCTATTTGTTGATAAATAAACATACCTAACTTACCTTCCCCAGCTCATTCTCAGAGGCAAGCAGTATGGTATTTAAGATATGTACACAGCAAGTGAAATACTGACAGCTGGAGTACTGAGTTTTGCCAATGAACTCAAAGAACACAAAGTTTTACACAGAAGGCATTTGCCATTAATATTTTTGTCCAACACTAGTTTTAAGTAATTAATGTCTTTTAAAAATGCATTGTTAATACATTCATAGATCAGGGAAAACAGAAACAAAAAAAACCTTCAGCCCACAAGGACCAAATCTGATTTCACTCATTCAGGTAGTTTTACTGGAAGGAATTAGCTTGGAACTTGGAACAAGCAGGAAGCAAGATGAGGAGAAAGTAGATTTAGTTTGTGGACAGGGTGTGTAGTATTTTTTTCCCGCACTTATTGTGGCTGTATGATAAAGAGGAACCTTAATATTACAATGATCTATTCTGCTGGACATATTATATGCCTTGGATTTTTAAACTTTAAGAAATGTCTTAAGCAAAATTTTATATGCAGTTATAAGTCAGTGTGAATAAATTAGAATTTCCATATTGCATGGCTTTAGGGTTAAAAAATGGCAGTTTAACAGGCTCCTCAAAAATTGATTCCTTTCCATAATATTGACAAATCAGCAAATTGATGACCTTGTTTCACCATTCCTTATCTATTTTTAACTACAGGTATTTTTTATAATTTTTGTTAGTTTTGATACTAAAGGCACTTCTGTAAATATCTTTTTATATACACTACTTTTATAAGGTCTCAGCATCAAAGAAAGGAAGGTATATACACATTTTTAAGAAATGCTGAATAATACCTTGAAGGATTTCTGGGGCACAGATAAACGTCTTGATTTCTGTTTTACTTATAGTAAAATAAGTAAAATAAGGGAAGACTGTATATATCCACTGAGCAAAGCTCTCAAGAAAAAAAAAGTAGAGGAACTGACATAGATGGGACTTGGAAACATGCAATTTTTGTTTTGAAAGAATAAGTTAATACTACACAAAACATCTGGTATAACGCACCATTATAAAAGGAAACATACTCTAGTCCAAAGAACAAAGGTTAGGAGGAATAAATGAGGCAATTATAAGCAGAAAAGCTTCTATACCTGATTAGTTAATTTTATGACTTGCTTCCCTGGAGACCAGAGAGCCTAGCTCTTTATGTAGGAGTATGACACCTTTGTCTTTAATTCTGAGTATCTCTTGTTCAGTTCGGTCCCAATGTGTATTATTAGAGGAGGACAGAGGAAGTAAGTAACAAAAAAAGTGGGACTTAAAGTGGGAATTGTCATTCTTGGCTTTTTGGTACTGTAACAAATATAATTAATAATCCTGGAGGAAACCTACCTACCTGGTTCAACCAGCAGCATACAAAACTTTTTTTATTATTTGGGATTTCCTGTCTCAGAAATAAAGTTGAATGATTTGAAAGCTATTAAGAAACATGAAACATTTGAAATTATTAAGAATATGCGCGTTTAAAAACCATACCAAATTCTAATTGCTGATTACTAACATAGACCATACTGGCTCAGAGTAGCAGCCCAGCAAGTTCTGTAAGTGTTCTGATACTTGCCAGTTCAAGCAAATTTTTGCAGTACGCAACTGGACAGTGAAGGCTTCTCTTCATACTGGTCATTATTTATGCCCGTCAATAAGCACATCTGCTTATATTTGTTCCAAAATGCTTCCCTATTTTTTTCTTTATATTTACAATAAGTCAATTAATAATTCTGCTTGCCTGAAATGCCAGTCTCACTGAATACACTGAAGAAAGCCCTATTTTTATGCTGTTTTATGCATCAGCTGACTTCAGTAACACTCTCAAACTTCCAAATTTGAAAAAGGATTCAGAGATATGTAAACTGAAGCAAAGAAACTGTGCGACATATATGCACTCTGCTGTGTGAGAAAGCGATAACTATGAGGAAGAGGAAAGAGACAATAGAGTGTGGAGGCCACCTACTTGCTCACAGCACTGTTCAGTATTCTCCCTTGTTTGTAGCCTTGCAACTTTCTCCAAGTTTCACCCCAAGGGGTTCTACATGCTCCTGCTCCCACAATTTACCCCTTACTATTCACCCTCAGCAGGCAGGTGGCTGCTTCCCGACATACACTACCTCCTGGCTTTTTACTTCAGAGGGTAAAGAAAGTGGAGTCACAGAATATTCAGACTTATGATCAAACATCCCTCATCCTCCATATACCTTAGTAGTAGCACTGACTTCAAACAATGGACATTTGACAATATTTACTGTCTCTTGGGAGGCACCTTTTCACCTCTGTAAGACTCCTGATGGTTTTAGCCTACCAGCCAGACCAAAAAGAAAGCAGCCCTTGGAGCCCAATGTTCCTTCTATAGTAGTTTCTACAAGGCCCCCTGGACCCACAAGTTTCCAAGTCCTGAAAAAAATGTTGGGGTAGGATTTACACCTGTAGATCAAGAAGAGTAAGTTATGTTCACATATTTTCTTTAAGGGTGTTTTATTTTTATTTAAGCCTATGCATGTATTCTCTTACTGATTTACAATCTTAAAACATAGCTTTGGTGTTACTTTTAGAAGCATTTCTGTTCATCTTGAATATCACACATTAAGACTTGCAGTGGATACCAAAGGATTCTATTACTACGGCAATAAGCGATACCAAAGAGATCCCACTGCAGAACATGAATTAAAAATATAACCAATTGTTCAAAACACACCTCCTTTCCATTTGCCCAGCCTCTTACTCAAGACAGGTCTGGTTCACGCCTGAGGGGCTCAGATGCTTTAACCAAATAAAAACAGTAGCTAGGGAAACAAGCTCAAAAGCTTACTTTCCCACTTGAGGCCAAGATTCTGTAATTATTCAGGAGGAGCTGCAATTAATTATCAACAGGTGCACCTGATCATTTTATCTTTTGGGAATCCTGACATCACCTCATTATTTAAAACAGCTGCAGTTAGCTCCAACAGTTTAGACCTTCAAGTCATACAACTCCTCTATCTAGATCTACCTACAATTTCCTTGCCACTGCTGGAGAATTTCATCCTATCCTATACACTGACACAATGGAGTATTATTTTTGCATTGGTTTCTCCTTACTTGACTATATTAGTTTGTTTCAGTGTTTTATGCACCTATCCACCCAATTAAAACTATCTAAACTACTGTAGCTTTCAAGTATGTCAAAAACATTCAAATATGTTTCAGACACTTAGAAAAGACAGTCTCAACCACCTGAGAGACTGAACTGGTTTCTGGGTGTATTAACAGATCAACAAAACCAATAGCACTGACTGGAACGGGGCCAAGATTTTGCAGGGTACAGGGCAGGAAGGTAAACCTCCTTAATGTGATCAATTTCCTTCCCTCATTTTTTCCTTTTCATTCCTTCCTCTTCTCTCACCGTAATGTTCCCCACCTCCAAGAGAATAAGCACTTAAATAATTAGATTTTTCCCCTGCCCCCAAGGACTGCACCTTGAAGCAGCAGGAAAGCTCATATGTCCCTATAACCCTTACAGCTATGCCAGCAGGAATTTTTAACTAGGGTCATCCAACCTGAAAAGGTCAAAGTAGGGACCAGATGAAAAGCAGCCCACTGGCCATCTAGACCTGGGGGAGGAGGAAGCAGGAGAAAGAAGGAGGTGATAGAACAGCCCATCGACCTACTCTCATAAAAAGGGAAAAAAAACAGCTAGAGAAGTCCAACAAAGTAGCAATTCTGGCTAACAGCATGAAAATATCTTAGGGCAGAATCATGACTTCGCTCCAAGCAAAACCTCCCAGATTCAGATTGTGCTCACTAAGCTGTTTTACTTCCACTTGTGATCTTAACCAAGAAGAAAACAGACTATAAAAATATTGCATGCAAGAACCATTCAATACATACAGTTATTTTTGGAATAAAGAAAGTTTCTTACTATACCTGAGCACCCAAGTCTTGAAATTCTTTGCAAGCTTCTGGGAACACATCATATGCAATAACTGGATATCCGTGTTTTAACAGGTTTTTTGCCATTGGATTTCCCATGTTACCCAGCCCAATGAATCCAACTGGGGTTTTGGAAGCCATTGCCCTAGAACACACTGATTTCAAACAATAAATAAAAATACATTTGTATTTTAGAGTAATGTGTAACAATGATATAACAAAAGCTAGCATGTAATCTGTTTGCACTGATTTAGATGAAGTTTGAAAGGGCAGAAATGTGATACTTACTCCACATTAATTGAAACTGCAGGTTCTAGCTCACATTGGGCCACTAATACCATCCCTGAATTATTTTTTACAAAGCAAATTATTTTAATTAGGGAAATGTGAGTGTTTCAAAAAGTATAGTCATCAAACTTGAGAAACATCTCTGAAAGATGAGGTCTGAGTTTCAGTCTGGGAGGAGCTCACAGACTTAAAATATGCAGGCTTGTCTCTGTTTTGTTATGTACCTAAATACTAAACTGGAAATACAAAATAAAATTTTCTCTATATTTTACAGACTCCTTATTTGCAACTTCGGTTGCAGCCCTGGAATTTAGCACCTGTTCTCTCAAAATGGACTGAGGCTGCCACTGTATTTCATGCAGCCCCTCACAGATAATAACTGGACTCTGCTGATCCTGCACCCAGATACAAACCACTAACCTAAAAGTAAAGTAATAAATCATTGCCAATTCTTCAAGTCGTGTAATCACTTGCACTATAGTTTAAAAGCAAATACTGAAAACTAGAACATGCTAAGATTATAAATGCAAAACTATGAAGTCTTTACAGGAATAACCACTGTATTCTATCTGCTGTACTACCAAGACAGAACTATAAAGCAAGATCTACAATCTACAGAAAACACTACAGTTTCAGTCAGTTACTTTTTACAAGTAGTTAGCGAGTATCAAATGCTGTATTATAAGCAGTGTTGCAGGCATCCATCTACTGCAATCACTGTCTCATCACTCTAAACACTCCTAATCCAAAGGCAGCAGAATTTGGCAGTGCCGAGATTTCTTTGCTGATTACATAAAATAATTTCTCCTTTACAGCAAAGGAAAAAGTTATGCAGAATAAACACTATGGCATGCGGCAAGTAAGCAGCCAGAAACAAGGCTAACTACGGAACTACTGTAACTCTGAAGTGCACATACAGAAAATGTGCCTAAGCTGCATCTAGACTCTAAGCGGTCTCAATGCTTATAAAGAATCCTCTCTAGGCCAATAACACTTGATTAATCATCTTAAAGTCTTTCTGACTTTAAGCTCCTTCTTAGCCAGCAATGGTCATGCTCTTTCATCTGCAGCACTATTTTGGAAGTGCCACATTTAATAAATCAGGTTCGTTGAGAGATCTTTGGTCTGAGACAGTTTCCACAGATGCCTGCAGCAATTACATAGCTAGAGAAGTAGCACAATTTAACAGAAAACTGCACTGGGGAAAGACTTAGTGCAAACTGAGATAAGTCAGGAAAAGAGCACATTGTTTTTTTAAGAAGTGCTAGATGTCAAATCTAGGGAACAAATTAAGAAAGAGCCTAAAACACCATCATCAGCCATAGTAATCACCTTGGAGTCTTTTGTTATAGTTTCTATGAGTCAGTCTTCCCCAGTACATCACTTACACTAATCTAAAGCTACTCCTTTCACTAGCCTGAAGCTTCCAGCTTCCTGTGGAGGTTCAAGTCCTGGTTTTCAGCATCTTTAATACTAGTAGGTCTTATTTACCTTGGCTTCAATAAAGCTTTCAAAACAGCTTCCTTTAGTATCCTGGTAGCCAAACAGGGAAAGTATGCACTGGACTGGACTGCAAGACTGCCTGATGGAAGAAATGTTGTCTGGGCTGTTGAGCTTAAAGAACAGTGGTCAGCGGTTCAAAGACTAGCAACAGCAGTTATGAATGATGCTCCTCATGGGTCAATACTGGGGCTGCTGCTGCTTAAAAATTTCATCAGTGACTGTGATGACGGGACATAAACACCTGCAGCAAGATCACGTATGACACCAAACTGGGGGGAATAGCTGAAAAACTGCAGGGCAGGGTTACAATTCAGAAAGACTGGAGAAATGAGCCTCAAGAAGTTCAACAAAGACAAACACAATGTCCTGTACAGCAGATATCATTGCAGGCTGAGGACTGGCTAGACAGGCTGCAGCTCTGCAGGAAAGGACCTGTGGATTCCCATAGACACCAAGCTGAGCATGAGTCAGTAGTACATCTTTGTAGCGAAAGATTAATTACATACTGTCCTACTTTAGCAAGAGCATAGCCATCAAGGCAAAGAAATTGGTGATTCTACTCTATGCAGCACAAAAAGGGCATCGCCAGCAGAGAGAAAGAAGTCATTATCCCACTCTACTCAGCGCTTGTCAGGCCACACCTGGAGTACTGTGTACAGTTCTGGTCCCCGCTGTACAAAAAGGATGTGGACAGGCTGGAAGGGGTCCAGAGAAGGGCCACCAAGATGATCAGAGGACTGGGAAGCCTGCCATATGAGGCAGAGAGAGGCTGAGAGAACTGGGTTTGTTCAGCCTTGAGAAAAGGAGGCTCAGAGGGGGTCTCATCACCATGTACCAGTACTTAAGGGGTAGTTACAAAGAAGATGGAGACTCCCTTTTTACGTGAGTCACATGGAGAGGACAAGGGGGAATGGATACAAGTTGCTCCTGGGGAGATTCCGATTGGACACCAGAGGGAAATTTTTCACACTGGGGACAGTCAACCATTGGAATAGTCTCCCCAGGGAAGTGGTTGACTTGGCCACATTGGACACCTTTAAGAGTTGGCTGGACAGGGTGCTGGGCCATCTAGACTGCGCTCTTCCTAGAAAGGTTGGACTAGATGATCCCTGAGGTCCCTTCCAACCTGTGATTCTGTGAATACACGAGATGTAGTCAAACTGCAGGCAGCCCAGCACACACCGATTAAGGTGACTGAGGAGCTGGAGAATATGGCATATGAGCAGAGGCTATGGGAACTGTCTTTGCTTAGCCTGGAGAAGCAAAGGCTAACTGCAGTCTTCCACTACCTACAGAGTGGGAGGGAAGAAGAGTTACAGAGCAAATGAAGCCAGATTCTTCACAGAGGTGCACAACAGTAGGACATGGGGCAATGGCCAAAAGCTACAGGAAGGGGAATTCTGGCTGGAAATAAGAAAAGCATCCCTGATGAGGAGAAAGGTTCTGCACTGGAACAGGCTACATAGAGAAGTGGTGGAACCTCCAACCTTGGAGCACCCTGAGCAACCTGATCTAGCTTTAAAGTTAGGTCTGCATCCAAAACTCAGTTTTCTTTGTTTCTGTGAACTCCAAGTAGCCTCCTCAGAAGCATAAATCTGGCTACCATGTCTAGGCTCGTTCTTGTAGACTCTTCACTTCTATCTTGATCTCTTCTTTTCTCACACCGTCTCGTGGACATCTAACCAGCACCTCAAACTAAACACCAAGAAATCTCTTAATCATCTTCTGAAAACTTTCTTAATACCTTTTTTCTGTCTCAGTGCTGACACCAGCAGTGATGCCTGTCACTCATACCCACAGCCTGAAAGACCCACCTATGATCTACTTAAATCTCACTGATTCCTCCTTCATACCTGAGATCTCAGCCACTTCAGAACCTAGCCACCTGCCTCAACAGACATATTCCTGCCTTGATCTTCATGGAAATATTGGGAATTGAGAAGGACATTTTGCCCATGTTAATTTCTGTCACTTCTTCTCTGCATCCTGCCTTACTCTTCTCGACCACATCACATAAGACTGCTTTGCTTTGACGACTTTTCATGACTATCCTCACATTTTACTATTATGACATCAATTGGTAATTGGACGGCAATGACAGGCCTATCACCAACAGGCATTTCTTTTACTTCTCTAAGGCAGCTCTTCACAGTGTAATTTATCCATGAAACTAACCCATTCTTCTACTATAAGGCCTTCTTTAAAAGCCTTTATTTCGTAATATCCCCATAAGACATAGCAACGGTTAGGCTGGAATACTAGGCAACATGCTGATCAGTATTGTTCATTTTGTGTCACTGTATTCTATTACTTCCCCTTTTGTCTGTCTCTGTTAATTTTCTCTTGTCTTAGTTAATGAATCAGGGACCATTTCCTGTTCTGTGCTAACTAGAACATATTCATATCCATAGGATTTGGGACCTGTTAGAGAAAGAGTCTGATTCTTGACTCAGTTTCTGACTTCTTAATTCGGTTTAACTTCTCAAAGCCCAGTGTTAAATTGGCCACTTTAAAATGGTATCATTTGATTAACAGCTTTGAAAAATCTCCAGATCCCCAGATACACAAATATAGGAAAACTGCTTTAAAAGACTGATGAAATTAGCTCACAGACATACCTAATAGAGCTGATTTCAATTAAATTTGAAACAACTGCATTTAGAATTATGGCATATTTTTTAATGACTACTTAAGAGAGTGGGGATTCGCCAAAGAGAGGATGTTTAAGACGACATGATTTTTCACGTTTTCATATTAGATGAAACTCCACAGGCACTATCATGGAAAGTGATATCCAGCTTGAATATCTAGGCACTGTTTACCATTTGATACATGGCACAGGCTTGGTTTTGAAATAACTGTATAATTCAAACATCTAAGGACTGATATTCTGCAAACCACATATATGTATGCTTAACTAATCCCATCAATTGTATAAGCATTTGCAGAAACTGTCCCTGTGGTATTGAGTCCATTTTACTTCAACCATAAAATGTACAGTAACCTGCTGCAATCACATAGCTGGAAAAATGCCCGGTCCACATTCAACTTCTAACAGAGGACAGAACATCAGAAGTAGGAGCAATAGAAGCTACTTTTAAAATAATCACTGATACAATGTGCAACTAATTCTCCTTCACTGGGAACGGAACCAGCAGCATAGGTTAATCTATAGATCAAGTTAATTGTGAGCAAAACCAGTTACAGCTACACTGACTCCAAAGAATTTGGGCTTTTCCCATAAGATTCTTAATTATTCTCTTGAGGGAATGTGTGCTTACAGAGTCTATGAAGTAGAATCAGTTATCAACAATGGAGATAAAAATAAAAAACACATATAAAGATAAAAAATACATCCATTAAGAAAGTAAACTCACAAATAGAGATTGCAATCCTGTCCTTAGAATACCTGGCCTGCCAATGACCTAAAACTTGTCTTTTCAAGCTTCTATGTAAGGATACTGAAAGCAATTTTCTTTTTAACCTGAACGATGACAGTTAAAAGTTTAGATCATTTCAGATGTTTACATTTCATTTTACACTATCTCCCAAAGTGACCACTCTTACAGTTTCAAGAAGGAATTTAATTTCCAGTGGTGCCTTGAATTCACTATACAGACACTATAAAATGCAGTGCAGAGGACATCTCTCTGTATTCAAACAAAAAGGAACTAACAGGTGGATAGGACCACAGAGTAGAGCTGGAAAAGGTCCAATATGCTTGTACTTTGAAGGAAAGCACAGTCTAACTGGCCAAGAACAGGACTGAGAAAGCAGTAACTCTCAAATTGTAATCTCAACTATATGACCTTTTGGCTTTATAAAAATCTATTTTGAACCTTGTTCACCAAAATGTCTAGCTCCTGGGATGGAATCCCTAGCTCCACAGTCAAATGAAACCAACAGATCTGGCACAAAGGATAACAGCCCACATATTCCTGTCCCATATGAATTTCCTAATCAGAGTGGTTGCAAGTCATATTAATATTCAGTGAATCTTGAGCTCTTTTCCAAACCCGTAGGTGAGATTTCACAGGAGCATTGGAAGATGCCCAGAGGAAGTTCAACTACTGAAGCTGCTGGTTCTGCTCGGGGCTTCATGAGAAAGTACAACTGCATATTAAGTAACTTCACAAGGAGTGGCAAACATGATGACAATTCAATTTGAGCCACTAAATGAAGGATTTTGCCACTGATTTAGCATCTTAAGTTCTGGTACAAGTACAACAGAAGACAACATTCCTCTTCTCTTTTCTGCTTTGAAAGAAAGCATCAGAGAGATCTCCTGTGTTTTGTGCAGACTCCTCTACAGAAATGCATAAAAATTCTACTGAACTAGATCCTGGAGGGAACGAGACGGAGAAACATAGAAGTTCGAGAGGCCAGCTGTACATGGGTAGAATCAGGTCCTTCTGCTCCTAGAAGCGTTTGCCAATGGAATTTAAAATGCCCCAGGGTCACGGGCTGTGAAAGGTTATGCAATGATTTTGAGCACCACACTCTGCCAAAATCATAATTTAAGAAGATTACAAGACTCTACATTTGGCCAGCTTTACACTGAAAACATCCCACTTGCTTTTCCTTGCCTCAGTAAAGGTCTGCTGATAAAAAACAGACATACTATCTTGTAACGGTTAAGAGTCTCTTACCTCATTTTTCTTATCTGTAGCTGTACCTCATTAAATGTTTGCTATTACATTAAAGACAAAAACATGTAGTATGTACTTTTCATCTAAAAAGAATATCAAGTGTACACTTGATCCCTTAATTAAGTAATGTGCTGGACTTCAGAGCAGCAGGTCTTTCTGTCACAATCCCTGCTTAGTAATTAATGCTTCTCTGCACCACAGCATGGAATCATTCCACAGTCCAAATAGGTCCTGCATCAACAAAAGTACTCTTTAACTATCTACTACTCATCCAAAACTATTTGTAAGGCCATTTTCATTCTCTAGCAGGGTACCATCTTCTTGGATGAACAGCTCCCTCAGCTGATGAATCTTCACTCACCAGGAAATCTTCCTCTCTCAACCGTGATACCTCATTAGCCCCTGCTTTATCCTCCCTAGCTGTCCCTAGGAAGGACTTCTCCACATCCATCAAAAATGTATTTTTAAGTAAGGTCATATACACCCTCTCCATGAAGCACATTTGCCAGTGACTACCAGCTGCATATCAGAAGACTACACAGTCTCTACCCAACTTGCTAATACACAAACACACATACCCAAGATGCTCCTCCAAAATCTGCCCTCAGCTATTTTCCTCCTACATGATTTAACAGTCTCTGGTATAAACATACAGAAGAAACAATCCATCATGGTCTGCGCCAGCTGCAATGAGCAACTAACTAACTAAGGAGCATTCAATACCTGAATGAAGACAGCCTGCTTGCTAACCAAGCTGTGGTGTGGACAGCTCTCAGAGCCGGCAGAGTTCCTCCACTAGGATGGTGTTTCACTCAGAATGACAGTTGATGAAATCACTACTCAAAGGACAACTTTTAGACCACTCAAAACTAAAAAAAAGGATAACAAACCTAATAAACGCATTAGAGATGGGGAAACCTCAACATATAGCTAAGCAGTAGAGCTTAGCAGTTAAGAAGGCTTAATGCTTAGACCTTCATCCCATAAACACTTCGCAGAGTCAACAGGGCTTTCAGCACAGTCACTACTAAGTAAGTCAGAGCTTAAACACTGTGGGTGAAATTCTGTTCTATGGAAGTTTCTTGGGAGAGTCACAATTTCTCCTTAGACTTAGTCACAGTTGCTCACTCACGTCTTCAGGCAAAGGCAAACCGTACTTTTCAGCACTGAGGGCCAGTGTAGTGTTTTGGGATGCTTTTCACACCAATAAATTAGATCCCTTCCATCTTCTCTACATTAAACATGAGCATTGGAATATTGACCAAGACAGCAGATTTCAAAGCTCTTACAGAAATATCTGACAGCTATTACACACAGAAAGTTCAAAACACATTGAAAGCTACTACTGCTTTCAACTGTGGTATTACAAAAGCTACTAAATACACGAACAGGTCTCCTATATTTAACTTTACTAGCATGTGACCAATAGCACCTGAGCTATTACTTAGCACAACACCAGAGCTGCAACTAGAAAAAAAAAACGACCATGCGTTAGTGGAAGAGACAGTCAAGCAAAAATAACACTGAAAGTTAATTTCAAAATTGTCAAACAATTTTCACTGATCAGTTTACATGAGGTTTAAAGGGGAATTACAATTTTTAAGAAGCTGCTTACTTAAAAGTAATTAAATAATTCCTGAAACCCTTTGTTAAGTGTTCAGATTCTAGAATCATACACCATATAAAAGAATGTATTTCTTTCACTTCACTACTTGAAAAGTCTGCCTATTTGTGTGTTTGGAGCCTATACAGTAACATACGTGAGCAACACACTGCTACTGAAGTGTCATTGAAAAGACTACTGAAGACGATAGTTTCCATTATCTACTTCAGCAGCTAGAATACTTGGAAACAGCAGTATGATCTCCAAGTTAGAAAAGAGAAAAGATTTGGGCTCCAGTTCTGCAAGTGCATTCTTCATGTACTTGCACTGACAGGACATTTAAGGGCGTTTGCTCCTTCCACCGCACGTGAATCAACCACATGCGTGAGTGAGTGAGTGCGGAGCCGGAACAGGAGGAAGTGCTGCTGGTGTTACCTTCAGTTTAAGGAAAATGATTAGATACAATGATTGAGAGTGTTGAACTGCCCGCCATCGAGGTGACAGCTACGGCTAACGTATCACCGGTGCCACAGGAAGCATTTGCGGGCTCTGGAAATTCCCAGCCATGCTATTTTAAGCAAATGAGTGAAACATTTATTGAGCTAAGCCGCTCCGACGCTCCGGTCCGGCCTCACACCCGGCGCCAGCGGGAGCCGCTCGCCGGCAGCGCGCCGGGCCACCGCTGACCCCCGCCCCCCCGCGTTCCCCTGGGGGGGTCCCGCACCGGGCCGTCCTGCACGGCGCCGCCGCTCCGGGGCCCGCCAGGGACGGAGGGTCCGCGGCCGCCAAGGGCAGGGCGGCGGCAGCGTTCCCCGGCCGCGCCGCTGGCAAGGCCCGGCCTTTCCCCCGCCTGGCGACGGCCGCCCGCCGGTTAGAGCAGAGCCGCTCGAGCCGAGGGGAGGGGCAGCTCCTTACCCATCGCGGCACGCACCCGCCGGTGCCAGCGCCACCAGCCCGCAGGTCCCCCGAGCACCACAGCCGCGGCCATGCTGCGCCCCCCGCGCCGAGTGACCTCCTGCCAGCCGCCACCCGCCCCGCCGCCGCCACCGCCTCCCCTCCCGCCGCCGCCCGCCACCGCCCGCGCGCTGCGAGCGGCAGCTGTGGCAGCCAACCACAGGCGCTCCCTGGCGGCACCCAGCCAATGGGAGCGCAAAGCCTCCTCCCCCGCAGCCGGCCGGCCCCGCCCGCCAACCCGTGATAGATGGGGTCGGCCCGTGCCCGGGGCCCGAAGCGCAGCGCAGCGGGGCGGGGCGGGGGCTGGGCAGGCGCTGGGGCGTCTTATTGGGGCGGCGGGTGGCCGTGTGTCGCTGCCCGCTCCTGCCCCGGGGGGGGGGGCGGAGGGGGGCCGTTCCTTCCAGCCCTCCTTCTTGCCTGCGCCTGCCCGCTGCGGCCTGTCTTGCCTGTGTCGCCGCTGGGAGGACGGCTTGGCCGAGGCGAGGCACAGTGGGGCTTGTGGTGGAGGCGAGACGGCGGGGACGTGAGGCGTCCCCATGTGAGGGCCGAGGGCCCCGCAACATGGCGCAAACGGCGCCCTTGGGGTGAGGGGAAAAGGCCGCGTTGTGCTGTTTTTGCCTTGTCCGGCGGCAGGTGAGCGTTGGAGCTTATGACTGGCGTCGTCCTGCGCAGAGCGCGGTTCCCGAAGGTTTATCAACATAGATTAAACGTGTTTGAACAAGCTGCTAAGAGCTGTGCGGCTCACCCGCAGCCTAGAGCCTGGCAGGACTCCGGGACCTTGCTGGCAGTCCGGGGGGATCCGCAGGCCAGGCGCTGAGGGAGGGCAGGCTGCGGGCGGGCGAACGCTGCCTCCTCAGGGCAAGGCTTCGGTTCCAGCCCTGCAACTGCCACGTTTCTCCTTCATGAACAAAACAGTTAACTTCTTGACAGCAAAGCTTGTCTTAATTTGTTGTGGAGGAATGGGTACTCCCTCGGTCACTAGGTTATACTTGCTAGGTCAGAGCTTTTTTCGTAGCTGTTAATGTAGGTATCATTTACATACTTCTGGGAGAATGTCGTCATCAGGAATAGATCTCGGGTGTCAGTCAGCTAGTCACTCAGTTATATGTTACCACAGAAAGAACAGGCTTGATGCATTAGCTTGGCTCTTCTGTCAGTACGGCACTATATTTTTATATATTTGCCCCTATAAAGCAATGGATGGGACACAGTTAAATTAACCTAGCTCAGCATAAAGGAATTTTGCGGGCAGTGAAAGAAGAATGTTGTTATATAGTAGCTTTAATCCAGCATGAATGAGTACTACCACTCAACAGGCTGATCTCATACTGTCACCCAGTTACTTCTTTTTCTCATTGCCTCCCAGCTGAGCACTAAGACAGAGTATGACTTGAGAAGAATAAAAAGAGATCTCTGCACAAAGGGACACACAAAACCAGGAACCCTTTAATTTGCTAGCACTTTGCAAAACATTTGAAGCCCCAGAGACTTGTATATAGAGATATTTTCATAAGCTCACTTGTCTTGGATATTTGAAGTGTGCCAAGTGAATGAAGCTACTGAGCTATGTTTATTTTTTTCCTCAGTGATGAGGTTGACAACCATCTTGAGCACCGGTTTTGTTGGGATGAGAAAGATGTGATTCCTCGTCGATGCAGCTATGCTGGCAGAAATCTGTAATGAGGTGTAGTCCAGATAAGGTCTTTGGAAGACATTAAAACCTGAGTTTTATATGTTTTACAGAACTTTGAAAACATGCCTTTTTTTGCCTTCCAGCCTGATTTTTCACTACCTTACATTTTGGGAGTCATTGACCCTTTTCCAAGTGACTGTAGACTCCTATGAAACCTGAACTGAGTTAGAAAAGTAATTAATTTTGGTTTTTTTGAGTGATTAAGAATAGATATGTTTAAAAGGCATACGAGGAGACTTTCACTTTGTACCAGCATAATAAAAGTGCACTACAGTCACTTTCAAACAAAGCATGAGAAAGTGGAAAAAAGAGAGTCCTGTTGATAAAAGTGTAGCAGACTTAGCCTTGTATTACTTTGCCAACACACCTGTTAATAAACTCTATTGTTACAGGCATGTCCGCTGTTATCTCACTATAGTTTTTACATTGCTTTTGTACAGGACATGCTTTGGCAGACAGATGAAATACCTGAGATTAGATTAAATGGAATCTCTGCTCACATAATGAACACTGATACAACTGATCTCAGCAGTTTAGTACTTCTAAGGTAGCCAGTATGGGAAGGAAACATTTGCAGGACCAGATGGTGCAGGGCTACCATACTGCAGACTATTTGCAGGAGAATGGAGAAAATTAAATTAATAGTGTTGTTGTGTTTTTTATTTTCTCCAAAATACCCTCTAGTGATGTTTGAACTTTAGTAGGCTTATAGTAAAGTTAGCTCATTTTGTTAAAAATAATTTTGCCTTTCATAAAAGTTTATCTCACTATAAATTAAGCCTTCCTAGTTAATTTTGGTTTGTGTGTTTATTTCTTTGCCAACCTAATCACATTCTTTCCACACAAAATGAAGAAAAAAGTTTTGTTAATTTCAACATACTTTTGTTTTAAGTATATAGCCGTGAAAGCTTTTACTTATATTAAAACCGGGGATAAAAATGTTGTGTTTATTTCCAGCGAAGCAGCAGTATCTCCTTACTCTCACCTAGTAAGGTAGTGTTTCATAAAGATTTGTATGTGATGATTTCTGAAATTGTTAACTAGTTAAAATGCAAAGAAACTATTATTTGTATAGCTTGGTTCTACAAATTATTTTTTTTCCCTTGTGTTAAAAATGGGGATACATACCTCATTTGAGTGCACATAACCCCTACTTTTTAAAGTAAAATGCTTCAAAGTAATGCGAGTAAACTCTAAAATTGTCTATAAAAATAAATTCATTAGATATTTTAAAATACCTTGAAGGGCCAAAAAAGCGTTCCAGAAATCAGTGATTACATGGCAAACATGCCACAAAGGGGAACTGTTAACAAGTGTGCCTTTGCCAATAGTAGGAAGATTGCCAACATCTAATTGGCTTTAAAGTTTTGTTCTGTCAATGGTGTATTGTATTTTAAAAGCAGTAATGCCAACCTTATGATTTAGGTGTGAAATGGGACCTCAAAATATATGACTGATTATGGCAGGAAGGAACTATTTTCTTAAGGAAGACTTGCTAGCCTACTTGTTGCTGTAGTGTAAGTAAAGAGTTTATTTTGTACAATACAGCAAAAAGAACAGCATAAAAATTATATATGAGAACGACAAGTAGTAAGCATATAACTGGTACGTATCTGTTCTCATTGGGAGATCTTGTAGTGTTTTTATAAAAAAAAGAATATAGATGTTGTTATAAGAACCGATCTTTTAGCTGCCAAACCCATTTAAGTCACTGTTGCCCTGGAAACCTATGTATTCCTGGAGGCCCCCCCCAGTCAGTCCAGCCAGTTCAATTGCTTTTTGACAGTTTTCTATACTGGACCTGTGAAATGAGCAGGTTTTAAAAAAAATCCCCACTCCTTTTGCCCCAGCTGCTCATCCCACTCTTGCGTTACAATTTACGGCCTCTCAGGTATGCTGATATGGCTCTTATTAATGCACATCTTTTCACTCATCTGTTTTACTGCCTTCCCCAGCAAATGCTTGCACTGGCGCACCGGTCCTCACTCTGTAGGGACTAAATGGGCTGAGCTGGAATGAATGAGCGGGACAGAAGGCTCTTAAATCAGCTCCTAAACTACTGGGTATTGGTAACGTAAAACCAAATTCTTGGTGATGGGAAGACTAATGAGGCTCCCTGTGTCACATAACACATCGGTGACAGGAAAGGGAAAGAAAACGCAACTTTCTTGACTGCCATTATCATATAACTATATCAAACCATGACCACTATTACCACGTTCATTAAGCCACACTGCCTGGCTATTATTAACACATAGTTACCGTATCATCTTGCTTTGTAGACAGACTGCTGCTTGCTCATTTCTGTAGGATCTGAGAAACATGGAAACAAAGATACAGTACCTTCATGCTGCAGGGATACAGGGTCCTGTATCCCAGCTTGTTAGATCATCAAAAACTTGTGTATATTTACTTACATCATACCCAAAGAATGTGATGTGACCTTGTAAATTTTGTAAACCTTCGTGTTTAAGTGACTGAGATTTATTTTCTTACGCTGTAAGAAATATCTGTAGACCTTAGGTGTGCTCCATAATACATGTGACATAGTAACATGGATGTTAAAACATGAGAACTTGCCAGAGCACTCGTAATACAAAAAGCAGCTCCTACTGAGGTACCGTAGGTAAGTAGTTTTCTACCTGTTGGTATATTGTCCACAACAAGTTCCAGGACATGTAAAGAAACATAAACACGTGAATAAACCGAAAATAATCTAAAGAAGGCTATTCTTTTTATTCTTAGTGCTGAAAATGTGGACATCTTAGTTTGCTTTGAAGATCTCATATAAAAAGACAAAACAGAGAATATTTTCATCAATTTGCATTTTCTCAGATTTAAGGATTTTTCTTCCTTAAAAAGGAACCTCTGAAAGCAAAGGGAACTATAAGCACTGTGTCGTATTATGGTAAAGGTATTTAGATTCACTTTTAGAACCTGCCCGACTTTAACTATTGATTTGGGATAATTACATTTGATCAATTTTTTTTTTTAATTTTCCATTACTTCAGGGAGATTTTCTTTTCAGGACATGGAATTCTATAGCCTGAGTTGATAACTCAGCACAATTTCCACTGAATTTAGCAAGAATTACAGGAATACAACACCTATAAAATGGGACCCTCATCGCAGAGTGATATTTAAATTCGACATTAACACTACCTAGTGCAGCCAAAGGAAACTTCAGTGGATGCAACAGCCCATTTGAGACTTGGTTCAAAACGAACTGGCAGCCAAGCCTACAGTGTTTTATTCCTCCTTCTAACCTTTCATCTTGCATTTGTTGCATTTACCTCTCTGCATTGGAGAGCTTTCATAATGTTTGTAAAACGCAATAAAAGTGTGCTGAAGCTGCTCAGGAATCCTTGGGCTGCAAATAGTTGGAGCTGGGAGGGCATTCCAGAGAAATATCCCTGCATACTTCCTCTCTGACTGATCACTGCTGGAGACAGACTACTAGGCTAGAGGGACCTTGAGTCCAACACAATATGACCTTCTTCATGCTTGTAAATATTCGAGTTGGGATTCTCAGGGCAGCATTCATTTCTTAGCTGTGTGCACTTCACTAGATAACTAACTGGAATGTATAAGCAGGAATGCAAGTGGTTATTTTTGCCTACAGAAGAAAAAACCTTGTGTAATCTGAACTGCTTTATTTCTTGCTGAATTATATATTTTGCAGCAGTATGTAGTTTAGTAATCAACCATGAACTGAATATGTGTGATACTCTGAATATTGCATATGCTTAAGGGGAAGCAAATTCCAGGCTTCTGTGGCAACGTCGTCCCCTGGGAGAACACAGAAACTTTGTTTTGGTATGAACACTTTCTGTTTTGTCAGAAGCGTTTGTAGTTTGGAAAGCAGTCATATTTACTGGGACATCAGGTTACCGCAGGGTACCAGTGCATACGTATTTGTAATAATTGATACCAATTTCAGTTAAGCACTAGAGTTTTTGCCCTCTTTTTAGCCCTGACAAGGCTCATTAAGATGTTTAGGCTGGACTCTGCTGACTGGGTTTCTTGGAAGAGCTGAAACGATTCAAGTACCTATTTCCCATCATGTCCTTCAAGTTCTCTTCAAAATCCCACCCAAGTAAAATGCAATAGAGATGCTTTCTGTAGATTAATTTAATTGGAAAATGCTGTGGAGAACAAGTCCTTTTAATCACAGCATTTTGCTAAATGGAATGCGTTGCAGTTCTGGTTAAGAGCAAATTCAGTCATTACTATCTTACAAGTAAGTAGGATGTTGTATGTGGGTGACTGCGTATAGGTTGTATCATGAATGTTAAGGAGCTGTTCCTTTTGGAGAATTGGCACAAAAAAAAATTCACAGTGTAAGGACCTCTATAGCATCCCATAGCAATTTGAGATTGGTTTCATTTTTGTGTTTTAACTGAAGATATGTTTTAATGAATTTAGAATCTGTCTGTGTTTGTGTACAATACCTTATTTTCACATCCTTATTTCACATGACATAGAAATGCAAAGAGGAGGATGACTTTTGTTCAGATTTAGATGAACACCTTTTGCAAAAGCAGCTGAAGAACGAAACAAATTCCAAAAGAAATATTGCTACATAGGATAGATATTTGGTATCAGTCACCGTCATTTTATTTTGACTTCTACTTGCGATGCACTACATATAGAACATACCAATTGGTGTGGGAATTGCACAACGCAGTCACTTAATGCCCTTCTGCCAGTTATGGGGTACTGACATAGGAAAAGAAAATGAACATGGTAGGGCAACATGGAAAAGCTACATGCTAAGTTGATCTCAAACCTAAGGGGCCTGAGTAAGGATGAGGTAATTGTTGCCCAAGAAAAGATGCATGCATATAAAACACAGAAAAAATAGTTACATTTTTCCCAATCAACATATGTGAATCAGTCAAAAAACATCAATCTCACATTACTCTGATAAAATCCTGAACTAACCTTCTTATGACATAGAAAGAGGAATCCTGACACTATCAGTCCTTGGGTTTTCCTGCACACAAGTGTAAAGCACATTACATGAAGAAACATTTTCTTCGTATGGCATGCTCCTGAGCTAAGTCTGGGCTTTGCCAAAATGGGAGGTGATCTTGCTCCTATTGACAGTCTTAGGATTTTCTCCTGATTTTAGAGGAAGCAACATAAGGTCCCCACTGGAATAAGGTGTATTAGGGGATATTCCACATCTCTGGCTTGCTAGAAGAATTAGTACCCATGAACATAATCTACTACAGATCAAGAGAGCAATTAATTAACTTTTGACAATGAGATACTGTTACTTAAGTAATATAATTCAACACAAAAGAACCAGCTTTTATTTTCTATACTTGGTCACAAAATTTAGACTAATTTTTTTGTTCTGAGTGTGCAATTGTTAATAAATTTAATTCATCTGGAATTTTAGCTATAGAGGCGATATAGGAAACATCAACTTTATGCGCAAAAGGACAGAGAAGACTTTTACAAGAAGAGCACACAAATCAATGTGGCTCAACGTATCACCTCTATTCCACACAAAGACAAAACTACTGCCATTTACTGGGGTCCTGTATTGCCTATGTTGCCTGCATTGCTTAGACTGTCTTGTCCATTGAAAGATTTTTGAAAGGAATTTGTAATAAACAGATTTGGAATATATGCTGACATGAGGCAATTAGTTGCAGAATCTTTATTTTAACTAATCTCCATTCTGCCCTATTGAAAATGTAAGTTGACTACACTTTATGAAACATTTAAGAATTCTAAATACAAACCACACATTTAGTTTAAGACTACCACTATAATTTCACCATGTAGCACACACACCTATGGAATAGCTTATTTATTATTGATTTTGTTTTAAATCTCTGTTATACATTCATGCATTTCCCTAATGCAGACTATTTTTATAGGTTACTTTTAAGTAACAGCACTTAAGTAATAGTCAGCTGCAGTGAAAAATTGCAGAAGAAACTATCAGGTAACAATACTTTTTAAAAGGAATATGCTGCTTGTTCATAAAAAATGGTCCATGCTTCATCTGTGCTGTGATATGAATTCCAGCAGAGCAGAGTCATTAGGGTGTTGGTCACCAAAACAATAGGATCATTTGGTAAAGGTCAGCATTATAGTGTCAGAGCTCTACCCCGCCAAAAAAAAAACAGGGAAAAAACCAAGAGGTGTGCATTTGCTTTCCTAAAATAAGAAAAGGCAAACCTTTTGTTAATGTACAACTTACTGAGGTTAAAAATTAATTTAATTTTTGTTGTCTCAGCTGGGAGATAAGAGCATACATTACATGGAGAGATGTTGATTACACTAAAAGTAACCAGTTAAATCTAGTTGGGAAATACATTTAAAAGTCTCCCCTTAAAACACACAGTACTAAACTAAAACTTGGCTATGATTTAAAGCTACTACTACAACAACAACAGTAATAATAATAAAAATACGACCAGTAATAACAAATTAATTTACTGTGGACACTTTGAACATAAATATAATTGAAATGAAACTCTGGTCTGTTGTGCCTGTCTTTTTACGTCTGACAACTTCTAAGAAAAGATACACAAGAAAAACCATAAGAAGATTCAAAAATCCAGAGTTGTTGATTTAAGAAAACCAGAGTTTTCTGAGCCAGACTTCCTCATTATTATTATTTCTGTAAAAGTGCCATAGTATGCCTGCTCATGTACACAAACTGAAGCTTTGATTTACAAATACGATGGAGTAAAAAATATTTTCCATGACTGATTTGTTTGAAAGAAAAATACGTTTTGAATGGTTTATTTTTTCCCCAGTAACACATTATCGTCACTGACCATGAAATCAAACTTTGGTTTGTTAATATTAAAAATGAACATAAATGTATCGTTATCACTAGAGTAATATAATGCTATTATCATTTTATTAGATAAGCAGTGACAATGTTGTGTTTGTAATAGCCTCTAGAGATACAATAAATCTAGCAGGGGAATGTCAGCCTAGTCCAAGACAGATTAAATGTAGAGAACTGGAATATAGTTCCCAGTAAACAAACACTTTGAGGTCAGGAGGTCGTACTTGCTCAGCTGTTCTTCATAAGCCCTATTGGAAATAACTTTCATACCATCACTGAATATGTTTCATGCTACCTAATAATACCGAGGGCCAAGTACAGTTGTGATAGAAATTGTTTCTAAGTGAAATATTGAGTGCAAAATGACCAAAAAGCAATATGTAAATGGCAAATCAGGATGATGTTAGACATCCAATGGGCGCAATTCATAAGGTCTGCTCTTTTGTGGGGAAAAAATTCATCCCACTTGGAAGCTTGTGCAAATTCCCTTTGACAAATGAACTGATTTAGCCCCGGCAACCCTGTGATTAATGCAACAAAAACGAAGGCTTACTATATTTGAATTTAGAAGAGGACTAAGAAGAATATTCAGCCAATGAACTCTCCCTTGGTGGTTGACTAATCGCAACAGAATGGGGACCGCAAGACAGCAAAGGTCTGGGAAGGACAGAGAGAAAGAACTACATTCAATTTGCTTTTGGCATCTCTTCTAACAGGGAGAAAATCGGCTGGATTCTGGGAACGCATAAATAAATAAATAAACAAACAAACAAACAAACAAATAAATAAATAAATAAATAAATAAATAAATAAATGAATGAATGAATAAATAAGTAAGTAAGTAAGTAAGTAAGTAAGTAAGTAAGTAAGTAAGTGTGTGCTTTATTATGGGTAAAGTTCTCAAAAACTGTTAAGATAACTTGGTGTTTTCCAGACTCACACACCTCTATCACCCGACTTTAAGGAACTGCACTACTTCCAGGCTGTATTAATAGCAGATACTGTTGACAAGCTCAGTCAGGTCTCAGTGGTAGCATTTAAGCAGGCAGTTTCATAAGGCCTTAAAAAGTCTCCTTCAGCACAAACAGAAAATCTGCAGAAAATGCAGATCTACAGACCAAATGCTGCCCACTGACATATCCCACTAGAGATAACTGAAATACACACTGTAAGAACAGATTCTGATCATGGCATTTGTGTACAAAACAGTTACTACAGGCCCAACATATCCTTTGTCACGGAGTAAACTAAAGCCATATGTCATTGCTGTGATGTTACGGTGTTTTTAAAAGTATGAGAGTTGTTACCCATGTTAATAATGTAAATTATATTTTGATTGAAAGATTCCAGTTCCAAAACACAACAAACCACGCTTTGGACAATATTGCTAACTTTGCTACATTATAATGTAAAATGCTTATTAGCAAAAGGGAGAGCCATTTATTAATTATGTTTCTTTTTGTACAAAGTTGTAGAAATGTAAGCACTGTAGCATTCTGCCTTTTTAAAATATCCATTATACAAAGAAGTTAATTTGCTAAATAAGGAAGGTGTGAAAGTTTAAAAAAAAGGATAGGATATGTGTGGCAAAAATATGGTTTGCATTCTAAGTGGTGCTGATCAAATAAAATCAAAAAGACTGCATTACTTTCTGTACATAAATTTGCACAGCATATTCAACATTCTAGTCTGTACAGTGTTAATAGACCCAATAGAATACAAAATAATTGGGGATAAATTAAAGACAAATTTAAATTTTAGCACTGTGCTTCCTGGTAATTGATTTGTACGTAATGTGTGTAACCACATGGTTATTATTTTTGCATAGAATTTAAGAACTCATAATGTAGTAATTTCAGAACTCCAGCAGTAGGAGAGGGTGAGAACCTCGACTCAAGATCTGTTGACTGAGAACTTTTCCATACAAATAGCAACAGGAGGTTTAGACCACTCTCCAAGCTGAATGTGGGGCTATGGGGAAAAGCAGTGTGAGTCGCGCTCTGTCTCAAGTCCCAGGCCAGGCACAACCTCTCCCAAGTGCACTGGATGACCCGACAGCCCTTCTCCTCTGTGCCGAGTCAAGCATGCGCACAAACTCCTGCATCAGTCAGTGGTACTGGTCCTGGGGGGGAGTTGTGGAGCAGCACCAAGCTCCCCCGTTTGAGCACATGGTGTGACAGATGCAGCTGCTCAGGGAGCCAAGGAGTGAGAAAAACTAGTAAATTGGTGGAGACACAAGAACTGCTAAAGCCAGGTTAGGGGAGCAGGAGACAGCATTAGTATGAGGACTCGGACATCTTCAGATTCTTTGAGAAAAATATGTACCATTATGAGAAAATAGGAAAGCTGCCAAGCTTCTTGCAGATACAGTATACAGACACTTCTGTGCTCTGTCAGTGGTGGCAGCCAGGGCTGGAGGGGGACCCAGAAGGGGATACAAGAAGCACGGTGTAGGTAGCTGTGGAAAGTGTCTTTCTACTTTCAGTCCCTCAGGGTTAAGCACTGTGCCCTGAGGTACAAGAGCTTTGAAATCTCATTGGTTGGTTGTTTCCTACCACATGCAGTTTTCTTGCCTCTGAAAACAAAATGTTGGTCATTTGGGAGATTCCTATTACTTTCAGATAGCAAAGATAAAAGGCTGGGGGAAACAGTAAATCTACCAAAGCATACAAAACAAAGGTATTTACCTGTTCTATATCTGCTAAGATTTAAGTGACACCTACTCAGTGGTCATTTACATGCAGTTCTGTGCGTGCCAGTAAGAGGTATGCTAGAAGGAAAAAAAACACCCTTGCAAACATCATAAATAAGAAATGAAACACTCCCCCAGACCTGGGTCTCCAGTGTACATATATTAATTACACACCAGAGAGTAAAGCCTCAGTATGTGCAAGCATTTAATTCATTATTTGCATTTATTACAAACATTCTTTTTCACTTTAACAATACAGTAACCCACCAGTGAAATAACAGCAATTCAAATGTGGTCATTTACAGACATGCGGTTTCTTGTGCCCATTGTACAGTGCAGCGCTGCCAAGTCTCACACCTTAGGAGTAAGCTCTTGCTCTCTCCTCTCTCTGTCACACACGTACATCCACACACATACAAAATTTACATGTCTGCTCTCACCTATGCTCTTTTGGGAAAACCCACAAATTTCATCAATGTCACTCATACAGATTTAAAAATCCTGGCAGCTTTTGAATAGCTTTTCTTCATCAGCTGCAATTAAGTGTTGGAAAAGAAATCCAAAATGTACAGAGAGAGTCTTTCTCCTTAATAGGAAATGTTAGCAATACTATGTGATTTCTAATATGTTCCAATGTTTTGCCACGCCATCTTACTGGAAGGCAAAGTCTGCATGCCCTGTGATTAGATTTCCTTAAACGCTGGGCAATTCGGTGTTGTCAGCCATAATATAAAACATTATTTATAACTATTTAACTGTTTTAAGAGTATAGTTAATAGCTTTCTGTAACATGATCTTAAAGAAGTTGATTAAGTGTGCTTTACAATGTGACCAGAAAGAGCTTCCGATTAGCGACATCGATATATATATTTTACATCTCACATGGCCCATACTTTTAAAAGCTGGGGGTGTTGAAATATGAGTCAAACCAAAATGAAATCAAATCATTAGAACCGAAGTGTTTCTTACCACACTTCATCAATATCATCCTGTCACACCAATAGATTGAATATCCACAACATAAAGTACCTTTCTCTGGTAATAAAAACTAGAAATATATAATGTTTCTGCCACTCATACAAAGCAAAGATGGGCCTCGGGGGAAGAATTCAGGGCTGGATCCGAAACTCATCATAGTTTTTGGTTCAGGCTGTAACACAGAAAGTAAACAGAAAAAATGTTAGGCTCTGGATCTGAGTAAGAGTTCAAATATACCCAAGGTTAAACAGATGTGACAGGGACCCATTTCTAATTTCAAGGCTATAAATTGCTAAAGGAGCTCAGAGGTTTAAAAAGAGAGTGTAGTTATGAAAATAATAAATGTTTTCCAAACATGCTCAACTCTGTTCCCTGAGAGTCTGTAATTGCCCCACACTTCCTCTGGCAATTCCGGTCAGCTGCCTAGTTTTTATTCCTTGTTCATCTCGTGCCTGAAGAGGGACTAGTATCATCCTGGCAAAAAAAAGTCTCAGTATAATTATGAAGCAGAGGGATTTTTATGTCCCAGACTGAATTGCAAATGTCTTTTGGATCTAGTAATGTTCAAATCCAGTTACTGCCTTTCCAAACATTTTTACCTTATTTACTATTTCTATCAAGACTACAATCCCAATTTGCCATTGTATATTTGTCTTCATATTTATGCACTTAAGAAATTGAGACACTAAGAAAAGGGTTCTGCCAGCTTTTTATTTCCAAATAAACACCCTGATGAAATGGTTTTTGCCAACAAAATGAGATATATATTCTTTGGAAATTGTACATATAGACACAAAAGGAGAGAGAACTGATATTTTTTTCAGCTCTTTCTTTTCCAAAGAAAAGACCTGAAAGAAAAAAAGTGTTTTTCCAAACTCTTTTCAGCCACGTACAATGAAAGGGCAAGAGGCAAGAGACAAAATTGCGATGTGGGAAATTAGAATTTGATATAAAGAAACTTTTTTACAACGAGTGTTTTCAACCACTGGCAGAGATCCTCTAAGTGATGGTGGAATCTCCATCCTTGGAGACATTCAAAATGTGGCCGGGCAAGGCCCTGAGCAACATGCTGTCCTGCTCTGGAGGTCCCTTCCAACCTCCATGGTTCTGATTCTATGACATATACAGGGAGAATTGCATCAAAAAGATCCTTGACATTCACCACTTTTTCCTTAAAAAAAAAACCCAAATATTGGCTTAACTCTGATTCTACATGCTTAGAGTACAATTCTGGTATACATGAAAAGTATACCATTTGGTGTAAAATACTGGCTTGAACGAAAACCATTTCCTGTTACTGAAATCAGCGGGGTTGGAAAGGTGAAAATCAAGTCAGGAGGAGATGGGATTATTGCCATTGTACCTGTAATAGGCTTTTCTAACTGAATTAATGTATTAGTGTTAGAGAGTCTCACAAGACTAGGGATTCACTAGAAATGCTGATCAAACTTCTTTTTTATTTTGAAGTTTTAAGTATTTTATGGAGAATGTAGGCAAAGATAGAAAAATAGTGGGGTTTTTTTTCTACTCAGGAGCAAGTTTTCCAAAAGTTTTATATCACATGGATGTATTTCAGATGGTAGTATCTCATGATCCCTGCCTAGAAAATTCAGACTGATTAAGGCACAAAACCATTAATTCTCAGAGCAAATGCAAGTTTCATCAGTTCCAACCACATTTTTCTTGATCCAAATCTTTGTTTGTACCAGTACAAGCATATTGATTGTTGATCCTGGGATCACAGTGCACAACTTGTCCATTTGGGTAAAGTCCTTCATTTCTCAAAGGGGCAATAAAATCATAGACTCATAGAATCATTAAGGTTGGAAAAGACCCTTAAGATCAAGTCCAACCGCTAACCTATCACTGCCAAGTCCACCACTAAACCATATCCTCAAGCACCATGTCTACCATTCTTTTAAATACCTCCAGGGATGGAGACTCAACCACCTTTCTAAGCAGCCTGTTCCAATGTTTGACAACCCTTTCAGTGAACCTAAACTTCCCCATGCACAGCTTGAGGCCATTTCCTCTCATCCTATTACTTGTTAGTAGGGAGAAGAGACCGACCCCCGCCTTGCTACAACCTCCTTTCAGGTAGTTGTAGAGAGCGATAAGGTCTCCCCTCAGCCTCCTCTTCTCCAGACTAAACAACCCCAGCTCCCTCAGCCGCTCCTCATAAGGCTTGTTCTCTAGACCCTTCACCGACTTTGCTGCCCTTCTTTGGACACGATCCAGCACCTCGATGTCCTTCTTGTAGTGAGGGGCCCAAAAGTGAACACAGTACTCAATGTGCAGCCTCACCAGTGCCAAGTACAGGGGCATGATCACCTCCCTACTCCTGCTGGCCACACTATTCCTGATACAAGCCAGGATGCTGTTGGCCTTGGCCACCTGGGCACACTGCTGGCTCATGTTCAGCTGGCTGTCAACCAACACCCCCAGGTCCTTTTCCTCCAGGCAGCTCTCCAGCCACTCCTCCCCAAGCCTGTAGTGTTGCATGGGGTTGTTGTGACTGAAGTACAGGACCTGGCCCTTGGCCTTGTTGAATCTCATACCATTGGCTCTGGCCCAACGATCCAGCCTGTCCAGGTCCCTCTGTAGGGCCTTCCTGCCCTCCAGCAGATTGACACTTCCACCCAGCTTGGTGTCATCTGCAAACTTACTGAGGGTGCACACAATCCCCTCATCCAGATCATCAATGAAGATATTGAACAGGACTGGCCCCAACACTGAGCCCTGGGGAACACCACTCGTGACTGGCCGCCAACTGGATCTGACTCCATTCACCACCACTCTCTGGGCTCAGCCGTCCAGCCAGTTTTTAACCCAGCGCAGAGTGCACTTGTCCAAGCCGTGAGCAGCCAGCTTCTCCAGGAGAATGCTGTGGGAGACAGTGTCAAAGGCCTTACTAAAGTCCAGGTAGACAACGTCCACAGCCTTCCCCTCATCCACTAAGCGGGTCATCTTATCATAGAAGGAGACCAGGTTAGTGAGGCAGGACCTCCCTTTCATAAACCCATGCTGGCTGAGCCCGATCCCCTGGGTCTCCTGCACGTGCTGCGTAATGGCATTCAAGATGATCTGCTCCATGACCTTTCCTGGCACTGAGGTCAGGCTGACAGACCTGTAGTTCCCTGGATCCTCCTTCCGACCCTTCTTGTAGAGGGGCGTCACATTCGCTAGTTTCCAGTCATCTGGGACCTCCCTGGTTGACCAGGACTGCTGATAAATGATGGAGAGTGGCTTGGCAAGCTCCTCTGCCAGCTCCCTCAGAATCCTCGGGTGGATCCCAGCCGGCCCCATGGACTTGTAAACATCCAGGTGAAGGAGCATGTCGGTGACTGCCACCTCTTCAACATCTGGGACTTCATTCTGCATACTATAACAACATGAGAAAAGGCTCTGCACTGTCTTTTTGTAGAAAAGCTATAAATTCTAGAGGGATAAGATTGGCATCTAAACTTAGGATACAAACACATACATGAGAACACTTACTAAATCATACATTTATTTCAGTAAGAAATATTCTTAATTTGAATAATTGAATATTTTTACATTATGTATATATTATAAACATTATATATAATGCAGTTAAGATAGAGTTTAAAAATAAATTTTTTCATGAGGATTTTGTATACAAGTACAAGCCAAGATTATTCTTGATTTACTTGCCCTATATATTTACACTGTACATGTACATACCAGCATGTGTAGTTTGTTTTGCCTCTTACATACACATTTAGCAATAGAAATAATAGCTTAAGACTGAATTATGACTAAACCATAACTAACTCTTTTGACTGAATGAACAGTCATGAACAGAGCATGGAAATACCTCAAGTTTCTTAAAATATTAGAATTGGGGATAAATTTTTTTTAATAAGGAAACAGAATTCTTTCCAAGCATTCACTGTAAAAACTACGTTAGCTGCCAAAGAACATTTTTATTACATACTTCCCATTATATTCCCATAAACCAGCATTATCATAGTGTTAAATGGAAGCAAAACTACTTGTTAGTCTCACCAACATTGATAGTCCCCAGCTAGTGACTGTAAACCCCAAGTTCTTCCCAAGTCCCAGCCCACAGAATAGCCCTTTATCAGGTCATACAGAGCAAAGAGCAGCAAGAAGAAATGGAGGGCAGAGATAAGAAGAAATATGTCTCCTCACCTCCTTAGAAATATTTATTGCTTTTCTAATTAACATAGCAGTTTCATTTTCCACTACAAAAATTGATCTGGTCTTAAAGGAGAGAGTGCTGCACATATACTTCTTGTGTCTTCTAAAATACAATGCATGGAATTCATTGCTTTATAGGGAAAATGGAATATATGGATGATATAAAACATTATTAATGGTGTATGCAAATCAAAGGATTACATAGTAACCTGTGATACACGTGAAGACATAAGACTGTTTTCACAAACAAGAAGCGTGAAACAGAAGCAAGTACAATGAATAACCTTAATTACTTAAAAGGACAGTTTCTATACTCTAGCTTAGTTTAATTTCAGTTAGGTAGGGCTGACCATGGAAAACCTGGTGAACTTGTCAAAAACCTAAATCAATAATTCTAATAATAAATTTTATAATAAATTCTATAACAATATATTATTCTATAACACATTCTATAATATATTAATTCAAATAATAGTATTATGTCTCTCCACATAATCTGTTTATTGAAAATACACATGAAAACATATAAGAAACAGTAGTAGCAAAGAGGTAAAGGTGACCTTGAAGCTAGTTTGTGGTAGTGACCAGCATTGGGCATACTGGGAGAAGTGGCGCATATGATAGTTACTCATCACTGGTTATTGTTACTCAGCCCTGTTACTCTGGTAAGTGATCTGTGACTCGACTTTGGATGAAAATCAAGTCGAGTCAGTGTATTTAGGAGGTAATGTACTTTCACAGAGATCTACAAACGTAGACAAGCAGAACTGCGTGTAAGCGTTTAACGTCACTCTTATCTCACCCCTCCATTGGTTTGGGAAGACCTGCAAAGGCTGGGAGATTAATGGTGGCTACTTAAGAGGTGCAAATACCCCTGTGTTTTGGAAGTGGGACTGGGGAGGAGATGTTTAAATTAGGGTATGTGAGTATTTTAGAGGTAATGTAATAACGAACATGAAGGGAGGGAACTGTGGTAAGGGGACAGGTGCACTTTACTGAGGTAGGAGCTGCAGGGCCCTGCGCGTGCTGAGCACACAGCCCAATTCAGGCCCTTGCGCCCCCATGAAGGCACGTGGGAGGGCGGGAAGGCCTGAGGGGCCTCACGCCGCGCGGGGTGGGCCCAGCCAGACCCCGGTCGGCTCCGGCTCCGGCTCCGGCTCCGGCTCCGGCTCCGGCTCCGGCTCCGGCTCCGGCTCCGGCTCCGGCTCCGGCTCCGGCTCCGGCTCCGGCTCCGGCTCCTCGCTGGTGTCCCGCCCCCGCGCGGGCAGGGCCGGTGCTGGAAGTGACGTCGGCGGGCGGGCGGAGCCGTGAGGCGCTTATGGCGGAGGCGCCGTGTTGATGTCCCCGGCGCCCTCCGCGCCTGCCCGAGGTAAGGGGCCCTCCTAGGCCTGGCGGAGGGGACGGGCGGGTCTGACACCTCCCGTGCTGCCGGCCGCCGGCAGCCGCTGGGGCGGGCGGGTTGTTGGGCCGCGGGCCTCGGTTCTGCGCAACTGGGAAGCCGCCCGCTCCCCCTCCCCCCCCCTTCCCCAGCTGTTCGGGCCGGCCGTAGTCGGGAGGGGAGAACGGGGGTAGCGGGGCCCGGGCGACAGTGCTCTGAGGGGAGGCGGCGGTGGAGCTCCCTCCTCTACCTCAGTCCCGGAGCAAAGGTGACCGACGGCGGGCGCTGGCGGAGCAGGGATGGGAGGCAGATAGGGGCCGGGGGTGTCGGTGTGCCCCGTCTCGCCGGGGCCGCAGCTGGGGGACGGCGGGAGGAGCCGGCTGGGGCGGTGCGGCTCGCCCTGCTTTTTTTTTTCCTGCTTGACGAGCTTTTCCTCCTTTTGGGTGCGTAAAACCGAACGCGTCGTTCGGCCTCCCCCGGGGGAATCACTAGTCACGTCGGTAATGAAGCCTAAGCATAGCTCTTCCTCCACCTCCTCCTCCTCCGCCCCTCTTTCCCAACCGGTAGCTGTGAGCTAGGCAAGCAAGCAGCCAGCATCCCCTAAACTATCCTTGAACTGTAAGTAGATCTCGGCTTCACCTAAGCCTCGGGGATTTTCCTGCTGGGGATCAGTAATCCCAGATGATTCTGCTGGTCTGCACAAGTTTAGATCTGTGAATAGTTCTGCTTTGGGCTTGGAAACCAGTCTCCCTTTACTGGTTTCGCTAAGGCCAGTACTCAGCTCCGGTAGCTGGCAGCCAGTGCACAGAAGTGAATGTTGGTTTGGTGGCTTTTGGTTTGTTTGCGTGTTGTGTTTTGTTTTTTTTTTAATATGTGCTTTTTATATCTGATTTTTAATATGTGCTTTTTATCTGATTATTAAGATAGACCGATTTTAAAAAGTTAAAATGAATTGGTTTTGTTATTAATGCTTTGTTTGCTCTTTTTTATACTTGTCATGGGTAATGAAAGCTGAAAGTCTGTTTCATGTCAATATTATTTGGCTTCAGTTACTACTGAATTACTAAAAATGAATTAATCTGTTGCACTCAAAAAAACCTAAGGTTCTTCTGCTTCTTATAGAATTTTAGAAAATGCTGCTTCATACCATTTATAGTTCAGAGTGGATTTGATAGATGTCTTAAATGTAATCCTCTGTTTTGTGAGGTGTGGGAGTTTTCAGGGTTTTACTATGCTGTAAAATTTCCTATGCTCTTCTGGACTTCAAAGCTAGGTAACAGATAGGATTTATGTGTACCCCATTGTCTCTCAAGAGCCATCTTTTGATCTTTACTGAATATCTTGCTTGTGTAAGTTCTTGGTTTTGTCCTTTATATCTGTTAATCTTTGCAAGTTTGGCATTTTATCTAATTACTTGTGTTGTTCAGGGTACAAAACTGCCTTTCGTTTAACATCTGATACACCAAAATAAGGTCATGGCTGTCTGTATATACTTCGTATGTGATGGTAAATTGGGCAGTAATAAGCTTAAAACATTGAGGGTTTAAACGCCTGTTTACTTTTTCCTTGTTTTGAGTGATGAACACCTGTTTACTTCATAGTGCATTTTATTTCAGAAAACATGAGCTCTTTCCTACTTATTTTTTAACTGGTGAAATTTTAAGAGGCTATAGGAAATACACGGACAGCCTTTAATCTTTGAACTTCTTGAGACTTGCAGCAGCCCAGCCCTTTTTGGGATTGGTTTCTGCATATATCTTCAACGAAAGTAAATATATTATGTCACACACTTGGCAGTTACCTCATTCAAGGTGTGAATTTGCTTGGTCATTATCAAATGACTTTTAATAGCAATTGCAAGAGTAGGATGGCTCATCTTTCTAGAAATGTGTTAGATTTATAGGGCCCCAATCCTCCTAATATCAAATGTTTTGACAAACTTGTGACTGTACATTGAAATCAAACACTGGAAACTTGTCAGTTGCCCATCTTATATTTTTGGCAGGTATTGCTAAATCTGCGGGAGGGGCATTCGTGTTCTGCTTGTGAAGCATCTTGCATTGCTGTGATTTTTAGTACTCTCTATCCTGAATGAGGTGGTGAATGGAAAGCATGATTAAAAGTTGCAGTCCAACTGATTAGTGTTAAGTCATCAAACTGCATGCATACGTAAATGTTCCCGCTATCAATGAAGTCCATTGTTTATGGTGATGAAGCTAAACATGTAGGGCTGGGAGCATATGTGTTACAGTGAGAACAGTAAAAGATGCCCACAGACTGCTAAACAGAGGCAAGAGAACTCTTTTGAAGAAGGAAAAAAACACCAAACCGTGCCAAACAAAACCCTCCTGTTCAGATAAACTTTCTTGCTTTTTAAAAAATGCCTTAAAATGGAACTTTTCTGACTTCTACTGAGGGGGAGGAAAAACTTCACATATAAAAATGCTGTGAAAAGCACTGAGCAGTACGGATTCTGAGAAAAGTTTGAAGTAGGGAAACTAGGAAGCTTTGTTTCTTCTCCCCTGCCACATCCAGAATCATTAAGAATATTTCATTAAGTTAGAATCCTGCTTTGTCTTCACACCATTGCTGTTATTTCCCACTTTCTGCCACTGTCTGAGGTATAGTACTGGGGGCATTCAGCTAAGCAATGCTTTATCTCTGTCTTGATGCCATCACTAAAATGACTGCCCTTTTATTCTAAGAGGTGATTGTTTTGGAGTGATGCTGAGGCAGTGCACTTTGGTGGACTTGGTCTATAGCTATCTGTTTTCAGAACAGAGGAACTAATTGTTAGGTTTCTCTGTCTTGTATATTTCAAATAGCTTATTTTTTTAACTGCACTCATTTTTCCACTGTATTTAAGTAGCAACTTCTTTAATTTTGTTACAGATCAATCATGTCATCGTTTCAGGAAGTTCCCTCTTCAGCTAACACTTTGCAGACTTCCAATTTTGCACATGTGATTTTTCAAAATGTGGCAAAAAGTTACCTTCCAAACACACACCTTGAATGTCACTACACTCTGACCCAGTTCATCCATCCTCATCAAAAAGACTGGGTTGGTATTTTCAAGGTAAGTAAAGTTTGTTCTATTGCTATTTCTCAAATGTTTACAGTCTTCTTTCTTACCAGTTAGAAAAAAAATTCAAAAAAATTCCATCAACAGTAAAGGCTTTCTCATAAACTTAAGTGGAACATCGCTTAAGTGATGTATTAGTTCCTGCTATTAGAGTGTGAGTTTTGTAGCAAAGATCAAACTGGAGGTCATAGCTAGAGGCATGAGTATACTTTAAGTCTGCTGGAGTAAAGGGAAGGTGAGATGTGGTGGTGTAGTGCAAGATTAAATAGAGATGATTTGGGAGGAGATGTGTGAGCACAGAGTGACATTGTGAACAGGACCACATGAAGAGTGTGAGGCAGAGTAAGTGTGAAATGTGTGTGGAAAGAACAAAAACTAAGCTGGAGATATCCTGACCCATATCCCTAACTCATTTTTGTTGCTAAAACAGGCTGAACAGTAAAATTATCACTAAAATTATTCAAAACAGACCCTTGAAAATGGGGAGAGGTGAGGCTACATCTAGGTTGCGTCACGTCAGTGATTTGATTTATTTGGAGTTATTTTTAAAAGTTAATCAAGTTTTATTTATGGGATTAGAAATTAATTGATTCTTACATGTGCTTCTACTTAAGACCTTGATCTATGTTTCTTTGTCAGTATAGCTTCTAGTAGATGATGCTTAAATTCCTTACTTGAATGGTTAATAGAAGTTTTGATTCGGGCTTTAAAGTAGTGATACTTTGGCAGCGAGGAAAGGAGAAGGGTAACAGACAATCTCAGTACTGGCGGACCTTTCTCTTAGAACTGCCCACTGTTGAAGAATGTGGATGCTTGACTTCACTGTAATCTGCAGATCGTCAGTGGATTGTTCATTTTTATTCAAGATAAATTACTCTTCTGCAAAATAGAAGTACTCTGCTCTATAACAGAGCAGAAGCCTTTTTAATGCTATATGCAGTGGCTACCCAGTCACTACATTGTGTGATGGAGGCATTAACTAAAACAGGCAGATTTCTCTAGTGGGAAGTTTTTAAAAATATGCGTGTATATGTATCTTGACTATCTGCAAAGTTTTGACAAATAGTGTAACTGAGCACACTTGAATGTTTAGTTAATGGCAATAATGAAGCTTTAAAAAATGTTTATCAAATCTTTAAAGAGGCTACTGTTCATATTAGCCGTAAGCATTCTGAAACTATTTAAATATAATTTGGGAAGTGACTGTTGTGGCTTTGTCTGTTGATCTAAGTGATGCAGGCAGTAGACAGGACCCTAAAAACACTAGCTAGGGAGATTTTAAAAAAAAAGGCATGGAACAGTTTTTTCGGTGACTACATGAAATTCTGTGTACGATGTACTGGTATCTTTGATTTCATCTTGACTGTGATGATAGATTTGTAAACTATTGAGGTATGAGTTTTTACTCTACTTGAGCAGTGGCAGGTAATACAGCTTTGGCAGTCATTTGAGGAACGTGTTGAGCTGCCATAAGGGAGTACTACTTCTGAAAGAAGTGTCATCATCTTTTACTCAGGGTGGCTTACTTCTTGTGCTTCCTCTCTGTTATGTGAAACGAGCTCTTGTGTGATGAATCAAATCAGGGAATTGACTGAGGTTAAGACCAACATTTTGGGACCGGATTTTTAAAATGGAATTCCCCAACTGAATTTCCAGTTCATCTAATTCTCATCAACATAAGGGAAGGAAGCATTGCAAGATAGGGGAAACCGATGAAAATCGTTTTCTTTTTGTGACTATGTCAGTTTATGCTGAGTAAGTGTTATGATTTTACTGTCTTAGTATAGTTATAGTACAATGAGGTAAATGGAGCCAGCTGTCCAATTGTATCTGTGTCACAAATATGTATGTGTATGAGTAATGTTTACGGTAAAATAAATTGTGAAAATATAGTAATCCTGGGTTAGATAATAGAAGTTGTACTGTACTGTGATTTGAGTGTAAAAATAAGTGACTTCTAGAGAACTGATTTGTTCCTGGACAATCAACAAACCATGTAGAGGTAGTTTGAAAGCTGATAAAACAGGCAGGAGTTTTATCATTTACCTTTCTAAAATACATAAGAAGGATGTGATGCATGTTTTGTAAAGCGATTTTCAGTGAGGGAAAAAAAAAAGGCAAATCTTAACTAATTTTAAGAACAATAATTAATGGCCTTCTGTATTGGCCTAGTATGCAAGGAAAGTGAGGCTTCTGTTCATGTAGAGGAAACATAAGTCCACCTTGTCTTTCTGAGGTGAATAGATTACTTGGAAGACAAACCTGTTTATCCTTTGCCTGGATCGGCACAGAAAGTTACTAGTGTTGTGATAGTGAATACTAGACAGAGGGGAAAAGGCACCTAGTTTAAAACAAACAAAAACACCTCAGCCATAAAAAACCTAGTGGTAATTTCAGATTAGTATGGAAAATAAGTAGGAAATAAGATTCCTCCCTACCCCTCATGTGAGCATTGTGTTGGTTTGTGTTCTAATGTTGACTTTTGTTCCATTTTAGGGGGCAGTGGCTTCAACTGTATTCTTAGTTAACGAGTTGAGCAAACACAGGGCAGAATTTTTTTTTTATTGAACTGATCAAAATCTGTAGGTACTTTTTTAATGAATGGTTTTCATTTAGGTTGCAAGTCCGAGAAGATTTCTTCAGCAGTGATGTGTTGCGTAGATATTGGTTATTTGTATCCTTATATTATCCTGTTTGTTTTACTAGTCTGGCAGTTTGTGCAGCTGCACAGTGAAATGGATTGGGGAAGTGATCTGCCAGAAGACAACAGCCCCTCTTCCCCCAGCTTTTACTGCCTTGTTTCACAGCTGGTTGGTTCTTCAGTTTGATGACTGGGTGATGCAGTGGGCAACTGGCATCACTGATGGAGACAAGTGGACTAGGAAGTTGTGTGGGAGGAGGGCTACACCTAGTTTATTGTCATGGCTGCTTAATGTGGAATGACAATTGAAACTTCCTTTTCAAATCTTTTTGGAGTTTTATTCTGAAGAGCACCTTTTAAGGGTTTGGTTTGTCAGTTTGTTTCCCGTTTAAATGGAAATGGAGCTAATAGTTCCAGAAGCAAAACCTGATTTCATAATACTGACTCTTAATTTCTAGCTTGTGAGTTTTTAAATGTTTCTATAGTATGCATTACATGTCTAATAGACTATTCTTATTCCACATGCATTTGCATTTGTGATTGTTGTAGTTGCTGTTAGTGTTGTGCAGGTTATGTGAAAAAGTGATGTTAGAAATGGAATCCTTGGTAGGAGCCAGAAATTGCTAGTAAGATTTTTTTTCCTGTGTGTCTTATTGTGGTAATTTATTCATTTATGTATTTATTACAGAATTTCATTTTGCTCTTCATTATATCAGTCTTTTCTACCTGGTATACATTCCTTTTCACTTGCTAGACTTAATGCTTGTGAGGGTTTCCACACACACACACACACACACACCCCCCCCCCCTTACTAGGAATGTTTCCAATTTTCTGTGTCTACTGAGTATTCCACTTTCATCACTGAGTATTGGCTTATATTTTGTACTATGGACAGATAATGGCTTCAATGAAAGGTACCACAGCAGGTTCCGTCATGTTTACAGTTGTTTGTTCACAGATATCTTATGGATATTTTACAAAGCAACTTAAAATAGGAGCCAAGGCAAGATAATGTATTGCCTCCCTGTTCTCCATCAGAGACGTGAAAAAGGTCTTGTTGGGAGGTAGAATAGGTCTAGAACTTCAGACCTGAGCTAGGGATTTGTGGCATACAGCATTATGACAAAGAACTAAATAAATCAGCAAATGAGTAACAGTTCTAAAACTTAACAGATTCTACCAACTTCTCTGCATAAGCTGTAGGTGAAATGTGGTTTTTGTAGTTCCCAGTGTGATTTAAGTTGCTAAATGTTGACCTTCTGTAATGCTGAGCATAAGGCATATCATGGTGGGGGTAGTAGGTTTAAAACTGTTAACAAGTAAGTAATTTTCTGTTGTTTAGAGAAATGCAAACCCCGTGTTCATACACTGAAAGGGTAATGCTGCGTATAAGAGAATTAGTTCAGATGTACTGACATGCTTACAAACTAGGTGTATATGCTACTTTTGGGACTGAACCTTTGGCAAAAACTTGGAGGTGTGGGAAGTACAATAATGAAGATGATATTCTTTAGAGCTGAAGTTCTGAATACACGGCATTTTCATTCTTTTCTGTATATATTTGTCTGTCTTATTCCTTGTCTCCTACAGGAGGCTTAAAAGCAGGTTTTGACTGAGTCTTCAAGTCTGTTGTCTGTCTTTGCTGCTATTTCTTTTTGCTTTTGTGACATCCTGGAGGGTCACAAATCAAGTACTGAAAGATCTTGATCAGTTATGTCCTTACTTGTTAGCAAGAAAAAGTCAGTTTTACAGACAGGTACTGGTCTAGTACTTGGCATGGACATCCTGAGCCTGAGTCCCTCTTCGTGCAGTTTTCTTCTGTGCAGAACCACCTCATGGTTCCTAGTGTGGAGTCGAAGGGGAGAAAGCTTATCATTCTTGATAGATTTCATAGGAGATCTGTAGTCCCAGGATGATCTAAGACCAGTGTCCCCTTTTTATTCTTCTCTGCTTCTCTCTGATTAATTGAAATGTGGAGAGGCCCTTAGATTTTAATTCAAATATAAACCTTTGAAATGAAGAAAAATAATATGTGCACTACATCTGGTTGTAAAAATGGTCTGTCTGGTTGGTGGTCCTGACCTCTGGATAGGGAAGCCTAAATCTTGTGACTTTATTTCACAATAAAGTAAAATAATCTAATGGCCACATGATATTTTTTTTTGCATTATTAATGCATAATGTCCAGGCTTGAACAAGTGTTTGAAAAACCTGCTTGGCATTTAGGAAGAAGTGCTTACCCCTCTGTCTAGGGCATATGCGAGCAAGTAGGACTGACAGATGTTCAGTATGCAAGGGAGACAGGCTTAATACACGTCTCAAAGGCACAAGGAAAGAATTTTATGGGCATAATAAAGTTACTGCTTCAAGACAGTAGCGTTAAAGGTGTGGGTGTTTGTACAGTGTATCGTAATACTTTCTGGGTTTCTGAAGATTTAATTTTGCTGAGGCCAGCATGCTGGAAAGACCTGTGATATCAGCAGGCAATATTACATATGTTAAGCTAATGGCTTTGGTCTTGCTGTGTCATTGACTAACTATTTCATCAAAACTTTTCTGTTCCTCGGTTCTAGTTGGCATATTTTTCTAAGAAATCTACATGACTGTTCTTCTAGGATATTGACTTAAGTTATAGATGTGCTTTGGTATTGACTGCTTCAACGTACCCCCAGAGAAGAAAAATATATTTATTTCTTTCTTAACGTCCACATTTTTAATATCCACAACTTAAAAACGGTGATCTGACATTCTGGTAACTTAACATATGGGGAAAAGCTGCATAAGCAGTGTTGGGAAGATCTTAGTAACTTATCTGAACACAACAAATGCCTACTTGCTCTGAAAGGGTACTCAGTATTAAGAGGTCACCATGAGCTACTGTTTCTGCATCAGTGCAGTACCCATATTTACAGGCAACTTAATTTCTGTCTTTTCAATGTACTGATTTATAGCAAACCTCAGAATTAACTTGTCTGTGTTCAAAAATCTCTAACAGAATTTAACAGTGGATTTAATGGACATGTAAGAAATAGCCTGGTAGTTGTGCTGTATAAAGACAATATAGATATGTTTTTGTTTAGTACTCTGGATTACTATGTCGTCTTTGGACTGCAAATTACAGCAGAACTTGTGTGAGTCATTTCAGTGTTTTGATTTTGTTGTAGATTGGTGTGTTGGTTGTTTTTTTTTTTTAAGATACCAATTGCTTCTATATATACAGATCATGTTATGAAGTATAGTGCAACAGCTGGATGTGTTATTGACCACATGCATATTGAAATACAATTTTTCTGGCATGGAAACATCACGGCATGGCAGAGCATGCTAGATACAGGAGTGTGTAGTAGACAGTATGTCCTGTTTTTAAAATAGTTGTGAATAGAATAGAATTATTGGCATTCAGAATGTTTTAATAATTACTATATCCACAAATTAGAGTGATTCTATTGGTTTCTGATTTACCTTCTCTGGAAAGACATGTCTTAAATAGAGATTTTTTTTTTTTTTTTTCCTCCTTATGAGAAAGAAGTCCATGGCAATGTTGTTCACTGTTTCTGTACTAAATGAAGAGATGATAATCTGGGTTTACTGGATGGTTACCTTTGATAAGAAATTTCGGTGTTTAATTTTAAGTGTCATTAATTTTCTAAAAATATTTGCTATGGTAGGTTTGTGTGGTCAGAGACGGAATTGGCATAGCAAAGTGGTCAGTAGCTGGTAACAGTTTTGAAGTGAAAGATTGTGCTAATTTATAGTTTTCATGAAATGTGATAGTAAATTAATATTCCACTTAAACCCCACCCACTCTTTCTTAATACATTTCCATGCTTACTTCTTAAAGTAAACAGTACCTTTGTTACTCTTTGATCTGTTGTAACATTTCCCTGAACGTTTACATATGTACTAGGTTTTCTTTTAGAGAGTTCATATTGTTTCTATATTTATTTTGATTTATACCTAATAAGAGATAAAGTTGATCCTATGGTCTGGGCACTCTGTCAATGTCATTTTGAATTATTCCTCTGAACTATGAGGTAGAAACACAACCAACAAGAGATGATAATAGGTTAGGATCCTGATAGTACCCTTGATACTGCAACAAATACCACATGTTCTCAATAACCCAGGTTAAAAGATTGTCTGTACGTGTTTGTAACATTTAGCAGAGATGGACTTCTTCAGGTCTGGGCATGAGAGAACATATTAAGAATACAGCCTTTCATAAAGAGTCTAGAGTACCTTGCAGCCATCTTCTATCCCAAAATGTTTCAGCTTTAGGGCTCCTGCTGTATTACAAATTTTCATCTCAGTGTGAGCAGTGAGGTCATGTCTGAAGTGAAGTCTTAAATGACTTGGACTGAGGTAAGTCAAAGTTGCAAGTGGCATAAGGTGATCACACACACCCCCCAAAAAAACTAAGGTTGTAGCTTTGCCTTCATTGTTTACTTACTTTGAAATGCCTAAGTCTTTATGTTACTAAAGTGGGTGTAATACTTCAATAAGTTTTTCCTCATGTCCATGTTTTGAAGTTTTTTGTACAGTGTGATTCTTTCAGAATTGGCATTTAAATATCATTATTTGATGATGATGCATGTGTTCAAAAGTTTATCATGTCAGTGGTGTGTCAGTGTTAACAGTAAACTATCAGTAATATTCTTTGGTATGAGCTTCACTGCTCTGGGATGTTTGAATTTTTCCATCTTGTAATTGGCTTAGAAGAACTTGTTACCTGGAACTGCCTTTTGTAGAGACTCTTGTAGGCTACAGTAGCGCTAGCACTACTGTGACTTTCAAGTAATGTTACTTGAGCTCAGGGTTACGGTGCAAACCAAGCCTGCTCTGGAGAAATCACTTCTTAGGATACTGGGCCCAATTGCATTTTGCTTAGATACTTGTGTTTTCTGTGGTTTGGGTCAAAATAACTGTTTCTTACCATGTGAAATATGTAAAGGCTGCTGACTTACTGTTGTCAGTAATAATTATACTGTATAAAGTATGTCTAAAACCTTATCTACTGTCTATAATTTCGCTTCTTTCAGAGGTTGTTTATTGACATCTTGCAGTACTTAAGGTACTTTGCCAAATTACTTTCTAAATGATGTAGTTTACCTTCTAAATTACAAAAAGGGTGTCGCGTTTACTGTGAAGAGTTTTGTGGGTTTGTAATTTTTTATTGTTGTTGGGTTTTTGGTTTGGTTTTTTTGTTGTGTTGGTTTTTTTTTATTTAAATTGGGCCGTATTAGGCATTTCTAGTAAAGGCTTATCGATTTTGCCAAAGTTGGTTCAGCTAAAGAAGTATTTCCTGGGTTTGCTTTTTTGGTCTGCTGCTGTTAGTATATGTGTTGTATAGATAGGTAAGACACTCTTAATGCAGCAGAATGAATGCTGCTCTTCTAATTGCATAACTTCCTGAGGCTGGGGAAGAAAATGCCAAGTGAGCTTCCCTTACAGCAGTGTTTCTTTAAAGTGCTCTCTCTCAAGACGGAGTTGACTGACTTTACCAAGGCATTATAAAAGGAAAGAAATTGAATAAAACAGAGAAACAGGAAAGTGTTTATTATCCACATTCATCTGAAACTTAAGAAGTTAAGAAGTCTGAAATAACTTTTCACTGCAAGCAGTGTGCACTTGTAAGGCAGAGCTTCTTAGAAAAGCTTACTTTCGTTGTAAGATAAATCAAATGAAAGTTAAAGGAGGTAGGCCGAAACAAAATAGTTATTTTTTTTCCTCAGTAATATATTTGATAATTCATTATTGGCATATAGACAGGCATACAAATTTTGCCTTCCTCATGCCCCCCATTTATTTTTCTAGTCAGCTAATTTTCTTGTAGCTATTTTGTGGGAACGTACTGTGGGTGAAGTGTAAATATGGGGAAGCTAATTGCACTGGTAGCATGTCAGTAAGAAAGTCTGTTACGTGTGGGGCGGCATAGGAGAAGAAGAAGAAAATTTTGTAATGACTACATACGTATTTATTATTAGAAGGAAAACTCATCTGGTATGAGTATTGCGGACAGTTGACTTGTCCCTACTTGCCCAACCCGATTGCAGAGTACTTGGTATTAGACAACTTTGCTTTTACCAGACTTCCACATTTCCACTGCAGCTACAGAGCTGGTTTATGTAACTAAAAAGTAGTTTATGATATCCTAAACTGAAATAAGCCTTTTTGATCAAAAGTAGGGAATAGGAATGTAATGAATGGATTACTCTGTAATGGCCTATTAAAGCTTTCTGTTTTATGGAGATTGAATTAAAGAAAGTGACGATTGTTTGAGTAACACATTGTTTGTACATAATAACATAATCTGGATACGACATGTTTGTAGGAGGCATGTTTAGTCATCTGTTTTTGGTTCAAACATGGGTTGAGAAGGCTAAAGTAGGATTTGGTTTCTGAATTATTAATATGCTGGTTAACCTCTGGAAAGTGAGTGTGTTGGAATTTATGCACAACTTTCTAATTTCAAAATGGATTTATGAGTGGAGTTTGTGGGAATTAAATGTAGAGAAACAGAGGAGATAGAAGAATGTGTTAAACACCAGGTTAGTAGCAGAGACATTATTTCTAATTCTGGTTATATCATGGGTTGTTCTCCTGTTGGTTTAGGGAAGTTGTATCATCTAAGTCTAATTTGCTCTTTTGTCTAAGAAATAAGCACATAAATATTTTTTTAGTTTTTAACTCTGAGGAAAATGTTTTCAGAGTTTTCAATGAATTCCTTAAAAAGTATCAGCACAACCAGTCAATGATGGTGATGAACTTGAGTTCAGAGTTCACAAAAAGTCTTTTGTGTAGTTTGACAGGTCATTCTCCGTTTTCCTCCTCTGAACTTCAGAAGGTTTTGTGCTGGAGTTCTTGTGTAATATATAATGTTTGTATGCTTGAATGTGGGTATTGCCATTACCTATGCCAGGTTTTTAAATTAAACTAGCAAACTGTGCCTCTTGTATTGCTCCTGGCTCACAAAGTTTGACAGTATCTGTCATTTAAAATTCTCATTTATTTAAAACTTATGATGGTAAGAAAGTATTAGAGTGCATTTGTTTCAGCTTTAGCACTTTGATTGGAACTTAGTTTTATGTTAGTACTTGACAGTGCTTTTTATTTGGTGTGGGTTGTTTTTTTTAATTGGTATATGAAGTTATTTTCATTAAAGGAATTCCAACTGAATTTTTGTACAGCAACAAAGTCTGTAGCTGTTTTGATACAGATACTGTTTCATTAAAGTTGCTTTTATTTTGAAAGTCTTATTCTATTTTTAGTACTTTTTTTAGTCAAATGCTCTCCCAGTTAACAATATCAATTAAAAACCAAAAAGCATATTTTTTTAAACTTTGGTTTCATATTTTAGTACACCAGAATATATTCTTAATTGCAAAATAGGACTGTAACTTCACATGAGGCCTAAACAGGAACTAAGTGTGGATTTCCACATCTTCCCCAGCTTTTAATTTCTAATTATTAATGTAAATAAATATGCTTGTAGCTTGAGTAGTTAGATCATAAACTTTTAGAACTTGGTCAGCAAATGAAGGAAACAAGAAATGAAACAATGCAATTGATGACTTGTTTTTAAATATATTTTTATAATGGATATAGTTTCTCTCTGACTATTCTTTTTCATTGTTACTGAAGTTCAAATGCAGAAATGGAACTAGTGAGTCTTTACAGAAAATACACAAATGCTCATAAGAATGTTTTCATGACTACAGGTGCTCACTGTTAGTCATGCCAGCTGTTTTGGCAGTTGAAATGGTCAAACTCCTGTTCTTACAGGCCTGAAGAGTTTTGGCTAACAGTAAAAGACTTTGCACTTTGACTGTCCTTGTTTTCCCATGTGTTGTGCCACTGCTGTTATTTTTCCATTTTCTTTTTTTTTTTTAAATAAAAATAATACTGCAAGATGCTAGTAAATTAAATATGTAACCACTTATTTCAATTTTCTACTTTGGTATAAAATTGTTAGGATTTTGCTTGTTTTAAACTTTGAGGCAACTAGAATTTGAATGATGTGGAAAAGAAAAGGCTAAGGGACACATTTGTCATAAAAGTTATGTGGAGCATATAAATAGTATTTAAATAGCATCTGCATTTACTTCATAACATGCATTCAAGTTCCGGTAGAGTACTCGAGAGAGTCTGGACACAAACTAAAGAAGCAGCCGTGCTTCTTTCTGTTTTCATGCTGAGGGCTTCTCAAATACTGGAGAATTTCTCTGCTTCTATTTGTTAGGGTAGTTGCCAATTCTAACATACTCTACTGTGTTACTGTTCTGGTATTTTCCTGGAGACCCCTGCATAGATAAGCTTGGAGATATGAATAATCAAAATAGATTCAGAATTAGATTTTTTTTCGCAGAGTAGATTCTGCGTTCCTGCTGTGTCAGTGCAAGTACAACAGAGTGAAAGGAGCCCCATCACCCCAAGAACTGGAGCATCATATGCAAAAGGTTTCGTGAGGTGGCAGGATAACATTTATCTGCTACTTGAACATTGTTCTATGGAGAAACTATTTCTGAAAATGAAAGACTAAGATTAACTGCTTTTAACTTAACAAAACTTACCTCTGGGTTGTCCAAGTACGAAATTGAGGAATATGCTGGCCAGGGAACTCTGTTTAGTCTGTGCTCAGGTATTGCTACCTCCAAATGCTATAACTTTCACAGGAAGTGGCATTTAAGTAACTGCAATATGCAGTTGCTAAAAACTGAGTATGAAATAAATAAATACATTTATTTTAAAAAATGTTCTCTGAATTTTTCCCAGCGTACACTACTGAGTGATACTATTTACCCCATGCTAACTGTATTTAAAAACACCTACCTGTTGAATCATCTGATTTCTTGAATCCTGCGCTATTACCAGGAAGATGAGCAAAGCACAAATTCTTGTTTACAAGAAAAGCTTCAACTTGCCCTTTTTCAGTATGTCCCAAGCAGAATTTTATGGGCCAGTTGCTGTAATGATCTTTTTAATACACCCCAAACCAAAATAAACTCCAACACAAAGAAAAACCAACCCAAAAAAAGCCCCAAACCAAAACCAAAAGAACCCCCAAACCCCCCACCCAACAAAGAAACAACAAAGAAGAGGAAAAAAAAGCCCTTATGTGGACGTTAGCCTTAAATAACAAATTTTCTCCTGTCAGTGTAGTCCAGGTAAGGTCTTAACAAAAAATAGCTTCTTGTGGGGGATCTGGACTCTTCTCCCCCACTGGAGACTAACTTGGAAGGTAGTCTATATTAATAAGCTCTGTTGCTTTGATCAGCAGTCAGAGAAACATTCTAGCTTTTCTGATTCATTAAAATGAAAATGTTTTCCAAGCTAATATGCCAGATGATGAGGAGGATACTGTTCATTTTGCTTCCAGAGCTACAGTATTTCATTTTGCTTTCCATATAAAATCACTGTGGGGCTATTGACAAGTATTCCCATCTTTCTCGTCATCATTTTCACTTTTTGTTGATCTCTGTAGCTTTTGACACCAGTCTTTGTTCATCTCAATTTTTATTTCTTTTCCCTTAGCTAATCTTAAAATGTCTTTACATAGTTTTAACCCTATTTTTAGGCAACTATTTGTTTTCCTTCTGAGCTGAAAGAAATATCTCTGTCAAAGGTCACATTTAGATCATTGTTGAGCCATCCACTGTGTGTTTATAGTCTTATCTGTGATAGTATAATCCGTTGCCACAGAGAAGGTTATGTATGACTGTGTAAGAGTGTTTTGTATTTCTGAACCACTGTGTACTTCATACTAGGCTTATTAAAGAATATTTTCAGAAGATATAAAGTACTAAAATAAAGGTTTAATTAAAACCTGTTGATTTTTTTTTTTTTAAGATCTAGATCCTAGACCTAAAACGTCCATTACTTAATTTTTTCTTTAGTTTCTTCCCAGAACATCATTACTTCTGGTTTTGCTCTTTGTTTCCATCATCTAAGAAATAATCCTGTGGAAGTTAATTATAACCATTGTTAAGTAGGAAAGATATTGAATAATGTTAATAAGTTAACTTGCTTTACTGCAGAATACACAAACTTCCCCTCTTTAAATGTATGCAGCTGCAAGGAAGATGAGATTGGTTTGTTTCCTTCTCTGTATTGGCAAGTTTTGATGTGTGCAACTTGTAGCAGGGAAGGTCCTCATCTTCTGAAATCCCGTGCAATGAAAAGAGCCATTGGCTAGTCCACACCTGCTGATAACTTGCATGTGCCCATTAAGAAATAAATGGATTCTCAGGGTTATAAGAGTGTAAGATGGGGGAGCTTTGCAAGGGGAAGCAGATGATGGGTGACAGGAGATAGGGGGAATTGCTGGAGAAAATAAGTGCAGGTTAAACTTTGCAGGGTATTGCCCACTAGCTCTTCATGTGTCACAGTTCTCTTTTACCAGTAACCCACAGATTATAGTCACATTTGAAAGTATGGTGCCTGGTGAGAAACAGGCTAGGGGAGTTACTTGTTCTTTACAGAATTACTCTTTTTGTTTTTATCAGTATGACTCAAGTTTTAAATGACCTTAAAAAAATCCTCATGTGGATTACTGTTACAGGTAAAGCAGTAATAAAAATAACTTTTGGTTTCAGAATAGATTATTAAATTTACAGATCAACATTTGATATCTTTAAAAAAAAAAAAAAAGACTGCAATCCCAGAATAAAACTGAATCAGAAATTTAATTGATCTCCTAGAGGGACCATTTTTGGCTTTATATTCACTGGAGTTTACTCCCTCTTGCTACATTTTCCAAAGTGTTAATTATCAAAAGGAAGGATGATATTTTACTCAGGAAAATAGCATCAGAAGCAGAGTGTGTGTGTTTGTTTAGTTTTCACTTCTGTTTTTAAAAAGAAGAGTAGGATGAAAGGATTACTTCAGTTCTCGACAATATTTGTTCTGGAGATAATTCAGTTTCCCTTGTGAAATTAAAAAGAACAAGATGGGGACTTCTCACTCATTGAGAATTCAATTTAAAAAGCTGTCTGCTTGCTTTATTTTAGAGCAGCAAGTAATGGTATATGCTTCCCTTCTCTGAGGTAAAAGCAGGCTCAGGAAAAGGGGGTTTGGATGAGAGTTGGATTAGAAGACTTGGCTAATGTGAAAATTCGCAAAATATTTTTCCCTTGAACTCTTATCAAGGAAAAATTGCTTTCACCCCCCCACTTCAGGTTAACTGGAGGAGCTTTCCTTGTTATTTCTGACATATTTAACAGTGTGGGAATAACAACACCAGGAAATCTTTTAAAGATGTGAATGAAGTGAGCTTCTTGACAGGAGGTACCCCAGAAGTCTTAGATTTTGCCTAAGAATAGGCTTTAGATGTCGTAGGTGATACCATACATCAGGAGTCTGCACTGCTTCTCTCTAATGAGTGTTGCCTTAAAGAAGTGACTGTAGTTAGCAAAATGAAAATTTAATCTGGTTTTGCAGTCATTCATCCTTGTTTATTAAGAATATAAAAAAGGCCTGGTCATCTTGGACCAGTTATTTTTTTCCAAACGTTAGCTTTTCCCACATTTCCCAACTGAAGAACTGTAATGGGCAGCTATGGAATAGTTTCTTCAGATTTCTTTTTACTAATGCTAATTATTACTTTTAATATTTGAAATGTATATCTGTATACATATATAATTGCTACTGAATTACTTTCAATTCTGCTGTTCTCATTGCTTGTCTAAATATCTGTTTTCTTTTTAAAGCTGACAAATCCTTAAAAAAAACCCAGTTCTTAATGCTTTTAAAATACTGTTTCAATGTATGCTTTATAAAGGAGGATTTGGTATGAACTTAAAGTTTAGAAGTCCTGTCTACTGAAGTAGTAGAAATCAAGATTGGTAACTTTTTTTGTTATTGGTTTTTTTTGTGGGTGTAGTGTTCTCTTTTTTCCTTCTTCCTCTTGAAATGCTGTCTTACTTGATAGAAATTGGTAGACAATTTGACCCTTTCCTCTTCTCAACTCTTCCATGACAATATATCCAGTTACTGATAAATCATGCTGCACCTAGCTTTTGACAAAGTTTTTGCTGTATTTTTAAGTGAGTGGAATAAAACAGATACATTTGTTCTTCTTTACCATTTTGCTATTATTAATATCCATTGCTTTACACTGTAGTTGCTTTGGATTTCTGGTTTAGATGCATGTATTTCAAGCTTGTTGGAATATGTTTCTTCAGCGGGTAGCGTTTCTTACTTTAGAGAACTGTGCTTTTATGAGAAGTCTGAAAGCAGATGTTCAATGAAGTTAGTGGGAAGACTGTACCAACTCAGCTGAGTTAGGATTTTGTGCAAATTGTTTTTTCCTTGCAGGCATGGCATGTGCGTGTGGAAGAAGTAGCATTCCAGTGAAATGCTGGTCTTCAGTATTGCAGAAGTTATCCAAAAGGTGCTAGCTTAGAAATCTGGCCTTTTCAGCAGAAGAGTGCGCTATTTTTTTTCTTCCTTCCTTTTTGTTTTCTAATGAACCTGTTGGATTGTGGACACAAAATAGTTAGCATTGGCAGAACTTACACTAAGAAAATCTTACTATAAATGTCAGAACTAATATTTTTGTATTTTTGATATACTAATGTGTATCTTTATAGGAAAAAAAAATATAAATGTACCAAATAGTAGTTTAATGTCTACTGAAAACTGTCTGGTGTTTTAATTTATATAGACCCTTTTATTGCCTTAGACCCATTTATTGCCTTAGGTAACAAGCTTAATAAAATTCATGCTCAATCTTTGACATGCTTGTTAAAATATTCCTGATTTGTAAACATTAAGTATCTTTTTATTACATGTTGAAGCAGAAATATGCATATTGCAGTATGTTGTAAAGGCCAGGCTATGGTATCTTAATGGTGTAAAATAATTCTTCTGCTTAATGTTTTTTTCTCTTTTTGTTGTGGTTTATTTTATTTTAGGTTGGTTGGAGTACTGCAAGAGATTATTACACGTTTCTTTGGTCACCTATGCCAGAAAATTATGTGGAAGGATCAACTGTTAACTGTGTGCTGACTTTTCAAGGTGAATATAAAGCAGTATCTACCTCTATTTTTCAGCCTACACAGCTTTTTAAGTTCTTATCAGCTCATTACAATGCTGAGGGTTGTGTAACTGTTCTGGACTTTTACAAACAAACTGGAGGAGAATTTTCCATGCTTCACTGTGTGACATTCAATACTATTTTTAGATGTCAAGGAAATTGTAAGGGGAAGTATGAGACTTAGTGTATTTTCACATAGTAATAGACAATATTAATGACTGATAGAAAGAGAAGCTTTGCTGGAAACTATTCAAATGTAGTAAATAACTGTTTAATGATCGGCAGGGTTTTTTAATCTTGACAGCTCTTAACGCATTGTGTCTTTACATAGTCTTTAGTCTCTGGACTTTAAACATAATTCTCAATGTAAAGCGATTTGTGAAAGAATAAATGGTGTAGATGACGGTTTGGTGAAGGTTCAGAGTTGTCATAGAGTAGCAGAGGACCTTTTGACAGGAGTTGATGAAAATGACTGAAGTTTTTAAAGAAAAGAATAAAGAATGAAATAGAAAATGTTACACCACTGTTCAAATCTATAGTATAACTGCATCTTCAACACTGTGTGGAGATCAGATCCTCTCTCCCCTTCCCAATCTCAAAGAAGATCTAGTAGCACAGATTAACAAAGTGCAACAGGAAGATCAAAATTAAGAAGCAGCTTTTGTGTAAAGGTGTGAAGTTATGAAGATGACAGAACCACACTCATTAAATATAAAAAGGGGCAATGACCATGGATTGTGGCCTGGGAGGTTTGTCTGACATCAGGAAGAACTTTTTTACCAAGAGGGAGCAGTGTAGCACTTGAACAGGTATCCCTGGTTTGGAAGGATGGGAATTCCACATACTTGGTTAGACACAGCCATGGTAATCTTGGTCTCATGCTGACAACAGTCTCTTGAGTGGGAAGTTGGACTGGGTGGTCTTCAGAACTTCGTTCTGCCAGATTTTTCAGCCTGGGAGAGGGAAGTAATGAGAAGTGATGGATGTCTCTAAAATCAGCTACCCTTTGCATGAGTGGATTATCCATTGGTCATATTTAAATAAGTAGGAGCCATCGACGTAAGCTATCATGTGACAGGTTCAAAAAGGAGATAGAGATAATACTTGTATAACACTGTAAATGTGCAGAACTTCTTGCTACAGGACATTAAAAATGTCAAAAATCTACACACATTCAAAGCTGCATGTAAAAGAGCACCTCCATTAAACTTATTTAATGCTTTTCTGCTTACTAACAGAATTTTATGTACCATCTTATGTTCTTGTTTATTTCCCTGAGTTGGCTTTAGTCTTTGTGTATGTTTATTACTTAAAATATATAGAAAAATAGTAATAGTAGTCCTGAAATGACTACTGTTTTAGCTTGTTGTCTTGTTAAAGCTGCAGATAGTGATAGCTTGGATGAGTTCACAGTTCTTTTCTGTTACCCCAAGTAATTTTTTTCTGTTACTTTTGATGATGATCAAATCCACATGATCTGACCTTTTGATAACCTTGAAATATGTGAAAAGTGTATGCTCTGTAGGAACTGGAAGGAAGTAATTAGTTTCTTTTACAGTTAGCAAAATTCACTGAAGGAAAGAAATTGGGTAGGACTGAAACTAAAAGTGACCTAGAAGCCTAGGACTCTACATGTCATTATCAGTCCTTTGTACTTAGAATTTTTACCACAGATGAAGAGACCAGGTAACTCTGTCCCATCGGTTATATTCCATGCTGACAGCCCACCACTTTTACAGAACTGCCAGATTTAATCTCTATTCAGGCAGTCTCCCAGTTACGTGTGGCAAGATATTTTAGTGCTGCTGAGATGAGATCAATAGACCTTACAGAACCTTAATTAACTGAGATAAATAGTAAATGTTGTGCAGCATGCTTTATATGTCTGTGTATATATATTTAATGATCAAGTAGGTGTGCTGGAAGAAAATAATCGGGAATCTCTTTTCTCCAGTACATGTTAGATACAAGAAAAAAGACTTCAAGTAGTTTTAAAATCAGTTTGTGTGAACCAATATTAAAACTTGATGGAGCTGCAAAGTAGATTGTTCTGAATTAGTTTCTGGATAGTGTTACCTTATTTAAGCACTGACTCAGTAAACTGAACTGCAGTGCTATATAGGAAAGTGTAGTCAGGTCCAAAAGCACAGAATCCTGAGATTTTGAAATTAAGATACTATTCCCTGAACTACAGTTAATAAAGTATAAGACTAATGGGAACACAAAGTCCTTGTTACAAGTGCTGTATACAAGCACCTATAATGTTTTACCATGTGTAGGAAAAGTAGGTAAGAGTACTGGGAAAAGTCTTCCAGGAATCTGGAATAAAAGTTGGTGAACAGAAATGAATGATAAAATTAGAAAGGGAGCAGATTGAATTGTGGTGAAATATGAACAGAAATTGGTGACATCACCTGCTGGATTGAACATCAGGTGAAGATTTACTATGCTAGCATCATAATCAAGCTGGCTACAGTATCTGATAATTAAGTGTTCTGAATAAAACCAGTTGGGTTTTTTACCATTAAACTGGGCAGGGTGTGGTTTCTTGTATTTACTAATAAAGGTAAAAATCTCATTGGTTCCGGAAATGATTGTTCCACATCCACAAATATAACCATGCAAGTATAACCATGCAAATCCAGGTAATGTAAGAGGGTTCATATTGAAGCTTTAGTGAACTGTTGTTCAGTTGAATAGTCACACAGAAACTCTTCTGCAGTAAGCTGCTAGCAATATGCAGTATTCCATAGCTATAAGAAAGATGATTTATTCTGACCTTGCAAAGTCTAGAAGGAATTTTTTAAATTCTATTTTGAAAAATAAGCTCTTTTTTTAAACTTTCTCCCGCCACCCCGTCCCCTCAATACTTGCAGCTTGTTAACATTGTGTTGTCCATTCAAAGCATTCCCATGCTTTGACCTTTAAAAATAGCAGAAGTAAATGGTGGTTACTCCACAAAAAATTGACCCTGGTAAAGTTGCAGGTGTCTTGCTGCTGCATGTTATTCTGTCTTTGTCTGTTGTCTTTGGTTGTAGAGGTATTCCAGGGCCAAAAAATTGCTTGCTCTTTGTTCTGTGATTGTACAACAGTTACATAATACTATGGCCCCAATCCAGTTTCAGGGCACCTCATTGCTAATAATTCTAGCTGTTTCATAAATACATAAACAGCAACTATTACCTAGCCTGTGCGAGGTGATGTGTGTATATATAGCACCTACTGCCTGACGCTATTTTGGTGTTTGTCTTAAAAGCTAGGAGAAATTGTTGGGGCATGAAAGTTCCTAAATAGGATGACTTTTCCTTTCTGCTGTTTTGATGATTTATCTGTGCCTTACAGAGGTAATGAGCATGAAATTTTTAAGTCAGACATCATCTGATAATCTGTTTCCAGATGGAGGCTTGTATGTTTGTGCAGAATGTTTCTTCAAATATGAATTTATTTTGATAGGCTATTATCTACCAAATGATGATGGAGAATTTTACCAGTTCTGTTACGTGACTCATAAAGGAGAAATCCGTGGAGCAAGCACACCTTTCCAGTTTCGTACCTCTTCCCCTGTTGAAGAATTGCTTACTATGGAAGATGAAGGAAACTCTGATATGTTAGTGGTGACCACAAAAGCTGGACTTCTTGAGGTTTGATTCAATAATTCTTAAAATGTTACTTATTTTTTTTAATATATGTATACATACACTCACAGGATAGAGTATTGAAGAACAAACCAGGATGGAAAACCTACATATGTATGTGTAACGTATGTATTTCTGGCTTGTTCTCCAGTTTTTGATTGGAGTTCGGAACATCTGCAAGTCAAATGAGTAAAAATTTTAAACTGGTCACAGGTATGGTATAGCGCTAAGCATGGACTGGGAAGCCCTAAGAGAGTAGATAGTAGATAGTATCTTAATCTTAAGGTGGTAGATGTCTGTCACATCTGTACACTAACTAACTGGAGGGGGGAAGGTACCTGGTACCTGTTGTGTGAAATGGTGCTCGTTGTAAGGAAAAAAATTAAGGAACCAGTATACTTTTATTTGTGCAGAAGTGAAGAGCCCTGGAAACTGAGCTGAATAATTGTAGGTGCCCAAGTATGTTAGAATAGCCCTTGTTTTATTTAAAGCAGTGTTCTGTGTGTCATGTTTTTTGCTAGGTGGATGTGGTTAGACTTGTATGCTTACATCCTGAGTCAAGATGTTTCCGTTTGCTTGTTGATATTTTGTAGGCTGAAAACTATTTAAAAAAAAAAAACAACCCACAACACAATAAACCCCCAAAACAACAACAACAAACCAAACCAACAAACAAACAAAAAAACCCTAAACAAAACAAAAACCCAACCCAACAAAAAACCCCAAACCAAACCAACTTGGTTGTATGAGTTGCTTATTGGAAAATTGCTCAGTAGAGTTCCTTTACCTTGCCACAAGATGTTTTATCCTTTAGGCGGTTGCATCTAGGCACATACATGCATGGATTCAACTTAGTTCTCAAAATTCAGGGGTAAGAGACTTACTACAGAGATACCTCTGGGATATTTTTGCCTTTCAGTTATGTACTCGTAGTACTAAAACTGAAGAAAAATATCTTTGCAAACCTTTTTGATTATCTTGCTTAGTAGAATCATGGAATGGTTTGGGTTGGAAAGGACCTTTAAAGGTCATCTTGTCCAACCCCCTACAAAGAGCAGAGAAATCTTCAACTAGATCAGGTTGCTCAAAGACCTGGCCACCTGACTTTGAATGTTTCCAGGGATGGAGCATCTACAGCCTTTCTGGGCAACCTGTTACAGTGTGTCACCACCCTCATCGTAAAAACACTTCTTCCTTGTATCTAGTCTGAATCTACCCTCTTTTAGTTTAAAACCATTATCCCTTCTTTTATCACCACAGGGCCTACTAAAAAGTCTGTCCCCATCTTTCTTGTAAGCCCCCTTTAAGTATTGAAAGGCCGCAATTCATGTGCCAGTCCTTCCTTTTGGCTATGTGTGTGTTCATTTTTTTTTTTTGTCTAATTCCTCAAACATTACTTTAGAGTGTGTGTGTCTCTCTACACTCAGCAGCCATTTTTTGACCAAGCTGTCATCATAATTAGCTCCTCTGTAGTTGCTGTCACTTGGGAACAGTAAAGGCCCTTCACTTATGGAGGGAAAACTTGAGTATAAATCAAGACACTGCAAAGTGTGCTGTCTAATGGTAATGTTGTACTATTCAGTTAAAGCAATGAAACTTCAGAAATTTGGTAATAAGGGGAAAACTGTAAAATAACCTAGCCAGAGGACACACATTTTGTGCTTCTGCTCAAACACTGAAGTAATTTGGTATCCGCTTATTTGATAGGAATAAAGAAGAGAAAAATTACCAAAAAAAGCATGTTTTTGTTTTTACAGTTTAAAATTGAAAAAATAATAAAAGAAAAAGAAGAGCTATTAAAAGTAACTTCTGTTCTGGAAAAGGAAACGACACAACTCAGAGATCAAGTTGAAAGACTGGAAAAAGAACTTAGCCATGAAAAGCAGAGATGTGACCAACTGCAAACAGAGCAAAAGGTTAGTTGTTTAACTGATTAAAGCTGACTCATAACGTCTGTAATCCTCCTTTCTCAAGAACCAGTTAAACTGGGTGAAAATCAGCTATCAAAACCCCTTAGCAGTTAGATAGACATTTACACTAGAATAGGTCAGTTCCTATTAACCTCCTGCCACTATTCCTTTTATGTCGTAAAATGGTTAAAATATTTAAGGCTTTTGGTACCAGGCTTGGTAAGATAATCGATTACAACTGTTACCAGATGTTTGACATTTAACTGTGGAATTCACAGTGGAAAGTAGTTGATAGTTTAAAGTTTGTTTACATTAACTTAAAATGAGGAAGGTTATTCAAAAAACTCCCATTAAAGAACATGGGGTATTGAAAATGGTAAAAAATTTTGGTATTAAAAGCAAAGATCAAGGCTTAACAGAGAATACTTCTGCCAGGACCCACACACAGCGTGAAAAGTAACTAGTCACTTTTCTAAAAGGCTTCACAAAGGTCATAAGATTTTAAAAGGGGAAAGAAGCACAAACCTAAAAATTAATTTACACTGTTAATTGATAGTGAAAATATAAACCTACCCTAAAACAAAGTCAAGCTCAATTTGGAATTCTACATATGGTAAGGAAGAAATCTAATACTATTAAAAAAGCACAAAAAAGTTGGACCTGATCTATTTTTAAGCTGCTGCTTCTTAAAAAACAACTTTTAGGAGAAGATTAAAAACATGTGGGAGGGAGGTGGTGACACGGACAAATTTAAAGTAATGAAGCCTATATAATTTAGCTGTGGACAGCAGTTAATAGGCTATTTCTAAGTACTAGTATGTATATGTCAACAGTTCTGCATGATACACCTCTAATAGAAAGGAATTTGTTGAGGGAATTTGAAACTGCTGAAACTTTGTAGCTTACTTTTGAACAGTCATAGTGATGGACTAGAATGTTGGGTAAGAAAAAAAGAAAGGATAGTATCTTGTTTAGAAAAGTGTTTCCTGTGAAAGAATAATTTTAATTTCAAATATGTGGGAGAACTAGTTTAAATCAGAGACAGATATTAAAAGTATGCATTCATAGATTTGCAGAATTATAAACTTGGTGGATAAATCCGAATGAGCCACATAGATACCTTTCATTGTCATTTGAGGTTCTCATTTAGAAAAAGTATGAAAGTAAATTGTCAGCTCTGATCCATGTTAGCTTTACCATGTTATTTTAGAACACTTTGTCAAATGGGATTTTGATGGCTGTCCAGCAAGGACACTGTTAGACTGCCTTGATACTTTCTCACACTTTCCTCTGAATTGCTATAATCAAAAATATCTTTCCTTTTAAGATACCAGAATGTAGCAGCTGGAATTTAAGGGATGTTTTATTTTTTCGTTTGTTTCTGCCTTGTATTTTGTTGAAGTGGTGATGGAGTTTGAAGATCTTCATGCTTATATTTAGCTGAGCTGTAAGCAGATATCTGAGGCTGATGTGACTCTTCACCTATCTGGAATACTATAGAAGTATTCTAACTCATGCAGTTATTTTTTGTCTCTTAAGCCTTTGACACTCTTATTTTACATCTTTTATGTTCTATTCTCTGTTTTTCACCTCTTTAAAAAAAGTTGAAACACCTTTCATTTGTTTATATACATAAGGAGAATATAAATCCAGCATTACTCTTGGAAATTAAACGGGTATCTACTAGATCAGGTGCAGTAAGTTAACTTTTTCATTGTTGGAAAGTTTAATACACAATACTTTATGTGGCTTTCTCTCTAAACTTTCCAGTCTTAAAGATGACTTCCCTTCTTTCTCTCCCTGCCTCCATACCCCAATTCATGAAATACATCAGTGGGTCAAAGGATTGTACCTTTGCTGAGAACACTGTACAGAGCATTAATGGATTGATTTAAAGATTACTAAGCAGCAGTTACATAGCACTTAGTAGCACTACAGTACATAGGTTTTATTTTCCTTGTGGTTGTTAAAAAACCCCAAACAAACCCCACAGAACACTTTCCTGCCCAAACAACCACCAAAACAAACCCTCCAAACCACTCCCTCCACAAAACCCTAGCTAATCTAGTCAGCTTCGTGTGATGTGAATAATTATTATTAGCCATATACCTAAGCAATGCCTTAACTTGGCTGTTTTTTATATAAAACTACACGGGATAACCTTGAAATGCTAAGTTATCAAAAATACGTGTATTGTATGTAACAGCAGTATCTTCACTTGTGTTTAGTATGAGCTAGGTTGCTTTGGTTTGCCTTGTTGGGATTTTTGCCTTTAAGTTACAGAACGGCTGTTTTAACTAAGTATTTCTGTGGGTTTTTAAATTTTGTTTTATTCCTAGTGCTTTTGTCACATACAGGTGGATTTTTAGTTATGCTCTAAATTTTTGATACACAGATAAAAAGTGAAGGTGGTGAATTTAAAATTTGGTTTTTTGAAATGTTTAACTTATTCAGGTGAAGGTTTAACTATTAGGAGTTCTAATAAAAAATTCTTTCAATATACTTTAGAGCATATTAGCCTAAAGAAAAACAAAATAGCACATAAAATATAATTACTGTAAGCACTACCTAGCACTACCTATCATTACCTTTGTAGTTTAAGAGGAAGCTGTAAGTGACAAATCTTTATTTCTACTAAAAATAAAGTTAAGTTACATTTAACCCATGTACAGTCTCTTAACAACACATTTTTTTTTTTTAACTTTTTGCAAGTACTTCTATCAGGAAGTGCACAGAAAATATTCTGCTTGTCCAAAGTGCCCTCTAAAAAACCACAATAGTACAAAGTACTGTATTTAAAAAGCAGCAATTGCATGAGCAAAGGAAGTGGGTATGTCTGTACAGACACATGCATATGATTCTAACCGAGTGCAGAGCTCTTTATGCTGCTAATGTATTGGCAACTACTATTTGTTTATTACCATTTGTATTGTGTTAAGGGGGCCTTGGGCTTACGAACTACTCTATCTAAGATACACATCAATCTGCCTTTTTTCTAAAAATCTTACTCTTTTTTTAAAAAAATCATATAATATGGGTATCTGAGCTCATGTCTTTTGATGAAATACCTTATTAAGCTACCTTGTATTTTTATAATTGAATTGAACAAAACGTGGATGATATGGTTAGGGGTCATAGTACCTAAGTTATCTTACTGTGGTACAGTGTAACAAATAGGCAGATTAATGATGGAAAAGCTCTTGAGTTCGTAATGCGAAAATCCTTTAAGACAGTTCTCTTAAACATGAATAAAAAGAGGATTTTATTTGCATGCCTTTAGGCTACTTTCATCTTTTTGGTATTGATTTTCATCAGTCCTTTGTTTTCACAAATAGCTCAGGAGTAGTTTGGATCATTGAGAAATGTCTGTAGAAACATTGATTTCTTAATATAGACAGGATCGTTGTTGACAGACAATGTCACAGCTATATCCCAATTAGAGTTTCCCTCCTGCTCTTGATTATTTGATGTCTCTTTCCCACCTAGTTACTCTTACAGAATTCTGGGCAGTGGAACTATTGTTTTCTCTGTCTGCTTTTTGCCCAGTGGGGATGCTTTTTAAGTGCTCCTTTAGAGGCTCTTTGGGGAAAATACTAGGAAAAAACAAGGTGAAAGTAGATATATCTTTTAAGACCATAGCATACTAAACAATCTATTCAGGTGTAATACGATCAGTGTTCCACGAAGTTTGAATATTGGGTTCTATGCATGTTCTAAGTAGTGAAGAGATTCCCATTTCCTGAGTTTTAAAAACATGTGAGTTCTTGTGTTCGTAGCACTTAAGACTGTAATGGTCTCAACAAGCTACCGATTTCAGTTTGCCTACAGTGCCCTTAGTCTTCAGGAATTACACAGTAGTTTGCCTTCTTACAAGACAGCCATCTCATTTCCTACTAAAGATAGGAACAAATGCATTCAAGGCATGAAGCGATAATGTGGTATTAGAGTTGTTGAAACATAGCTCCTAATGCATGTTACAGCACTCTAAGTCATTAGTTGTCTCCGAAGGCTTCTATTTTTTTAGGTTTGGGTTTGGGTGTTTTTTTTAGTAACTTATCACATTGGAGTAAAAAGATCTGTGTTTTTATTTGTATTCAACACGTTAATGGTTCTGCAGGCATTGTTTTCTCAGGTTGTCATTGCCACCGTCACAGAAGATGACTGTTTGCAAGACACGCTGTGCTAGTCAGTGTTTGCGCTCAGAGGGAATGTGTTCTCCAAGCCCACTGTTTTTAGTGCACAGTTCATATGTTATTGTTATTAGCATTAAGTTGTGTTAATTACCCCAACCTGCCAAAGCTTGAGATATTGTAGAACTTGGGAAAAATTCAGTCTTTATTTCTTTTAGGTTGACGTTTTCCTCTTTTACCCTATGGCTGCTTAATGCAGTTTCTGGTTGTTCTGACAAGATGAGTTTAGGGAGGGAATAAGTGAATGTTTCTCGTCCTCCCTTTTCTTCTCCTGCCCTTCAACATGCACTTTCTTTTTAGTCTTCTGAAAAAGGGCTGTGTTTTCAGTTACAGGAAAACATGGTATTCATCTGCAGCATTTTCCAATGCCAGTTAAACCATTCCTAGACTTCCCTCCCACCTCCAACGACATTAAATTAGCTAATGCAGAGTGTGAAGGCATAACTTAATCTGCTGCTGCTCTGTGTGAGAATTCAGAGTAAATGCAAAATTATTGGATATGTTTAAGAACTGTCACATCTTTTTCTTACAACCTTCTGTTAGTGTTTCAGGGTTAATTTGTTTTTACTAAGATGGTGTTCCCTGATAGCATACTTTTATTTAGAATCATGCTGTATATACAGATTGCAACTCTACTAATATGACACTGTTAAAATAATGATGTAATTACTCACTACAATTATTTTACTTAAGAAGATGACACATGATACATGGTCACCAGGTCTCAGGTTGCTTTCAACATTTCAGCTTTTCCTATGTACTTGTTCACTGGTACATGCTCAGGTATGTATGTTGAGTCATGTTGGTAAGGTGCTTTAATCTGAATATATTTTACTTTTGGAAAATGAAGAATGTTGCATCAAAACCTCTGTGTGTGTTTTATCTAGAAAGTAATAATACAAATATTTCTAATCTATATCTTACACATTAGGAATATAAAAATATATACCTGTGTAAATGAAAAGAACACCTGCTCTTTGGTCTTTGTATTCCTAGTTTTGTGTGTCCGTAAGCTCTCTGGCAGCAGTGCTTACTGTTTTAAGATTTAGTATTACTGTGCTGAACTAGAGAAACCTGCAGTAGTCACTGTGTCAGTCTTTCATCGGTTGCTGTTCTAACACTCTGCAACCATTCAATTTTGTGAACACAGGTTTTGTATGGCGTTGTAGAGAGCAGAGCTTGCAAAATGATGCTTTTGCAATCATTTGTCTCCCTCTAGTGGGAAGAGAGTACTTCTGAACTGATTTCTTTAGTACATTGGTGACAGGTCTTACTCCTGTGGCAGTAGTTTCTGTACAAGTTTGACTTGAGTCAGAAGCAACAGCTTTGCAGATTACCCTCTCATTCTTTGACGCTGTGAACATTTGAATAGTGTTTCTGTTACAACATTGGCATAAATTGAGGCAGAAGTGAATTTACTGACTTGATAAATTTGTTCTTTAATGCTTTTTGAAAGTTTAGTTAACGATTTAACTTTTAAGTGGGCTAATTCATCTATCTGATGGGGAGTTTTAATAGGACATCCATCTAAATCCACATTCTGCTGACAGGTTCTACCTGCACAGTGACTTATTCAAGGGTTTTATTCAAATATCAGGGATTCATTTAAGTTGGCTTTTGATGCCATTTTATAATGAGAGTTTCTCTGGTTAGATAATGAGAAAATGCTGTGCAGTGTGATATGTCAGCAGTGCAGGTGCCCTGTTCAGACTGCATGCATAAAAGTAAGTGAATCGAGTGTTTTTTCAGTGCCTTTTTAAGTCAAGCTATGTTGATATTGTTTGTCTGCTGCATGTGCGAAAGTCTGGTGGTCAGAGAGATGCATTGTTTTTTTTAAAAAAACAACCAAACCCTCCCCCAGCCAAAAAGCAAAACCCAAAACAACAACCAAAACCCCACCCCCAACCCAGAAAACAACTCCCCCTTCCCCCAAACCCCCCAAACTCCATGTAAATAATGTTTTAAAGATGCAATTTAAACACTCAGAATTGCTCAGGTTGGCACCAGCAGTTATAGCACCCAAGGGTGCTATAAACATCCTGTAAAGAGAAAACACTATTTTATTGTTTTAGTGACTGTTCTGTGTATGAATATTTCTTAAACTCATTCACTGAAATTTTTTTCCGTGGATGATTGAACAGACTTATTTGAGAGATTCTTATGCTTTAGATAGGTATCCTGCCTGCACTTCAAATTACGTATTCATGAGAATAACTCCTTGCAATAGCTTATAGTTAAATTATAAGATGTCTTAAGAAATTAACATTCTGAAATGTAAATGCATGCTGCAAAATTGTTGTGTGTCTAAATACTTCATCTGTCTCCTGCAAAAACTTGCACGTCTGTAGTCTTCGTGACAGTAACTGGGTGACTGATGTTACTTAGATGAACTTTTACTGAGTTAGGCCTTACTTAGTTTTGTGGAGTTTTGATCTGTTTAACAATATTAGTTGAAGAAATTAACACAATTAAATTACTACCACTGTGATGTCTTAGGTTTTTGGAATAGCAAGACTTCAGTGTTTTTAGAGCAGTATTTCTATTGCCAATCATAGTCACAAAGATAAAAGCTTAATATCATTGAGTTTATTTGGAATTGGTTTACTGTTTTACTTTACTGAATGCTTAAATTTTATTTTAGAAAGAAAAATTACAATTTGAGGTTTCCTTTCAGAACATACAGGCCCTGGGTTATGAGCACACTTAGATTTTGCAGTGGCTGCAATGGTACTATGTTGTCCTCATTTGTCCTCAGAGGTCCTTTAAACAGAGTATGATGTCAGCCAAGTGTCCCACACGATTCTGTTGGAGCTGCTATGATGTCAGTGGGATAAACAAAAGGCTCCTGCAGATAATTCATCTAGATCCCCTAAATTCTGTACAGGGTGTGAAGCATAATGGTTCCCCTGACATTAAATTATCTCCAGATAAATGAATCCAGCTGAAACTTGAAAGGTGAATTGACTACTTTGGTTCAGAGTTGCATAGCTTGTTTTTAACCCCTCGTTCTTCTTCATTACAACGTATGCATTCTGTAAAAAGTAAAGTAAAGATTGCAGATATTAGCTGTTAATCAAAGGTGAATGTTTCAGGTGTGGCATGGCTTTTAAAAAGCGGATAGGGAGTTTTACATGTGATGAAATGAGAAGACGAAGCATAAAATAACCCCCTGCTGCCCGTTGCCATACTGCAAGATGTCACAGCTGGAAATAGTCTTGGGTTGTATTTTTCAAGTATTTTATTTGGTCTGTTGGATCTTGCTGTGCCTTAAGTATGTTTGAAAAATGCGTTGTGTAAGTTGATTCACAGGAAGGGATGTCTGTACTGCTGTGCTTCCATTAACCGGACTGTACTCTGAAATGCTTTACTGGTGTTGCAGAAAACCATTAGAACTAAGATACAAGTGGGAAAGGCATGTTGAGCATATAGATTCTTACCACAGTGTGCTGCTATAAAAATGAGAATCTAGAAACTTTACAGCTATTCCATTCTCAAATGAAAGACTATTAGTCCTTTTGTAGCAGAAGTTTACTAAATAGACGTTTCAAGGAAGAGCACAGGCATGATATTCGCATATCTTTTAGACAGAACTTCTAATAGCTTTATGAGTTTTCAATCAGTGTATTTATGATTCGGTTTCACAAGCCTAAAGCAACTGATCTGTAATTTAGAGCTTTTTGATGTAAAAATGGTTCTTGCGGCAGCTGTTTGTAATGAACTGTAAACAAATCACATTATGTATAATGGCAAGCTGTTTGCAGGGGGAGGACAGTGTTTCATGTGATTTACTATGAGATTATTTTAAAAATAATTACTTAAATCTTCTACCATTTTAGAATAGCAATAAAGATTTTGCTGCCCCCATCTTTCTTCTCGTTCCCTATCTGAAAGTACAGCAAAATTTTCAAAGTGGAATTTTGATTCTGAGGAAGATAAATTCACTTGACAACTACATTAGATTTTCTTTGTTTCATTTCACTAGTGAGACTTGTAGTTATAGGAAATTTGATTTTGGTAGCTTTTTGTTTTGCAGCAGGGAAGCTGAATTAAGTAATTTCTGGCTGCTTATTCTGACCCTTGTGTTACAGTTTGCTTCCCCCCTCCACCCATAAGGCTGTTGCAACTCTAGGGAGGGGGGACGAGGGGAGCTGCATTTGTAACTGGATTAAAAATACAATCCAGAGTAAAAATAACCTTAAAATTGTTGGGTGTTTTTAAACCAGTTCATTAAAATGATTCATGGTCTTGCTGTGCTTTTCTTTCTGTTAAGAAAGTGGAAGAAAAGGTGGAATATTTGTAGATGTACCAGATAAATTAAAGAGAAATAAAGTAAACAATTACAGAAAGTAATTACCCTTTTTTGTAATGGAGGTTGTGCATGTACTTGATGTGTTTTATTATATTCTTCCCCTTTAGACTCATCCTAAAACACAGTCGCTTTTTAACTATAAAATGGCCTAAGAGCACTCATTTTAAATTTTACAGGCTCCAAAACTGCTGTAACCAGAGTGTATGGGACTAGGATTGCAGCATCTAATTTGAATTGCTAAGAGTTCTGTAAAGTAACAAGTCGTCTCTAAAAATTAATCCTTCTTTCTTTCAAAACTGTAGGCTTTAGTTGTATCTAAACAAGTTTATTAGGTGAGAATCTGTTAAGTATGGAACTTTTACATTTTAATACCATGTCCCCTTAGAATAACTAGCAAAGCAGCATCAATTGTAATGCTGTTTGTGGAGTGAATTTTTTTCAGGCTATTAATTCCTTTTAATATATGTTACCTTTGGCAGCCTGTTTGAACTGTTTGTACAGTTTGTATATATAATGTATCAGATTAAATTCTTTTGAAGGCACTTGGGTTACAACAGTTACAGTTATACCAAAGTGCTGTTTAGAGAAAACACAGATATGCATTGAATTAGACTTTTTACTGTACTAGACTTTCAAAACGGGCAAGTAATTAGTCTCCACTGCACTAGGGAAGGGCAAGCAGTTACAATGTGTGGCGTTGCTGCTGGTTATACAGCAAGTTTTACTTGGAATACTGACTTTAATTAAAATATCCTGCCTTCATTACACCAAGTACATATATTTTTGGTTGCAGGAAACTGAGAGCTCTTCAAAAATACAGGCCTTACGAAAAGTATGGGTCACCTCCAGTGCCTTTTTTGAAAAAGATGGCACATTTAAGATCCCTGAAATTCTTTATTGTATTAAGGCATATAATAAAGCTATTTAGATGTTAAATAGTTGTAATAAAAAAAGAAGAGGACTAATATATAGCATATGTAACAAAAATGAAAACCTACATGTAACAAAATAAACACTATACCAGCACATAAAGTAGATATTTGGGAAGTGATTGAATTATCGGCTACATTTGCACCCCTCACAATTCAACACCCCCTACCTCCCCCAAAAAATCATAATGCCCAAACTTCTGTTTAGTTGCTTGTAAAAGCGGGGCTTAATTACACTTGTGAACAGTGTATTTTGACAATTAATGAGTAAAAACAGTCCTCATTATATTTTATTGTACTTAAAACATTGTTAGTTAGGTTGGAATCTGGCCAGTAGGGGTTCTCTGTAAACTCTGGCTGATGTGTTTCTCTTGATGTAAGAGTACAGTTGTGATGTTTCAGGGCATTAAGCTTTGTTTAGAAATGAACAGATGAACTAGTGCTTTAATCTTCCAGATGTAGAGCAGAAAGACAACTTGTACCTTAGAATCTGCACAAATGCTGTAAGTCATGCTCTAGGTAGGCATGTTGGTCAGTCTGTCTTGACCTTGTTCACAGTTTGATTCGTACCATTGTCATGGCTGATATTACACTACTCTTTCTGATACCAAAATTTAATAAAGCTCAGCTTAGTATCTTGGTATGTGTGTTCTACTATTTCTTTTTCCCCCTCAAGAAAATAGTATTATATTGAAAATAATGTTTTTCTGGGTTATTTGAGATGACCTGACTTTAAATGGCCATTTTGCTGTGGCGGAGACTATGTTTAGCTGTCCACTGCCTTAGAATGGTGTAGACATTACTGCAATTAGACAATGAATGTGGTACTTAAAAGTAGCTTCCCATCGTGCATCTGTCAGTTTTCTAACAAAAGGAATCTGTTCTGGGTGTTGTCACCATCCTCTGTCTCAGCTTCCAATATCCAAAACATAAGTTCCGCAACTGTTTCATGAGCTTTGTGAGACCTTCCGCATATTTTATCTAGGAGAATGTAGTTAGTAACTAGCTCTTCATAAGGAGTTCTTACTTACTCTATTTTTCCTCCTTTTGCCTGAAGTTGTCTTCACTATGGCTCACTTGAGTGGTGTAACTGGTCAAATGCAAGCTCTCCTTTTCAAGTAAAAGAAAGTACAAAGGAAAATAGAAGTACTAATGTAGTTCTACGATCTAATGACCGTATTTTAACATTAATTCAAAGAGGATGTTCTAGTTCTGAAGATGTGCTTTCTTAAATGGCATCTGTTTGCATTTTTTTCCAAAGAATAATACTCAAGCATCAGAAGCTCTTAAAACTGAAAATGATGATTTGAAGAAGAAGCATGATGAGGCTGCTTCAAAAGTTCTCCAGCTTGAAGAAGATATCATGACTGTTACTCAAAAAGCCATTGCAAAAGAAACTGAATTAGACAGGTATTTAGTAATTTTGTTCCTTACCTTCCTTATTCTACTGTTTCTTTCATTGGTGTTTCTTTAAACTATTTAATGTATGCATTGATTTTTCTGTATTAATAGTTTTGTAATATTAATTTGTCAATGTCTTAGTCTGAAGGACAAACTGAAGAAGGTGATGCTTGAGAAGGAGCAACTTGAATGTGTGTTAAAGACAGAAAAGGATGAAAAAGAACTTTATAAGGTAACTATTGCTTCTACCTGTATAAACTGAAATGAAGTGATTTGAAATAAAGGTAATAATGTTTTTATGGAAGTCTGATAAATTGAATTTGTTAAGGAAAAAAAGAAATACGTAACTTCTGTGAACAGATTTTTAAGACAGTTATAGATGTTGTCATATAAAAATGAATGAGGACAATAGCATCTGAATTCATCCCATAATATAAAAAGGTGTCTAAGAAGGACAATGGATCACCAATTTGTTAAATGAAGGCATAGTAACAAAAAATAATAGATGCTAGTGAGGAAGTTCTTTAGTCATGCAGCGCATCACCCGGTAACTGGTTTTCTTAACACAGTTTTTCATAAGTAAATTACTTTTTACTCTTCTAAGTTCTCTCTCCAGACTGTGCTTTCTAGATCCCTATTCTTGCATCTTGTGCATAACTCTGAGAAACTTTAACAGGATCTATATTGCAGTGATTTTTACTAGCATAGCTGATTTTCTTTGCTGGTGTTGAGACACACAGGTATTTAAAATAAAATACAGTGTAAAAAAGTCTAATATGCAAAAATAATGAAATCCTTAGGTTGTATGAAACAAATCAGGTGTGCTTACAAGATTATTCCTGTTCATAGGAAAATGTCTTTCTGTGGCAGTGTTATATATACACCAGAAGTCATAAAATCTCGAAACACCTTTCACAAGCATGGAATCCTTTTGTAAATAAGCAACACAAATCATCTAGTTTCTGAGTGGACAACACTTGAGTGCAACAGTTATCCTTTAATGGCGTAATGTGATAGATGATGAGATCTTAAGAACAGCTCTAGAGTTGAAGTAGTTTGCTGTCTATGGAAATCAATATTGCTGGTGTAGTCCTGTTTGCTTAGGTGATTGCAAGTAGATACTACCAGAAGTTTAATTTCTCTTTAGTTTTCTTCAAGTAATTTCTTTTTTTTTGTACTTAGTTGTCCAGCATTTGTGAAAAGAGGAGTGAATTCTGAAAAGCTTTAATTTAATGAGGACAGAAATCAGGGCCTCAATTTCTAGCTGTAGAGTGGAGCTATTGTTAGATGATCGAGCTGAAAGGATTCCAGCCAAAATATTGTGCTGGAGGCAGTGATATTATCAAATGTTTAATTTCTCTCTTTACCTGTTCTAATCTGTCTCAGAGATGAGTTAGAATTCAGTGAACACTTAATCGGACAGGTAAACAGTAGTTTTCATAATGTGGAAGAAGAGTTTGACATTTTTTAGCATCATTACAGATACACTTGAAGAATACAGAAATAGAAAACACCAAACTAGTAAAAGAAATCCAGACGTTTAAGAATTTGGATGCAAACAAAGAAAACATGATATCGTATTATAAAGAGGAGGTTGGCAGATTACAGCTATTTATAGCTGAAAAAGAAAATATGAAGAAAGCTTTTTTGCTCTCCTCATCCAAAAAGGTAAGCATTACTAATAAAATTGGCCTGGTTTAAAACAAACATATCTAAGGTTGTATGTGTTTGAGAAGAGGAAGGAGAAAGTTGAAGGTATCACCAGGGTATAGGCTGAGAGGCGAGAGGATTATGGTGTTCCTAGTAGACACGGAAAATGAAGAGTGAATTCCATTCTAGTTTTGCACATTCTGAGCTTGTTGATGTGTCTCATGATGAACTGTGAGATGAACTATGTGTGAAAATTCATTTGTGAGTTCAGTGAAAGAGCACCAGTAAAAGCGGTGCACTGAGTTGCTTTTAGCTTCATGAGAAAGTAAGGAGATTGAGGAAAAGTTAAGAATGTAGGTATGTCGAGACTGAAGAAGGTGATGGAGGAGAAAAGAGTCTTCAAAAGATGTGCTGAAGGACTTGTTTGGTGAATGTACTGTCAAGGTACAATGATGTAAAACCTGTGAAAGGATAAGATACCATATAAATGGAGTAAATTGAGAACTTGGCAAAAGAGTGCCGGTAGGACTTCTAAGGAAGAGGTAGGTGACTTTTGCTACTCATTGTGGTTTGCAAGCAGCATGGTATCATAGGAGAAAAACTGGTATTTATGCTGCCCTTAGTCCAGGTGGGGTTACTTCAGACTAGTTTTAGTGTGGTGCTATGGATAGAGTACCATTAGGTGTTTGTTCCTGATGCATATCTTCCTGTTTCGTTTCATCCAAAAGCAGTGCAGTTTCTGTGCCCTGAGACTGTTCTGTCCTGTGATCTACAGTGTGATAGGTAATAGTGGAATTGACTGGGAATCTTGCTTCACAAATGTGCTCTTGATGCAAACTAGAGACTTAATTTAGACACAGCCTTTGGGGCCAGCATGGAAAAGTCAGAATATGCAGGTGACTTTATCTTGTGTATCTTGCCAGTCTTCTCACAGAAAAACCAATCTAGATCTCAAAAGAATAGAAATTGCATTAATGTGAGTTATGAATGTAAAAGTTAAGTAGAAAAGTAATGCTGTTGAGAATGGAAATAGTGAGAGGACAAAAGAACACGCTGCCTTGCTTTAAGTTACAGCTTACCTTGTTTTAGTCTTTTGATTGCTCTGCAGTTTTGGTTCTAAATGCATTAAACTACTACTATATTTGACTTTGAAGTAAAAACATGTAGGGGTTGTGTGTGTGCCAGTACTGAAGCAACCAAACATCTATGTCATTTATTAATCTTGAAGTGCCTGTGACGTTTCTGATGGGATCATTAACATTTTTGTCTTATAGTGAGAAACTGCAGGTATTTACTGAAATACGTAACTGATGCATCATATGCTGTAAAAATAGCTAAGAGACAGGACTGTAGGGCATTTCCTTGTTTATCTATCTTCATAAGTGTTTACAAAATATATTAATATTCCTCTGGACTTGCTATGCTAGTGATTATTCAAAAAATCACAAGTAATGGACTAGATACCTGAATTTATGTCTAGACTCAAGAATAGGAGATGATTATGCCCTCAGGAAGCTCAGAGGCTGAGTAGCTTGTCGTAGCTCTGAATTAATTCTCTCTCCTCCCTCTGGGCTTTTCTGAGGAGTGAGGGGCCAGTAGTGCAGCTTGGTCAGTTGGTGCTTGGGCTGCCCTGTGGAGCTGCAGCAGTGCTGAGGGTCTTACTGCTGCATGCTACAGCTTGCTCTTTGTTACTTTTTGTTCTCAGTTCCTTCTGAAAAGCTTGTTGTGCAAGATCTTGGGAAATGGATCTGTGAGAAAAACATCCCAAAGCTGCTTTAGTGTCTTACATCAGCCAATTGTAGGTGTTGTAAGACCTCTTACTCTGTTACCTGCAGTGTCTTACTGTGGGATGAACTTTGGTTTTGAAGCTGGATGGCCATTTGTGTCTGTTAAGCGTTCTGTGGTGATAAGAACAAATATGTTCTGGAAAAGAGAAAGACCCTGTTTGGTGTATGTTTAAAACGAAAGCTGAAAATACAACAAAAATCCAGCATATATAGTATATAGATAGATAAAAAAATACATATACATAGATAAAAATACATAAAAATATACAGATAACAAATATTTAAATTTGCCTTTATGTCATAGTGAAATATGTTTGCACACCATTGTTGATAAAGAAGGCAAATGGGAAAAATGGTACTCATACTAACTTCTTGATTTAGTGGCTTTGCTAAACCCACCAGGAACACTTGATTTTTCTTTCAAAAGTTTCTAATCCCTATACCAGCTGTTATTTAAGCTTTGAATTAAAAAATGATGGATTCTCTTCCCTCTCTTCTCTTTCCCAGGAGGATGCAAGTATTTTAAAAGAACAGCTTCGGAAAGCTGAAGATCAGATTCAAGCTAGCAAACAAGAAGCTGTCCTAATGTCAAAAGAGCTGAGCGATGCAGTAAATGTGCGAGATAAGACGATGGCAGATCTTCACAGTGCACGTCTGGAAAATGAAAAATTGAAAAAGCAGCTTGCTGATGCTTTAGCTGAACTTAAGAAAATCACGGCTTTGAAAAATGAGCAGGTAAATTGTCAGTATTTAGTACTGAAGTTTATCTGTATTTATAAAATCTGTCAGTTAGCTTTGCTAAATTGGGAAATAAAATATGTTTCTGGTCATTAGTGCAAATTATTATAAAATTCTTTCACGGTACCCAAGATATTACCTTGAATCAAGTGCATATTAGCTTATTTGGAAGGTTGGTAAGACACAAGATTTCTACTAGTATTTACAGCAACTCCTCTCCACCCCCAGATTATTTTCACAGAATAATACAGTATTTATCTATATTATTTTGAATCCTCTCCCTTTCTTAATTCTTTTACATAAGCCACAGTAGCATCAAAAATTCATTCAGATAAGAAAAGGGATGGAATTTTTTTTCCTCATTGATGGATTCTCTCTTGATTCTTATGAGTCCTTCCAATAGCGTGGTCAAAGTTACCTTGCTTTAGTATTTGTAAGTATAAAAATATTAATGTAATGAAACTGTCTTGACTTTCTTAGTCTTGGATGAAAATACGGTGAGTTAATACATAAGTGACTTAAGTGAGCTTTGTACCAGATCTTCTGTGACTGCACTGTATTGGATTAATTCGCTACTAGGATTACTGTAATGATGTGGCAATTTGAAAAAATATATTGAGCTGAACAGTAAATAAAATAGTGCAGTAAATACAAAGTGAATAGTACAACCCTCAACTATTATATTTAAAATAACCAAGAATTAAATGTTTTTTTCTAAGAATTTCAATTATATACGATGCCTTTGAGATGCATCCTGAAAGAAGTAACAGATCATCTGAATGACTCAGATTACCAGAAAGTATCCGAATATGGCATATACGCAGTTGGTAAATGTAGTTTGCTTAGTTCTTGTATCAGTGTTACAGCTCAGTTGAACCACTTCTGGTAGAAACATAGCAAGTGTGATGGAATACAGTTGTGGACTGTCCATTTTTCCCACATGGCTATACTTGTGTATAAGATAGCTGGAAGACCTGCTGGAAGGTGTTCAGACTTTTGGTATTCATTCAGACTGTATACATTAATCAGCCTGCAGAATAAGAATCACAGAATCCCAGGTTGGAAGGGACCTCAGGGATCATCTAGTCCAACCTTTCTAGGAAGAGCGCAGTCTAGACAAGATGGCCCAGCACCCTCTCCAGCTGAATTTTAAGTGTCCAATGTGGCCCAGTTGACCACTTCCCTGTGGAGATCATTCCAATGGTTGATTGTTCTTACCTGCCTCTGGTATTTTACCAGTGCGTCTTCACTCCCTCGGTATGTCCTACTTGGAATGAAGTTCAGCACAGATACCACTTTATTCCTTTCCTTCCCACAAAGAAAATAGGAACAACATCTCTACTTACATAGAGCATTATCCTTTCTTTAATTGAAAAAACGCTTTTTTTGGGAATAGTGGTATTTGAACGAAAGAGGGAATGGTTTCTAATTTTTTTTTTTTAAGGAAACTTCAAACACAGTAGAGCAGGAACTACGCAGAGAAGTTGAAGATCTGAAGCTTCGTCTGCAAATGGCTGCTGACCATTACAAGGAAAAATTCAAAGAATGTCAAAAACTTCAAAAACAAGTAAACAAGTTTACAGAACAGGCAGTAAGTAGAACGGGAGAAATTGCACTTGCTTTTTAACTTTCTGCAACTGTTTAATTTCCTTCTGCAAAACCCTGTGCTTTTAAAAAGGATTAAAACATGCAGTAAGCAATGGCTCTTTAATTTACCATTTTCTTCCATAAAACTAAATTACTTCTATGATTCTTTTTAGATAGTTGTCAAAACCAAGAGTAGAATTTATAGTAACTGGTGTATGTGGAAAGCTGACAGAGTTTGGATGAACCTATATGCATAACATTGTTCAAGGAAGAATGTTGAAACTGAAGCAGGGAAAAATCCGTTATTACTACCTCTGTTCAGTACCACCACAAAAAAAACCAACCCAAAACCCAAACCCAAAAGTGGGGAAAATGGAGAACTTGGAGGGTTTCAAAGTGAAGTGGGAAGGAAGTTTCTAGAACACAGTATATAGTTGTATCCCATATGTAATTTTTCTGTTCTTACCACTCTTATAAGCTTTGCTCCATAAATAAATGAGGCTTTTGCAATGATGATGTGAGTCTTATGCCACCTAGTAACTGAACCTGTTAGTGAATTTCAAACAGGTTTGAGAGCAGAGTTCTTCAGAATTTTGTAAAAACTAGTGACTGAGTTGGAGTGGAGCTCAAATTGGGAAAAGGCATATGAGTAATGGCAAAATGTACAAATGTGAATTCTTAAGAAATATAGACAGCAGTGTTTCTGCTGTCCACAGAACAAATGGGGTACTTACCCAGCTTTGATCCACAGATTACTTCAAAAAGTTGTGTTCTCATCCAGAAGGTCAATGGTGAATGAGGTGTCATGTCAGAACGCCTGAGGCTTTTCCTTAAAAATATTCTACATCTTTGGCTGTGTTGTACATCTGATAACAAACACTAAATTTCACTATGACACCAGAAGTCCAGCACTCATTAGTAATAAAGACTCCATTTTCTGATGGAATATTAGATTTAAGTTGATGGATTTAAGTGTAACTGATTTGCTAGAAAATTAGATTTTTCTAGTAATTTGTGTAGAAAATACTATTTCTAGCAAAAAAGAACTTTATACTGTAAGATGATAAAAATCATAGTCTGAGGCAATTTCAGTGTTAGTAGAATTCAATGTGTTTGCATATTATTACCTCCAGTTTTAATCAGCAATTCCACCTAGTCCAATTTTGGAGGAGATGATAGTGCAAGATATATGTTACTTTATGCTTTGGCTTTCATTTAATTAAATACCAAAACAAAATTTCTTTTCACAAAGAAAATTGCAGGGCATCAGCAGAAACTGACAGATGCATCTAACGTTGAGACAGCTACTGCCGTCGTTACAGACAAAAAGTTGTCTGCATCTCCAGGTATCAACAGCTTAAATTTTGTCTATTTATATCAGCCTGAAAGTATTGTCTATGTGAAGTAGTCCCTAATTGTATAGTATAAAGTAGGTGGACTTGTTATGTTTTAGTTAAAGCAATGATTAAAAATGTGAAAATTCATCTGAAAATATTGTGTCTTTTTCAAGTGGTAATATTCATGATTAACTTCATGTATTTTTTCAAAACAGTTCAGTTGATATTTGTCAAAGTCAGTAGGACTGAACTCTTGAGTTCTGCTTGATGGTTAACACAGAGCTGGTTTTGCCAAGCTAATTAAACAATTCATGAAAAAAAACCACCCTCCTCAAATTTGCAAGTAGCGTACAGTAGCATGGTAAATTTGCAGTCCTGTTACAAGGACTATCCACTGTAGCATTCTACTGTAAAATCAAATCCACTGAAAAGTTCTGATTATGTGATGGCAAAGTCAAATCTATAGACTAATCTCTGATTTATAGGCAGTAGTGGTTTATTAGAAAATGTTTAACTAGGTTTTATTTTTTGTGAAGTATTAAGTTCTTACAAAACTAATCTTTTAAAACGTAAACATAAAATAGGTTAAAACTAAGCCTGGTTTATTATTCAATTTAAATTGATAAATACCAGTAAATGCTCACTAATTTTGTTTGTGTTACTTTATAATTCACACACCGTAGGTTGTAATTTCTGTCAGTTTTCTCCAGTCTTCAGTAAATATAAGCATTTCCTAAAATAAACAGAATCCCAGCAAGCTTTGTTATAGTTTGTGATGGGACAAAGTAGATTGCTGAGGGACTTCATGTTTTTACAGAAGAATAAAATATCTAGCATGATCTGAGAACATATGTATTCTGGTGTTTAGTTTCTTGGGATTAAGGGGGGAGCTGTCTCTCTGTGGGTTGTTTCTATTTTTTTACATTGACCTTAGTAGTATGTAAAAAATATTTATGTTCATCTTCAGTCTGCGAGAGAACTGAACACAGACACACTGGTATGATTGCTGATCCTGCATATCACTAGCCACATAACACTGATTGTTTCTGATTAACGATTTGCTTGGGTAACAAGGAGCACTCTGTTCTTGATGCACTATAAATTGACCTGTCATCTCGCTTATACAAACTTTATTTATGGAACAAAAAAAATCAATATTCTTGTTTTTTCTTCAATGTTCACAGTTAGCCCCATTTCATCTGATATAGTTTCGGAATTCATGGTAAAGGAGCAAGTACGTGAAATGAATAAAGAAATTGCTCAGAAAACAGAGAAGTATAAGAAATGCAAGCAAATGTTGGCAGTAAGTAAATAACTGCTTTGGAAAGCTGAAGAGAAAGTAGCTATAGATGCTAAGTCTTAAAACCACAAAGCCTACCCAGCTGAGTTGCCTTGCTTGTTTGTGTGATACACCACCGTTATGGCAGAAATCTTAACATTAGAAAAGACATTTTTATTAAGTCAGCTCTCGATTTCCTGTGGTGTTAGAAAGTCCAGTCAAGGACCCCTCAGGATAACCCAGATGCAGTAAAACAAATGAACAAAACTACTACTGCTATGCTTAAAGTTTTGCGCTTTTTTTTTTTCCTCCACTGTGATTTAATTGCTTTTATAAATCAAATACAACATGTTGCTATAAGCCAGCTAATGTCTGGAACAACTGTAGCAGTGTTTATCTGATGTGCTGTTCAAGTGTAACAACTGCCTGCGAATATGACTGTCCTGGCCTTTTACGCTGTTTTGATGTCTGAGTGGGTGCGGTCTGCTAGCTTGGGCTCAGTCATACATATGGTTCGCTGGACCAAAGTTGGCACCAGTAGTGCTGTAGCTGCAATAGTAATGCCCTTCAAATATTAATACCTGTTAGTCCTAACTTGATTTTCATTTAACTGATTTGGATGTATGTATGATGGAGTATTGCATCAGTGATGCTGGTGAAAAGTTGGCTGTTGTAGAATTGTTTAAAAAAAGCTTTCTGGGTCTTATATCTGTTCATTTGTTTACTGTTTGGGGATTAAAAAAATTGCTCAATATTATGAAGTCAGAACAGTTTGAATTAAGATTTAAGACTTCAAATTTTTCTCTACTTCAATATGCTTTGTTCTCATATAGTCATAATACATTCACAAACTGCCAAGGACTAAGTTTATAATCTTGTTTCTCTTATTTATCACAAGCAGATTACTCTATTTTAATGTGCTCTCCAGGATGTAACAACTGTCATGTAATTCTGCTCATTACCCTGTCTATGGAGAGCCTGCGTTAGCTTCTGCTGGCTAATTCTTCTATTGTGATGCTTGAGGAAAGCTTTGCCTTTGACCTTCTGGATGAAAGATATTTAGGTTGAAAAAGCTGCATGGGGAAAGATTTTGTATTGAAGTGAGACACTTGAAAGGACAGTCATGGTTACAGTGTAGTATTAGGGTAGAAAGAAACTTGAAACCGTGAAGCTAAAGAGGAATACCAGCTTGTTGAAAAATCGGGCAAGAAAAAAATATGTACTGAACATCGTTTGTGCAGTGTTCAGTGGTCCTGTCCTCTTCAAAGTCTTGAGTCAGGCTTGATTTCTTGTGGAAGCCATTTGTAAATGGTCTCGTTCTAAAAGCATGGAGTTACACAGTGTCATTGTTGGGGCGGGAGGGGAAATTTCTTAAAACTGTAAATATTTCATGCCATGGTGTCAACTACTTTAGGATGAGAAGATGAAATGCAGTGTTTATGCTGATGAACTAGCTAAACTGGAGCTGAAGTGGAAGGAACAAGTGAAAATCAATGAGGGTATAAAATTACAGCGGGCAGCAATGGAGGATCAGTATAAAGTAAGTTACAGACTTTGTTTATGGCAATCAATGGTGTCCTGTTCTTATGTAGTTGCTCATTTCTAATAGTTCAAGCAATGAACAGTTTTAACGGGGGAAAAACAGTAAATGTTTTGCACTTGTCGAAACACCACAGTCTTGCAATGCTTCTTTTAAAGTAAGACAGACCTAGCAAGTATACTACCAAATGGCTGTCAGTCTTTTAATGATGTGGATTTAGACAAACCTCTAAATGGCGTTAGTCTTGTATTACAATAAAAGAATAAATAGAGTTCTAATTTCCTGTTGCTTACTATAATGCTAGCAGGAATACTGATTGGTATATTTGTCCAAAATCTTCATATTGCACGCTGCATTACTAGTGTAGTAATGTCTAATGCATTTTATCTGAATTAACTAGATAGAAGATGAGTGATATATTGTTTTAAAAATAATCATAAAAGAGTGATTTTAATTTGGAGGATCTCAGCTATAGCCTTAGTAGAGTGATGTAACACGTGCACCAGGAAGTCAGGCATAATGGGCAGCTTTAGCTTACACAGGGCCTAACCTTTGAGGCCATGGATTTGTAGTACATATGTTGAAGTGGCTTTCTAGGTCAACAAGGACAAGATCAGAGCAACAGATTTCCACAAGACCAGCTTTTGTGCTTGTTTTCAGTTGTGGTAATAGTGTACTTGACAGGATAGAGTACTCTGTGTTGCTCATCTTTGCCCATTGCGATGAACAGGGACTAAATTGAACTGTGATTGTTTCAGTTCTGGTAGGAGCCCCCTCCCATTAGAAATTACAGCACTTTTTCTGTATAAAATACTGAATTACTGTACAGCTCATTTCAGCACTCTGTAGGCTGTGCTGTCCTTTTTCAACACTTTCCAAAGCTCTAAGTTCAATTTTGTAAAATGCATGACTCTTTCCAACTTATTTAATTTTAATAATTAGCAGTGATCGGTTGCCATGCATAATTTAATGTAAAATAAGTTTGTTTTTTAACCTCTGAACAGCAGGAGTAATAAATAATTGGTTCTGAAATTAAAAGCATTTTCACTGCAATTCGAGACTTGTTATCATTCAGGAGGGTGCAGATGGGGGAGAAGTAGTGAGCTTTTCTTCCCATTCGGTAGATTTCTTTCTCTTGACCTGCACTAGGAGAGGGAATTTCAGAATTAAAAAAAAAAACAACAAAAAAACAAAACAAAAAAAAAAAACAAAACTCTGCAGGGCATTGAGCTTATATGCTAGAAAAACAAGTGGAGAGGCAGTCTCCAAAGTAACCAGATCCAAATAAAATAGCCCTTTGTAGAGAAAGATTATTTAAATAATAATTTTGAAGCAGGGAGGAAGCCTGGAAGAATTGTGTAATATATCAGCTGCATCTCCTCCCAGAGCTCCCAACAGAGACACAAGGTAGATGTTTGTGAAACAAATTTAGTGTCTTTGAGGTAAGAGGAAGTTTTGGTTCTCTCAGTTCTGTAGTGGGATGTAAGAGCTGTAGAGAAGTGAATGAAATACATCACTCTTTAGAACTAATGAGATGAGGCTTTGAAGCCTGCAACAGTTTCTGGGCAGTGGTGTCCCTCCTGCCATTAGTATTACTGACACTACTCCTGGTTTTTAACTTGGGATGTTATCATTCTACAACTGTTCTCTGAAAACTGGCAAGAAAAGGCTGCTAATGTACTCCTCTTACCCAGCAGATGAACTTGGGAGAATGGTTGGTTTTGATTTGTAGGAGTATGAGATGTTGCATGTAACCATAGTAGACAAAATAATTTCCATGTGAAAGATGAACTTAATCACTGAACTTTGTTTTCACAATATATACGCAGGGAAGTAGTTTCTATTCACTAATATTGGAACCTCAAACTTCTTTTCATATAGGTTCAGCTTGCGGAAAAGGAGAGACGAATAAAGGAACTGGCATCACAGTTGGAACTCTTTACAAGTGGGAAGGTATTGTCAGGATTCCTGTTAAATTTTGTAAATTGACACTTGTGAGGCTTTTTGGTTTGAGGAATTGCAATTTATTTCTAAATGAGAATTTGATTACTCTTTAAACATACCTTTCCATATTTGGATATTTTGCCAAAATTAATTAGCATTTTAAACTACAAGTTCTGTTAATATGTTTTTTTTAAAAAAATGTACACCATAGTATACCAACTTGCCAAAACTGACCCAGCCTTTGAAAATAGTAGTTTGTTCTGTAATAGTATTCTAAAATGTTTTCTGCATATGATCTAACAAAAACATTACTGTGTCAATAATTATTTCTTAGTTCCTGTCTAGAATGATATTCCATCCAGGATCTAAAATATTTTTTTTCGGGTTGCAGATTTGGATTACTCTGTATAAATTAATTATCTGAAATGGCAGCTACCCATACAGTTCACAGAACATAGGAATTCCTACCAGTGTTTGTCCTATATTCCTTTCTCATCTCAGCAGCCGCAGCACTGTTTTCCTACAAGTTTTCAGTCCTCTTACAGAGGAGTAAAGCAGGAAGGAGGCTGCATCTCTTAGTGAAAGACGTTCAGCCCTGTTGTGTCTGGAGGCTGATACGAGCTCAGTGCATGGGCTACTTGGCCAAATAGGAAAGATTATTACTGAGCTCATGCTGCAGCCTTTCTGTCCTCTAAGGGAGCATCAGTTAACAAAACTTGCAGGACTTTAATTTCTTTGAGACAGCCTCTCCGTGATACTTTCAGGAGTTACTGGCTGACAGGCAGCACAATCAGTAAACCTTATTCTCTTTGGATTCCTGGCGTAAGTCACGAATGGTACATACCTAGCTTGACAGTTTATTTTTTCCATCACTAGTTAGGGTTACTTTTGCTCTTATCCAGTGTTGCCCTATAACAAGAGATGCAGACATTTCAACAGTATAATCTCCAGGTTTTTCGTGGTGTGTGCGTACAACCAAATCCTTTTGACATCTTTAGTTCTCTTATTCACTGCTTGTAATAATAAGAGCAGCTTGACATGTGACAGTAGTGACTTCGGTAAACTATAACTGGAGAAAGATCTTTATCAGAAAAGAAAGATACACAAACAATACTGTGTTTTTAAATACATGATAGAAAATGGACTGCTACTGTCAAGACTTCCCTGACTAATCAAAGTCATTACCATTACTGTTAAACCAGACATTCTGAAATATTAATGCTAATGTTCTAATGTTGGAAGTACCTCTAAGGTATTATATGACTATTAATTAAAGCTAGGTTTTACTGAAAAGTGAAGTAATAAAATGTCTTTATTACATTGAGAAATCCAGTGTGAACAGAATACTTAGTGAAGACAGGGATTTGCATACTGATAAATGGGAGTTAAACTAATTTCAGATGAACCTAGTGAAGTGTTTTGTAAAAGTCTAGATTGTCAAGTAGTTGGTATTTAAGTTAGCTTTTTTTTTAACCAAAGATGTAATTTTTAATAGCTCTCATATTTTTCTAATTCAAAAGAAAGCAAAATAGAAGTTGAGTTTTGGTGAATCAGGTTTAGCTGGAGGGGGTAATTTTAAACACCACACATAAGAAGAACAACTGTAATAATAAAATATGGAGCTTATAAAAGCTTGGAAACTTTGTCTACCAAATTTATAGATATTTACATTACAAAGAAGAATCAAAGTGCCTTACTAGACTGCAACCATGATTTAAAAGGTTAAGCACAGTATAGTAAACAGCTTTTCAATTTATACTCCATTATCAGTGTTTGTTTATGAATGTCGCCAAACATACCATGCTAAAAATGTTCACTTGCTGTCTCTTCAAACCTATAAAATTACTTGGTTTCTATTTTATTTACATACTTATACAGCCTTTGATGATTTTTTTAAAAATCAGTCTCTACCCTAGCTGTCCAACTTCTGGCTTAGGCTATTTTACAGCACCTTTTTACAGTCACTTTGATCTACATTCTGTTTTAATCTTACGTGATGCTAAAATAAAAGCATTAATGCCACTGCCTCTCATTCTAAACTGCTTCCATATTGCAGAAGAAATTGATTTTAAAAAGGAAAATCTTAATTTCACTGATAATTAATTGTTCCTGCTTTGTATTGAGTAAAGATTAATTATTTAGATTTTACATGCTCACTAAAACTTTAAGATGTAATCCTAACCATTTAACCCTAACCGTATCAATCATATATGAAATTTAGTCTATAAATCTAAAGTAACGCTAGCATACTTTTATGTCACATCTACAGGAGGATATTTTATTTGGAGGGTGTTAGGCAGAAATTCTGTTGTCCTGTATTAGGTGGTTTTTCTAAAAGAAAATAAACATTATTGTCTTTACGGCCAGTGCTCCAAAAAGAATACTTGCTGTAACCTGCCTTACCATTTGTAGATACTACTTTTTTCCTGTTAGAAAATGACTTTATGATGTTGCTGTTATACTCCAAACCCTTTGTCTGAAACCTGATAGTATGTGTATAGCAATAAATGTATAATCTCCATCTTTTTTCATGTGAGTGGTGTTTTTGGAGTAGTTACTGCTACTTGATTTTTGGTTTTTTGGTTTGTTTTTTTTTTTTTTTGTATTCTAGCGCTTCAGCTGAAGTTTACCTGTCTTTAAGAAAAAGACATTGAGTTGTTCCTTTTAATAACTGCGACATTTTACTACTTCTCATGTAGTTAAATCGCTAACTGAAGTCTTGGTTTTACGTTTCAATTCAAAGTCTTTTGGGAAAAAGCACACTTCCATCTTCGAGGTTTTTGTTAATGTTACATCAGCAGATACTAAACATGAACCCAGAGAATCCAGTAGAAAATGCTAAACAGAAAGAACAAAATGATTGGAAAGCATATCTGTCTTAACAGTCTCTGTTTTTTAATAATTGTTTTCATTTCTACATCTCAGAATTTTTTTGTTTGGTTCCGAATTGTAAATGGCAGATTTCCTTTGGATATTCTTGGCATACATGCTCTCTTTCCCTTAACCTATTTTATTAAATGGAAGGATGAAAAAGACTTTCCTTTGGATGAATTACAGCTGATGCACTGACCACACTTAAGTCCCTTTAATTACTGTCTTATAACATATATATTGGCGTAGGCTTCTAACAGGTTATAAGTTATAAAAACCATTTAGTAGTTTATAATAATTACTATCTTTATGGATTATATGCAAAAATGTAGAATTTTAAGTATATTAATTTCTTAAGAGTTCTGTTTGAGCTTTTCTGAAAGAATTAATTGCCTTTCTGACAAATACTTAAACAACAGATTTAAATAAAGCAGGCTGTTTAAGCCACTCAATAAAGTCAACAACTTTATATTTTGGGTGAAAACACTGAATTTTGGAAGTAGGCTACACTGTACAAATATGTATATATAAATTAGGTGAGGATATAAAGAAGGAGGAAGAAAGATTAATTAGAACTTTGCTCACTTAAGTTCATAGAAGGCAAATTTTTCACGGGAAGTGTAATAATTTTGGAATCTGTGTATGAAAAAACTCACAAATTTAAAATCCACTCATTTGTAATTAGATAGTAGTACAAGTACAGTGTTGTTCCATATGATGCTTGTGGTATAAATATTATTTGAAATAAGTAACCTAGTCTGGATTACCTTTGTGAAAAATAGCACTAATTTCTAATAATATAATAATATAGGTTTGGTATGTGGTGTATTTGGTACTAGAACAAGATGAAAAGAGAGTAGGAAGGTTAGCAGATGTATTATTAAAACCAAATCTAAATATTTCATAAAAATTTCACACTTTGTTAGGACTCCATGTGTTAATGACATGTCAAATTTCGCATTATTTAGGAACTTGGCAGGACATCAGGAAATCAAACTGGAAGGGTGAGGGAAGGACAGATTTCACAACAGACATTACATTTTCGCAACCCGTATTCAGAGGAAAACGGACCAGTTCCTGCAGTACCAAGCAGACTACCAGTATTGCAATATGGAAACCCTTATGCAGTTCAGGAAAGAAGAGGTAAGTAAATTCTGCCTTGCCCCCCACCCCAATGTGTCTCTCACTGTTTCAAAAGCAATGGCTCGCTGAATGCAGGTGAAGTGCCACCAATCCTTATGCTGGTGTACAGAGCCTTTATTGACTGATGAGAATTCAATTAAGTGCCTTTATTTTACTGAGGAGAAGCAATAAAGTAAACCAGTTTTAAAGAAACACCTTTTGAAAAAGCTGATTTCTCTTCTGTTGTTTTATATTACCTAAACTGAAAATGTGTTTAAGTTTTGATTTTTTTTTTTTAAATGTAAGGTAGCACATCTGTAATTTCAAAATACAAACTCTGCTGAACAAAGATGCTCTAATTAATTTTTCTTCAGATGGAGCAGATGGCGCTTTTAATCCTGATGAGATCCAAAGACCACCTGTTAGAACTTCCTTTTGGGAGCTAGAAGATGATGTAGTGTGTAGTCAGCCTTCACGCAATCTTAGTCGGCCTGATGGTTTAGAAGATCCTGAGGATAGCAACGCAAGTTACCTTTTTTAATTATTTTTTTTTTCCCCTCGATATGTTTACTGATGAGTAATTGAGTTGCACATAGATTTTTGAATATCTGATAAGCTTGATTTATTGTTGTGTAAATCCAGAATAGATTTTTTCTTTTCCCGGAACAGTGTTTTAGTTGAATTTTGCTTTGAAGGAGGAAACTCTACACATCGATGCTAATATACTTGTTTCCCCAGTCTCTTGAGTTACTGACAGCTTGTTTTGGTATTGGAACAGTAGCTTCGCAGTCTTTTTAAATACTAAAGTAGAAAAATCCAAGTAATCTCAACTAATTCTGATTTTCCTCTCCTATGTGGTAGAATAAGAGCTCAAAAAGTAGGCATGTCTCACTCATTTTATAATTTCTATGTAGGAACTAAATTGTAACAGAACAAATAAAAATTTAAAGGATTCTGATACCAGTATTTTCAATTAAGTGCTGCATGAAAATTTGTATTGTGGTAGATACTTCATTCTCCTATATTAATCTTTTGTTTGGTCTTCTGCAAATCTGCATTTATTAATTTCCATTTTGAATGTTTTTTGCTGTTAGGCATGTATTTGGAAGAGCTAGTGACTCCTATCTAAAGCTGATTAGACTGAAAGTGACAGATTCTCACTGATTTTTGTAGGGCTTTGTATGTTTTAAGTGGAAACTGATTAGCTTTTCTTTTTGATACAGTTAACTTGCATGTTCTGGTATAACAAGTGGTTCTAGTAAATTAGCTTCTGTAATAAACTGGACCATATGTCTTAATTTGAACAGGAACAAACTTATTACTATCTTCTTATTCCAAGTACTCTCGCACCTTCAAAAATATTAAACAAGAAATACCTTTCTGCAAAGTATTGTGCTCTTTGCAAGTACAGTGGTATCATGACCTGTTTCTCATTTAGTCTAGTTTGCCACATTTAATTGCTATTAACCTTTGCAGAAACTGATCAGTGTTCAGACAGGCATGATTTTAGCCCTGGTGCTCAGCACCTATAATGGAGAAAAATGTATTTCTCCCTCCTACCTTTTGCCCCCACTGTCCATTACTGTGAATAATTAGAGAAACTGTCAGAACTTTTGCAGCCGGTTCGAGATCTAGAATGTGAGCTTAATGCTGTTGCCCACCTTTACTTCACATTTTGCATATTTAATCTGATCATTCTTGACATAGATATTACATATGACAAGCTCTTTTCTTCTTTAGTCATCTGCTTCAGTTTAATTAGCAGGGTGTTCTTTCTGATCTGTGTGCTTTGCCCTCTTGCCAAACCCAAGAGAAACAGCGCTAGAGTCTTGTGCTCGTTTGCTGACACAGCTTGGATTTTTGTAATGAGGAGGAATATAACAGGCTTAAATAAAGTTCAGCTTGAGAAATGGTGCCTTTAAATCAAATAACTTATATCTTCATTTTTTTACTTTCAAATGAGAATCAGTTGCTTGCTTCTCCCAAAAATAGACTATGTGTAGTGTACAAACTTACATGGAAGTGAGTAGTTTTAACAACCTTTCTAGAGAGGCTTAGTAATATGGCAAAGAGAAACCAGTTGTAATGCAGTATTTAAAGAAATAACCAGGGAAAGCTTCTACATATGTAGGCAGTTCATTACAAAGGAGAGCCTGTCGTTTGTGCAGAAGCAACAGCATATATGAAATGATAAACGTGAAGAGATTACATTTGTTGTACTGACTTCTAAAATAAGCTGTTTAAGATATAATTCTGTGCATTTTTCAACCAGTAAGATGTAGAGCCTTTTCTGGGGGGAAGGATTCCCTCCCAGAAGAAAAGGATGGGTAGTCTTGTTGCTTTGTTTAAAACGCTACCATTGTACAGACCTGTGTGGTGTTCCTCTCCACATTCCTAGGACTACATGTTTATTAGTTTAGGAGCTTCAGGGTGTTGTGGTCACTTACAGCACTTTGTGGCTGTTTTGGTGGTAGTTTAGCTATGATGATGAACACATCTACATTATTTATCTACGATGACAGATCTTTGAGACCCTGGGCCAACATGATGATACACAGGAGAATGAAGTAGAGGTTGTATATACACAGTTGTAAACAGACTTTTCAGATATGACTGAAATAGGCTTTTTTCAGTCTGTAAGGTGAGAGAAGGGAAGTGTGTGCGCGCCTGTGTGAGAAAAGCTTTGTGACTTACTTCTACAGAATGAAGGCCAGAAATGGAGCCTCCTTTCCTTTAGGGTACTCATCTAGCCTGAGGAATAGGTCAGTGAACTGTGAGGAGGTCTATAGCAAGTCAAACTTACCTGCTGTAGTTGCTGTTTACATTTTGGTGCAGTTGGGTGGCTTCATAAGCACTCTGGATGACAGAGGAAAAAACTTGAGTGCTATTACCAGAACTGTTTTCTGGACAGGGGATTAGGTAGAATTGCTTCAACCCTGCAAACCACATCTCTGCAACTCTTACAACCTTGACCTTTCCTTGTAAACGTTGAGTTACTCTTTCCAACTGCGATGTCATCCTAAGCACCAGGAGAATAATCTAGAATTTGCCTTTGTGCATTTGTCTGTTTGCACGTTTCCACTCTACGTGTTGATAGTCCTTGAGTTTTAAAGCCTTTGCCTTCATTGGACCATTTCAGCACTTAAACAATGGATACAGTGTTCTTTGTGCTGTGAATTGACGTAATTGAGTATCTGTTTTCTGTTCGTCTGTACTCTGGTGTCTGCTCATAACAGAATTCTCTTCCAGTTTGTTCAGATTTTTGTTTTGCTGCCTTGCCCCTGTTTTTATTTCTTTCTGGGTATTGTTTTTGCTTTGTTCTGCTAAATTCAGCCGTGTTTGACATGTGGTAGAGGTGTTAGATGGGACTTCCTACAGGTTTTTTGACAATTGCTTGGGACAAGAGAGACCTTAATAAATTCTTGCTCTAACAGGCAGCCAACAGCTGGCTAATCAGCCTGCAAACTGAAGAGAACGTGAGATGATGTGGGGAAGGAGGTGTTAGGGGGAATGCAAGACAAATTCAGAGAAAGTCAGGACTCCTTAGTAGTCTTTTTAGTGGTAAAATCTTTGACTTGAACTGAAATTGTCCTCTTCAGTGAAGTATCTTGTACCTATTCAAATTGATGCAAATCTTCTGTACAGGAATCCCATGTGTCTCCTTATTTTTGAAAAGTCTTCATAAGGTGTTTTTGGTTTTTACTTGTTTTATTTGATTTTTAGTGCAAACATTTTCATCAGTCTTGTAACAGACTTGTTTGAGGTGTTGAGTTTACTTTCGCCTAAAGGAATCTTGTGTTCCTGGATAATGATCCATTTATATGCTTTTTGTCTTAATCTGAACAAAATCTAACCTGGTACCTTGTTTGCAGTATATTAAAAAGATGGTTTCTATTCTGTGTCATTCGGATTGTAAATTTCTTACTGATAAGGATCAATCATAGTTTTCTACATCAACAGAAAGGCGGTTCTCTATTTCCCTTCCCAATGAAGAAGTAGTGTCAGCCTGTTGAGCTGGTGTGGCTGCCATCATGGGTACTTTCCAGCAATACACTGCTTAAAAATCTCAGTGAGCCAGCGTTGGTTGATCTTTCTGCCTATCTCAAGGAGGAAACATGAGCCTTTCAGTTACAGTAATAGATTAGAGCTGTGGCACAAGATAGTAACTAGCCTTTTGGTTGGTGATGGGGGAAAAAGTGTGCCAGTTTGGTCTCTGTTCACCCGCTACTGCTTTCTCATTCCAGTGTCAGAAGTTCTGTACGCTCCTTAAGAGCACATTTGGCCTAGTGAGGCATAGCCTTACAGTACTGGATGGGTGTTAGGGTGTGCACCACTCCCATTCATAGAAGGAAAGACATCACAGATGCCCTAAGCTCACTTTAAGAGGACTATTTTCATGCTAAAGTTGTGCATCAGTTATTTTCCTGAGGATGCTTCTGTACCTGCAACTAATGATTTGATCTTCAGTTCTGTGAGGTACAGCTGCTATCTGCGTAACCCTCTAGAAAGTAATTTTGTCTTTCCTACTGGTAAGTTACAAAATTCTCAGGCTCATGATTGGGATGATCCTTCTGCTGAGGCATTTGCTCCTAATGTGACCTGAACTTAGTTTCCACATTCCTAAGGATAATGCTGTTTGCTCTTACCCCAAGTGTAGTAGGGTCCTCTTTCTACTTCTCCATGAGGCATTTTTGTTACTGGCCATTATCTTGAGTAGCAGTACAAGATCAGGTGATGGTGGCACTCCTGCTATGCTGAAACTTACACTGTCTTTACTGTCCTCATTTATTCTGAGTTATAGACCAATTAAGGATACATCTGCAAATGCATCAGAATTTTTCTTTAACGTTGCTTTGTGTTCTGCTTTTGTTTCTCCCAAAACTTCCTTCTTTGGGAATGGCTTTTCTGTGTATTTGGTTGACGTGAAAAAACATCAGTTTTGTATGACTCAAACTTACCAGATTTCTTCATAGCTTTGGCTTTTGTAACTCCTAGGCCAATTAAACCATGATTTCTGAGAGGGATAAGCTGGTCTGTGTTAATCATGCCAGGTGAGCGTGCACACAGTGGTGATTTTGTGTGGAGTGGGTGACGTGCCCCAAGTTCCTGCTGTCATCTGCTGAGCACTGACTTTCCGTTTGCTCGTGCTCCCATCATTGACCAAAATGTAATCATTTGGAGCAAATAATTTCTAGAAGCAGGTATGTATGGGAGAGATCTATAAACAAAACACACACACACATATATATGTATGTGTGTATACATATATAAAATACTGAAGTGTGAGTTAGAAATGTAGTCCTGATTACAGTTGGCAGTAAGCCCAGAATAACTATCCTGAGACTCTTAAACAATGTTGTTAGTCACAGTAAATTTGTGGGGGGTGGGGGTGTAACTTTTGGCATCTGACAACCAGGTCAGGGTATTTTTTGAGATGAATCCAAAGTGGCCCTTCTTCTAGAAAAAAAAACCCAAACCCCACTACACTTTATTAGCCTGATATTACCCTGGCAGCTGATGTCTATCCTATGCAAAAGATAGTAATAAAAGGAGCAGTTTGTATCCAGGTACCTCATGGCAGACCAGACTGCTTGCAGAGAGGCAGAGAAACCTAAAAGGGTTTGTTTGATTTCACTCACACAGCAGAGCTGAATCCCAGGAAGAAAATGTATGTACTCTTCTTTCCCGTTTACCCGCACTATACGTTAGCAACGTATCTCTATTGGTTGATCAAAGCTTAAGATGGGTATTGCTTCGCTTACTGTTGCATGTTAAAATGATCTGTAGAAATCAGAGGCAGGGACTGTTCAAGTCTAAGGTTTTTGTACAGTGTCGCACGGCTTTGTTTCTGATTTCTGTTCGGCAGTCTTGGAACTGATTACAATTGTAATCACAAAAGCAGTACTTGAAACAAAATAGGTTAGTTTTGTTAAAACTAGGTGAGTTGCACTTATTTCTGACAGTTAATGTCTGGCTTTCCCTTCTAGTGGCAAACCTCTTTAACCATGCTTTATTGTGTAATACTGTGTTTATCTTTGATTCATGTAATCTGTGGAACTCATTGTGGCAATTTTAAAGAGTCAGAGTTACAAGTCCAGTGAAATTAGTTAAGCCACGATGTTAAAGGCATCCTTTATTATTCGTTAACCTAGATACCCAAACTCCTGACTTCTGAAGGCCTGGCACTTGTTATGCTACATAACCACAGCATCAGCCTTGGGTACAGCCTTCAGACTCTTTCCTACAGACCTGAGGCTACGCATCGCTGCGTTACATTGCTGCAGGGCGCTGTAGAGGTCTTGGACTAAGTGTGTGCAGCGGTGTCCCTGGTCATCCGTGTGGAGTGTAAGGAAGCTGGCCCTGGGCCTACACAAAGGGCAGATTAAACTGTCCTTTTCTCAAAACAAGGAGTATGGGCATCGTCCAAATAACTTGATGACTCGACTGTGGGGTCTTGAGAGTAAGACTGTGCCTATGCTTAAAATACAGCATAGGTTGAGCCGTTGAGGCCTGGCCTCCCGGCAATTGTCAGACACTTTCTGTAAAAGCAGCTTCAGCTAGCCTTCTCATTTCAGGTTTTGAATCTCCAGGGGATGGTTTGTTTTACCGTGGGAGAGTGAGCGGGTTTGAAATATCAGGTTGAAAAGCATATGTGACATCATTTATAAGAATAAAGAACGTATCACTGGGTGTACTACCTGGAAGAAGCTGGGCACTGAGTGATTGTGAACCAAGATGAGCAAGTTCTGTCCTCCCTTCCTGTAGTTCTCCCTTGGACAAAATTCGAGTGTACCCTGTACATCTGAAATGACAGAAATGAACAGCGTTCGGAGTCCAGCACTATGGGACACTTGCGGTGTTCTCCAGAAGTTCCAAGTTAGCCCGGGGCAGCGCATGAGAGTTTTTAGTTATTGGTGTTTGTATACTGTGTAGTGTAATCTTAATTAGAATAGCTGTGAAATACTCACTCTCAGACCAAGGTGAAGTTCTCATTGTTGCTGTTCGGCCAGTCTTTAATTACACAGTAATCTCTGTAACGCACACTTCGAGGTATGCTCAGTGTAGGTTTGCACTCTTCTTGTTTGGGTTAAGCATAACAGAAGGTTAAGAGTTGATCTTTATATACTTCGCCAAGAGGAAGAGAGCACTGAAGAAACAGGCTTTCCGTATCGTAACAGCATGGTATCAATATATACTCAGTATTGTTGTTCTTACATGGTGCGCAGGTCAGAAGCTACTCTAAGGAACACATACTATGATTTTTACAGTTAATTGAACTGGGTCATGAGAAAGCTATATCCTTAGGGCATAACAAACTTAACCTTACTTTGACACCAGAAAACCTTTTTTTTAAAAAGTGTCAATAACTTGCACTTGCCTTTTGTTGAAGCCGGTGCCTGCGAGGCAGCAGTGCCCATGTAGAGGAAAGCATCATACTCTTTTTTTTTTTTTCAATTCAGTTTTTCAAAAAAGAGGGAGGAAGAATGTAATATTTGTACATGGTAGGGTATCCCACTTGCCAGAAGCGGAAAGGAAGGACAAAAGATGTGCACAATTTCATCTTACCAAGTGACTGCCAGTAACCCAAAAAGGGGGGGGGGGGGGGGGGGGGGGGGGGGGGGGGCAAAGTACTGAACAGATAACTACAATAACTAGAGTAAATAACATTAAAAACCCACCCAAAACGAAGCATAAAACCCCACCCAACCTGTTAACCTATTAAAGCTTCATCCGATGTGGACAGGCGGTGCTGATTTTTTTTTTTTTTTTTAGAATTAAATTTTAAAGACTGCAAACCTTCGTCTAAATCGGTTTGCATTTTTGCTGGTTCTAATTAAAATCTTTAGTTTCCCCTGGACTGTGGTAGCAGAGCAGAAATAGCCATGTGGGGAAGGTGGTGCTAAAGCAGTCTGCTTCTGCTGACACGGCTAATACTGATGGACGGAGGGCATTGGTAAGATCAGTTCTACTTGAATAATGTCTGATACGACCATATTTCATTTGCCACTCAGAACCTTTTAATCTTTGTGTAATGCGTGTGAAAAGGCTGAGAGGTTTCCTTTCCTGATAGGGACACTAAAATTTCTGAGGTATTCTAACATTTGTGTGGAAGATGGATGACTACAGGAATGATGAGCTCTGTCTCTGTTGCAGCCTGGCATTCAGGTTAGCGGTTCCTTTCAGGACAATATAAAAACCCTGTCAAAAGTTGGGTTTTGTTGAAAGCACTAATAATTTTGAATGGGAAAAGAGACCCATCTGTGTCATGTTAGCCACGTAATTCTGGTTAATGCCCTTATATACCAAGTTAACATTGAGTATTGGTAAATCCTGACCCCGTATTCAACTAAAACTAATAATCCTTAATATAATGAATAACCTGTGCCTTTGTCATTGGGTCCGCTAACCTGTCCTAAACAAAGCTTGCTTAAGGTTTTGAGGCTGAAGAGCCCTTTCACCGGAGACGCACCTCGTCCACCTTGTCATTTGTAACCAAGTATTAGTAAGCGCTGTGACAAAAATGCCCTGTGCTCAAGAAGCGACTGAGTGGCAAACAGTAAAGAACTTGGTTTTAAACCAAAGGATTTAACTACTCATTAGGCCTGTGTTTGTAGTGGAATTATCTTTTTGAAGGAAGACGTGCGTTTGTTTTCTCAGATAAGCCCTGGTTTGCTTATAGTCTGGTATTCAGCAACTTTGTCATGTCTTTGGCACGATATAAGCTGTAGCATCGAAGCACAAGAGTGCTTTAAATAGTTTTCCTTCTTTAATACATACATCCTACCTCCTTCATGACAAAAGGAACAAATAATATTTCAAAACCCATATGCCCTTTTTACTGCAGGTGCAAAGCAAGCAAGTTAGACAGGAAAATATGTCTGTTGCTAGCATCTGTCGCAGCAAGCCCCACTAGCTGCTTAATGGAAACGTTAAATGGTTGAAGCTAAACAGCTGTTGTCAGGAGAAGAAAAACATTGAGGGAATCTTCCTGTCCTGCCCTGTTGTTTCCATTAACTCTTCGTAAGGACGAAGTACGTTTTAGCCTAAAAATGAAATGTGTTTGAATATAAGTATTAGTTATCTGTATAAAACATACAGTGTGTACGCTGTTACATATGGTCCCTTGCCCATGCATTTTTGAAGATCTGCTAGGTAATTGCGAATCCTTGCACAGAGGGCATCTGTGAGATGAGAAGGAAAACGAACTAGGAGTTGGAGTTTCAAAAATCTTCCTGAATCTACCTGTAGTCCCACCTTGAAATGAGGTTTTGTGCTGCATTATCTAATAGAAAAATAGAACCAAGATGCTGTATAATAAATAGTTTTATTCTGCATAAAGAATGGTTTTACAAACGCGGTTCTGATTTTTGTTCCTGCTTTATTTTCCTTTTGTGCCGTTTTCTTCCCTTAGTTGTGTTTGCTTACATCACTGTGCTTATTTAACTCTTAATTAGTAAAAACATCATCACAGAATAAAAAAAGACCCCCAAACCTGCCAAACATAAGTGCTCTGACCCCTTGCTCGTCAGAAGGGAACTCTCAGAAACCTGTCACTGTAAGTATCCATCATTTTTCTGCTGGAGAATTGCCCAGCGCAGGCAGATTCCTGTCTTCCTTTGTGAGAAGTGAGGAGCAGCGGGTTCCCTAGAGGCTGACCTGCCTTCTAACCTGATGGAAGCTCCGAGGCAAACCCGCTTGTCCGTCAGCAGAGCGCTCCTCATCAGTGCCCGCTGCAGCTGTTCGCGTGCTGCGAGCCGGAGAGCGCAGCCGAGGGAGCTGATGAGAGGAAGCAGCCGGACAGGGCAATTTAGCTGACGGGCCTGGCGGCAGCGTGAAGCGTGTGACGTGCTCGGCTGGTGAGAGCGAGCAGCGTAGGCAGATCGCTCAGAACTGACCGCTGGGAGGCAAGCATGTGGATTGGAACCGGTGCCTCTCTTTTTTCCCCTTGCTGAAATTTTAAATTGTCGAGATTTTTAAAGTCTGACCTGACATTCCATTGTCTAGAATTTATTTTTGAATTTTAGCTCTCAATAAAATGCTGTTGTGGTTTGTAGCGCGATGCCCTGCACTCCGCTTAACACAGGTTTTTCCGTTCCGACGTAGCCCCAGGCATTAACGGTGAGGTGACCTGCATTTCCTTAGTTACGGTGCCAGCGGAAGCATTCTGGCAGCACCGGCCCAGGTTTCTGCTCTAGGTACACGGTCAAAAGGCTGTCTGTGTTTAGCTTTTTGTGTTCATTAACCACGTCTCCCTTTTGTACACTGAAGTAAAACTTAGGTGCAGAGGTTAGAAAACGAAAGGTAAATTTCATCCCTGTTTATGCTCGATAACAAAAATGTATTTGGAGGGGAAAGAAAAAAAGCTGTTGCTAGTGGGTATTATTTTAAATGTTTCCTTTGCATTTTTTTAATAGGATGACGACAACACTGTACCTTCTGCTCCTGATCCTCCGAGTCTTCTCTTGCATGAACGTGGAACCGGTTTCTGCTTTGATTCCAGGTAAATGTTCTCTTTTATGGGTCTCTAATGGCACGGATACGTTTCTCTATAACCGGACTTTTTTACTCAAGGGTCGGGGGGTGGAGATGAAAAACCATAAAGCACTTTCAGTGAATGTTTGGTTTACAATTAACTGTCAGCCAATATGCTGTTAGACTGGGTTGACTGTTCGCGTTATAACTTATTTTGACGGAACGTGGACAATTTCTTTGGTAAATGAATGAATAACTTTTGTTTTCCCCCCTCTCTTTCCAACCTAATTGTGAACGTAAGTTTAGAGCTTTTATAAAGTGTTATGTTTGCTAAGAGCAAGCATTTATGAGCAGAGAGAGTGGTTTCCCATGAAACTGCTTGGCCATTAAGACATTCAATAGATTTGTATTCAGTGGTAGCTGGAATTATGTCAAAACTATGTCGCTTTTAAAATGCCAGGTTATTTTGGAATTCCTGTGTAAAACGACCTTAACTGTACTGAGCACTTCCAGTGAAGACAATTAAATTAACTGTATGACACTTGCTTAGGTACAAAGTCTGCTCAAATCGAAGTTTGTAGTAAAGCTCTTAACGTCGGTGGCGACGGGATCCTACTCTTACATTTTCCTTTGCAATAACCGAGGAAATGACTGTTCCCTTTCTCCCCCTCCGCCTCCTCGCGCAGTTTCGACGTGCACAAGAAATGCCCTCTTTGCGACGTGATGTTTCCACCGAACTACGACCAGAGCAAGTTCGAGGAGCACGTCGAGAGTCACTGGAAGGTGTGCCCCATGTGCAGCGAGCAGTTCCCGCCGGACTACGATCAGCAAGGCTTTGAGAGGCACGTTCAGACGCACTTTGATCAGAACGTATTAAATTTTGATTAAATACTCCTTGTTTTGCAGTGTAGCTTAAAACCCCACAACTTTGAGCAGTCCACCTACAGAACAAAACCAGTTGCAGCTTTTCTGTAACGGAGCAAACTTCCGATTAAAAGCTAACGTACTCTAACGGGAGCCGTGGTGAATCGTGGCTGTGAGCTGCTGTTGGGTTCTCTTCTCTCTCTCCCTAACGTTATACTAAAAATAACCCCTACAAAACCCCACCTTGTTGTGTACGTAGCTATTTATTCCCCTACTTAGTGGAATTTGTAAGGACCCAGGAATGATTTAGCCTCAGAAACAATGAGACCAGCTTCATGACGCTCCTCAGCCTACATAAAAATGCCACCAAAACACCTGGGGTTTCCCTTGACTGTGATAACTGAGGCATGATTGAAAATGTAATAAACAGCTGTTTCTCCTAGCAAAGCTGTGTAGTTTTTCTTTGAGTAACACTTAAATCAGAAAGTTACATCCCTTATCCTATGAAAATATAGTTTTCTAGTACGTTTCTGAAATGTAGATGCATGTACTGTGAGATTACATGCTTGCAACGGAAGGAATGGCAAATACTTCAGTTTTACTTACGGAATGTTTGCCTTAAGGGGTAATGGTAAATAAAGTACGTTATACCTTAAGGCAGTATTTTCAAGTTGAAAGAAACTGCTGTGCTTAAATGCCTGAAAGTAATCGTTTAAAAAAAAAAAAAGTCATTGCGTTACGTTGCAGTTGCGTTCAGTAGAAAATATTGTTATGTTTTCACGACAGTGAATCGTGTTCCTTTTGGCTTAGGGCTTTTAAAACTTTCTGCGTTTTAATTCTCTGTATTTCTTTCCACTAAGTAAAAACATGTGTGTACATCCAAACATTTTATATTTACTTTAACTGTATTAAGCAAATTTGCTTTCCACTTGTTGTACAGTAGTCTTGTTAGATTAAAAGCAAAACTACTCATGGAGTCAGTGGTCCTTTTTTCCTGCTGCTCATTTCCAAATAAAACAGAGTTCAGGCTTTGTGTAGCTGCAAGAAGTGACGGTTCAGCTCGGTGTGACAGAGAAACTCTTGCTCATGTCTGTTTGTGCTCTTTTGTTGAGAGAGAGACTCGGGGATTAAGGTTTTGAGTAGCTCCCGTTGTCTGCGGTTCTCTCCTGGACACGTGCACTTGCCTGTTCAGTGCAGGGCTTATGAAAAGCTGATGCCATCGATAAATCGCAGGGCCGGGCGCAGCAGCTCCTACATCCGTCCTTGTGTTCCGTTTTAAGTCTTAAGGTTAAAAAAAAAAAATTAACTGTGACCTTTATGTCAAGAGATGGCCTGAGGGGAGGCACGGAGGGGCTGGAAGAATATTCTGTCAGTTATTTTTTACTGTAACTCGGTGGCATGTGAGACCAGTCAGGACAGGCTATAAACCCAAAATATTATCACGTTATTAGAAGACTTCTGTCATCTCAGAGGTCGGCATCCTGCGCAGGCAGGCCCACCTCAGACCCCAGCTGTGCCGACGCAGGGACCGCTCTTGGGTGCGTGTGTCCGCGTGTGCGTACAGGGACCATGCGAGCTTCCCTGTTAATCAGCCACCGCCGTGGCTGCTTAAATAACCAGGGAGTTTGTGGGCACATGATGGCAGCCAAAGACCTCTGCCACAACCTAGTGGCATTAATGATGTCTCCTTTCCTAGCGCTAGCCATGGCCCTTGTGAAAACCTTTAGGCGAAGGGTAACCCCTACCCTACCAATAAACGGGGGCTTCAATATACATTTTATCATCTGGTGACCTGAGCCTGCTTGTGGTGGTGGAAGGAAGCTGCTGGTGACATCTGAAATCCCTTGGACTCATTAAATCAAAATAATCCTCCCCCACCCCCAAGGCTGTAGCGTTCTGTGTAATTGTGTGCGTTTACGCTGTGGTGCTCAAGTTGCTTCAGCTGAATGCAGGGTTTGATGACACCGAAGTAAAATACACAAATGAAAGACTCTCTGCAGCCCAGGAACTTCACTCTCCAGGTTAGTAACAAGCAAAGAGCGGTCTTTTTTTTTTTAGGTCAGAGGCAGTTTATTTTAAATGTGATTTGATTTACACTTATAAGCAGCTTTCTCAACAGGAATTCTTTTAAGTTGCCTTCAGTTCTAAAACAAACCTCTGTCACTTTCAAACTTAAAGTACTTTGTCCCCAACAAAACATATGAAAATATAATTTAAAGCACACTTTTCACAGACACGGTACAATACATTCACTATACACAGTATAACAAAATAGTCCCATCTTTACCTGTTTAATAATACTGTCACAATGAGTAGGTAAATAGAAACTGGAATTTCCTTTTTATAGTCAAAAGGAATTTACATGCAACAATGACGTTTTACGACCGTTTAGCTGTTGAACGAACTTACCCAGCCTGTCGTTTCTTGCGCTAGGAGCAGAGCCAAAACATGTTTGTTGGCCACATCTGGTGCCAAAACTGCAGAAGGCAGGAAGGGGCCACCCGGGGCCTTCGTGTGCCAGGAACTCTCATGTCTGGGTCATCCTTCAGGCCCAGCTGACGGCGCGGTGCAACGCAAGCGCTGTCGCCGCGCAAGGGTTTGGAAAACTCAGGTTTTACTTCCGTTGGGGTGTTCTAACCGCTTAGTCGTTAGGATGAGCCCTAAGTGTTTTAAAGAGACTTTTACTCTGCCGGAGACGAGGGAATTGTCATTTCGTTTAAAGCTTTGGGACAAAAAATTAAAGGGGAAGCTCGCTCCTCCTCTATCTGCGCTCTCTTTTGCACTTAAAAGAAGCGGAATTAAGCGAAGGCGCCGGCCGTGTTTAACACAGCGCGTCCCTCCCGGACCCTGGCCGCCTAGGACGTGTTTGTGGGGCGGGGCGCGGGGTGCCCACGGCCGCCCCGGCAGCGCATGAGAGAAGCGCGCTCAAGGCAGGGTGGTGAGCCACGCGCCCTCGGGTACCGCCCCGACAGGCCGCGCTCTCCTCTGGGCTCTTGTTTTAGGTCAGTCTCTGACCACCTGCTGCAAGAAGCACTTAATCGTCAGTAAGGCTCATATGTCCTATTTCAGCAAAATTAATTGCAAAGCTAAACAGACGCTTCCGAGCGGAATGCAGTGACCTACACCGAGAAGCCAAAAAAATAAAAAAACGCACAAAGAAAAAAAAAATTCTCAGAATACAATGAACATGAGGGAGAGGCATTAGAAACTCCCTTAGCACAAATAACGGACCTCCTTAAACCATGCGTAGGATTTTTAATTTTTATTTGCAACCACAGGCACGCGCTCATGCAGTAGTTGCAAGAATTGGCAACACATAAAACATTAAACCTGTTGGCAATAGAGAACTACAAAGTGCTTTAAAACTTCATCTGAGATGAAGGTAATCGTTTCTCACACACACATAAATTTGCACTTAAGTATTTCCGAGTGTCTTTCTAAGAGATAGTTCAGGGGTAAATAGTTAGTTGGACTGGGATATTGGTCCTCAAAAGTTTGATGGGCGTGAACGTAATACGACATCATCTTGTACAAAAAAAAAAAAAAAAAAAAAAAGTAGTTATTTCTAACGCTAAAGTGATTGTTCACTGGGTCGAATGGGAAGGTTTTCAGCGTTTCCAGAGGGGGAAAAGAGGGAAAAAAAAAAAAAAAAAAAAAAAGAAGATTTGCAAGATAATATAAAATACAGCAAGCACACCTTTTTATGTATGTTATTTAAGTATGAAAATATTTTTAGCATATTATGTTAAACATTCTTTCTTATTTATATTTCCGTTACCTAAAAGACTTGCTACTCCACGGCTAGCTCCATTACGTAAGGCATGTTAACTAGAGTTCGACGAGGGTGGTATTGTTTTGGTTTTGCACACGCGTTGACGGATGCATCGAAAGTCTTCATCACGTTACAATCTCGAAAGGGCGTCAGTGCCAAGCTCTCCTCCTCTCGCTCCTGTTCAACACTTCAGTACAACTAAATACGCAACGTTTCCCCCTCCCCCCTCCCCCAATCTTTTCTGTTTTGGAGAAAAATGTTCTGAAGAACCTATAGCTTTTATAGCACCTTATCTCAAAGTAATGAAAAATGGGTATGGTGATTACATGTGCAAATGTACAAAATCATTAACTCTACAAAGATACATCATTCCAAAATTACAGAAAATTTTAAAGCATGCATTTAATTTTTTTTAAAGGGTTGCTGAATGCTTCCCCTGAAAAAGGTGGCTGTTCTCAAAATCAGCAACTGCTGGTGAGGATTTCTTGGCACATTTGTGACCAGCACGTTACTGCTGCATCTTCCTGATAATCTCAGCAGACACGGGGGGATGGAAATTGATTGTGTGGTGCCGCAGGCCCTGAGCTGTCTTGTAACTCTTTCCACAGCGACATTTGAATGGTTTGCGTACGCGGATTTGTGTTCTGTGCCCGTTCTTGGCGTGGTACTTGATACCGTTCACATTCTGTGAGCGAAAGAGGAAAATGTTAGTGGTCAAGGTGGCTGGAGGTGGCCTGGCTTCCTGTTAAAAAACCAAAAATTGATTAACGTTACGGGCAAAACCCACGCTAATGGCAGGGAACTGCCGCTGGGTGCTGTGCGTGTGTTGGGCTTTCACGACACGAGGTGGGACAAGACGGAGAATAACCCATGCGCTTCTAAGGCATGAAACTTGTCTACCTGGGTAATCCCAATTTTTATGTCCCAACGTACGGCACTTACCAAAAAACACCATTTCATGGTCTCCCACAGAGACGGCCTTTGCTTCCTGACCTTTTTTTTTTTTTTTGATATAGCATTGACAAATTTCATTCAGAGGTTCATTTCCAAGCAAACAAAGAATTGGCACGAAGACTTGAGTCACACTCCTTCAAAAAGCTGAAGCTCCCCCCCATGGTGTGTTTGTTCCGTTTCGTGTCATTGTTTCTAGATGTGTCTTTAGGCACCAGCAAATCCTGATAGTTTACACATTGTCTCCAAAGAATTAACTGCCGGGAACACTTAACTTTTAAAAAGTTACACAGGGTGGGTACTTAGAAAATAATGCAGAGAAGCCGTCTTTGCAACAGCTGTTGTTTGGGAATATTCTACAGCTAAAACTAGAGAACTGATCTCCACTGTAGTTTGGAGAGAAAGAACGAAACCCAGCACCACAGCACACTTACCCTCACGCTGGCACAGTCACGGAACAGGCAACGCTCTTGCTAGGGTCATCAAGAACCTTACTGAGCGTAAATCAAAATCATACCCGTCCTCCTTTCCCCGTCTTCCGGCAGAAGCGGAAGAAGCTGCTGTGGTCTCACTTGTCTGTGATTCCTACTGGAGTCTCTCTTATCTGCTTCCACTAAAAGAGCTTGGATTTTGGATAAATAAGGAAAGACAAACTGTCTGTTGCTAGAGTTTCTCCTAGGAAGACAAAAGATGCCGAGGCAATTTGTGCCAAAGGCACAGCTCTGAGGCTCCACTGCGTCCTCTCGAGAGTCTCCAGATACGTATCTCAAGTTTTGGGTTTTTTATTTAAGAACTATTTAAAAAGAGACAAAATCGATTAACAGCATGGATATCGATTAACCCGCTAAATGAAAAGTTTCGGGGATTTTGTCTTTGCTGAACCACTGCCTGGTGTCACACACAGCAAAAGTCCCCTTGGCTCTTTTTAAGCAGCAAGTTCAGTTTTATTAACGTGCAGCTTACAGGAAGGGAGAGCTCCAGCCTGGAACTCACAGCAGCTGGACAAGTAAGATAATTTAAAAAAAAAAAAAAAAAAAAAGCCTTCAGTAAACAGCTACAACTCCTAAAACTTCAGAAGACTCTATATACATCAGAAAGCAAAGCCCAGAAAGGCACGAGGTTAACACCTTCAGTACCACTCCCCTGCCAACACTTCCCTTTCTCCTCCCCTACCTCCGAATCCAACTTCTTCCGAGCCAGAATCCCAAGCCTTGCGTCCCGCTCCTGAGAGAGGCACTCGCCCTGCTGCCCCTCCACGGCCCCGCGCCAACCACAGCCCGCAACAGCGAGCGGGAGCACGAGGGACTCACAGCTCCCGTCAGGGAAGTGGGGAATGAGTGCAACTGCAAGAGAAACCGCCCTGTCTGCCAGAGAGCTACGGTGTTCTCGCCTTACAACGTAAAATGCTGGCCACTATTTATTACACATTAACTGTGCCGTGGCAGCAATGTATTTTTAATCTCTAAGCTAAAACAGTTCTCTGGTTTCAGTCATAAAGCTGAGCGTGGCACTGTTTTCGTCAGAACTGAACTCGTAATGCCCAGTGGAGTCTGCACCGCTGGAGTGGCATTTTTAGGGCAGCCTGGGTGTCTGGAGAGGCTGATTTGTGGAAATCCTTTAGCAAGGAGAAACTTTGCCTAAAATACCCACCCCGGAAGAAGGGTATGGTGCAAGACTCCACGCAACTGCTCTGCCCACAAATTCATGCTTCTCTCGTCTAGAGCACCCGGGCACTGAATCCTCACTTGAAGTTGCAAGTCCAGCCCCCAAATTGTCTTCTACATCCTTAAAAATACTGGGCAACGCCTGCACAGCTGTCACCTGAGACATGGGAGACAAGAATCTTCAGTCTCCAATACAATCCGGACATACAAATATGAGCCTTTAGTGCAGGTTACTTCTGGGCGAAGAGTATTTGGCAGAGATATAATGCTGCACCACCAAGACAGACAAGAGCACATCAAGGCTACAAATCATCCTCAAGAGCAGTCAAGTGAATTCCCTGCAAGTTATTCGAGATTCTGAGGCAGGTTTTAGATGGTTCTGCACATAGTTACAACCTTCAGCACCCGCAGGACAGTTGGGGCGAGGGGCTGGGAATGTCACTGGATGGCATGAGGGCTCTCATAGGCATCTGTCAACACCTGAGTACCATTAAGGACCTGAGCCTTCAAAGAGGAGGAAATCTGGGGGGTGACCTGCTAAACTTTTGCTACTGCAGTGAAATTTTAGAAACCAAGCTATCCCCCAAACCCTATAGATATATTTTGGAAACTACAGAAACCTGTTCAGACTTTTTATTTTTGTAAGAAATCACTTCAAGATAGTTTTAAACTAGTATCAATTGCTACAGATGCCACAAATCTGCAGTCACAGATACCCTCACTGATCCATGCCAATGGTACTCTTCTCCTGACCCAGATTTTTTAACGATCCACTTGGCCTCAAGTACACCACGTGCTTTGATGAAGGGGGAAAGTACTTTCAGGCAGAAAAATTTAAGGAAACTCTAAACCAGAAACCTCCGTGGAATGAACTGGGCGATGGAAGGTTTGAAAAACAGTAAGCCACGCAGAGTATGAGGAACTAGTCTAACACGAAATTTGACCTGTACCCCTGTCTAAAAGAAAACTGTTGTTAGAATTACAGTCGGCTCTTCAGCACTTTTTCCACTGCTGTAACGTAAACATTTTGTTGTATGTCTGGGCTGAGTTTGTTGAGGTATGGCAAAACCCACTGCCAAACTCATACATCACTTTTATTGCTCTGGTTACTTAGGTTGCTTGTTATTTGCTCTCACAAATGATTGAGGAAGAAGATGGCAGTATAGAAGGGCGCTCTAAAATCTTAAACAATCATTAACCTGGGACCCGATCAGGAGGAGATAGAGAATGTTACACTGGCGCTACCTGGTTTGCACGGGCACAGGGACACTCGCTGGGCAGGGCTCCTTGCACAGCAGTACTCATGAAGCCACTACGCTGCAGAGAGCTTGCCACCCCCTTCCAGCAGGAAAAGAGAGGTCAAGGACGTTTTGGGAGGATTTCTTCTTTCAGACTTGGATATTCATATACGTTTTTGTATCTCCTGGCTGTTCCTCTCAAAGTTTTCTTTGTGGGTCCAGTGCCTCTTCGCTCAACTTGCAAACTTTGGCTTGCTCCTTTCTTTCAACTAAATTCCCTTTTCCTCCTCTCTCACTTCAATATTCTCCCTCCCTCAGCTCCGCCAGCTCCGACTGCTCTTAGATCTGCCTTCCCGGGGTTTGCCCCACCCGACACACCTGGGACCTTCATCCCAACACCTGCCAGAGAGACAAGCCCAATACCTCTGCGTTCTTGGATGGTACCACTTCTCCTCTCGCCCAAGGCCACAAGGCAGTCATGCCACAGAAGCTACATTTTGTATGCACGGAAATACATTATTCTTTTATTACTGTGTTTGCACAAACTAGGAAAGTTATGACAAATGCTCTAGGGTTTTCTCTATAATAGTTATATATGCATTATTTGTGGATTTTTTGATATCTATTATGTATCAAACTTCATTTGCTCTTTGGAAGTTATCTGAAGAAGTTTATCTGCATTTTGAATGTCCTTCTCCAGAACCAGAGACCAAATAACTGGGACATACAGGTGGTCTGGAATAAAAGGAAAACTAATTGCCACCTTCATAAATGCACACTTCAGCTCCTACAGGTGGCATTTTGCAAAGCACATTAACTACTCAATACCCAAATACTTCTGGACAGGACACTTAAACATGGATGTAAATCCAAAATCTCCACAGAAACAAGGCTAAGATCTCTGGGTTTCTTTGAATCATGCAGATGATTTTCTAAAAATCAAACTTAAGGCATCAAATACAAATTATATGGAGAAAAAACAACCATAAATGGCAACCCCCCCCCCCTTATTATTTGTTCTCTAGGCCAGTAACCATAATTAGAGAAGAAGAAAGCAAGCTTCAGAAATTCAGAGGCTTGTGTTTTAAGCATCTAGAAGTCAGTGTGCTCCTGATTCATGTAGCTGTTTCTGACTAGCCCACAAATTTACTTATTATTAAAAAAAGGTGGTTTTTTTCCCCCCACAGAATCTTTGGTGCAAGAAACTCCATGCCATACTATATCGAGTACCAGTAAGTATTATAAGCAAGCAATTTTATTTCTTAAAAAAATAAAGTCCCTGAAGAACAACTACATGTTTATGACTCACTTCTATTGCACTGCCTATGGGAAACAGCCAAGAGATAGCAGCTGGGCAGGAGGCCAGTGGGGTCTTCTGATACTCATCTGGGCTTGTGTATAAACATGTTCTCATTACAGTTTCCATTGTCCGCCCCAGCCCAGTCCTTGGGAGTATTTGTTGTACTCATTCTTGTCTTATTTACCTTTCCATAATGGCTTTTCAGTGCAGAGGCCATCTTTTATCCTTGCACATTGTTTGCAAAAAGGAGCCCCATCCCTACTGGGTCCTTTAAGCAGTACTGTAATACAAATAACACATTTAAAAATAACATTTCTGCTTCTCAAACGTACGTCACCTAAGGCCAGACAAAAGAAAACTGTGTATATCCTCCTTTCCTTCTCGCTCCCTAAAGGAATGCATCCTTTCTCAGCCGTAAAGTGAGCCTGGCAATTACTGTATGTGCATGTCCGTGTTCCTGTTTGGAGCTCTATAATTGTTTTACAGCCCTGACTGTGATTATCCAGTACCCACCAGAAAATCCCAGTGCTTTGATCACAGGACTCCCTACCCAGACTCCACAAATAATTCATCAGAGGAGGGGGTTAAGCAGAAGGAAGATGAAGAGGAAACAAGAAACACAGTTGACACAAAGCTAAAAGGAAGGAAACAAAGATAAAAATGCACAAAGAAAAAAATCAGGCTGAAAAGAAAAAAGGGAGGAAACAGAGCCCACAGAAAAGAGAAATGAGGTGAGGCAGAGTTTAAGGAAATGTGTTTTCCTATCAGGACTAAACAGAGGTGAGTCTCTCAGGAAAATACGGTACTTTTTATTTGCTGCTGCTCTCTGTCTGTCAGCCTCTCTGAAGGTCGTTAATTTGTTCCCTGTCTGACTGTTCTAACATTAACGGTGTACAAGACATCCCTTAGACAGTCCTCATGCATTTGAGATGAAGGTAGTGAGATAGCAGAAGCAAGCAGAAACAGCTTGCTTATTTGGGCAATAAAAAGACAGAAGGCTGGCAGTCAAACAGAGAACAGACAGGATATAGCAAATTACAGGGTTCTCCTTCTAGCCTTTGCCATTAAGTGAATGTTTTCTGCAATGCATAGATGCCCTGTGGGCACAGTGACTTCTAACAATCACCACGGCTTGTTTGCTTCCTGAGCAAGGGATTTAGCTTTTATACTACACCCCTCGTCTGGCACAGCTTCTACCACACACAAGAAAAGTATTAATCTTAACTAATGTGGGTATATCTGCAAAGTAATACTTGCAAACAGTCTGAAAACATACTTTCCCTCTGCCCTGCCCCTGGAGGTGTTCAGTTTTTCCTGTAACTGAAGAGAATAACCATTACATGGTTAAGGCTGATCTCTGCAAAAGACAACTTGTGAATCACTAAGAAACAATCACGCTGCTTTCTTGCTCTTGTTTTAAGTAAGTATTGTCAGTATTAACTGATCTCTACAGGAATCCCAGCCTCGTGACCTGCTGCTATGGGAGCTGCTGCATCCAGCACAGCTGCGGCATCACCGAAACACGTTTTCATCTACTACCCAACTTCACGCACAGTTTATTCATTCTTGTCACGACTGTTTTACCTCAAATGTTATTGGTCTTCCTATACTTCTCTTTCATATTTCTGTTCTCTTTTAAGTCCCTACTTTTCAGTTATTTAAAGGAGAAGCCATAAAATAAAACTAGTATAAAACCAACCCAACCACCACTGCTTTTTCTAGGGTATAGGTCAGTGGTTGAATTTTCCAGTACATCATGCAAAAACGTCAAAAAATGATTTAGAAGAACTATGCCAACATGCTATTTCTGTTCCCAGATTTCAGTAACTATGTAACAGCATACTGAAGTCCAGGCTGTTCAATACAATTTCATCCGTGCCTGTACCAGTTCACGCGAAGCAATACTCCTGTCCTCACAAAATCATGGCATGTTCTACACCGGCTAGCTCAAGGTTTGAGGTTAAAGATGTTCCACTCCCATAGATGGACAAAAACTTTTCAAGATGGAGAGTAATTAAAAAGGTGGGGGGCTGGGGGTGGAACTGCTTCCCCTCACATCATGCAGAGGGATGCAAGCCCTGCACGGTGGGGCCAGACATGCTAATGGCTGTGCAGGCTGGTCACGGGGACTCAGACCCAGGACAGAACGATGCCAGAATTTCTCTGAGGCTCTGCCTTCCCGAGGTGACCTCTGACTTGCAAAACGTTAGTCACCACCTTCCGCACATCACCTTTACCAGGAAGAGTACCCTGGGCACAGTCTCACTAAAGGAGAGGCAGTCCCTCCAGCAGTTAAGCAGAAGGAATTCATGCTGGCACTAATGGGCAGAAGCTTTTTATTTAGTGTCTCTGAAAGGGACCCAAGAGATTATGTGGGTGGTAGTTCCTCCTGCATTCTGCAGTTAATTTGTCTAAATCATAGAAAGCTAGTTAAAAGAGTCACTATATGTAATCTCTCTTGACAAACAGGGATGCAAAAGGCTACACCCTTTGTAAAACTGATACCTTGGCTGTGCTTGAAAGGAAACCAGTGAATAAAATATGTACTCTGCTACAATACCACAAAAATAAATGCGAAAAGTCTATTAAAAAAGAAGGTGCAAACTGATTTTAGAGGCATTTTTTGGCCCTCCGCACTACATTCAGCAGGAAATGAGGTAGGCCTGCAGTACTGCTTACCTTATATCTTTTTTTACATCCAGGAACAGGACAGGCAAAAGGTTTCTCATCCCCTCCATTCATGCACATTGAACTAAGGATAGCTTCAGAGCTGATAGCACTTTCTGTAGTCCAGGACTCATCACTGTCTGATTCTTCATAGTCTACTTCCTCCTCATCATATTCACTACCTAGAAAAGCAGGGTAGTGAGATAAAACAAGAATAAATAAGGGCTCCGCAAGATAACACATTCTGCATTTATTACATCAGTTACAATGACTTGTAATTTCCCCATTTTTGTCTTTGCTGGAAGACAGTTATGTTTAATTTTATAACCCTCTCCTTCCTATAGTTATTCCTTCATAAAGACACCAGTGGTTCTTTTTCTAATAACGAGGACAGGCATTATTAATATATCTTCGTAAACTGTTAACTCTGTGGCACTGAAAGTTGAAAGGACTTAGTTTAAAATGCAGTTTCATTACTCCTCAAACACCAGGATCCATCCTTCTTTCCCAGTGCCCGAATAGAAACTGTGGTTTTTTCCCCCCCGCAATTAAAGCTAATTTTAAGGCTTTTCTTTATGCAATACAATACTGAAGAGCGTAATTCTACAGATCATAAACAGTGTAAAACAATATGTTGACAAGTCCTAATGCATTTACTAGCCCTTTGGAATTAATACGAATTATAGCACAACATTAATAAGAATTATATTGTAGCAATTACAGTTGTGAAATTCATTCCCTCAGGTGTGGGGATAAATTGCATTGTGTGGCTGCCCTGAACAGACCGCATTATGTTCCAGATATGCTACAACAGCCATTTGAGCAGCTGGTGCTGAGTTTATTTATTATTTTTAATTGCAATAACTATTAATGAAATTCTCTGAAGAAGTTAAATGTGAAACAAGAGAAATTAGAAAAGCAGAATTCCAACTATAAAAACACAGTTTAAAAAATAAAATTTAAAAAAAGCAGGGGAGGGAAGAGCCCCAGCTGATTAAAAAGAAAATATATGCACAGAGGGAGAGAGAGGGAAAGCTGAGGGAAACTTCTGTGGTGTCAGCAGGAGGTGGTGCTGTGTTTCCCCTCCCCTTTCTTCTTTCCCTTTCCCAGCTCTGCTAAATTTTATCCTTTCTGCTGAAAGATGATTTGGCTCCAAGCGCTGGAATAGCTCCCGTTATTAAAGACAGTTATGTGACACTTGCATGGCTCTATTTGCTTCCCTCATATGCCCTTTAAACGCACGCCTCTAAGCAGCTCTATGCGCCGAGAAAAAAATGAGACACATGCCTCACGGCACTTTAAAAAAGAAACATCCCGACCTCACAGAGAAAACCCATGCGGCAATGTACAATGGGGTCTCTGGGCTTTTTTTCCTTCCGGAGAAACTGAATACACACCTATCATCTCAAATTTTTCCCTTTGGATTCCCCCTCCCCCAGTACTCTCACTCAGACTCGGCACATCTCCATCATCGAGTAAAAACTCATGTCAACTGGTAGCTGCAAGTACTCAGGGCTCCTCAGCTTTAATCAGATACTGTAAGTTCGCTTACAGATGTCAGGCTATCCACGTTTCTTTCCTGTGGTTTTCATCCGTACAGGGTGGTGCGCAGATGAGGAAAGATGGATGGTTTCCCACCGTCAACAACTGTCGACATGAGCGCACGCACACAGGCTCTGCAGCACATCTGGAAAACTCTGCCCTGCTGACTGCCACTCCTTATCCCACACCGAATGAGCGAAAGCCAAAGAAAGCATTATTGACCTCTTAAAATATTTCTGAACTTTAGGAACAGTTAACCTAAAATGAAGTTAAGAGTTATTATAGTTTAATTAAATAATAAAAAAATGGAGGCAAAACCACAACTCTGCTTCTCCGATTTCCTGCCCTTGATTGTATCTTGATGGAAAGAATTCCTCAAGCTGTTCCTTTCAAACTTCTCAGCTCAGTGGGGTTTTTTTTTCAAGCAAATGCAACAGAAAACCCTATTGTAAATACATGCATGCACTCACAGAATGAGAAAATACACAGTTCTAAACACTGATACCAACGATTTCTGCCATTATAATCACCCCCCTTGTACGCTCCCTTAAGAGGGGGCGATTCCCTCCCAAATAAGATTTTGTCCTTCCAAAGAAAACATCGTTTGACACTGTACAGCACCTAGTAAGGATATCACTACTACTAGTGATAACAAGGAGCACAATTTTAGAAAACAACAATCAGTCCCCTATAAAACTGAGCATGTAATATGGGATATAAGGGAAAAGATACACAGAACAGTGCAGAGAAGCAGCAGTCATTGCAATCACGCCTTTCCATAGGTTTTCCTGTACTTTCAAGGCATCCTTTTAATTTTTATAATAACTTTGTACAGTAAGACCCAATTCTGTAACAACTTTTGCCCATGCTTCGCTTACAGGTAGATGCATTGAAGGAGAGAGACAGAAGAAACCAAAATGCATGCATAAGCACCTGTGAGGTCACACCATCCTTACGGTTTTCTTTTAATTAGCTTACCTGAACAGAAATGCAAGATTTTGTCTCATATAGTCAAACAAGTTGTTTAAACAGCATAAGCAAATGCTCTGTTGTCTTAAGCTTTTAAATCCAGACTTGTCACTATGGATTTTACAAATATGATGAGCTTTTCCAGGTATGAATAACCATATAAATATATATTCCTTCTTGCACCAAACAGTAATACTAACAATGCCAAGTACCTAAAAGGCACATTACTTTTTATACAAAGCTGGAACTGCAGACTATCACTGCTTTTATCTAACAGTGTCTTACTGAAATCAATTGCTTGTACTCTCTTAAAAAAATAAATTAAAAATCCCAAAATGTAAGAGGTATAAACAAAATGCAAAAAACTTACTGTCTTGAAAAAAATTCATTAGCGATAAAAATTTATCCTTTAAATAATTATGTTGTTTCAGTTGCCATAGAAAAACACCACCGATTTAGCCAGGCTTTTAACTGATTCCGCCTCAGAATTTAATTTCCTCAGTTGTCAGTGCCTAAGAGCGGCAACCCGTGCGGTGCCTCACCGATGGCGTGCAACACATCGGCGGGAGGGGGGGAGAGGGAAAACAAAAAGCACAACACACAGGTTGGCGCTGCCATAATAAACAGCCCCTAGACGAGGTATTTTAATTAAGTACTGTAAGGCCGAGGACGGTGGCTTTGCGAAGCCGTTCCCACGCCGAGCAGGAGTCCCTGGTCCTCAGCTACACGTCAGGTGTACAAACTGCAACCCGAGCCACCGGCTGCCGCTGGCTCCTTCAGGCAGCTTGCCAGGGTACCAGCAGCACGCTGACGGGGAAGTGCACAGCAGCGCACTTTGATCAAGATATAACTTGTTTTCTTCCTTTTTTTTTTTTTTAATTTTAAACTTGGTGTTTCACAAGAAGAATTGTAAATATTTACTTTTTAAAAGGAAAAAAAAACCCAAACAATTAAGCACCTTTGCACCTAACCTATGCCCTGTTACAGGGTGTAACAACTGCGTGACTTGGACAAGTATTTGCAATAATTCTTAGGAGAGCTCCGAGAGAGCTGGCTCACTGATCTCCGCGTGGATGTTGCCATGCACGTGGAAAACAGGACGCTCTGCTGGGGCACGCTGCCCTTCTGGGGGACCGAGCAGAGACGCTCCTGCAGCACGTGTGCTAACGGCGTTACCATTTCTTGTTGTGTAGTACTCAAAGGAAAAACATCAGAATTAGGCTTCAGAAGTCCGAATAGCAAAAACACCCTCCCAAAAGTCAACAAGACACAATGCTCTAAGATGAAGTATCTAAATATCTAGAGAGGAAAGGGTAACAGAGAAGCACGTGTTTTCAGCAAGATGATACACAAATACACAATATTATTACTGTAACTAAATACTTGTTCTACAATAGCAAGAAAACTGCCTTCTCCACCTCTCTCCTCTGGCAATGCTTTCTGAGGCTCCTTGCTAGCTAGCTCATTGCTTTTTACCATATCCAGTTTCATCATCTGGCTTTCATTCAGTGACCCTACATAGTTGTACCTCAGTCTAACCTAAAACCAATGTTTTATCGTCCAAATGACTGAGTAACATCTTCCTAATATTGCCCCCACCCTTGCATGCAATATTCCCTCAGATCTGGCCCACAAAGCCATTTCCCCTCTCCTCATTCCAGTGGCCCTGCCAAAAGGCTCACTTCATCTGTGTTGCCCCCAGCAGATCAAAAAATGAAACAAAACAAAGGGCAAGGAAAGAACGCTAGTTTTGGGGTTTTTCTTCTGGAATTTTCCACGCTGAGACAATGCCACTGGGCCTCAAAGAGAAGGTGGACTCCACTGGTGGAGATGCACTTGAGGTGAGCACAGACCTGAGGTGAACACCACTAGGCACAGCTGGCATAGTATGCTATATCAGAGCCAAGTATTACTTAAAATTAGTAGTTATGAAAAGACAGAGAATGTACAGGGTCACAAAATATTCCGGCAAATTATTTCTCTTTTAATTTTTATGCTGCATTTAAACACAACCCGTCACAAGTAAGAAGGCTGTCTGCATCACAGCACTTCATTTGCCGAAAGCAAACACATGCATGAAAAGGGATTATGATTACTCCCTGCATGGTAAGAAGTCTTTGTAGCATGATGAAAAGCAAAGTTGCACCATAAAGACTTGCTTTACCTCTTCATACAGTCAGTTTTGGTATCGAAATCAGCAAGAACATCACTTAATCCTGCAGCAAAGATCTCATCTCTTGAATGCCCATCTACTACTTCTTCCAGGGCATGAAATCAGTAATTTAAATAGCTCAGAAACATTTTGCAGAGAGTTTATCATTTGACATTCTGGAACAGATAACATCCCAGCTACACTGCTGAAAATCTGGAGCCTTATCTTGTATGTTTCTGGGGTTTATTCAGTATTCACACCACTGTAGCCAAGTTAAATTCTGCCTTTTGCGTGACTGAATTCATTCCACCATGAGATTTACAGAGGATTTTTTTCCCCTCAACTTTGAACGAATCTTGGTTCTTGCAGGTGTTGTTTGTAGTTATGTCAGTTTTTAAATCTAAAGACTTCTATACTCTGCCTTGAAATATAAAAAAGACAAAGCTGATGAAAACCAGCACAAGCTGTGTGTGCCATTACAATGAATACGATCTATCTTGACCTCTGATCAGGAACATTACGAGTCCTTCTTTCTCCTCTCATGAAAAAAAACCAAACTCAAAACATCCTTGTCAATTATTTTTGTGACCAGAAAGCATACATTTAAGTATACAGTGAATAACTATGAGCAAATAGCTTACTACAGTGGGAACCAACATGGGTAGTGTCACTGAAAGTTCATGGTAATTCCAATGATCTCTCATAAAAATTCAGCTTCTCACTTTGTCCCATGCAGGACTTGCAGTTTGTACTTCATAGAAACAGTTTTATGAGAGCACTTCTAATGTTAAGAAGCTTGCATTCCCATATACTGTGACAGCTTCCTTGATAAAAAAAAGTGAATTATTAATATTATGTGAATTTTGGTCTAACACTAAAGCACATTTACGGATTTGTCAAGCTTCTTCCCTCTGTGCCCATAGATGCACACAGGCTCCTCCATGCTCACCAGCAGGGAGAACATTCCCACAGCTGATACTCATTGCTGATCTAAAGACATATAAAGTCATTCAAAATGAAATATTCTTCCTTTATATAAAGCACAGGAAATAAATGCTAGGGGCAATCAAATACAAAACAGTTAAATAACATGAGTCATGGCTGCTATGGAAGTCTTTAGCCTAGAAGCTGTAGCAGGACTCTCTCGGCTGCAAGCTGGTATGGGTGGCATGATGCAGTGCCTCTGCAAACTCGGACAACAAATTTCAGACGCTGGATCATCCACACAGACTAGGCCAGGGTTTTTCCTTTGCTTGCTTGTTTTGGGGGGTGGGGGGAGAAGGGGACTCAGAGGACAAAGTGTTTTTCAGCCTTTGTGAAAGGTCCATTCAGATTAATTTATTGTATTTTCAAAACTAGTTTTATCATTCGTGTCCACAAAGATGATGCAAACACATGTGTAATACAACTGAAGAAAACCGCGAGTAGTTTGAACAGAGCGCTGTGCACCACTGCAGACACTGGTGTTGCAGATTGCAAGTACAATTCCAATGTTAGGATTAAGCAAACTACGTAAAGCAAGCACTAGGTTCACCACAGTGAAGGCCGGAGCCTTTCTTCAGCCAACGGGCCCAAGCACACGCAGTAAGTTTTCTCTCTTATCCCAGCAAATATCTCTGAACCTCATTCCTGGGAGAGAAGAGGCAAATCTGTTCTCAAAGCCAACTGCATGCTTGGCAGCTCTCCTGTCACTTGAGGGAGCTGCTTGAGATGGTTATGGTTTGTCAAATGGGCACTTGCCAAGGCTGGCAGAGACCTCCATCCCACTGCACGATCACAAAAGAGCCATCAAAATAACAATTACAACTTATTATTGACTTGGCCTTGCGCCGAGTGTGTGTGGGGGGAGGCTCAGGGCATGTCCGGCTGGCCGCTGCCAGCCCCCACGCAGCGGGTCCTGCGGGCTGTGTGGTCTGCGGCAGTCGCTGCCGGGCTGCTCTCACACACGCTCGCGCCAGGAGCACGTCCCTCGTCTTGTGCTTCAGCCGTCGCCACTGCCAGCATCCTACTCCTCCTCATGACACTAGTCAGAGCAGGATTTGGCCAGAAAAATGTCCTCTGGAGAAACCACCCTTCCTTCCAGCCCTCTCCTAGCTCAGATCAAGTATCAAGTGCTAAATAACAAGCTGTTTAGGAACTATTACTACTCAGAAGAACTAATTTTCTATTGTCTCTGGCTGAAACAAGGCTCGGTTAGTGAATAAGCACCAAGACAATTTCAAAAATGCACCTCATGTAATGATGTGAATATGGATTCACATGCAAAAAGCAATATGGTTTTTAACATTATCTTTATTGCACTGGAGAAAAGTTGCACAAAACCCCCCCACCTTTTTCTTGTTTGTTTGCATCGTCTGAAGAGTAGCTTTCAGACAGAAGGGTCTGCTATACTGAGGAAGGGAACATTTAAGCAAGCAAGGGTATAGGCAGATGTTTTGGACACCCTCTACCCTCTATCACAGTCACCACAGAAATGGCAACTGTAACGTGCACAGTCACAGAGACAGTCTGAAAAGATCCTTGCTACTCTCCCCTTGCTATTTTGCAGGGTGGTACCTCCAACAGGATGAACCCACAAGTAGTTATGCCCCCAACCCACGGATAACCTTAGTGTTTTAAACGAAATGGTAGATAGGTCAATTCCAACATCTCAAATCACCTTTAGTTTTCATTTAAATGCTCAGTGTAAGCTCATGCTGAATTTTAAGTGACTGAAAACGTATTCAATTACAAGGTTTGAATCCACTTTTCAAAGCATGCCAACACTTCAGATGCTATATGGGAAAACACAGAAGCGAATATTACTGTATTTTGGTACAGAATGACTTCAGCTGAGCTAGCCTATACAAGAAATCACCCTACAATCCTGGAGGTAGAGCTAAAATGATGAAGGTACAAAATAAACATAAAGGTTTTTATTCAAAGTACTATTAGTATGACATCAGTATTAGATTTTCTTATTTACTGGTAGTAAAATTGGGAACTACTTTACACATGAGATCTGCTCACCACTCAGGTTAAAAAAAAATAGTCCTCCAGAGCCAATATAGGGGTTGATGGAGCAGCTGGACTCTATTTGGCCTTAGGAGCAACTGTGCGCCACCTTCTATCTTGATGTATCTGTATCTTGATATTGGCATATCAAAGACCAGTCTTTAAAACGAAAACACAGAAAATCCCAATCCAGAGAGAATAAATCCACTAAACGGAGCTTGCACACCTGTATAAGCAGGTACGTTACAACTTATTGAATGTACAAACGTATGCAAATAAAATGGACATGTAATACGCTAGACAAGAAAAAAATTTTCTCCACTTCCAATTACTTGCGAAAGAGCAACTAATCACAAAAACATGCATGCAAAGAACCGATTCTGAAAAAAACAGTCAACCGATACCACGGCATGTGTTTTGTAGAACAGGACTTTCTGAGAAGGCTGCAGAGGTGCTAAAGCAAATTGTTACAATGTCACTGCACAATGTGCTGTTGAGGTTTTATGGTCACACTGCGCCAATAGTCTCGGGAAGTTATTTTGCATTCTTATATAAACTTTTTTTCCCAATCCTGTTTTCCACAAAAAAGGGCTTTCAATAATGTACAATCTTCTGTTTATACGTAGTACAGGAAAAACATGATAAACCCAAGAACACAATCTCTACTTTAAACTTATTTTAAAACTAGATCTCTACAACTTCATGTAAACACGAATAAGCTGTTAAACGCTCACCAGAAAAGAGCCTAACTTTCCTGTAATTAAATGGCAGTGTTTTACACGGCACTTTTTTAAAATCATGAAAATAAAAAAAGTAAATAAATAAATCAGTCCAGCAGACCCCTCCCAACTTGAGGCTTAACTTGTAAATTAATGTTACAGTAATAAAACCTATGCCAGCTGGAATCCTTTCTTTCTCTGGCTTTGGCACGAGCAGCAAGAGCAGGTATATGTTTGAAGGAAAACAAAGTAGGACATTTTCCACCTTTAGTCACAGGATGTTAACTGAACTCTGGCAAATGTTTAAAGATATTCTCAAAATGTTCAAGAAAGAATTAAAACCAGTTGGGGCTGAGAAAAAGAAACAATCCATCCTTCCTCCCTCCTCCTCTCCCCCCAAACATCTGTTCCAAACTTAAACTCCAAAAACCACAGCGAAGAGCAGCCGTAATTAATGTTATTTTGGCTTTTTAGTTGCTAGGCCTGCATTCTGAGGTTAGAAATACAAAAATACAAGTTCAGGGCACTATTACCATACTTAAGGACTCTCCTGATGCATATAACAAAAAGGCAGTTTTTCTATTCTCTTCTTTTCCCCTTTTTTTCATAAAAAAGAAGAAAAAAATAGAAACGGTATCAGGAAACAGTTTCATGTTTAAGATAAAGGATTACAATAAAAAGTACCTACATAAATGAACTACGGTTTATGAAGCTATGAAAATACATTTGAGACGTGTTTTATAACATTGGGTTAAACATGCTTTACAGCTGTAGAAAAGCTATTCAGCCACTTACAGTACAGGCCATAAAACTGCTAATGCACACAGCCCTTACCCACCCCGACGGCTGCGCGCTCTGCGTTCATCAGCGCACAAATCCAGCAAGGGTGCGCCGAGCTGCGACCCAGGGAACTGCTATCCCTGTGCAGGTAGCTCTCACTGCACGAGCATCACTGCTGATCTCAGCAGGATTCAGCTACGTGGGGATTTCCAGGGTGCTTCTGGGCCGGACCTTAGACCCTCACGTGTGAACGGGCTGAATCGTGCCAAAGGGATCCCGCAGCAGGCTGCCCATGGAGGACCAGGGTGAGGCGGAGCTGCAGAGAGCCGGGGCAGCTCAGCGCTCTTTCAGCAGCTTCAGGCTGAGGGAATTTCATGCTTATGAGCCCCAGGAGGGTTACAAACCCCTGACCAGCAACGAGGGAGGCAATGGCAGATTCTCCACTTCTGTGCACTGAAGGGCAGGAGGATTTATTTTGCACGAAAATATACTTAAATGTTATTACTGTACTTAAATAAGTTACTATTCTTATATAATATTGTACTTTTTATAAAAACTTCTAAAGTTAAAGGTTATTATACTTATATAATACTTAACCATTATTACTTTACTTAGGCTTCTGTCTACCTGCTTTTAAATGCTCTGACCATCTAGATTTAAGAAACTCCATCAGTATAATCTGAAAGATAGCCTTAATGACAATACTCAGAACTACCAATAAGGACTAAAATGCCTATTGATTACTGAGCCAGAATCAAGGCTTTCGTTATCCTGCCTACGCACAAAACCTACAGAAAAATCTGTTACGATTTTTAATTAATCCTACTTCATGTTTCTGAGAAAGAAATGCATTTTTAACACCCTAACATAAGAACACATTCAGTGGGGAGTCATGTATCCTCCCTCTTTTTTAAAAGCAAATATTCTGATAAAATAAATTCTTCACTGTGCCTGGTATGCTGTCAGAAACCTTTCTTTGAGGCTATCACTGTTTCAATCAGGTGTACAAAACATGTTAGCAGGTGTGAATTGTTTCAGATGATATATCACTGAGCTGAGGTTGAAATGAAAGTATTTTTCAAGTTGTTATTTTCCATTGCTCCTTGACTTCTTGTATCCCTTGGCATTAAAGGCAGAAGTGCTGAGAAACTGCTGTGAATGATGCTGTCTGACTATATATGGAAAAACCTTACAAGAAGGATCCTGTGCTGGCACGGACAAAGCACCAGGCTTCACCTTCAGGCAAGAATTAGGGTGGTGTCTTTCACCTGCCAGGCCACAAGCGCTAAAAAGACAAGAGAATATGTAGTTTCGGGGTCAGCAAACGTTTCAAGGCCTTTACCTCACCTGGTAATACACGAGAGGTACAAACCACCCTGTTTTTCCTAAAAATTTACATCATTTTGATGATCATGTACTGGCTAACATCGACTCATAATATACCATTTCCCCCGTGAAATAAACCTCTCTGTGTTTTAAGTCATTCGAGTGTGAAAAGGTATGTTAGACCTTGCTTTTTTCTACTTCTGATTTGCTTTGGCTACAGTGCAAGGAAAACTCAAACGTTTGCTTAAGTTTCACCATCTTCAGCACACTGAAGTGCTGGCCTAAATAAGTATGCCTTTTTTTTTTTCCTGCCAGGCACTGTAAAAACTCCTTGAAAACCGTAACTGCTTTCAGTATGCAGACATACAGCACTAGAGCGATTTTTTCAGTTTTCGAGGCACTACAATGGTACAAATAAATCCCATTCAATCTTGCAGTGTGATGTTTTATATATATATATATATAAATATATATGTATGTGCATATACATAGACATGATTTAAATAAGCACCTAAAAGTTCCATGTGCCTAACTACAGTTTCCAACTTTCTGAAAAACATTTGTGCTTTCAGGTAGTAATTTTCAAGGTAATTAGCAGATTACTTATAAAGCTAAATAGTAAAAAAAAAAAATAAAAAAAAAATCCTTCCACCAATTGGCCCTTGTAGTATAAACACACAAACATGAATGCCATCATTGTAACCCAGAACCACTGAAGTTCCTTTTTGAGTGTCAAGCTATTCCTACACTAAACCAGTTACGCCACCAGCTGTGAAAGGCAGGCACAATGTGCTTTCTACAAAATTTAATTTTTACACATTTGGAGGAAGAAAGGTCCATGTACAGTGGGTGCGCTTCTACACCAAAAAAACCCCTATCACAAATTAACACAGAGATAATCTTTACTTTAAGCTTATTGTACATTTTCTGTTCTGAACCCTGTTAAAAATGGTTTGCCAGGTTAGACTACTACGATGGGGATTATAAAACAGTTCCTGTGCTTGGAAGTACTTTAAATCTACAAGCCATGTTTCTATTGCTGCTTTGTAGCTCAAAAACCAAAACTAGTGATGATTTTATGAGTTGCTATAGTCTAGACAACTCTGTTACTTTTCGATGAAATTGTTCCTTAGGGAGAGGACTGTGAAAATTCCCATACAATTAATTACAGGTATGTGCAACTAAAATACAATTCTACAGCACAGTAGCTTTACAATTGCCGGTGCAATTTACGTCTGTATCAAACAAGAACGCTCTGAAGGGGCTGGGAAGACAAAGTACAACAAACAGGAGGTTACACGTAAAGCTACCTGCAGTGAGCGAGATGAGATAAGTAAGATGCAATGTTAAATTTTTGATGTGCCTTTTCCTGTGGCAAGATTCAGAGTTCTACTGGAAAGCACAAAATCTGACAACTGAGTCAATCTTCCCAGAATGTATTTTTACAGCAAACTGGGCTCAACACAGTTTTACTGCCAAGTTTGAGAGTAAATAAGAAAGTTAACAGAATTATAAGGGAAATATACCCATAAAGCAGGAAAAGGAAGAAAAACAGAAAATGCAGAGGAAAGCTATGAGAAGAATTGTGATTAAAAAAAAAGCCTTTATGCATTTTCCTCTCATAGCACAGCCCTATTTTCCCCCATCAAATATTTTTACCTCAATCTTACTTTCCTATATATATATATATTTACAAATGGCCTTTTACCTTGAAAAGTAATTTCAATTGTTATAAGCATTACTTAAAAAAAATTCATTTTGTGAATATAGTATAGGCCTTCTTGTACTTATAAGTTAGTGTAGGATGGAGTTAAAAAAAGGACTGAGCAGGGGAGGTTATCATGGTATGTGTCCCTGTGAAAACCATAGAAAAGGTTAGCTACAGGTGAATCCCATCATTCTGCTCCACCTTTACAAGGTTACAGCCTTGGATCAGTGGGAATCCCAAACCTCTGAAAACAGATGCTCATGGGTTGTGTTGGCTTATCTAAGCACAGCCCTGCAGAAACACTCCAGGATCCTTACCCCAAAGCTACAGGACTTTGAAAGAACTGGAGTCATGCACTTGGGGCCCTATGCTCCTTGCAAACACTTAACCAACACCTCTCTCTCACCTGGCCCACCCGCAATGAAAGACGTGGCCTTTGAGGAGTCCCAAACTAGTCCCATAAAGCAAATGGGGGCTGGTGTTTGCAGAGTCCTTAAAGACTCCCGTTTTGCCTAGGAGACAAAAAAAAAAAAAAAGGACACCATGGCCCACCTTGTAAGAGAAAGAGACATCAAGCCTGGGCCAATTCTTACCCTTCTTTTAGGGTCCAGCCAAACTGCAGAGCAGGTACCCAAGTAATCACATAGCTAGATTTCAATAAATGGCATGTCACAAAATGGTACAAAGGAGTAAAATCCAGATACTCTTTGGTAGAGCAAAGATAAAAATGAAATAACTTAAACAGAAAAGTTCTGTTGGTAAACACTTCTCCTGTTGAGATTTCTTAGGCAAAATCTCTCTCCCCCTTCCTTTCTGCACACCTTCCCCTTCTCACTCTTGACCCTCAGCAACACGTTGGTGCTAGAGCCCCCTCTGTGCTTCTCCGGGATGATGTTGTTTATCCAGTTTATTTCTGTCACTGGAAGTTATTTATTGCCACTGCTTTATCAGAATTCCATAAAAACTGATCAAAAAAACAGGAGCAGCAAGAGTTACATCAGTCTGCCGGTGGTCCCTCAGCAGAAGGGGCCTCCAGCTGCTTTGGGACATCAATATACAGTTACTTCCATAAAATCTAAGTGTACTTAGAAATCACTAAGCCACCAATTTGTGCAGGTTTGACTGAGATAATGTTCTTGGTCTTCATGATAATTTCTAGCTGTTTGATTTGGGGCTGTAGGTTAGTAAGTATTATTTTCCATGCAGTCACACCCAAGACTTGACAACAGCACTGTTGCTGTGCATGCAATATAAGATCTTCGCTGCTCCACAGATCCTCCAAGCTTAAGTTTCAGTATGTTCTGTGAACGTAATTCGTTTGGTTTGGTTTTGTCAGTGAGTAACCAATATAATACATACTCTTGCCTCCCTAAGGAACCCAGACAGCCACCTGACAGCAGATGACTGCTAGAAGAGAGAGATCCATTTCTGAAGCACTTAGCCCAGCGCAGTGATGAGAACTTGAGCATTTTTCACTCTCAGTTACTGGAAGAAAGACATAAATATGTACGAGGATAAAGCCTGGGTCCCTAGAAGGGGAATGTGTAATCTACCTCTAAAAACCCAACATCTTTTAGCTGTTGCCGGGAACAAATCCCACCTGTGCTAAGAAAACCCCTAGAGGAAATAATTGCACTTTTACTTATGATTTTTCATTGTTATTGGAAACCTCCTACTATAGCTTTATTCCTTAAGGCAGAAACTAGAAACTACCACAGATTTTACTTATTATTCATGCTCAGTCACGACCGCAGCCAAAAGCTCATGTTAAAATCTCATACCATGTCTAAGCACACACATATATTATAGTTAAGTCATATGTTGATCAACTGTTTTGCACAATGCCATTCATTATTTTTAAATTATTATTTATGTATTTATTTTTTACAAGAACACCCACAGAATAGGTGCCTCAGACTGCTAAATGCTGGGCAAACATATGTATATACTAATTAGCGTGCAGGATTAATATAGGCCCTGAAACCTGCAATTAGATGGAACCATTTTGGCTCCAATAATTATAAAGTTCTCTTTCGTCATCTGCACAGAAATATGAAATCCTGGCACCAGTGAAGTCCCTCAGAGGGAATTTTTGCAACAGACCACAATGCAGTTGCCTCAAGATATTTTATCATAGATTTTATCGTACCTTGCAGGCCTGAAATATCAAATGCATTCAGACAAACTTTCATTATGTTGGAGAACAGAATTTGGTCTTCATTTTGTGAAGTATGACTTAGTTATTAGCCCATACTATTTATACAAGTGTGGGTCTATATATCTAATTTTTTAGTAAAAACATAGCATAGAAGTTCTTCAGTCTCTGGACAAGCAATTAAGCAAGCAGAAACTTCTATCAGTCTAAACAACTAATGAGATGGTTCCTCAGACATCTGAAAATGTGCTTTTTTTCAAGCTGCAGCAGAACTTGGTTGATTCGTACTTTACTATGCTAGACACCCCATAAGTCAAACACACAAAAATGTAGCACTTCTCAGCAACGATTTAATACAAGAGCCCTGGGATTTGATCTCGTATTTCTACTTTTAATTATTCTTCCAATTATATCCGCATGATATTACACTACATTAACATAAGGTGTAGTAATTAAACCACAGCATTTACAATACGCTAACGCAGATGGAGAGTTTTTGAAGTGAATGGCTAAAGATAGGCTTCGTAAATTCTTGAGCTTGCAACGCTGCAAGTGCAGAATACTTCATTCCATTCTGACAAAACACTTGTTAAGTACTCAAAGTCGGGCATTCCTCCTGAGTCACCTCCTCAGTGAGTATTAGGTGCCTAACACTAATGATGTGCTTAAGTGCATGTGACTTGAATTTGTAGCATGATTTTCAGAAAGCCATCAACATGTACTTGTTTCCACTGTCTTGTCCTGGCTCCCAAGCCTAATTTCAAGCACCTTTAAAATCTTGACTGAAGAATATTTTGCGGTCTACAACCCTTAAAAAAAGAAGCCCACCACAAAAGAGCAAGCTCTTCTCTCCAGCTGTAGCAGTACTGAGCCAATCTGAATCGCCCGAAGAAAAAGCTGCTGCAGATTATGAAATGAATAGCTGATTTTATAGTTCACAGTCCATTCTGATTCAACCTAACATAGAGTTCAGAAATGCCACCTGCTGACAGAAGCCAAAGAGATTCTCACATAAATAGCAGTTCTGCTACAAATTCAGATTAATTTTTCTATGTATTAATAGCACATCCATAAACAAAAAAAAGTTTGAGCACCCAACTCCTCCTCCTCTCAGTCCTCAATTCCTTTGCGGGGGGACCCCTGTTATTTTACATTTCTACTGTCCACTTTAAACTTACGAGGTAGCTTAGCTGAGCAGATCTCTTTTTCTTCCTTGATTCTGTTTAAGTGCTGTTATAGCACTCCGCGTAACAGCTGTCTGTGCCATATGATTACTTCATTGTTGAAAGCGTAACATATGGAAACTGTACTGAAATGTTAGCTGCTTTGATACCTATGAAGAGGAATGAGCTTTCGCATTACAAGACAACGCATTTTTTTAAACAACTTAAAGTAACAAAAATTAAACACACATTTAGAATCTAAACCATATTAGTTTCCAGCGTGCCTATTACTCTTATTTCAATGCCCAATTCCAATGGCTGGTTACTATTGTGTTTTTGATTACTATTACCAGTAAACAATGGGTGGTTTTCTTTCAACGGTTGCATTCTTGGAAAAGAAAAGGGAATAGATTCAAGAGGAGGTCCTTGGGATTCCTTCATGAGTTATCCATGAAGGCAAATGCTATACGGAAGAATTATAGGAACGATCTTTCAGGTCACTGAGATAACAAGGTTTATTGGGAAAACTTATAAACTGCCACACAGTGCTTTGCTTCCCAAAATCAATGCTCCCACAACAGACAAGTCCTTAACGGACCAGAAGCAAGGTGGATCCTTACTGATTCATTTCTGAGCCCCAGCTGCCTTTGGCAGGAGGAGAAAGATCTTTAGTTGTAATATCCAGACTTTCCTCCCCTGTAAACTAGTCACCCATAGAAGGAACAATGAAGCTCTAAATTATTTCATCAGTAACAAGAACACTTGTTAACACAAGAAGGAAGCTGTAATTTTTTGGTCACTGTTTTGCCAGTAGTTGCATTTGAATCCTGAATAAAATCCAGCTGAATAAGAGAAAAGATTAATAGCCTGAGTTGTAAGGATCTATTAATTTTATTGAAACAAAGTTTATATATACACTATTTTAATCTTAGAAGATACTCCCTAATGATGTAAATGGGACACAATTTCTCTTTTAGTTTGTTAACCATACCAACCACAAACACAAACATATTTAAAATTATTGTAGATATTTAAGAATGCAGTCACACTAGGTATCAAAAGTAGTTGTAGTTACACCAGACTCTGAAAATACACACTAGGTGAAGACTGATTTTTTCATTTGAAAAATACTGAATTTCACTTTCTGTCTTTAAAACACATGTTATATAAAGTCATGGTTCACCACTAGTATGATTTATTAGAAAAAAATTAGCCCATTTCACATGGTATGTTCTAACTGGCTGAAACAGTGCAGCTTTAGGATTACTGACACAGCTACAAAGAGGTCTTGATTTCAGTTTAACAATATGCTCTATGTATCTAAAAAACTACTCACTTACTATAGAACTACTAAATCATCATTCAAATAGTATCCTCAGATGGTAAATGTAATGGCTTCTACATTGATAGTACTAACCCGAAAGCCTCAGGCATAGTGTTTTTTTTAAAAGTCGTAAAATATTGCTGTACTAAATTTTTAGGCATATTTGATTACAATATCACTGTTTAGATCTTAGATTCCTTTAAGGGTAAGGCCAATCCTACAAAGTATTTTTTAACTCAAAATAAAACTAACTATTACTTTCATGTTTGACTAGAAAGAGAAAAAAAAGAGATTGAAAAGTTAGGTATTTTCTGTGGGTAGAAAATGGGGTCATGTTTGTAAATATTGAGATTGGGCTAGTGGAAATTTCAAGGACGTTTGCCGTATTAAGGAAAGGTAAAATCTTGCAACTGTAGTCAGACAAAAATGACTGCACAAATATGACTCCCCAGAAAGGCATTTATCCTATTTAATAAGATAAACCAATAGTTAGTCACCTACTTAAATGACAGCTGCAAATCAAAATGGGACTTGCCAATTCTCTCATGGGGTCAGCTATGACCACCCATGAAAACTTCACTCTTTCATCTGCTTTACAAGCGGAAGGACTGACAGACGGCCGCAGCTATTCCAGCCAACCATAGCATCCTCAGTGCTTGCTGCCAGGACTGGCTGCCATCCGCTGCCCAACACGATCAGGCAGTAAGTAGGTCTATAAACCTATTAAAACAGCCTAAAGATTATAACTTATAATTTATTAAAATCAAAATAAACAGGAAAGGAGGTCTGAGAGCCAGCTTCTCCAGAGCGAAATGTAATGCTAATTATGAGGTTTTCAAATATTCCAGCTTTTTTTGGGGGGTGGGCAAGACTTAGGGTTGAGCCATTAAAAAGCCAGTTGGTAGTATTAAACTCTTGCTTTAGGATTTATAAGTAGGCCAAAAATTCACTCGAGGCTGAAATTTACTATCCCAGGCCCTGGAACAGTTTTGGTTGTTTTGTTTTGTGTGTTTTTGTTTTTTTTTGTTTTTTTTTAAAAAGACGTCATAAATATGGAAGAAAAAACAAACAAACACAAAACAGTGGTTTTAGATGATTTTTGGCACTCCTTCAATGCAGAAGTGGTTGCTTTTTTTTTAAAGTCTGAGACTCATTACTATGAATGACTTTTGTAACGAAAATTGGGACCACGTTATTTTAATAATGAATTACCAGTAAGTTTCTATCACTGAATCTTTTTTAAAGCTTTTCAGTATGCGAAGATATCATAGTTTTCGAACGAATGTCAATGCTCTGACTTACACTCGAAAGCCAGGAAGTTAGGGGTGGAAATTTCATCTGTGAGCCACACAGATGTATGAAAACATTTAAAAAATTAACAGCGTATGTTAAAGATGCAATGTCAGCCCCATTTTTATCCATAACTAGACTTCATTAGTTTTGTGGGTTTAAAATTGACATTTAAAAATAAAGGCAACATAAGTTTTTGTGACTTAATTGAGCGCTCTTTAAATAGAGATATTTCAATGTTTGCAGACTGTTAATGGCTTTCCAAAGTAAGCTTTGTGCTGGTGCTACTTAGCTGTATTTCCCTATCACCCTAAGGAGTCTGCATCGCTGATGGAAGCCATTTCTTTTGCTAAATCCTGCCTGTGAACTCTTAACAAGAGCGTTTCAACCTACTAAACAAAGTCTCCTGGGAAACGCTATTGTTAAAACAAAAACTGGAAAAAATTTTTGAAGTGAACTTTCTGCAATCATTAGAGGATGAAGGTTTTTAGAAGAAGAGAAAACTTCTTACAAGAGAAGGAACAAAAAGCCAAATGTAAGCAGAGAGCACATGCCAGTCACCCCTGAGGGAACAGAGGGGAGGTATAGAAAATTAACTACTGCATTTCTACTTCCCACCAAAACCGCAAATGGGCCGTTTCAGGGGACTAACACATACAGAGTCTGCAGATAAATACACGTCTACCTCATTACCTGAGAAGAGCCTTAAAGAGCACACTTCTTTGCTGAATATTTCTGCTTCTACATGAATAATCTCATTTACGCAGAAGGTGCTGTACATATGCACGCAACATTTGCAGTGTGTACGTGTGTCAGCTTGGAAGCTGCTCAGCTCTGTCTGTGAATTTGGCCCATAGTCTTTTGGCATAGATTTTTACTGCAAAACTTAACAAACATTCTCTGCAGCCAAACCACCTTGAAATGTTTCTTATCAAATTTCACAAGCTAATTCAGTTTGCGTCTGGTCAATATATGGATGAGAGATCATTATATGAAATTATGCTTTGCTGAAAAATGACAACAGTAGCTTAACAGCATCAGGAAATGGTGGGACTCAGCTGCAAGGATGTGCACAGAGGTGACTGGGATTCAGGCAGCTGCTGGCTTCACCCAAGATAAGACTACCACAACTAGCAAAGCCAAGACAAGCAGCATACCTAAAGGAAGGATGCTACATGAAAAATGGGACCAAAAATATTAGTGAGGTTCCTGCTTTCTACCTCGAACAAGAATGGCAAACAGCCATATAGGACACACACTCTCTCTTCAGAGGGACATGCGTATTTGTATGCCATCTCACCAGCCTGTAAGGCATGATTTCTCTCTGGCATCTAAAGTAGTACCATCTTGAAGTTACACCTTGTGCAGGTACAGTAATGCCAGGCACGATGCTGAAGTCTGGTACCCTAATAAAGTATCCAACAACTGCGATGGGAGATAACAAAAGAGAAACTGACATTCTGAATGTTTCATTAATAAACTGGGTCAAAGCAATTCCATTTTATTTTTGACGAAGTATAGGTTTTGAAGGAGGATGAGGACACCGATTATATTTGAGTTATAACAAATACTTAACATCAACCCAGATGACACCCTTTCAGGCAACCTAAGGAAAAACAGCTGCTATTTTCTGTTTACCTGTTTTCAAAGTTGAGTTAACAAGAGTTTGCTCAGAGTACAAATCAAACAGGATCACACAGAAGGAATACAGCAATTTTCTTCATTCTCACTGGATGCAGTGGAAGATATGCCTGTAGGGCTCGAAAGTTGTGTAGGCACTGCGAGGCTGAAATGCAGGACGATTTACATGCTCTAAATTGTTTCCCTGAAACAGATCTTGCCTAACTATCCTTGATTTTAGCACCTTGCCAGCTGACTGCCATATACACTTGCACTTGAGGGAGAAAGGTTCATATCAGACAATAAAAGACATGTGAGCTGCCTATCTAAAAGTCTGCTGGACTTCCTGGGCTCTCTCTGCAGGCACTGCACCGACAGAAACTCAGCCCTGCAGGACTCTGAGCACCTCATCTATGTAAGTTATAACTATCACCGAGGACAAAATCCTATGCAAAGGAAACACTGTGAAAAACTGTGTAGTTATCAGAAAAAAAATCTCAATGCTTATTTTAGGTACAGAAAAGCTTTTAAGATGACAAAAATGGAAATTGTGGGGTGAAGCCTCTGAAATGCAACTCAGTTGATAGTTAAAAAAAAAGGCAATCCACCCCCCACCCCCCCCCCCAAAAAAAACAACCCCAAACACACACACAAAAAGAACAAAAACAAAACAACCCAACCCCCCAAACTTCGAAGAAAGAATATTTTTTTTTTGCTACCAGGCTATTACAAACCCTAACCTTGGAACAGGGTTCCAATGGGGAACTTGGAACAGCGGGTGCAGCAAGTGGAAGTTGGTATTATTTATAACCTGGCAAGCAGGACTCCCAGAAACTCAGTTAGCCAAAACAAGCTGATTCTCCTAGCTACAGGTAAAACAACATTCTGAGTAACTTAAAAAGTTTGAAAAATACATAAATAATAGAAGTAAAAGTATTTCTGTAGACAGATACTGGCTTTTTTTCTGTAGTATTTGATGGAACATGCTTCAAAGAGTATATTGCTAACCAACGGTCCTGACAGATGTGCAGTTATAATACCTCACCACATCATGAATTAGCCTTCCCAGGAGGAGCTGTACAAAGAGTAAAACAAAAGAAAGCAGAAATTCCTTGACATCTGCAGGATGTCAAGGAAATGAATCCGTTTGTTTCAAATAGGAGATAATTAAGAAAATCTTACTTCTAAAATTTTCTGTATTACATTAGGACTTTATCATTTAGCTGTTGTCAACATGCTTCCCTTTTTCATATCCAGGGACACACTGAATAACCGATTCACTTCAGAACTTCCAAACAGAGCGTAGCAAGGACTGCTACAACTTTTCCATTTAATCATTAATACGAAACCATTAAACAGCTTATAAAAAACACATGACATAGCAGTTTATCAAAGCAGGGATGCCCATGTGATTTCCTAGTAAGAAGAATGTGTTGAGCTTATTTATTACAGAACAGAATAGATGTATTATAGGCATTCAGCTTTTTAGGAGGAAATATTGCGATTTAATCTGAAGTGTATCAGAATTATCTGACAAGATCTCTACCTAATGTAAACCAGACTGACTTAGGCCGAGAGATCTGGTTCAGCATAGCAAGGAATTTTCAGTTTCTCTAATCAGTGCAAAAAAATTCCCAGGAATTTTATACCCGGGAAAACCACTGTAATACTTGTTTTTGAAGAAGACACAGATCACTTTTTTCATATATTACTTTTTTTTAAATGTAGTTTCCTAATGGAAGTCATGTCTACATGATGCCAGCAACTGAATATTCCTCCCTTTCCACTCAGTTATCTATGAATTCAAATCCCCTCAAAAAAACCAAACCAAACCAAACAAAAAAAAAAACCCCAAACCACAAAAAAACACCCAAACCCAAAACGAACCAAACAAACAAAAAAAAAAAGTGGAGGAAAGGGGCTGAGGGGAAGATCCTGACCACTTTTATTTGGATCTTACACTGGCACTGTAACATGTGCAGAGCTCTCCTACTGATGCATCAGGGGTCTTTTGCACATTTGGTGTTTCTGGTAAGGTTAGTTTCTTCATGTAGTAATTTCCACTGCAATTTTTAAAGTTAGTGTCCTTCTCTGCTTCAGCGAAGAGCTTGGAAACAAATGCCCAAACTAATTTTTGAAATTGCAAACCAAATGCAAATAAAAGAGCCCAAAGCTTTTTGTTTTATTTTTAGGGGTTCTTTCCAATACATCAGTATGTCTATTGTTCTCCAAATACCATGTAGCAAAATTCCTAGGTTATTTGGGATAAACCAAACAGTAGGTGCTTACCTGTAGGAGTACTACTGCGAAACGAAGAGGAGGGAGTGATTGGAGGGGTAACTGGAGGAGTAAGGCTTCCACTGCTGTGGCGAGGTGGAGTAGATACATTCCCACGGGACACTGTGCTTGACAAAGTTAAAGAGAGTTTTGGCTGAATCTTTTTCTTCAAAGACTCTTGCTCACGTCGAGCTGCATCAGTCATAAATCTAGAACAAGGACAATCATGATGATGAGAGGCTTGAAACACTGTATGCAAGCAAGCTTTAGGTAAAGATAAAGTAAGTATTTTTCTTCCTCAGTGACCAAATGGAGCTTCAAACTCAGCCATGACAAGTTCCTCTGCAACACAGTTTTCAAGAATACAAACTTCTCCGTCAACAGCTTTATTCCTGTTTTCAAGATCTGGGCCATTTGCTTCTGATTTCAGTAGAACTTACATTAGACATTTGCATCATGTGCAAAGACACAAGTTTTTTTTAAACTCCAACCAGAGATCAGCATTGCACACAGTATTATCATAACTATCCTCAATCCTTTACAATAACTACACTAAATTCTTCTGTGAAAAAGCAGCTGAGTAGCTATAATGGTGAAAAATATTAGGGGCAAATGTATTGACTCCGAAGGGCAAAGGGGTAGTATAGTATGAATTAGATTGTGTAGATACATCATTTCCAACTTAGGATAATCACATCCTTTTCCTACAGATTTTAGACAATGTTGCCTGACACAAAAGATGTCCAGTTAAACTGAAGTTTCTCAAACTGGAGTTCCCAACTCTTGAGAAGCAAATGAAGTCTCTCTGTAGAGCTCTGGTACATGCTGCTGAAGGCCTAATGCAACTCAAGGTTCATCTCTGGGGGATGCTGAGAGGCAATTTCATTAGCACGATACAAGGTGTGCACCGGTAGTGCAGGAATTCCAGCAGTGCAACTTTTTGCACAGATCTCTCACCTCAAATAAAAATAGCTTTTTTTCACTTTTATTCTGATTCCTTCCAAAAGGGAACAATTGAAGTAGAAAAGACTATTTTTATTCCAAGTGCATACACAGAGTTACACCAGAACACCTGATACCGCATTATACTGCCATTCAAAGCATCACTGCTGGCACCCGTATTAACCCTCACTTAAAAGTACTGGGATTCCCCCACAACAGGATCTCTGCAACTCAGACTTCATGCACTTAGCATCCAAGCAATATTTTAATCCTTTGTCTTTCCCCTCCACTGCGTAAGGAGCCACCTTGAAGGATTCCTAAGAAGACAGGCTAAAGTAAATCACCCTGTCTATGCAGTCCTCTGTCCTTCATGCTAAAGTACAAACTATGCCTGTCAGTGAATAGAGTATGGGCTAGCACGTGATACAGAAGTTAAGTTACACCCAGACATTTGTCTGATCAGGTTAAACAGAGTAAACCAGGTTTTAGCCAAGACACAAGCTTTACATAGTGAGCTCTTGCAACCTTGGCAAACCATGAAGGGCGCATTCAGAGAGGTGAGAACGTGGTGCAGCCGGTATGCTCCACTTGCCTCAGAGCCAGCTGTCACCCAGAAACTCACATTTACAATCCAGTAAGGAAGCAGAGTGACAAAAATTACCAGCAATTATTTGTATTGGACTAAGCGAGGGTGACCTGGCTTTCTTTCAATAGTCACACTCTCCTCAGAGGAGCCTAGGAAAGAGAATGAGGCAGACTCCAGGATAGAAACAGCCATGGAGAAGTAGTCTGTGGAGAAAATAATGAAGATGATGAGTAGTTGTACTGCGTATAGGTGGCAAGGTTTTGGTAGCACAGGGGGCTGCAGGGTGAGAAGAGGCCAGGGTCTGCCTCGTGCCAACCACAGCTGGTTTAAGCCAGCTCCACAACAGACCCACCACATGACACAGCTGAGCCCATCAGTGAAGCAAATGCTGGAGGGAGAGGAGGGAACAGACCAGGAAACAACAGAGGGAATGAGAGAATAGCAAGGTCAGAGGAGTAGGAGGTGCTGCATGGTGGAGAGCAGATACTCCCCCAGAGGCACTGCAGCCCGTGGGTGACCAACACCAGAGCACAGGACAAGAGTGACACAAGGGGCAGCAGAGAGAAACCGCTACAAACTGACGCTAACCCCTACACCACTTGTTGCCTCAAAGGGACTGAGCGTGGCCTGCAGTGGTAGCGGGGGAGGAGAGATGTCTGAGATGAAGTCAGCCTGGGACTGTGATTTCATCTCCACTGGGAATGGTTAAAAACTGTTTCCCATACCACAGTATCCTTGGCAGAAGTTATCAAGCAAAGAAAAAAAGGATGAAAAAACCCGAATGGCTTGCTTACCTTATCTAAATTTGCCATAAAACACTAAACAAATTCGGAAAAAAAAAAGTCACAACCCAGTCAGAGCTCCATCCCTGCTCTCCTCTGGCTCTGAGGCAGGAAGGTTGTCCCAGCAGACCCCACGCACTAGGGGACAGGTAGCACAGAGTCAAGGCCAGTTTCTTGCTTATCTTAACTAACAAAAAAACTATACAGGTCTACGTATTGGTGAATATTTGGCCCTTAATGCTGGATAAAGTTGCCCAACATTTAAGAAGTTCCTTAGAGGACCACACACATCAAGTCAGAAGGCAGCACTAGAAGTCTCTAAACACCTTTTAGGTTTGCTATCCTGAAGTGAGTTAGACATGGGTTTACTCCTTTAAAACCTAAAGAGTATTAAGGTGAAGGAGTGAAGGTGAGCCTGGGAAAGGGGGAGGAAAGGTGGCTTTTTTTCCCCCTAAGTGTTTTAGGGTTTTTCTTTTGTTTCTCAATAACCAATATCGAAATCAGTAATTAAATACTTATGCTAGTTGGAAATAAGTTAAATTCCCCAGGTCAAGTCTGTTTTGCCCATGACAGTACTTGGTAAGTGATTCCCTTTATTTCAGCCTGGGAGTTTTCTCACTCCTGTTCCTCCTGTTTTCTCCCCCATCCTACTGGGGTCAGGGGTGTGGGGGTGAGTTAGCAAGTGGCTATGTGAGTGCTTGGCTGCTAGCCAGGGCCAACCCACCACTCTACCAAATTTCTTGCCATGTGACAACTATATTTGCTATGTGACCAAACTGCCTGTTGTGTGACCTGACATTCCTTATCATATGAAAAGAGATGGAAGCAACCCCTGACACACGTCCAGAAACCAACAGAGGACTGGTAGATTCACCTTTAGCTCCTGAGGAAGAGCAGCAGACTCTGAGGACAGGGAGACAGAGGGAATACTGCCATGGCAGTCATCTGTTTCACAGTTTATATCCTGCCATCATATAAAGAATCAGGCCACAGGCTGGCTGGACAAACTGATTCTGCAGACCATAGTACTACAACAATTGCACTGAGTATGATCATCAGATCACATTGGGTCTCACAGCACTACCTAATATCTGCCACAGCATCTGCAACGTGGTGCTGTAGGACAGTCCGGTTTCTTCTCTGGGCCTCAACCAACAGATTAAATTACTATGCATCACTATATTCACTTAGGCTCCGTAGAAACCCAACATTTTGTGACTGCTCGCAACACACGGGCTGTTCGGGTAGAAGCTCGGTAGATTCTATTGGTTGTGAGTCCAGACCTGACTGCACTTAGGGAGAGACCTCTGAGAAAAAAACAGCTCCTGTGGAATAGTTAGGGGTGCACAGGGAAAGGGAAGGGAAAAAGAAAAAAATGGGGTTTTAGGCATCTGTGTGAAACAGGAAATAAAAATTTGGCCTAGATATCAAAAACCCAGCTCTTTTTCCAAAGAGATTTGTGTACTTTAATACAACTTCAAAACACTGTGGCATAAAATTTTAAGTACCATTAGAGCAATAAAGATGTATCCTGTCCATCCATACCACGAAGGCATTAATAAGCGGATCTTTGCCATGATATGTAACGTCAACACACAATTCGCAGACATTAATAAACAGGTGTATGACATGACAGCTTATCTTCTTGGAACAGAGACAATACATCATGTCAAACCCAGATATGGCATTTTTATGAAGCTAATATTTAAAAAGCAGATATCCATGGTAACAGTTCAATTTTAGATTTCTCTTCTCTAAAAAAAGGGTTCAGATATTTTTGTCAAAAGTCTCCAAACAGAAGTCTAAATTTCATTCAATAAAAAAAAAAAGAAGTAAAAGGATCTCAATAAAATGGACATGCAGTACACATTTGCTTTCCTCTAACTATGAAATGTCTAATTCACTATTTTTGATTTTGTACTATGATGTATGCTTGCTTCTGGATGGGAAGCCTTATTCCTTAAGAAAATGTTATGGCAACATTATAAATCCTTGAAAACTTGGATGATAACCTCAAGTGTGAGATATTAAAAGCAGCAGCATGAACGCTGCTATTTAATAAACTCAGCCACAAATAACAATGTTAAAATAATACTGAGGTATAATCAGTCTGGTTGAAGTCCATAAAAATCAGGAAAATTTGAAGTTATAGCTGAAACTTCTCCCTGTCCTGTTAACTCATTCCCATTTGGGCTAAGCATGTTGGGTATATTCCAAAACCTCATTTGTTATCTACACTGTGAACCTGAGAGAAATGGAAGGCAGTGTCTGCTGAGAAGTTCAGTTCCTGACATCTCAAGTATGCAGTTAAACTTTTCAGATCCAAACAATCCCATACATATTTGCTGAAGCACTGGCGGTGCTATGGTTTTGAAACAGAAACTCTTTTAAATGGATTAAAATATTTTTCAGTATTTTAATTGAAATGCAGTATTATAGTTGTGCCTAACTTCAAAGCTTAAAATATAAGCATTTTAATGATGGGTATAGAATGACATTTCCAACTCAGGCTTTAATTTGCATGTTGAAAGTACATTATGGTAGCAAAATCAAGTACTCAGAAATGAAACATGCTGGGATTTAGGTTGAATACTAGTCTCTAAATTACATGATTGCATACAGTTTTCCCTGCCTCATTTAAATGCACAAGATGTGTGGGAGACAGAAAATGAACTGTAACTAACAAAGGCTGCTGTAAAACCATTTAGTTGAAATCCCATCTCCTTGCTTAATAGCGTCTCTTACCATCTTCAGATCCATCTCCTTGCTGAGCAAATCTACCTTGGCTATTTTCAGCTCTTAACTCCATAAGCCTTCCTCTCTACTTCCACCACTATGCAGATTTTAGTCACCTTCCCTGTTGCACAGGACTGTGTTTACACCTTGTAAGCCTGCCTCTCCAAATCCAGTAGAGCACGTAGGTGCAATGGAACAAGGAGAATCATTCCATTCCCAGCCATTCATTGACCCTGTTTTGACATGCATGGGCTCTGTGTACTTTCTTGCAGATGGTTGATAATGTCAGGGAGGAGCCCATTCTTTAGAAAGAAATCTCTTCTAGCCCCATTTTTTCTTTCCTTGCCCTTTCACCTTCCTAATAATTCAACTCCCTGCTCTAAAACACGTAGGTGCAATGATTTCTGAATCAAGTGCTTGCAGCAACTTTAATAACATGAGCAAAATATACTATTTCCCCCTCCTCTCATTCCCTGGAATGGTTCAAGTATTTTTATTGAAACTTTCCCAAGAAATTCAGCCTGAAGGAGACACCCAGCATGGAAAATTTCAGCCCAAACAGCTGAATGTTGGCAACATAATAAGCAACTGAAACAGTCTTATAATGGAAAGTGTTGCACAACCTTCCATATAGGTGGCAATATAATAGAAACAGCGTTAGCTGTTGTTACCAACATAAAAAGTCACAAAAAAAGCAGAGGTGATGTTCAAATTAAAAAAAGCCTTCTCAAATCAAATCTTTGCAATGTTTACAAGTCCCATTGCCCCCAAAAGCTCTGGGATCAAGAACGAACAGAAGCAGAACACACTCTCACAGAAACTTCCTTGAGCAGTTAGTGTGTACCAACTGTTTCAGGATCATGCCCCAGTATGACTCACGTAATGATGTCAGAGTTACTTTATCATAAAACTCTTACTACACACAATTCTAAGACAGTTTAAGAGCTCTGGACTCATACATCCAGAATGAGGGTAAGGGTCGTTATAAAAGTGAGTTGCAAACAAACTGAAAATTTTTACTTGAGATCTCACTTGAAAGAGAAAAAAAACCAAACAGGTTCCCCTTCAGAATATATCTTCTTAGTAATAGTCATAAGGATATGAAGCACCCTTTCCTCCTCTTCCTCGCTGTTACAGCTTGCTGATGCAGGAAGTTAGCCCTGCTTGGACCAGATCTGTTTCTATGCCCATTGACATTTACACAGGCAGTGAAAAAAGTGCACCACAGCTACCTTGTGGGATCTGAATATTATTTTGCTACATTTGGTTTCTCCATGATCTAGTCTCTAAAACATAGACAAACAGAGGAGATGATGCAACCACAAGTCTATCGCTCTCCAGTTACTGCATATGCGCAATAGAGAGGGGAGGGGGATTATTCTGAGCTTGCAAATTACACTGTGGAGATGTTCAAGCCCAGGATGGCTCCACAACGCTGTCCAGTTGCACACCAGCTTAAAAAAATATGCCAGCACTACCTGACAATAACATATATACCTTGCCCTGTGCCTCACCACTGACAAGCTGCACTAAACCACAATGGGAAAAGGTAGCAGGAACAGAATTAGTTCTGAACTTTTCTCATTATCACACAGAAAATTATGGAAAACACATTGATAGTAACATTCAGCTTATATTCATGTTTGCCTAATTTGGCTCACCTCTACCGGGAAAAGCCTGTCACCTTTCCCAGAACATGAGAAATCATGCTGCTGAGCTTCCATCACTCGTACGTCAGCAGACTGCTCCTCAACCCAACACTGGGTCAACTGCAAGACTGATTGGAAAGAGGAGGAAAAAATCCATGGTGGTTTATAGCAGACTTGTGCTACCTTCTGGCTGTATTGTATTTAGATCAAAAGTGGTCAAACTTAGTTGACAGATGGGGCACATACTAGCTTAACTACATAGTGAAAGCCCCACATTAATTCTCCCAGTACTCTTCACACCTATCAGAGCAAGGTGCTAGTTTTATCTGCTTTTCCCCTCAATCTTTTCCCACTTTTGTCTCAAAATGTTTATGCTAATCTTTGTCAGTGCTGTACCAAGAGAAATAAGCAGGTGGGGGCGGTAATTTTAGCTCCCAGTCTTCCTCATCACATTAGCTGTGTTTAGCAGAAAAAAAAGGGTAGGATGGAAACCAACTCTAGTTGCACGGTATTTTAAAACTTAAGGAGACCTCTACTTTGAAGAGGGATTAGGAAGATCCACTTCTCAAGGCAGGACCCCATTTCAGCAGGGTGGGACTCCGTAGACCCTGAAATGCACTAGTGAACCACTTAGTCAAGAACTGTCCTCCACACCCTTTGCTGCCTTTACAAGCAAAGACAAAGCAACATGATTTGGTTTAGCTAATGCTGGGAAGAGGAGACAACTGTTAAGTTGAACTATTATTGGGTTAAGGAGAAGTCTGGTGAAATCTAAACGGCGGGAGCTCACCAGTAGGCTTTCTTGTCTCCTGGGAAGGATGAAAGGCTTTTTTCAGTTGAACTTCACAAAACTGGGCCAAAGCAAAGACAATCAATGTCCCCAGTAGTGCTTTGCCACACTATTTATGCGATAATGAGGAAAGAAATAGATGAGCAAGTTTCATACCATCCAGTAACTCAAAGTATTTGATGAACACCCTTGAGCACTTTCACATACCATTCTTTGTAGTGTGGGGGAAACAGAAGTATTCTGCAGCTCTGTACAAACCTCGCTTGCTTCACAGAAGCTATCAACCATTTTTTTTCTTCAGAGATCTTCCATTACAGTTTTAGCAAAACTCTAAAAAGAAATGTCAGTGTGAAAAAAGCCCCATTAAGATGCGTGCATAATCACAGGCGTGCCTCCACATTATTTAGATTACATGGTGCTAAAGCATATGATTTATACAAAACTCTCTTTTGCTTGTTTTTATCTGATTTCACAAAAAACGTCAAAAATGGGGAAGAAACAGCACAAAATAATAATCCCCTCTCAATTTTTCCCCCAAACCTATATCACATTTCACAACAGGCCCTAACCAGATCAAACAAATCATTAAAGGGCATTTCTAACTTTCTGGAAAGACCAGTTTCAGCCCAATATATATTATAGAAACATCACACATCTAAGATGGACTTCAGCGTGCACATTCATCTGAGATCAGGTCTTACAAAGGAATTCAGTGTTCACTCTCAGTGCCAGCCGTGCTCAGACTTTTCTACTGAAAGTTTTCCCTATGTCCTAAACAAGGTATATTTATGAAAAACTGATGAATATCTTAGAGAGAGAGGACAGAATCAGATTTCTTTTTATTATTAGTCTTAGGAATAATTTATTGCTGGTACAATTCTTTTATTTCCATTATTCAACCTGTTTTCTCCAGCTACAAAAATATTATCACCACAACATCAGCTATAGTGTAACACACATTTTTCTGAATATGTGCATCTTCAACAGATGTAGTAAAGATTATTAGGATGTACATGTACCTTAAAAGTTAAAAGCAGACTTTGCATTGTATTTCTGCCTCATCACTGAAAAGACCTGAACACAACATGCAGTCATACTCACATTGCTGTCAGTTAGGAAATCTATTCAATATGAGCAAGAGTTCAGTGTGTTTACTTTAATTGCCTGCTCTTCACACATTCTTAAAAGATACAATAAAACACAATAAAATACCCACCAAGTAGGTATTTTGTGCTTCTAGGATGGAAAATTGATTCAGAAGATTGAGTTATTTCATATTTAAACATATGTAAGTGGAGCTAATGGACGGTGATATACTAAATAATCTATCATCACTCAACCAGAATAAAAATGAAGCAGCAATTACCTCACCATCCCAAACCATATACTCGCCTCCAGTAACACATGTGTGTTTACTCACTGTTGATCAATACAAGCAGCATTAAAAGTACTGAAAAGGAATTCAGTTCTCTCTCTTGATTTTGGGAAAATACAGACAAAAATGTCAGTGTAAATTACATTTCATTAACAACATAAATCCCAAACACTCGACATAAGCCCTACCTTTCCATGTCGTATACATTTAATATATACTGTTATATATTTAATAGACTTATTTTAACATTTTCTGTTTGGGAAGGAGTTCTTTTTCTTCTGTGGTTTTTTTTTTTTCGTCCTTTATTCTGTTCGTACTATGCTTACACTTATTGTACTTTATCTACTTTTCAAGGAGCACCAAAGTAATCTTTGATTTAAAACTCCCCCCATAAAAATAGTTGTTTACTTAGAAACGAATGTTTTGTTCTGAATCTTCCAAAGAAGGATTTTTTGTTTTGTTTTGTTTTGTTTGCTTGTTTTTTAAACGACATGGTATTTTCATCTTTTCTTTCTTGAATTTGTGTAGGTCACACAACAAATGCAAAATCCAAACTGCATTGTATTTTATATTTTTTTAAAATTGACAGAAAAAAAATGCACACTGGGAAGAGAACATTAGAACAGGAATGTAACCAGGACAGACGCAGTCTTATTTTAGATATTTCATTTATAATGAAAATCCATTACTTGTGCCGTAGACTGACGACGGGGACTCGAGAAGAAGCCCACATCATCTTTCTGCTATTGTTAAAATAAACAAATGACATTTCTCTGTTTAAAAGGAACAAAATTAGAGCTCACCAAAATCAACTTAAGACAGCAACAGTAATTTCCAAAACATTAGAAACATACTGCTAGTTCTCTTCCTTCCCCCTCCCATTCCTCCCCCAGTTTTTTCCACCTTAATTTGAAGTAAATGAGTGAGTTTCAGCAAGGAGCTATAACTTATCCGCACTTCAAAATTCTGTAGCTTTCATGGAGTGAGAGGCAATAGCTAAGCAAAAGAGATACTTCAGCAGGTAATTAGCAGAAAGGCAGCTGCTGTTTGGCATGATATTGTTGCCTTTTTTACAAAGAAACAAGAGTTTAGAAAGCTGTGATAACCCTCTCAAGCACATCCCATCAAAGTGCTCACTATGCTGTGGTCTGCCTCGACATCAACTTACTCAGCAAACAAATTCCAGAGTTTTGCCATTGGCAAAAAAGGACTATTCGGATGGCATATAACACTTGCAGACTTTCTCCCACTTGGGATAGATTTTTCAAAACACTGCAGCACACCCCTGCCTTTAGCGTAACGTAGCAGTCGTCATTTCAGAAATCATCCTCCCTGCATTTACTAACAGGCTTATTAGGACATTCATCAGCGTTGGCTTTGCTTACGGCTATTAACGAACAAACCAGTCATCGCCTGCTGCTAACAACAGATACTTTATGGATTATTGCTTAATTAATTCTTGAATATAACTTCATGAATCCTTATGTTTCAGTTCACAACCTTGTTAACATACAAGAATAATGTAATATCACACAGACATAAAATGTTTGAGACCAAAATGAGAATCTTAGCAGACATCAGTAATGTAAAATACAAAGCATTTGTACATTTAAAGTATTTTTTAAAACACATAGTTTTAAAAATGTACACTGGCAGTTTTAAAATTGCATCACATATACAAAACCCCAAATTAATTTTCTTAGTATGAAGTTATTGTAATGACTAAAGTTGGTCTCACATGAAAGAGTACTGGTGGTATCTTCTCAGTAATACTCTAACTTAACCTATGAGTTATTAAATTTAAATATTGTTATTTCACATTTTATGATTTATTAAGACTACTCTGTGCTTTCACATGAATGAAGTGCAAAATTCTTGAAGGCAGAGTAAAAATTTAACTTTTATTTTAGTGGGAGGAAAGTGTGGGGGAGTTAAACTGTATTTGCCTTTTTACTTGTAAAAATTGTAAACTTTAATAAATTTCCAATCTCCTTGAAGAAGATGAAATTAAACTGCTCATTGAATAAAAAAAAAGGGGGTCTGTATCTCCTAAGCTTGACTTGAATCTCAAAATAGTTCTTATATGGGACTAAGTAGTGTACCAGCCCTGCTCTGGTTCTCTGCACAGGCTCCAGCATTGTCAAATTGCCTAGCTCCAGCAGGACATTTTACTTTCAGATGTGCTTAACCTAAAATATCGTATTTTTTTCCATTACTGGTCCACCCTCTTTCCTTCTTGAAGAGCTTATTATATCTATTTATGTAAAAACAATTTATTTCAGTCAGCCCTACACAGAAATAGATCTGTGTACACATGACACGCACTTTTACTGTTGGACTTGGTTTGGTTTTATTGATGCCTCGAGGACTTTTAGCTTTAAGAAGGGAGCTAAAATGTCAAATATTTTATTCCTGTAATGTTCCATTTATGTCTGGGTATTCTTGTGTCATTTCATACCGAGTTCCTCTGAGAATTCAAGTCAACACCCAAAGACAGATTCATCAAGCAAGAATTTAAAAATAGATATTATCACAAAGTGTTGCTTATTAGCTATAAGGATGTCTAATACCAATCTGTATAAATAAGCCAATCTTTGGTATTTTCCACAGTAGCAGTCAAATACATTAACCAACACATTCTTCAGTCTTCCAGAAATGTATCACGCACAGTCTGCAGTGGCTCCTCCAGCAGCATTGATACAGTAAGCAATCCAGAATAGCCATTCAACAAAAATATGGTAAAATGAAACTGTGGTAATGAGCTGCATAATAAAATAATTCTTAAAACATATAGATGCTGATTTTCTTTCAAATACAAAGACACCAAAGTCACAGTGCTTTCACTGTTGGATTTTATTTTTAAAGAAACACTAAATCTGCTTGGGAGAGCACCGATACACAATATGATCCTCCCATTGAGAAAGAGCATTCAGCTCAAAAGATGCTCTCCCCAAGCTTAAAAATGTAAGTGAAGAATTAGATGGAGAAGCATTTTTTAAAACAGATTTATAAATCTGTATTCAGAGGACTGGGTGGAGTAAAGCTTATAATGGAAAACTGCAGCAATCTTAACATTAGGAATGTGAAATGTCTGGTCTTAATAAACCAAATTTTCAGGCATCATGAGTTGTTTGGAAGGACGATAGCAACTTAAAAACAAACCAGCCCTGCTAAAGTGGCAAACCGAACATTTTCAGCCCTTCAGACTCTGCTGCAATGAGTCACACATCCATAAAACAGCTGATATGAAAGAATCCTCCTAATAGGCAAGAAAGTTCAGGTGAAGGTAGACAAAGGAAAGCAGAGAAGGAAAAAGATAACCATTGTACGTGGTTTTGCCCTTTCATACAAAAGGAAGAACAGACTCTAGTTTCTGTAATTACGTGCTATTTTAAAAATGTACCTTTCTACACTTCAAGTTGATTTGCCTGGAGGAACAAATGACTGACAAAGTTAACAGTTCATTATGTAATGACTGTATTAGTAGTTTGGGGGGGGGAAAAAGTACCTAAGAGTCAAGAATAACTCCCGCGGTCCCATTATTCAGCTGTAAGGTATAAAAGCAGAACACTGATTTGCATTTTGAAATTTTGTCCCCCTTAGTCTCGGGGTGTGCTATTGTACCAGACCCAGGCACGTATGTGAGAGCAGTAAATCCCCCAGTTTCTCTCAGTCTAACATAAACCATTCCCTCGCTGGCAGCCACCCTCCCACCTCAGCTCCTCAGAGTGATCTGATGAAACCAGCGAAACCCTGCTAGGATGCGGAAGAAAAGGACTGACATCTGAATAACTAACAATGCGCTGCCTCTCAGGCAGACAGCAGGGAAGTTCCTTCAGTGCTGTTTGATCTGCTTCGCCTGCGTTATTGCAGAAAGCTGGTTTTTCATTAGGTAAGGAAAAAAAAAACCCAAAGTTGCAATGCAGCCTGCTAAGTGAGATTACAAATGCACCGTAACACAACTATTGAAGAGAAAATAGATGGTGTAATACAGAAAGGCCCAAGACTTGGCAAGTGGAAAAAAGTATAAATTACTATTTTAATTAATTTCCTAATGTAAAACACAGCTGTAGTAATGTTGGCAAATATCACCTGCCTGTTTTAAGTTTGTTAAATGAAATCATGCTCTTTAATTGGGTCTTAATGTACAAAAGTATGTTTTATTTACTTTTTATTACAATATCAGTATTTTAACTTTCAGTTTGCTTGTGCAAAAGCTTTATAAATTACTTGAATCACTTAAATCTGAATACTATAATCTGCAGTTACAATGTACCAGTTTGAGTTTCAACAATTAAATGCCTTTTCTGTGGACTCCCGCTGCTATGTGAACTAGCTGTAGGCTATTAAAATAATGAGTCCGGACTGAGTCATCTGATCTCAGCCTTGGTGCAAAGCCTGAGGAAAAGGACTTAGCCCACAATTCCTAGCCTGTTTACCAGACTACGACCAGACTGTTGGAAGCATTATCCCCGCGCTCCCTTCCCCCCTGCCGCCGCCGGCCGCACTCCGACGGGGGAAACGCGGTGTCACAGAGCCCTCTGCAGGCGGGCGACGCCCCGCCTCGCCGCCTCAGCCGCCTCCCCGCCTCGCCTCACCGGCCCGCCTCAGAGCCGCCGCCCCCGGCCCGCCCCGCCTCACCGCCGCCAGCCCGCCTCGCGTTGCCCCTCCTCACCGGCCGCCGCCCCGCCACCGCCCCAGAACAAGCCGCCTGCTTAACTCGCCCTTCGTGAAGAATCGCCCCTTCCAGAAGGGTCTGGAAAGGGCTGTAGGCCACGTAGAGGCGGGAAAGTACTTGACACGGAATGGTGGAAAGTCTGCGTCAAGGGCACCTGTGAATTTGGGATGCCCCAAAGATCTCACTTTATTGAAGCATGGATTTGTGAAGCCAGGTGACACGAGGAAAGGGGACTTTGTGGCCTAGGAAGTCCCCGACGGACCCCTCGTGCCATGGCTCCTAACCATCATCAGCATGCATGACACAAAAGTACCACAGTAGATCTGGACACCCCAAGGATGCTTTAGATAATTTGGCCTTGTGCCAACTCCATAAATGTGAAACTCTGCCAGTAACAAGGAACAAAACCTAAAATCTTCACCTACCTCACCTTCAGAAACATCACCAGCAGCACCCATCACAAAGGGCAAACCACCCGACCTCACAGCCTCTTGAGTAATCCAAAAGCACCGGCATTGAGTTTTATTTTCAACAACACATAATACATCTTCCTACAATGCTGGTGTATAAAATACATGCAGGTGCAATGGCATGTGCACATGGTGCTGCCTAAAGCAATAGCTACCTCAGCTCAAACCCCAGCTGGTATCCAGGGACTGCTATATTCTGTATTCTTTTTAAGTTCGTTTGTGTGCCAAGACGTATAATTTACCTGATTTTCTTTATCTTTCCGTAGCTTTTGATGCTGCATGAATACATAAAGGAAAAATAATTAAACTGAGAGCTTCCTCTAAGAAAACTCCACAGCTTTTTTGGTAGTTTTACCATCATCATTTCCACTCTTCTGGAAAAGATAAGAACTCTACCTTTTATACTTCTTTCTTTACCGTCCAATTACGTTTACGTATTATTATCAAGCCATACCTGCATTTCTGCCTTTCTCCAACAGCTTGCTACACCCAAGTGACATGCATGCTCTATGCATCATCAGTACCAATCCACCATTCCTTTTCACTTAGGGTCCTTTTGATCTCAGTCCTCTCTGTTTCACACCACAGCTCCGGTTTAGGTGTTCTACCCTGATTAAGAATCCATGCCCTGAATTTAAGTAGTGCTGTATTGTTGGTTGTACATGTGTCCATATATATACACACACATACATACATGTATACACATATACACTCTATTATATGAATACATATGAATTAAATATATGTATATTAAACATATATGCATATTCTTTTTTCATTTTAATAGTCAAGTGAAATCACTGCTTTTGATGGCCAAAATCACTAAATACTGATGTTTAAAAAATCTGTGGCCAAGATAATATGGCTTTTGGAGAGCTCTTACTCACGTAGCACATACCTAACACGATTCGGCACACACAACAGAATTATCCAATTTGTGTGATTCCTGATGGTTCTCTCTAAGGTAAGCCCTGATGAAAGAATCTGTCCCGAGAAAAGGACCACAGCATTTATATAAAGCAGAGAAATGTTCTAACCCCTGTAGTTTTAGATTTTCTTTAACGTGGTTTGAACTCTAGAGGAGTTAGGAAACACACTCTGAGAACATCTTAAAAGCTCACAAACCAGAAAGTAAGAAAAGAGAAATGTAACTATTACTCGAATACAGAAATGCCATAAGAAATTGTTACCAGGTCTGATGTGATTTTTGAATTTCTGAGGTTGTCAATAATGAGATGCGATGCTGTGCATGCAAAACATTCCCTTGCATCCCCTTCTGCTTCCGGAAAGGCTGGCAAACAGAGGGAATGTGGCAGAGAAAATTCAGAAACAGCCTCAAAACACCGCTACTACCACTATCTCCATTTTTCAGTCATTGCCTAAGCAATCATGCCACAGTATCTTGCAATGCATATTCAATATCCTGTTTTATTTCAACTACCTGCAAAAAGACAGTCTAATAAAATGCTTTAAAGGCAAACTTCTGCTCATTCTATGTAGATCCTAAACCTCACCAACAACCTCTGTGCAAACACGAGCCATGTTTAATAGCTGACCCGACCAACTACAGGAACTTGAAACCTCTGGCTCTCTCAACTAGCACGGTGGTTCCCACAAGCATATGCTTAGTGGTTCCTTGATGGTCAACAAAATTATATTAAACAGCAGTTCATTAGAAGCCAGAGGGTAAATTTTGATGCATTATGGTCTGAGAAAAATATTGAGTGTTGACTCTTGTCTGCTGAGCTGCAGCACTGGAGAACCACTGTCCTTGTCGAAAGGCACAGGGCCAGGGTTTGCTCCTGCTTCTGCTCTGAGCATCATACATGAACCTCCGCAAGGGCATTCCTCAGCTGTGCATCTCACCTGGAACCCTGACCTGAGCCAAGCTCACATCAGCAATGTCATGTAGAAAGAGAGAGGGTGAAAAGACAAGACAGTGAAACAGCTTCTTGTTGCTTGCTTGTCATAAGTACTTCACAAACTTTGCTTTACATATAAACATGCTACTCTCTTTGGAGATTGAAGGACTTTTTTTTTTTTTTTTAATCGTCAGATTTGATTTCATTCACTGGGGCTAAAAGTGTATTAGACCTCCCCATTCCCCTTCCTGCTCTGTCCACCTTCCAAGTCTGCTTTGGCATACTCCTACCACGTAAACTACCCACCAAATACTGAGAAACTGGAGGGATACATGGCCTTTAATTTTTTCCCCACAAACCCCCGTCAAACACCAGGAGTCATTTTACAACCCACAGGCCTAGAAAACCTATGGACTGCTGTCAATGTAAGTCAATAACAGCTCCCATAATGCTTTTCATTCATTGATCAAGATCTACAGTAAAAAACTTCACACTTTAGTCTAGCGCACTGACACAAAACACTTTGCTGCTTGCAGATCTTTTAGCAAGATTTTAGCAAGGGCTTTTAATCTTCAAATACATCCCCTTGATTTAATCCAAGTCCTCAAAAATGTTTTACCCATTTCTAAGGCCAGCTCCTTAAAATGTATTTTTCTTTTCCATTTCTGTATTTATCAATCAAAAAAATTCTAAAGGCTGTTCTATTAGTAGGATCAAGGTAGGGCTCAGATCATGCGTCTGAATGGATTTTTAAACCCTATTTTCTATAGAAATTATGAAAGGCAACAGTAATAAATATTTCACAATTTTTCTTGGAGCTGACTTCCCAGAAACTCTGAAAGACAGTTCTAATCAGTCTTTCACAAGTAGAGGGGGACAAAGAGACATTTCAAAGAAGGAAGAAGAGAATTTTTGTAACACCTGCAAACGCAGAAGTTGTGTGATGAACTGTCTTCCCTTAATCATTATCTTTTTCCTTCAATGTTAACATTCCTTTTTCTGTCCAAATTTTATAAAACAGGTTTTCATTCATTTTACTTGAACTGGTTTTTACTTGAACCGCCACTTCTTCATAACAAAATCTCAGCATGACTAAAAAAATATAGCAATGGTGCTTTCTAGCAAGTTTTATTCAAGAACTTTTAAAGCCACTGGGATTTTCTGGATCTCTCAGGTAGGCTTGCTCCTTGACGCAGACCCCTTTCTATAAAGGGAAGAATTATGATATTGCCTTTATGGTATTTTCCTATGTGAGCTGTATGTGAGTGCTCACATATAATCACTTTGAATACTTAAACTCCTCTCTACCCCCAAAATAAATCATGTCTATTGTGCTACAAAATTGAGAGGGAAGAATAATCAAAACCTATATGCAGAGTCCATTCCTTTTTTCAAAAGGATGGCTCATAAAGACCTGAATTTTTAAAGGCAAAATATGAATTTAATAAAAATACAGATTTTAATTACAACTGTGATAAGAATAGTTATAAGATATATTAATTTAAATGTAAAACAATCTTACATTGATTTTGGTATTGTCCAAAAGCCTTATTTGTCCCTTAAAAAATCCCAGATTCAGTGAATTTTTCAATAGCTGTGGTGTGATTACTGCAAAGCTGTCAAACACTTGACCCTACTTGAATAATCCTAAATGAGATTTTCAGATTAAATATATTAGGATGAAGCTGGATATTGCTGAACATATTCCTGACCTGGAGCATTCTTTACCCTAGCAGTGTCAAAAGACTAAATAGATGTAATATTTTTATTTGCTTTTGCTGCAAATTATTGTAAAGCACTGTAGTCTTCCAAAGGGAAAAGTTAAAAAAAAAAAAAAAAAAAAAATCGAGAAATGCATATTTGCGGTAAAAAGTGTGACACTTAGCACAAAAAGTTAACAGCGTCCCCAAAAGTTAACTCTTTCCCTCCTACGTAATAAACTTTATAGTGATAGAGGCTAATCTGTCTTCAGTGGTGACACAGCAGCAACTTGCTGGAGCTGCTCAGCACCATTTTTCTCATCTTCCCCTGACACTGCAGTAATTGAAAACACATGTATGAGGTGCTCAGCGACTTGCAAAACTCAAATACAAACACCAGCAAGTTTCAGCGCTGCTTGAATCCTGCACGCAGCGGAATGAAACCATCAGGGTCGCCGCCGCACTTGAGTGGTAGCCAAGGTAAGTAGAATAAGATGTGAGCGCTACCATAGAAGGACTCGATACTGGGGGCGTTCGCATTCTTGTCAGCAGCAACTCAAAACAGCTCGTGGCAACCTGATGGGACAAGACGCTGCAAAGGTAAATTAAAATGTGCAGAACTGGACAGGATGGAGAAGTTTGGAGTAGTTAAGGTGGGCGTTTCACTTACAGTAGTCCCACGATAGCAGAAAAGGAGAGTTAGTTAAAATTCAACTACCACAATGGAAGCCCAGTGTTAAGAAATAAATAGATAAAATGATAGTTTCATTCCAAACAGCTAGCCTCATGTAATTGTCCCTAAATCATCAAGATTAGTAAGACATTGCCCAGTTCTCCAGTTAAAAACAACAGGGTGTCCAGGTACACCCTGAACTTCGCTAGAGAGTGAAAACTCTCTCTAGATCACGATCATTCGACTCTCCCAGTAACTTCCCAACTGAAAGGGACCATCACCCCCACTTAGTCTGATCTGACATTGCATAACTGGAGAAGCACTTTAGCACTCCACATGCCTTGGCATAGCAGCCTGCCAAGAGAATGGGAGGTGCGTAAGAGCTGGCACCGTTTAAGGGGTTAAAGTCCCAGCACCATCTACAGACTGCTCCCCCATCCTCCCAGGGATATTGCTGCTTAACTCTTAGGGGCCAGAGCATAATTTCAAAACGTCAGTGCTTTCCTCATTCAGAATATGGGAGAGCACAGGTGATGAGGATTAAGAGAAAATAAAATTTTAGTATCTTCAGAATAGTGGAGGAAAACCACACCACGGTGACATGACTTAATGGCAGAAACATGAACACAAAAAGCATAAAATTTAAAGCAAACACTGACAGAAAATAACCAAATGCCCTGAACACTAATCCTCCTGCCCCCCAACCCACACGACTGATGTAGGAGTGGAGGAGGGAAGCTACTCAGAGTGATATTGGCAGTGATGAGCAGACAAGAGCTAACGGAAGAAACAGAGCAGTTCAATCAGCCATGACATCAGGCTATCAAAAACAATCTGGCCATTATCACATTAAAAATCCGTTCAAGTAAACAAAGCAAAAATAGAGATGAGAGCAGAAAGGTCAAGACTCACTGTACCAATGGATTAATGACTATCATCAGTTGGTAACACTCTAAAAAAGAATCTAGGCAGGCTAAACATTATTATCCATGTTAATTGGTCTACTACTGAGAATGCTGCCTCTCTGCCAAAATCTGGTGCTAAACCAGATAGAGATGTTCTGTTGATTTCCTTTCCAAGAACTGATGCAGTGGTTGACTTGCCCTCTTAGCCTTTGGCTATCACAACAAGTTAGAAATTGGAAAATAACTCTTCAGTTTTTACCCATTGAAAAAACGAGTCTTCTCCAGAGCACACAAACACCACAACAGCCACAGAATACAGTCTGAACATTTATTTTAGATGAGCATCTTAAAAGCTCTTAAATTTTCAAAGAATAACTTAATGATCCATTCACTGTGGATTATAAACATACATAAAGGCCCTTACATTTAAATAAACAGAGGGATAACATTATCTAATGGATGGGAGTTGGAAATATTCTGACTCCAAATTAAAAAAACCCAACACCTAGTTAATAGCACGGAAAATTTACCAAGTGAAATGAAGTTTGTCATTTGGCTTCAAACCAATACTGGATGTTCTTCTAAAATGTATGCTCTACTTTAGATCACAAATTACAGTGCTTGGGGTATACTCACTTATGCCGCAAAAGAGTACAACTCCTTTGCAGAAGTGGTGAGGGAACCTTCTTGCCTGTATTACGCAATGAAGTAAGGCTAAGTATCCATGAGGATCTCTCCTGTGCTATCAAAAGCTTTGTAAACCTTGATATAGATAATTCATCAGGGGCCCATCCACAACTTTTAACTGTGAATATCTTCTGGAGCCATTTGAGAGAGTTAATCCTTCAGGAGGAAACCAGTGTTGAGTGGTTGGGAAGAACCTTCTTCCATTAGCTACCAAGATCAAGTTAATCTTTCCAAGTCCCCACCAACTCATCTCCTTGCACTACAGATAAACCTCCTAATCTACCTCTCCACTCCATTATACTTCACTCACCTAATCTTGCTGGTTTACTCCACTTCACTGATAGTGCCCTTGATGCAGAGAGAAGGGCTTAATTTGGCCAGTGTGAGCTACCTCTTTGAGAAGCATCTCTGTCCTCCATGATTAATGAGGGAAGCAGTTCAGCGTTCCCTGGGGACTCTAATCCCTAGTTCCTGTGAACACCTTCTCGATGTCAACTACCAGATACTGATCAAGAAGATACCACCAACCAAATTAGCAATCTTTTATGTCACAGTTCATTTTACCATTGACATCAGCAGGGTTTTTTTTTCCTCAGTTTTTATTAAAAAACCGAGTCAATTTGCTAGGGAAATTACGCAGAAGAGGTAAGGTAGGGAAGAGAAACCTGAACCTCCCAAACAGTTTTTCAGGTAAGGTATACATAAGACAATCAGCGACTGTCACTACTCTTAAGAGTCTACAGAGTTGGCCTCTAAACTCCGTGTTGCCTGATTACAGCTTATCCCATGAGGCCATAAGTACAAACTACCTTCCTGCTATGAGATACTGAGGAAAAAGTACTCATAGAATTGTAAAAGACGAGGCCACATGTTTGCACTTTGGGCAAATTTCAGAGAGCTTCCTCTAGCACAGAAGACATACACTATATTTTCATTCCAAATTGCTAAATTACAGACCATAAAAGATGTGTAACGTCAATACTACAATTGTCTTCACATGATAATTCTCTATCGTCATCCTAAGAACTTAATTTAACAGGTAAACAAAGATGTTTTGATGTACAAAACCTAGCCTTTTAAGAAACAGAAGGATAGCTGCTTCTGTGGTGGTTTTCTTTCACTTTTTTTAAAATTGAAAACCTGAGGATAATCAAGACGATCAGCATGAAGAACCACAAAGATTTAGCTCTCTACATGTCTTTTTATTTCCACTTTGGAATAAAGTGCTTTCAAATATTCTGGCTATTTCACCACTGTTGTTCTTCGTTTTGCAATTCTTAGTCAAGGAAACGAACATCACTAAGAAACTAGTAACTACATGTGGGAATAAACAGCTGAATCAGAACGTACTTTTCCCATTCCTCTATCATCATCATCCAGGAACTGACGAAAGAGCCCACAACTGGTTTCTCTGTTGGGAGAATCATCACCTCGGGGTTCACAAGATACTATCTCACTGTCTTCTCTAAAAATAATAATAAAAAAATATTAAAAAATTAAAAACAGGACATGTAGGACTCTGATGAGAGAAAGGGTGGGGGGGAAGAACAAGTCTAACATTTTGGTATAAAGGTCAAGCTAAATCTGGGAAATTCTGAGTTTCTCCTCACACACACCAGTGCAATGGGGCACACCTCTTACAGCGTGAGAGAAAGAAGCAACTAACTTCATGTTAGCTGGAGGAAACCTCTGTTGATCTTTCAAACAAAACTAGTTTCCATTTTATTCACTTAAAGGCAAAACTGCAATACAAGAACACATCTAAATCTCTATTTCCTACCCACTGAACTCAACTGGGGAACGCTCTCCAACCGTGCTGTAGAAACACGGCAGGGGAAGGCAATACCACATTAAAACAAGCAACCCCAACCAAACTCTGGGATGACTTGTCCACTAGTTCATCCATTTTTTTCAGTAATAACCCATTCCGTTGAGTTTTTGGGTGTGGCTGCTAGCCCAACATACACACCTGTGTTCTTTTGTATTGCCTTCATAAAACCAGATGCATTTTCCTCACTTATTTATACAGTTCTACGTTTCCTCTGGCTCCTCAGTAGAGCACTTCTTACCTAGAAACCCACTGCTATTTGCTTCTAAAAGCCAAAAAGACAAAGTCTACACCAAACAGTTCACCACCTTCAATAGCAACAAACTTACTGCCCAAATAACAAGCTCTTTCAGGAAATCCCTTGGCCTTCAAGTCACGATGTGCATTGTACAAGCAGTTTCTGCAGTGCTTAAAATCATGCATTTTATTGCAAGGTCATAACAGAATCTGAAAAGAATAATTTGATTTCTCTTCTTAATGTTAATGGGATTATTTATATATTTAACAGTTAAACGCCTTTTCTTCAAGTCTTTCCTGAGTTTAAGGCTATCTGTTTTCACTTAAGAAACAGTCTTCTGCCAATATTTTTTTGGTACATTTGTAACTGCTGAACAATGAAGTGAAAATATAATTGCTAACACGGCTTAAGTCTAGAATAAACACACAATTAATAATATTTTATTTAGCTTCAGCCATATTTTTCTTAACCTTTATAGAAACCTTGAATCATGGCACATTAATGAATTTTATTAGATTTCACAAGTTGTAGAAGATGTCTTTTATCAAACTAACTCCAAATTTATTGCTGACAATCCTTTGCAATTTACACTCTAATGAGAAATAAAACATAATTCTAACAGGGGCTGCTCTTAGTACATTTTAGTCTAATCCACTACAACAGATTTTATTTGCCTCTTAAGTATTGACTTCCCGTCTAGGACCCCTCTGCTATTTACACGCAAAAGACCACACTAACAACAGATTTCTGTAAAGAATGCAAGGGGACCTCTTGTTCTACACTTTCAGGACTTGATTATTCTCACATGTTATAAATTGCATCTGGAACTAGGCAACAGTATATCCATTCTTGGGTCCAAAGTTCCTTCTCCACTTGTTCATATGGTCCTCCGCTTAACCCAAAAGCACGGCAGGGCTCTCACCACTGCCCAGGCAATTGGGCTGGTTAAACCAAACTGATTTGGAAAAAAAAAAAAATTATCTTTAAAGATTCCCAGGCTACTTTGAGGGAAAATAAGGAGAAGCACCTTTACAGGACAAGTTGTACATTCCTTGTGTAAACTGTCTCGGCCAGTGCTTATGCGGAAGGAACACAGGTAAGGTAAGAGCGTAGCCTCAGGCCATCTCTGTCCTCCCCATTTTCACCTCTCAAGAGCATCTTATAACCATGCAATGACCCCTCAGCCCGCAGACAGTCTAAATAGCCTTTGTTTAGTTTCAGGGGTAAATGTGAAAAGCAATAGATCAAACCAAGTTACTCGTAAGAACTGTATTAGTTTTACTATTTTTCCATTCTCCAGCATCTTTATTATTGGCCAAGGCCTTGAGATAACCCACATTCTGCTTTGCAAACAAGATGAGATGAACACTTGCAAAAAGTGACTAAGAGGAGCTGAAAACAGGGCATAGGTTTCTGCACCCAGTCTTAGCATTTTTCCAAACTGCCTCTCAGAAAGAAAATTGCAAAATTACATGCCCTTGTAAGCTATTCTTGCACTGTAACCCCATCTTTTCATAAGGTTAAATGTGGAAATTTAGGATTTTACTAATGCCTCCCATCTGACAGACGTGCTATTTTTTCATAATGAAGCAGCCAAAACTAACGACAATTTTAACAATGTTAAGTCCCAAACTCTGTCCCTGCAGATGCAGTGTCACTGTAACATGGGGCTGTGGCCTCAGCATCAGGCCACAAGGTATCTCCCCTAGGTGAGGATAACGTCCAATATCTGACGGTCGTCCCACCAGTAACTCGTGCGTTACAGGAGTGGAAGACGACATCTGTACCATGACCAGGCATCTTGTATGGGTGTGGAAATATAGAATGAGTAACACAAACCAAAGTTAAGTGTTCTGCTGGTATCTTGTTTTACCGCAATTCAGTCTTTGTATTTTGGTTAGTGATGTAAAAAACCATGGAGCACTTCTCCATGATGTCTCTGGGATTCCAAATGTGACGCAGCTAAGTCTGCTTGCCGGCATTTTAAAGCGAATGCTGAATTTAATATGTTTATCTTTTCCGAAAAGTCAGCCTCATTGTCAAGTATGCCCTGGAACCAGGTCAGAGATAACATCTGCAGGTATTACTTATTTTTCCTGGACATCACTCTCAAACTAGTTCATCTCAGTAAAAACTAAAAGAAGTCTCTGTGTAACGCCTGCTGGAAAGCCTATATGGATGCCCCAAGTGTCTTTAATCCAGCTCCTACACCTCCCTCAGCACTGTGGTTTACACGAGGTGCTCAGCTGTCAGGGCAAGAAATGTCTTTTGATATAGGCTTGTACCAGTGCAAGGGTCCTAAATCTTAGAGGAGTGCTCTAATGGGACCCAGTAAAAACAAGAAAAAAGAAGAGAGGGAGGGGGGAGAGTGTGGAGGAAGAGAGAAAGAAAAGGCCCAGTCTTATCAACATTAAGTGCCAGAAGTCAAAGACACAATAACTACTGAATAATTATTGAAAAATAATTATTGAAAAATAAATAATTTCAGTGACACAACATGTTATTTTAATGGTTCTGCGAAGTCCTTAAAAGCGTTATTGCTGATTATTGCTCTTTACCAGACCTCACTGGACCCAGCCTCCAACTCTCCCGCTGTCCCTGCGGAGGTGATGGTTTTGCAATCCCCTGCCTGGCGTAACTCCTTGATGCTGTCAGACAAGGCGGATGGTTCCACCTTTCTTTCCACACCAACCTGCCTGTTCTCACCACTGTCGCTTCCCAGCAGAAGTGTTTGTGTGCTTGTGGGCAAGCTGGAACATGGACCCGGTCCAAGTGAAAGCTAACCCAACCAAAACCACGTCACATGCACAAAGACAGCACACAAAGGGAACAGGCAGCCCAAGCAGGAAGAGGCAATCATCCCTTTCTGCAGCAGCACCGACTTAAGCCAAACAAAAGCGATGACAACTTTAGACTGACTTGCCTCATCACAGACTCTCTCCAAATATTCCTCAAATAAATTGTTTTGCATGACAAGTCTTTCCATTGCCTGTTCCCATATACTGATCCAGACATTGGGCTGGATGTACACCATGGGAGCGATTCCTGAGGTACACTGGAGAAAAAGAGTGGACTTCAACTGTGGAAAAACCTAAAAGCTACTCATCACCACGTCATTCCCCAATTATGAGTCCACTACCCATCCAGCTTAGATTAAAAAGTTATGTAAAGAACAGAACCAATGAAGCTGGATTTCCTAAGGACATGCAAACCACTTCCTTCAACTTCCTACTGCAATAAACACCAGTTCCTTCTGTGTCTTCTGCAATTCCCTCCTCTCATCCTCACTTTTGTCTGTGACCCATTTCCCTCCACATTTAGGCCCAGATCCTCTTCTACAGTGTTTATAGCTGTTTCAACCACAACTGGAACCTCAGACAAATCTCTAAATATTCACTGTATCCCACTGACTTTCAACAGCTACAACGTTGTCTGAAAATGAGGCCCATGCAAAGGCATCTACAGTTAGGTCCTTCAAACTGCTGGTCACTTAGAAATCCTCATGTAAACTCCTGACTCTTGGTATTGAGCCCAAAACTCCTACCCATTGTAGCCAGTGCCCCTGGGAAACCTCCTGGGATGGGCTGGGGTTTGCACTCAAGCCAGACCTCAGCTCTTGTCCCAGCTGCGTGTAGCAAACAGTGCAACTTCCAACCCACGGCAGGAGGGAGAACTTTAAACCTGTGTGACTTTCACATGCAGAACTTGAGTGTGACCCACCTGTAAGGCATGGGTGAGGTGGTCAAGACATACCATGCCTGAAACCCCTACCATGTACTGCCTCTGTGTTGGAGCAAAATCAAATCGTCTACACAGGACAGAAAAGTCCAGCTGGAATCTTTCTTTGAAGCAGCTGACCTTGCATGGCCTTGAAGACAAGCAGATATGTACGACGACCGAGCACTGACTGCCCCTCTAGCAAGGCACATGTGCTGCTCCTCAAAAACGTGCAGTTTACAGGTTGCGAATTTGGAGACACCAGGGCACATAGACATGGCTGTGGTTTAGCCATGCCGTACTACACACCAGGTCTACACATCTTCATGGAGGACGCTGTCCATTCCTCTGCCTTATTAAGCTTTTCAGGTGCTTCTGAAGCAATATTAAACAACCAAACCCAGCGACTAACTTTAATGATATATTCTTATTGACATGTAGGTGTAAAATTCATACATGGATTAGATAAAAAAGTGACAACCCCCCCTCAACTTTTCTACCAATTTGTTATTTAAAAACATATTTTCAGGGTAAACAAACAAACAAACAAAACCACTTTACATTTTAACGCATACTGTCTAACATTCAATTTCAAGGGCAAAAATTTTAATGGAGCATTTAAGATGCTTTCTTAAGAAGTCTGGGTCTTTGATATTAAATTTATGACCATTCATTCCTTGACAATTGTAATTAATATGCTGGGTGATTTTCCGACTTGCTCTTCCAAGAGACGTTATTATTTGTAGTCTGTCAGTGTAACATATAAATTATGAGCCATGTTCACCTGTAATAGACTGAAATGAAACTTCAAAATTGACATTTATGAAGAAAAATGAAAATGTCCTTTCCACCATGAGAATGGGCATAGCAAACTCTGCAGTACGCTCAGAACAGAAGAAAGTTTAAGTTATGTATTTTGAAACACCTGCCTGCCAAAAACAATTACATGCTTAAAAATAGGTTACTCTTTAGTCACAAGATCTCATTAACTGGGCAATGTCCTGCCCAATCAAGGAGTTTTACACACACTGTAGTTTTTCCTTGCACACTGAACACTAATATGCAGTCATTTTTCAGGATAGTCATGCATATTAGTGCATCAGGAAAGATATCTTGAAAAATGAAAAAAAAAAAAATTACCTCCATGAAACAGAGCATGAACTATTCATAAGAAAATCCCCACACATAAAAGTTTTCATCTTTTGCTAAAAAAGATATTCTACCTAATCTTGCCTTTCCATTAGAAAGCTATGCTGAAATTAATTTTTTAAGTCTTGTATAACATGAAATTTCAAATCAAAATGAATCAAGACAAAACCAGAAGCTATTTAAACCAGACACACACCAACCATGTACCTTGATGATCTAGATATGAAAAGCATTGTGTGGAAGAACATTCCCAAACATTCACTAGATATTAATTTGCAGATTTGAAACAGCTGAATATTCTTTCAAAGCTGTTGACCATTATGTCTACAAAAAAAGATGTGTGCACATGCTAGCTAAATGTGTTTAGAAAGCCTAAACCTTCATGGGCTTTTACTCAATAATGCAAGTAAACGGAGAATGTGCAATATGTACTTTGCCAGGTAAAAAGCAAAGAGCTTTTATTAAAAAAAAAAAAGAGAGAGAAAAAAATGAAAAAGAAAAAAAGAAAAAAAGGCATCAGAACAATAAACCAAATGAGATGCCTGAACTAAGTGCCATGAATCTGTATTACTGGAAATGTCCAAGTATGCTCAGCATCCCCATATCCCACTAACTTCAAGTGGGATCTAGAGGAAGCAACCGCAGCTTCAAGGTTGCCTCAGCAGAGCACCCACGCTAGCGCAGGAAATGGTCTGGAGTCCAGGTCTCAAGCCCTAACACCGCCCTGCTGGAAGGGCAGATGAGAGAACCATCAACTAAGCTAGGCATATACTGTCAGGTCGTATGGAAAGACATCCTTTAAAGCAGAGTGAATCCTGGTTTTGCACCCTAATGGCCTCAGCAGGTGAGCTGTGTGGATCAGCAGTTGTGGTCTTAAGTGAAAGTGTAGATACACTTAGTCACTATGTGCACCCTTAGGTGTAATGTAGCAGTGGGATGTTTTAAATTTCTGACCAAAAAGAAGTAGAAAAAACCTTAACACGGATTGGAAAAAACCCACGGTTTTAGACAGAGCTGGGCTATTCAGAACACCTTCAACTTACACAAGCACTCAAGATCTGATAGCTTAAAGAAGTTTAAACCACAAACCTCAACTGACAAGATCAAAGTGAAAAATAAACCAAATTTTGTCCTTTCCATACTTCAGACTAAAATAAGTGAAAATGCCAAAGTTTAGCCCTAGGTTTTGTGTTGGTTTTTTTTTGTTTCTCCCATAAGAAACCCTTAAAGTTTCTTCCAGGTTTTAAACTCATCAGAACACTTTGATAATTTTAGTTTGGAAAATATGAGGCATACACAGTTCTAGGGAATAACCCTGCAGGGCTTTTCTGGTTTTGTTTTGGTTATGCAGTCAAATTTGCCTCAAGCATTTACGTCAGAGTTTGAAGGAAGGGAGTCTGGTTTAAGATTATCTGTCAATACTATCCCTCCCTATCTATATATTACTCTTTCCCTCACTCCTCATGTGCAACCCACAGAGCATAGGTAACGGAGCAAAAAACATCCACCTCGAAGGGAGTTCTGGGTTAACTGCAGACTGAACTGACAGCATCTCTCCTCTTACTTCCTGTATTGTTCTTTGCTAGCCCACAACCTTGGGGTTTCTTTAGTTGCCCCGGTTGTAGAGACTAAAATAGGAGCGATAAAACCCGTGAAGTCACAGATGCCAAAAGAGAGTGTAAATACAGGGGCGGTAAAAGTCTAACCAAATCATCTGAGATTAACAAATATGCCTGCAGATTACTGCTACTACTACTAGTATTACTGGTACTGTAACGATATAATTATTTTTCCCTGCTTTTAAAAGGTTTAGTCTTTGAATTAGTATAGTCACTGCATTCAGTCTACAAAAACATGTCTGTCCAGATTGAGGATATTTTTTTGCACACTTGTGGACAAGATGTTGGCTTCATTTTACAACCAACATCTTGTCCACATCAGGGGAGCGTTCTCACACAGACATGCATACCATGTGGGCTACCTGCTGAGTTTTGGCAAGCTTGGCAGGCTGCAAAACATAAAGGGTAGGCAGTTGTAGTGGAAAAAACCTTCCTGGGAATTTTTTTTTATGTTGTGAAAAAAGAAAAAGGAAAAAAAAAAAGCAAACTGTTTCCCAATGAACCACACTGTGAGCTGGCATAAGGAAGATAAGGGCAGGAAATTGGATGTAAAACTTGTGCATAGGTCCTTTAACAGAGGAGGCACTCTGCAAGTTGCCAATGTGACATACACATTTCTTTTCTAAAATTCAGCCACTTTTTTTCTTTTTAATTAGCCATATGGAAAGTTGAAAGACTTGTGAACTTACAGCATCAATCCCACATGTTGAGCTTAATTTCTGAGAGGTTTTACTCAATCTTGTGTCTTTAATTTATTTTTATACTCCCATTTATACACCGTTAGACAAAATAACACACGTAGAACAAGATATGCCTTATGCTATGAGCATAGTTCAGTATTACTTAGTTCTTATATAAAGGTGCTAAACTGTTTCAAATTAGGAAATGAAATGCACCCTACAAGTGGTTACGTTTTAGTGTTCCACCTTGGTAAATTTTACAAATGTTGGTGTAGCCAACTATTCTTAGTTTCCTAGTATGATCTAGAAAGCAAAGCAGAATAAAAATGATTGAAGCTCTAAAAACAGCAACAGCTGAAAGCAAAAAATGCAACAGCACCACCTAAGGCCCATCTAAAACAGTGCAAAAAGTCAACCGAGATGTTACAGATTCCTTATTCTTATTTATACAGCTGTAAGACGCATTATAAAATTGTAGTATGGTATTTCTTCATGGCTTGAGTGTTGGCTAACCAAATTCTGATACATATTTATTCACATTTAGATTTCCATACAGCTCACAGTACTGTATGAATCAAAGGGCGTGGGTTCAACTGCTAAATACATTTATACTTCTGATTTTCCACTCTGAAATGAAGTGATATTGTATTTCAAACACATCATGGGCAAGAGAAGTTTTAAACTGTGGTGGCAAATCATCTAGCCTAGTCACCGCTGGCAAAGTTTCGGAGCACACAAGCGCCCCCAGATGCAGAATTTCTATTTTCTAAAGTAACTGAAGTATCAAGGTCACCACAACTCTTGAAGGGAAGAACCTTCTTCAGCTTCAGTAGATCCATGAACAAATTAATAACCATTTGTTCTGCTAGCTTCAGACAGCTCCCTTCTCTGCTTGTTTACTCTTCATATAACATTTATAAAAACTAAGCTGTTCTCTCCTAGCCTTGCTTAGCCTCTAAAGGAGATCTAACCTTCTCTTACAAATGACTTTATTCCCTTCACCATACCTCACTGGCCTACACCCCACCCCAAATGAGTCCCAACGCTCACTGCAACAGCACTGGTCTCACCTTACTTCCACTGGAAATAACTCTTCCAGCACATCATATTTGGTCTTTTATGACTTGCACATTTACATTAATCGCTATATTGTGGGACGACTGAATAGTGTTCAGTAATATCATTAAAGTCTGTTCCTAGAGAGGAACATAAGCATGCTTGAGTCAATTTTTATTTTATTCTCTTATTATTTTATACGGAATTAATTTGTCATAACATATGGTATCATGTAAGTTTAAGACTTCATCAATTAATCAGTGCGAGACCACTACAAAAGACAGGGAAATGTTACCTCTTCCTCTGACCTTTTTCTTTCCTTGTCTGTAAATTAACACGACACTACCAAAACCAAGCAACCTTTCTGACAAACATCCATGTAAATGACGTAACTGGTTTCAGAGGGCTGTGCTACTGTAAGAGTTGTAACGTAAAAATAGATAATTCATTACCAAAAGGGAGGTTGATACCACATCTTCTGCCAATATTGCTACAGCAGAGCTTATGTGTGTCACTCATCTTGTCAGCTACATAACCTCATGTTGTCAAAAAAGAGCTCTTGCAGAGAAGATGGCTGTACGCAAAAAGCAAAGTCACCGAGGGCATTTGTCCACACCACTGCCAAGACAGGCATACTTAACGCACTGCCACAGGCCACTTGGAGTAGACGACAGCTCTAGGAGCTGTGTAGATGGGGAGAGAGGGCTCTTTGCAGAGATGTCCAAGAGACAGACATTTAGCTCAAGCAAGGCTGACCTAGTGTGCTCTCTTCCAGGCCCAGGGACTCAGCACCCCCTCTCTGCCTGCCCCCCTTTATTCTTACCTGACAGATAGGCACCTAGGAAACGCAGCCCCGAGGTTTTGCAGGGTGCAGAGCTGCCAGGCTTCCAGGGAGTGGCCTCCCTTCTTTTTCCTATTTTATTCCAGGCACAACTCCAGCCACTGTCCCTTGTACTTAGACTGTGAAAGGAACTATTTGAAACCAAATTCCTAAATAATGCCCTCTGAGCAGATGTGATTCCCACCCTGCCTGCACAGTTCCTTCACTGTGCAGAATCTAAGCTCATACCTTCCCAGGATTTGTTTACGTTATTAACACAAAATTAACAATACATTAACAATGTTAATTTGAAAACTCATGCCCAGACTTGGGCAGGGTATACTGTTGTGTCCATAAAAGCTGTGTTTTACACTAGTGGTCCTCAGCATGCATTGCCTGATGGCAACAGTAACAAACTAATTACATGCTCTGGTCAACATAGGGCTCTGCTCTCGCTGTTAGTCTCATTTTTAGCTTTAATATCCTGCGGCCCAAGTGTTAGAGTCTCATACACACTGTGATGTTCCCACAAGCAAAAGGCTGAATGCTACAGTGATACACACTTCTGCTCCCTGTTACCTGGGGTAGCAGGTCACTTCATTACCCAGAAAATAATCTTAAATGAAATAACAACAACAATACTGGGAACGCTTTTTTGGCAGTCATACAAATAACAAAAAACATTGAAGTTGTTCACTGGTTACAATCAGACATCTCAAAAGATTAAAGACTAAAGCTTCCTATAGGTATAGCAGAAGAGTTAGTGGCACAGAAATTTTACTTCAAGTGCCTGCCATGAGAGAGACCTGCATGACCGAAAGAGAGATGTGAGTGCTTTATTCTCCACAGACAAGATATTTCATTATTGATGCACCTACCAAAATTCACCATTTTCATTACTTTAAAGGGAAACACTTTCTAACTATGCCTTAGAGTCAATACTGAGGAATTTTGCAATTCCTGATCCAAAAGCTGTGTTCTCACGCAGTAACACAAGCACCTCCCTTGCTCTCTCCTAAGACAAAGGCAGAGTATCTCTTGAAAAAACAGTCACGCAAACCCATTTAGGAGACAATCTGTACTCAAACATCATTAAAGACTTTTAATAATTGAAAATTATCTACTTACTTTCTGGAACTGAAATCATACTTCAACATATTTTACATTTCCTACAGTTACCCTTAAAATGCATATATTCCTAAGATTTTGCAGTATGTTACTTTTTAAAGTATCGGTTATCCACACTTCATTCTCTCAATTTTACCTGAGGGAATTTCACAATAATTAGTGCCCTCCTTAAGCAGATGATTACCAGAATCCCATCATTATAAAACAGGACCACAAACTGTTTCCAGAAGGAAAATAATAAGTTAACCGCAAATGCTGCCAATAGAAAAGTGGAAATGTAAGCCACTCTACATGAAATATTCAGTGCCACAAAGCAAATAAAAAAGGACTCTAAAATGCATGGCTGCTAATCTCAAAACTAATTTTTTCAGCTGAGCAGAGGTGACAATATTGTAGACATTTCAGAAGTAACGAACTATTTATTTAAAAGTTCTTTCAGAGACAAATAGCAAGTTAAGATCTTACAGAAGAAAAGGAAAACAATATAACAAATAGCACACATCACCTAAATGTGGCTGCTAAAGGTGCTTTGTATTGCAAAAGAGGTATGAGATGCCTACCTGGGAAACCATATTCTATAGATAGCTACTGCTTTCAACATCTCTTGAAATTTCTTTTTGAATACAACATACATCTATTAATTATTCATCTTTGCACTAGCTTTTTTCAAGAAAACACACTGTGTTCATAAACACTATGTTCTCGTTTGATTGTGTAACCTTAAGAAGCTATAGGTGAGTCAGGAAGGGCTGAATCCTTAACATACTGGTTTGTAAATGGCTTTCAAAAACGTTTTTGAAAGTTGCATATTTTAATAATTGGGTTTCTTTAATTAAATGAAAGTGCCATAAACTATCCATGCGTGAATCGAAACTAAGAGCTGTGTTAAATTGAAGGTGCAGTATCTTACTAATGCTAACAAATTAGGTCTGCCTTTGGGATAGAGTATTTCTCTCTTTAATGTGTCAAATTATTATGGTGGTGATAGGAATGGAAGAGTCATGCTAAATCAGCTCTTCAAAATTAATATTTCTTTGCAATCAATTAGGAATGAAATTTTAAATTTAAACAGATACTGAGTACAGATGCTCCTGCACAGCATTATCTTCTTTCATAAATAAGCTCATTTTAGAGACATGATCTTTTTGCCAATATTACATGAAATTAGCATGGTAAATATTGAAATAAAATGTTTCTTAAGTACTGCTTAGCCTAATTTTTTGCAAGGCCGCACTTAATCTTTATTCTCCCATAATCAGTATTTATTGTGTGACCCTGACAGCTTGCTACTGCTGTGATAAATTATCTGACTCAAGTCAGATTAAAAATGCAACCCTGAATCCTAATTATCTCGGCAGATCCGCTTAGTAATAGCGTTTCTTGTCAATTCTGGAATCACAGCATGGGTGTCAACTGCAACAAACGCTCAGGCCCCTCTCCAACGCAGGCTCCCCAGTACGCTTTCTTATCTGCCACATGTAAATCTCAGATGCTCTGTACCCTTGGTGACCTTTTATTAGCAAACTGACAAAATGATAAAGCTAGTCATGGCAAAACTCCCGCTACTAGACAATTATCCACTACAGTTCCAGTCTGTGGGAGATCAACAAGACATTGTTAATTGTGATGCATTTTATTTACTTCCTCTGCTAATGGACACTACAGGTCATCCGAACCGGTAGGGTTAAGCATTTATTTCACATCAGAAGGGGACAGCAATGTAATCTTGACCCACAATAGTAGAGTTTTCATCCTTTGTTTTTCCTCTTCAATATGATGTCCATCATTAGCTCTTAAAAAGACTCATGAAATAAGTTATATACTTTTTTAATGTACATATAAAAAATACAATTGTTGGGAAAGAACGACCTGCTTCAAGAACTTACAAAACTAAGATACACTCTGCAGAAGAGCATCCATCAGATCAAAACCACACAATCAGATCAAAACATGAGTATGGTGAGGCAAACCTTCTCATTGCCTCACTATACTGTAAAACTTAATCAGAACAAAAAATCCATCAGGTGAGAACAAGGTTCCGACTCCAGGACATTCATCCTTGACAACTTATTGAGGCAGACAAAAAGAGCAAGTACCCAAAGCATGAAAACCAAATAAACCTTTCACCCACAAAGATTATCTAACAGGATTAGGATTCTGCAAAACGCTTCTGCCCATCGATACAGCTGTTCTGTAAATAAATACAGCTCAGTCTCCAGAACCATCCTGCAAACTCATGACATGCTGCAGCACCTCCATTAAAATGTTTTACATGTATAAGGCTAACAAGCCGGGTAGAGAGAAAAACAAGTTGAAAATGGTTCAGTCCAGTTCCATCTTCCTGGTCCGTCAGAGCTTTCCAGGGACCCCTACACCAGAATATCATCCAAGAAGTTTACAACACGCCCCCAGATGTTACACTAGAGATTTAAAATTGGAAAAGTCTGCTCTGATTTTGGCGCTAGTCACTCCATTCCAGCTACCTTCTGGCTGGCTGCAGTTGATAAAAGCATCAGGCTCCACAGGATGCAGTATCAGTCAAAACCCTGTCGTTTAAGAAGCTGATGAATATTTGCTTTGTAATACAGTTTATTTCTGAAAGCATAACTTGGTCACTAAAATTACTTGGGATTTTCTCAATTGCACGCAATGAGATATTTGCAGATCGCCCACTGAGCTACAATTCCTACAGTCTTGTTACCAAGGATATGACTGTTTAAACAGTACAAGAAAGAACTAAACTATGATGATGTGTTGCATTTTGGGAAGGTATTCTCATGTGACTCTGATGACTGGCACTCCCATGTCATCAGCTCCTGCAAAAGAGGTGTGTGCACCACGGAGAAGAGAGAAATAAAAGAAGAGGAAAAAAATGTTTCAGTTCAATCAATTCCCATTATGCATTTGTACCCTGAAGCGGATAAAATTCATGTCTTCTTGAAGAAAGTGATAGACTGATGAATTCTTTGGACTGATTTCAAGGTGAATGAGAAAGAGGTAAATTATGATGTATTTTCTTACCAGAAGAAAGCAAGAGAAAAAGAAAGCAAGAGAAAAAGAAAGCTTGCCAGACAGATAGGAAACCTATGAAGCACATGAGAGAAAAAGACAGCCAAAAGGTGGACACTGAATACTTCAGCTGAGATGTGGGCTCAAGAAAAAACCCTGTCATACAATAAAAGCCTTTTGCAAGTTTTTGTCCACAGCCATATTTGTGATGGTCACTGTGTCCAGGGAAGTTCTTATGAATGCAACTGTTTTCTCTGTCTGGGTTGTTCTTTCATTGTTCAATTTTGAGCCTACAAAAAACACTTAAGAGTACCAGCAACTGTAGGATTAAAGACCGTAACAGACCAACAAACAACATTCATACTCACGAAGCAAAACCAAAATACCGCCCAGCCTTGCATGCTATTTTATAGGTTAAGTTCTTTGCTCAGTTAAATGATTCCAAATGCTGAGAAACGAGTCTATCTCACTGTGTATGAAAAACTTGTGAAGATTGTGTCAGTTTATAAATCAAGAAGATGGAACAGATTCAAATGTCTATATCAACTTGCATAACGTTCTTCCAATAACATATCCTCTCAAACAGTCTCACAGCAGAGAGGAATATTTGGTTCAGACGTGATGGTTCTCTGAAGTGAAGCAAGATTGCAATCCCAGCTGCAAATGGAATGATATAACTCCAAAAACTTTGAAAAAAAATATAAAAAGCTTTGAAAGAAGATTTTCAGCATGGCATTATTTCTTCTTTCATAAGCGAGTTCAGTGTAACGACCTGATCTTAGTGCCAACAGCATGTCAAATTAGTACAGCAAATACTGAAATCGAGTGTTTCACAAATTCTACGTGGCCTGATTTTCTTCCAGGCCACACTTAACCTTTAGCAATCATCCTTTGAAAGTACTCTTTGTTTCCCTATAAAGAAAATGTTCTTGATTGCTCTTTAATGGTTATCTAATTGCCGGCTTTGCTGAATTACTAGCTGTTTTTTGTAGCTTTAGAGGTGTGCAAGCATAACCATCACACTTGAAACAGATGAAGCTGAACATGGACTGGAAGATTCACACCATTTTGCCTTCAGACTTAAAAACAGAATTTCTCTTTGTTCTTTGGAAGCTGAACTAGTTACTGTGGTAATACTATAGAACTTCCATATTCTCCAGTATAGCTGACCCAAGAATATTAGATAGTATAAGACCACTCAGGGTGAAAGAAATAGGAGAGTCATGTAACTAGACATCTTTTACACTCTTGTTGAAAGTATATCAATCTGGAAGTTAAGCATCAAATATCAGACTAAACATACTACACTGTTCCCTTTTTATCTTGTGTTTACATGCATTTAAAATGAATAATGAAAATGCTCTGGATTCACATCCACACGCAGCAAAAAGAAGAATTTGTGCAGCAAACTGTAGCTGTGTCAATTAAAATACTTCTACTGTCAGCCTACGCTCAAATCAGGTTTCAATTTGTACTCCTTAAACATGAGATTACTGTAACCATGTTTGGCATCCAGAAGTGCAGATCTATCCAAAAAATACCATGCTGTTCCCCTCACTGCTTGATTTATTTTTCACATACAATATACTGCATACATCCAACATGGTTTGTATTCCACATAATGCATCTCAGGCAACAAAATATACAGTGTTGGCCCTGCAGGATGGGTTCTTCATTTAGACTTCAACCCTATTAGCACAGCTCCGCTGGCTCTCTAACATTGCATCTGTGCTCTTACACGAGAAACAGAGAAGGGAGGGGGATTCCTCAGCTGCAGAAGGGGAAACCAAAAGAGCCAGTACTGAAGGAAGGCAGTCCTTTCTCGTTTACTGCTTCCTTTCCCCTCAGTAGCACAGCACATATATAAAAGTTTGCCTTTGACCCGACTCCTCCCATGCTGCTGTAAGACCACACACCCTCGCCTGTAGCCTGTGGATATGCTGTATAGAATCATGCTTCTGCCAAGGGATGGAGTGGCTACAGAGCAAAGGAAAAAAAAAAAAAAACCCAAAGGTTTTATAGCAAAATGCTGTATTGGTTAAGTTTGCATGCATGGGAGAACATATGGCCCTTAATCCTTTGTGTTTTTTTAAACTATTAGTCATATACTTATTAAAATACTTAGTGGTTGTATCCGTAATTGAGATAAATTTCACTGAAGACATAAGCTGACTAGGTTACCTGAGCTGTTCTTATAACAAACTGAGGCACACCAGCCAAACAAAAATTCCTCCCGTGAACTTGGGTTAGTCAGAAGCCGAATAATTAACGACTGATACTCCAACTTCTGGTGTGTAACAGCCAGCCACATCGGACAGACTACTACTCATCTATACCTGTCTCAGCTCCCTCTCTCTCTCTCTCTTTTGTGTTGTTGTTTTTAAGTACAGCACTGCTACTACATACAGATCATCACAGTGAGTAAGGTCTTAGGAAATGCTACCTAGTAGCAAAGAATTGGTGATGGAACAGAAGCATCTTAGCCCTCGGCAAGTGACAATATTCTCCTCCTTTCAAAGAAAATAACCACCACAATCTCTAATCTAGCTCTCACACACGGTCTTTATGGCTGTTAAGTACAGGACATCATGTTGAGAATGACAGGAGGGCATCAAATTTCTCCCACTGACCACTTCTAAAGCCACAGCTTTCCTTTCAGAGTGTTCTCCTGTCTGCAGCTTTTCCCTGCAGATTTGGAAAAAGCCACAGCTGCTGGAGTTCCTCTGCAGCAGTGCCAGAACTTGGGTACTTCTAATAAATCGCTATCAAGCACTCTCACGCAGTAACCTTGGCTTCCACTGAAGGGCATGCTTTCTTCTAAAAGAGACTGCCCCTCCCACCAATCCCAGCAGGTTTCTCAGGTGGCAAAAACCACTGCAATGTCTTGTATCTGGGACAGAATAACCCTATCCTGAGGTCCAGGCTGTGGACTAATGGGATGAACTGCAGCTCTTCAGAAAAGCACCTGGGGATTCTAGTGGCCAAGGAGCAGAAAAAGAGCCAGCACTGCATCACGGCAGCAACGAGATCTAGTCTTGCATGTGTCCCCTTTAGGTCGAATTAAGCCATTACTCTCCTGTATGTAGAACTTGTGAGGACAGATCTGGAAGAGCATGTCCACTTCTGCAACTCCAACAAAGAGGGAAAGTGATAAATGGGAGCCAGTTCAACAGGGAAACATTAAGATGGTTGAGGCTGTACCACGCAAGATGTGAGTGAGCTGAGCAAGCTGGCTAGTTTTGTCTAGCTAGGAGTGTGAACCAAGCTCTCCTCAGAGGTGTGCGCACATCAAAAGGGCAAAACTCAATGGACAGAAGCTTTAGCACAGAAAATTTCAACTTTATATAAAGAAAAAAGTTTTCAAAAGAGCACCTTGGCACTGGAAAAGGCTGCCCAAAGAGACAAGATCCTGATCAGCCTCAAGTAACTTTGAGGTACGTGGCCCCCTACTTGGGGCCAGGGGCTGGACTACAAAACCTCCTGGGATCCATTCAAACCTAAATTATTCAGTATCTAAAAGAGGACAGATATCTCTCCTTCCCTAGAGGAAAAAGAGATTGTCTTGGCATCTCCCAATAACAACATTTATTTAGATATTCAATGCCGAATCTCATCTTAAAACAAAACTATTAAAACTCAAGTGCCTGAAATATAGATCTATGATTAAAGAACAGTCCTAGAAAAACTACTTTAAAACTTCCACTGTATTCTTCAGTATGTCAAAAGCCCCAGCTTCCTGCTAAGGTCTGGGTAATAGGATTACCCAGGCTCTATCAATTACTCTATCAAAACAGAGCTCCTCTTTGATGTTAAGTACTTTAAGATCCCCATATGGAAAGCAAAAAAAGTTTAGCCCACTCTGCTACATGTAAAATGTTACCTAGTGAGACTAGTGTACATTATTTTCTTAGCACTGTACTCCGCCTCTGCGGTTTCATGATGTGACATTTTCATTCATTCCAATATAAAGTAAGTTTCAGAGTATTTGGGGTTGTAACACACAGACGCATTAATCACCAGCCTAATACATGTCCTGTGTAGTGGCTTTATTATCTTTTCAAAGCAGAGCTGTAAAAATAGAGAAACTGTGATCTTTTATGCTATCCTTTAATAAAGTTATTTTTAAAATGCTATAAAAATGGTTTAAGTTTTTTTTCCAAGCTACAGCTTAATGCAACTAACTGTTGTACATCCAAAACAGTAAAGTCTGAATAAGTAGTTTTAAAAGTCCCTGTGGACTTATAATCTAGCAAGAGTGAAGAACTCTAACCACTAGAGACAGAAATGGGAAGGAATCCTGAGTTTCAAGTTACAAAACACGCCTGTTCTTTTGTCATTCTGATGGGGCACTGCCTTGCAAAAGTACTCTCACTTCTGTGATAAATTTTAAATGTCCTTTCCTGTATGCCAATATTTACATATTTAGGGCAAGGGTGGGTTGGGTTTTTTAATCCCTTCTTCAGGCTCAGTATCAGCCTAACTCCCATCCACTTAATGAGTATTTTACGCTTGCCAAAACAGTGTCAATGTAATACAGCATTAGCAGATCTGTGTCCTCTTTCATGCAAGGCCTGAGGCAGACCAGCCATCAAGGGCAAGCATCTTGTCCTCTATCAAGGTACATAGCGGGGACTTGAATGGCAGAGCACCTTGCACTTCACAGAGAGAATGTGCTTCCAGCAATACAGCTTGACACTGTTCCCTTCCCTCCCTGCTCCTTCTTCAGCAGATGCATGAGGGTACATCTACACACTTACGGCTTTCAAATAATATCACTTTCAAAGATAGACCTGAAACCTCAACTTGATTTGGAACAAAGGCAAAGTGTTACAAAAATCCATGCCAGTAATAAGAACAGCAATTGACAGCAGGCTTCAAAACTGGCCTGGCCATTACATGTCACCATTTGTCCTAGTCTCCTCAGGTGGTGGCAATGAACATTAATCAAAGAGAAAACAGCGTACTTGAGTTACATGCAACCTTCACACCTACGCCTTGGGCAAGCTAGCACTTCTGGACAGAAATGTGCCACAACCGTGCAATCTCCCTAATGGGAGACGCAGTTGGGATATTTGCACGAACTGAAGTCAGGCGTGAAGAAATAGTTTTTCTAACTAACTAGAGGTGATTCATTCGTATAAAACCAGTATTATTGCAACAGACTTCTACCAGTCCAGCAGGAAAAACGCCCCTGGGTTCTGTATAAAACAACCACTCATCCACTCCCTGTGTCACAGGGTAGGGCTCTGGATGGCACACTGGTGGGCTTTGTGCAGCCACTAACCCAAAGCAGGAGATGCTTCTGCCATTTTCTGAAGATCCTCAAAATTTCTCAACTTTTCCCCCCAACGAAAACTAAAATTAGAACCATGAAGAGAGAATAAACTTGCATCTCATCAAGTATAATTTTGAATCTGTCGTTCAATATCCAGTCAATATCTCTCTCAATATCCAGAAGTTTTACCCTGGGCTTGAGAAGTTTCGTTCCAGAAAACTTTGTATTAAGTTTGGGCTTGGGCAAACCAGGATCTCTGTAAGGAGCAAGTGTAGGTGCAAAACGTTTATAATCTTTCTCAGGGGAGACAAGGATAAACATTACTCTGAATCAAACATACCTCTGACAAGGCCCTTGGCCTGAACTAAGCACTTGGAATTATTTCGAGACAGATGTGATCAGCACCCTGCCACAGCCTACGACCAAACCCAACTAAGTGGTGGCCAGATGGAGATGCTGACTGTTTTTTTACAGTGCTCCGCTGTACAAAGCGAGTGTTCCTCTGAAATTACCAAGGAGCTGAGGCTGTTGGGCATACAGGAAGGCAGCAATTTTCACGTTATTAACAATTGTGAGGCAGATCACCCTTCCTCTCTACCTCCCCCCTTTTTTTTTTTTTTTTTACATTTTTTTTCTTTTTCTTTTTTTTAAATCAGAGCTATACTGAACTTTCAAAAATGAAAAAATTTAACAAAACAAGGACAAAATTTAACTCCTACTTTATTGAAACCTTTAATTGGGGGGGAAAAAGATGACTTCGTTCACTTTTATTTTTACATCTGGTAAAAAGTATGGAATTCAGGTATTTTGTGCCAAGTTTTGACTAGAAATGATTTTTTACATCCAAGTAATAGATGACTAGGGAAATAGAGTGGCTTAAAATGCAAATGTGGGGATATTCATTATTGTTGTTATTGGGACGTTTACAAGAATAGCGTGGCACTATTTTAGAACCAGTAACGTCTAATCTTTTAAAACTACTGTAACAAAAATAGAACTAGAATAAAAACAAGCATTAAAAAGTGAATTCCCATAATGTTTTAGTTTGTTTTGTCTGAAAATTTATTTGAAGTCTGGAAATGCCTGGTGCACGTATTCAGTATTTTATAACTTAATTTGTTCAACAAGAATGGCAGTATTTTAACAAGGTGAAACAATTTCACGATTAAAGCACTGCCTGCTTCATCAGTACTAAAGAGCTCACGGAAAAAATATCTAACCTTTATAAGGCAGAGACTCATAATTTAACTGCCGAGAACAAATGAAAAGTGTAATTCTTTTTTGCTGCTTTAGTGGTAGCATGTGGCGATAGCAAAGTATTAGCATAAGCCAGAACTTGCTCCTACTTTTCTTTCCAGGCACGTAACAAATATCTGATGGCTATGCAAATTTCACCCAAAGCAAAGTTGTCCCAGCTGGCAAGCCATACATTAAAAGGTAAATTACACAAAGCTGAGGCCATCTGGACTAAAATATTCTCCTGTCAGTAGGATTTCAAGCTCACTAATTCCACAGAACTGAGGACAATATATTAAGTGTGGACAATGATATTTTGAGATGTGGGCTTTTTACCAATCACCATTAAAAAAATAAATTAAAAGATGAGAATGGACTACTAATTAACTTTGGTATTTTCTTGAAATATGATTTTTGAAGCTTACATACCCTAATCGTAGTTGTATTGTACACATACCATACATTCAAGTTCATAAATGCCCATTTTCTGACAAATGGCAAGTTCAGAGAGACAACAAATCTAAGCTGTTATATGAATGCCAAGCACAAAGAATTTGGAATTTGAAAGAAGTCTCCCAGCATATATATTTTCACACAGCTGTCACTAATGCATGTTTCTGTGCAGGCTTTTACTAGAAAGCAACCCTCAACAGAGCACCTTGACAGTCTTGTTTAAACCAGACTACCAATGCAGAAGAATTATGTAGGAGAATGAACACTTGAGGGCAGAAAAACTAACCAAACCTATATAAACCGCAGAAGAGTCTCCACTTATGCTAGTGGAAATTTTTGCATTTAATTTACATTAAATCGCCCATCTTGTCCTGTCTTGAAAAACTAATCTCTATGTTACACATTATGGAATTTAAAGTAACATCTGTTTCATTTAAATTAAATTAACATACTTCTATTTGATTAGCTTATTAACTGTAATTCTCAATATGCTGCAGGAACAGACACCAACCAGAGAGATGCAGTTGACAACACCACCTGTCTGATATAAAGTACTTTTTACCATAGGCATGGAGGGATCTGTCAACAGTCCGCTAAAGCATTGGACAGATTAGGAAGTGACACGGGGCAGAAAAATTACTTGCCTCAGAATACAAAGCAGGTAACTGATGGGACGGGGAACAGAACATGTGCCTCTTGAGTCACAGCTTCATACCTTTGCTAATGGATTTCCCAAAAATCAAATGATGCAAAGAAAGGACAGTTTGTAACTTGTGCCACATTAACAGAGACAGTATTTGAGGAACAATACATTTAGGTATTTTACATGCTACTGGGAATATTTATTATACTCATCCTCTAATTTCCACAGAAAGTATTTCCCATTTCATCACCACATGTGATAAAGAATTGAAAGTGTACATTCATCTTCACTTGGCTACTGTCTGTCATTTTCTCTTTGGTAACAGCGATTGAAACAGTCTTCCACAAAAGAGGTACAACAGAAGGGATTTCATGCAAAACACCTCCTTTCCCCTGCAGCTCACCTAGCAGTGTTCGAAAAATACATGTTCTTAGTCTCAAAGTTGTAACACATTAACAGGTGTAAAGAGTGAATATGCCTCCTTGTAGACCCCACCCTCTTCTCCTTTCACTCTTCTTTCCTATCTGTTGAGATACTACGCTCCTCCTCACAGCAATGAGTCTTTGATACCCTGTCACCACCTCTTAACAGATATGGTACTTCCTAAATCACAAAGGATCTCACCAAATGAAATCTAAGTCATCAGCTCTGTCCCTGTTGCTTCAATGCAGTGAGAACTAGAAATGCTTTAAAGTTATTCAGGGAAAAAACCATAGAGGCACAGTCTGAGTTGCATTAATTTCATTTTCACACGAAATCAGGAGGGGAAAAAAAACCAGCATACAAATACACAGCCAGGCAGCAAGATCTACGAGGCTAACAGTGGTCATTTCTTACAACTCTGAGTCACTTTGGCTGAATTGCTCCTCAAGGACTACCTAGTTTGTTCTCCTCAAAACTGTATCACAGACGTGATAATGAAAATGCTACTGTCTGTGAACTATTGCTCTCATGTAAAAGTTTTGTCAGTATGCCCTCTTTCTGTACATAATCTTTAGGCTTGATACCCAAAAGTAAATGTTAATGTAATTACTTAGCCAAGTCTTCAGCATCTTGTCACTTGAAAACTGGGGTTATAGTTCAGATACCATGGACTAGTTATTGAAAGTTTGCAGAAAACTTTTGGCTATAAATGAAATGAGCACACAGGCCCATCTAAAGCCCCACTGTTCAAGACTGCTAGCATGTGTTCCCTCAGATACTGTTCTCTGTCACGGCTACTATGGGATGCCCAGTCCCAATTTCAGCTCCACAGACTTTGCCTGCCTTTGTCAGCAGCATGCAGTATCTTCAGGAAGACAGGTGCCAAAAAGATGTAACTGGAAGATTTAATTTGGGAGGTTTCTTGGATACCTGAGTGATTATTCTTATTTTAAGTTCTTCCTAGAACTGCATCTATCTTAACGCTATATCCTTCACAACTCCCACTAATCTAAAGCCAGCATTATAGCAAGGCACTTAACAGATGTTCCCCAAGGTCTGACCAATAGTTCTGTGAAGTACTGTGAGAAATGTTAGAGCACCAAACAGAAGGCCATTGAGAGTTTTCCAGTAGATATTATGGACAGAAGATAAATTGCCTATGACCAGCAAAAATAATGGAAACCTGCTTCCTCTAAACTCCTAAGTGCCAAGGCTACTCCAGAGCTGCATTGCCAGACAGCATTTAGCAGCTGAGTCTTCTCCCTCAGTACCCAGAGCATTCATTTGGGTCTTTCTTGCCCAGCCAACAACTTATTAAATGAAGATTAGATTAATTTATCTAACTTTTAAGACCTCTACCCTACTGTTAAGTTTAGTAAGAAATGGCCAGCAGGTTCCACAACTCTGACTGGCATGAAGTATGGTGGATTCCCAGAAACCAGGCTTCCTTCATATGTTTCGGGAGATCACTCTTTATTTATTATTGAATTTTCTTTTGCCAAATACATTTCTACATACTTTGGAACTAAAACCAAAGTTCAGCACCTTCAAGTGCTAGCTAATTTGATTTCAGCATTATTGACAGAGAAATAAAATGGGAACAATTTGGTAGTGGCATTACCTTAAAAGAATGATACCAAGTCCTACATATTTAGACATGCATCCATGCGACTTCTCCTGCGACACAGTGCAGGACACAGCTGACACAGCTCACAAGACAGAGCTGCAAGCACCAATACCAGCAAGGATCTTCTGAGGATGAGGAAACAAAGTTCTCCCAGAAGCGAGAAGATTATATTTACTACAGATGATCCAAAATAGAAAGTTTTCCTTTTACATCTAAGCATCAGGATCCAGAAATAACCCTTCAGTGAGAAATTTAGTGCCTCCCTTCTCTAACTGCCAAAATGAGATACTGGCCCCCACGCACCACACTGAAGGACTCTTCCTGGACCCAGTTTGTTTATCCCCTCCCTTGAATGCTCCTTCCTTTATATGATTCAGTCATCCTATAACTCAGACGATCCAGTCTTTTATTCCCCTCCAATACTCATATTCCACAATTAAAATTTCTCCCTTGTTTTCTCCTGACTAGAACAGATCTTCTACAAAACTCCCATGCTTGTACCTGCAAGGGGAAGCTATCCTCACTTCTCCTCATCAGCCTTTCCCTGTCAACAAAAACCCCACCTTGCATGCACGGTCCAGTCCTGAAACTTGCACTGCAGCCCAATAATGACTAAGTGGGAGCTTCTCGAGTGTGATGGGAGATTCTGCCTATACCTGCTTTTCCTCTTCATGCTTTTGGGAGGGCAAAAGTCTCTTGCTTTCTGTCTCCTTCCTACCTGATGATACTGTCAAACCACTCACCACACCTGACTTCTTAAATCACTTTACAGGGGCCTCAGTTCACTTTCACTGGAGTTTGAGCAAGCAATGCCCAGCTTTTACTGAAGGCACCAGCAGTGCGAAATGACTGAAGGCTGAAACCATATGAAACCAATACATTTCTTGTGGTTCTTTCAACGCACTGTAAGTGAGCACAGATTGGCTGCAAATTCAACCCAGACTTACAAACCTCAGCAAGTGTTCTTGTGAACTTGATCCAACCTTCAGGTTTGTTTCATCCAGTTTCAGGTTTCATCGTGAAAGTTTCACTGTGCCCTACATGCCGCCCCAATAAATGATGTCTCAAACAAAATGAGGACATCAGCAAAAATGAAGAACTCTTCAGATAGTGATGTTTTAGTTTTATACCATATGTGAGAACACGCATTGACAAGCAGTATGCATACAATTACTGCTCTTACAAATCAAAAATTGTTCACGGTTAATGGACTTCTACTTTATTACAATTTTTGCCAAGAAACTATTTTCAAGAAGTGTGGATGGAATAGCTCTGTCCAATACTTTTCTTTCCCCATCATAATAATTTACTAAGAAACTGTAAGCCTTTTCATCACAACACATGCACAAAACCCCCAGCATGCTTTTTAGACATTCAGGATGTAAAGTAATTAAGCCCAAACTTTACTGAAGCAGTATTTTCTGCCCACATATACCATCAGTGAGGTAGCAAAGGAAAAAATAATAATGATTGAAATTAATATCTTGTGGATCACATGAATACAAAGCCAAAACGCACTTAATTGCCTAGCTCACTGAACATATGACATCTTTCCCTATAAAGCTCCCTATATACTACTGGCAATGTTTCCTTATTTCTCCATCATATTAAAACAAAAACTAAAATTAAAAAATCCCTAGACTTACTATACTTTTGGGAAGGGATGTAGGTTGGTATTTTATGTTGCATATCATGTAAGCAAAACCTTTTAAATTTTATAGTCTGAAATCAAAACTAAATTTGTGTTATGTTCCGTTGTGGGACTGATTTAATCCCTGCACAAAAACATTGTTAAAGAAAAAATAAGCTTCATAATATTAATGGTCCAAGTCATGTAGGAAGATAGTCAACTCTGATCTCTCACAAGTAACACGCTGAAGTTAGTCCTCATTTATGCAGATTGGATTTGTAAAAGAAGTCAGTTAGAAACTGGGACAGGAAGTTTCCTGCAACAGATTGAGGCGGATACACATGAAGTCCATGCACTATTCCAGTCAAGGGCCCTTACTGGACTGGCCCTAAGTGTAAAGGGAAATCACTATTAACTGAAAGGGATGTGGTTCCCAGTAGAGCAGCGGTACTGTCTGAAATTTCCAGCCTAGCCGTTCTGAGTTACACTGTTCTAACTGAATCAGACAGACAAAATCAAATGTACCAGGGACATTTCACAGGCCCTTAAAATATACAATACGAATGATCAATTATGTGCACAGGACCTTAGGTTCCAATAAGAATAAATGAGGTTGCACTACATGGAGCATTAAAAGAAAAACTAGGAGTTCTTACCTATTGATTGTATGTTTCTTCTACTAGCACAAAGAATACATTAATTTTATATATCTGCACTACAGGTTTCTATAAACCCTTTTCCCAGCATTCTACATTAAATAGCAAACAACAACAAAAAAGGGCAACCTCTGGGGGCATAATGACTAAGAACTATGAAAAAGAAATCAGTAGAAAAATTATAAAAAATAAAGGGATACGTTTTACATGGCAAAATTAATGGGAACAGGAAACCTAAGTACTCCCCTGCGTGTACGTGAAATCCCCCACAAAATGTCATTTTTACAGTATATTTAACAGATTATGGGAATTACACTTAGCAAGATGTATTTTTTCATTATTGAAAGCGGTAACACCTTGGGTTTCTTTTTATTAAAGAGTTGCTATATAGCACTGGATGCAAATTCAGGGCATTTCTAGGACTCAACATATGTAGGAGATAGTATTTCTGTAGTCAGTCAGATTCCAAAGATCACATTAAAAGCATAGGCTCAAAGTTTCAGTGCTGGAAACATTCAAAACAGGCTCTTTAACCACAGAACTTGAATATGTCAGCATCAGCCCTGATAAACCTCTACACAGAGGACAGAAACTGTTCAGCTACCTCTTGCAAATAGCATTCCCAACTGACCTGGCTTAAACTGCTGAACAACTTTTGGTAAATATTGACCTTTTAGAAATGGCTTGTGCGCAAATGGAATAAGAAATAGCAGAAAAGGAAGTCACATATAAATGCATAGGCTCACCCTTAACAGAGGGATGGTTTGGGTCTTTTTTTTAAACCCTTTACTATGAGTGTTTCACATTGAAAGTTAGTGCAGGGATGGAAACTGCTTTCAACAAAAACTCTGGTTTTGTTGAAATTACTTTACATTGTGTGTAGCAACAGGGGAACTTACTACCAGAAATTGTCAAGGAATGCACCACCACCACAGGAGCTATGGGTGAACTGGGTGTTAACAGGAACAGTCTTGCTAGCCACAATCCAAAAGCAAGTAATAAACCCAACCTATTCCCAGCACAAGAGTTCTTGTGGAAAGTTACTGAGTCAAGGCACATGGTCAGTCCCTAGCAGTGATGGTGGCAGACGTGAAGTGTTACTCACGTACAATTGTGGAACAACCTGCCTTTTCTGCACCCTCATCAGTTTGTAAGGAGGCACACCAAGATTATATGCTCTCCTTGAGGCCAATGAACTGCTAGCATTGCCCAGCCAGAAACAGAGACAGTAGCAGAAGCCTGAAAAGGCAGGAAGACCAGAGAAGAAAGTAGGAGCAGAAGCCAGCTACAAAGCGTTAGTGATCCTTGATCTTCATTACTGCAAACGAAATAGGCTGCAGGCCTTATTATGCCAGTTTCATTAGCAATATCGATTAACACACCTGACATTAAGAAAGGCCAGGGAAAGAGTATACAGAGGACAAGGACCCACACCAAAACCCCCAGATTCAATAATCTCAGTCTAACAGCATTAAAAGGAAGTCAGAGGAAAATTACTCAAATATTCACTACTCCCTGTAGTATACCATGGCAGCAGATATCAAAGAAATAACAATGTGTTGAAAAAGAAAGGTCACGCTGCTACAGGAGAGTTAGTTTAACATGGGCTATCATCCAAATTTAGGATGAGGCTAGTCTCACTGAAATACCTCTCCACGTTGGTACAGATGGTAGTGCCAAGGCTCTAGAGCATGTACCACAATCCACAACTACTCTCTCTGTTACTGTGTCTTTCACCTACATTACAAGAGCTACTCTAATTAGAAATTACTAGATATTAAACAGACATGCAAGGCAAACCCACAACAATTCCTCTGTAAAACAAGCACAAAGCAGCAGTGTCTACCCCTGTGGACCATCTACACCTGTAGATGGAATTACTGTTGTAATTATTTCCATCTCTGCCTGTATCCTCATACACCACTTGAGGAAACAAGATGTGCCTGATTTTAAAAAAAAACAACCAACCAAACAAAACCCCAATAATAGCAAAGAACTAAAACCTTTCTCAGTTCTCTGGGAAATTAGAACAAGAAATCTAGTATCTACAAATGTATTGCTTCAGGGAAACCAAGACTCAGAAAGTATGAAATCAGCCTGACTAATTGTACTATAACTGAGCCAAATTAATTGAATAAAGCTCCCTTCAATAGTTTTTGTTTGCTGAACTAAGCAAGTCTTACTATTTCAGCCACCTTAATCCAACATAGGTCGCTTAAACAATGTGTAATGCCAACAAACTCAACAACTATTGTTAAAATGCATTGAATTACAGTTTAGACTTTCAGAATTCAGAGGTATGTAACTGTCCACCTGTATTCACAGCAGCTGTATATCAGAAGCAGCCCGTGGATGTGCACCAGTTTCAGGGTTTTATTTCTACTTCATTGTGCAAATTCTCACTTTTACAGCCTTGTACATTTTCTTTACTTTCTGAGGTGTGGACAAGAAGTTTCAGAAAAATCCAAGCCCAAGACCAGAGCAATTGATCCTCTGTTTTTGCATTCATAACAACAAAAAGAGGTAGTCCCATGGTTTTGTGTGTTTCTACACATTGAAAAATTATTTTCTGATTATGTGATGCCATATTATCTTAGCAAAAAATAACTAGATTTAAAAAAATTTTTTACAGATGATGTGCCAGGACTTCCTCCTCTTAGCACTAACAGCACTTTGCAAGTTTATGAGAGCCGCTCCGAAGGAAAATCAAAAGCCAAACAAAATTCAGTTACCCAGGAACCTTTTCTTCTTGATCATATTAAAAGTTTCTTTACTATACAATACCTGCTCACAATCAAGGCGGTCAAGCTTCACTAATTCCTTGTCATAATATATATCTTCACTACTCTTTTACTTTCATGTTTCCTATCCACCGGTTGCTTTCAGTTGACTTCAGTTTTAACCTTTGTTTTGTTTTGCGTTTCCACAGCATGAAGCCTCATTGGGATACCGGTGCACAACACCAGTTCCTTTCAGCTCTATATTGAAGGTGCTTGGTGACTGTTATAACCTGTGTTATTCCAAGTCAGATCTGAGAGCGCCATCTTCCAAGAGCATTTTGCTGATGGACTGCAAAACTCCCTTGTCGGCCTGCTGAGTGAACCCCCGGCCTCATTAGGAACATAAGGGAAGAAGCCAACTCCGTCAAGCTCTCCACCTGGTCTCTATTTCTTGGGACACTGGAGTATTGTGGAGGAAGTGGTGGGATAATGAATGCATCTTTGCAGGATATACAAACTTTCTCTCTGGCTCAAAATCAAATTGAGAGGTCAACCCGACCGCAAAAATATTTAATGAAAATTAAGGCTAAGACTAACACTTTGGAGTGGATTTTATGGAGCGGAAGATGACATCAATATTCTTTCCTCATGAGCCAAGTTCCCCAGCACTAAGAATATTCTCTCATCTGCACTTAATCTCTAGACTAGGCTACAGGCTGTCCTAAAGCATGACTTGGACAGCCTTAGTATGTAACCTCCAAACTGCAGCCCTACTTCTGAATGTCTACAACAAGATACAAAGACACACTTTGTGCTGCAACTCTATTTTGTTATGCAGCCTTTACACTCACAGTCCCCGTCCCTCACTGAATACGAGCAGGACTATACAAATAATGTGAGAGAGCCCTTAGCTAGAAGTGTTAAGTGCAAAAATGAGAATGAAGGAGAAGGGAGGAAAACATCAAGTGCCCATAGACACTTCAGGAATTACTCCAGAATGAGGTTTGTTACAGTTTAATAAATTACAAATTAGTGGGATATTCATTACTGGAAGGAATCTAAGAATATGTAGTGTACTAACATATCTAAAAGTTAAAATAGGGGCAAAAAACCCGTAATGCAATAGTTTGCATTTTGAACTACTAAATTTATTTGAAAATCTCATTTTTAGTCTTACTGCAGATTAATGCTATGCGTGCTTTTTGCAACACATCTAAATGGGTAGCATTACCATGAAATAGTTAGGTTGTTTAAAAAAAATTATCAATAAAGTTGGAAAAACAAGCACAACTACTTCTGTATAAAAGACCAGCAATAAATACACTTTAGATTCAAAAAAACATCAGGCCACAGTCAATTAATATCACTAGCAGCTGGTTTGGACTTTCTCAGGACTCCAGGGATGGTAAGCTTGCCAATCTGTAAGTGACCAAATGTAGCTCAGATAGTCATGACAAGCTTTTAGCAAAACACTGGACAGCAAGGACCTTTCCCAAAAAGTTATTTACTCTGCCTGCCATTTTCTTTTGTGCATGTGATGTTTTGTTCCTGTTGTTGATGGTGATTTGAAGAAAAAAAAGCCCTATCAGCATAGGAGGTAACTAGCTGTATGCAGGAGCCATTTCTGTGAGTGGTAATGATAGGAAGAACAGCCGCTGTTCTCAGCTATTTTAGCTCAGCCCTTGAAAAAAAACTAATGCACAAATATAAAATTTTTGCTCATCCTCCACTCTGAAATCAAAGCAGAATAGAGTTTCCACAAATTCTTCTTTCTGCAGAGGATATGAAACTGGCACATCAGTGTGTTTTTCCAATAGCTTTGTGAGTATGTTACATAACTGTAATATAAAGAATGAATGTATGTTATTACCAGAGTTGAGTAAGACTAAAGGCCTCATTGTGCTATTGTACACAGAAGCAGATACTGAGAGCTGCTACCCGACATAGAATACAAATTTTTCAAACAGCAATCACACAGTCCTTTTGAGAGCACTACAACTGTTTATGATCAAATTCACAGAAAAGAAATGCCCTCCTTTTGAAAGCAAGAGAAACTGAAGAATTTCTCCCCTCTCTTCCCAACATGAAGGGACCTCTACAAGAGACCTATGCAGAAAGCATAGAAAGAAAGAAAATTGAAACAGCAGAAGCCAACATAAAAAACGGTGCCAGAAAGACAAGATGATTTTTCATCAATTTTGGCATGCCACACTGACAAAAGATGAAGAAATACTGATAAAAAACAAGAATCCTGAAAGTCTTGAGGATTTGTCCTGACAGCTCTAGCATTGGCTAACTAAACAACACACACAGAGGTGTGCAAACACACTCACAAGGAATGATGCTGACTTGGCAACGCTTTTTTCACTTGAGATTCATGACCTAGTGTTTTTTCTGTCCCTGAGTCTTCCACATGAGCATTGCCAGAAGAAAGCTAATTACCTCCCTATTAAAAACAAAAAAACAACCCCACAACTAAAACACATTCTTTCAGTGTCCTACATGCTTTAATTCATCATCTAACTTTCATTTCTAGGCATGGCATTAAGATTTTTCCTTAAAATGCCAATCTGCTTTTTGATCTTTACTGCTGACATGAAATGAAAGAGCTGTACATTATATAAATCTTCAGTTTCACTTAGCTTGAAACTGATAAAAAGGGAAAGAGAAAACAAAGCCAACCGCATAAATCCTTCAAAACCAAAAGGCATTCCCCTTACCCTAACTAACATTCATTTCTGCACATCTTGTTTGAATTATCATCTGAAGTTTGTCTTGTTCCATCTCCAGAACAAGTCAAATAGCAGAGCATAAAGATATGGCTACATGAATAAAAACACATGATCTACTTGGTCACTGCAAATCTAAAAATAAGCTCAGACAGAAAAATATTATCTGGCAATTGACACGCTACTTTGATCCCTTTGTTTCTGTATTCTGTCACACACATTCAACCCAGCAGCTACTGGAAGCATTGGCATGCACCTTCAATGTGATGAGAATCAATAGTCCGAGGGAACTGCTGCACTTTTACAGAGCTGTGACATTCAACTCAAACAAGACAGTATCATGTTACAGAAAGGAAAAGTTAAATTTTAAGACAAGCGGCAAGAACTTTGGTACTAGGCACTATAAAATGTAGCAAGTCTGAACAGGTGGCACAGCAGTAGTTTATCAGATGCACTGGCTCGTATTTTCTTGTGCAGAAAAACTGATCTCTGGTAGGATTCCTAAAATGGAAAAGTCTTTCTTGTCTCTACCCTTTCACTTCTGAATCATGACATGAGAATTAAGACAGTGTATGCTATACTGAAAAAAAAGTTAAGATGGTTTTTAGTTACTTTTTTTTTTAAATTGCTTTTTCATTCAAAAAGTCAAATGAACTATTTTGAGATTAAAAATCAGTTTTTAAAGGTTTTTATGAATTTATTTGTAGCATGCCTTAATTAATCTAAGCTACCACCAATACACCACCTTCAAAGTTGAAATCTCAGGCCTGAATTAGAAAGACTTGAAGTCTGATCTGCTTATGAGGTGAATTGATTCCAAACTGTGCCCCAACAGCCATTTCAATGTCAGTACACAGACATCAAGAGGCAAAGAGAAGAAATGTCAAGAGGAGAAATTATGTCCTACCCCATGCCAGTTAACAGTCTTATAATGACAACACTGCTAAGGGATCGGAGAGGAAGAAACTGAATCTTGGTCAAACAACTTAATGCTCACGCTCTTGGAAAAAAAGGAAGCAGCAGGATTTGTGCTGCTGCTGCAAAAATGTTCAACAGAGTTTTTGGTAGTACATCCAGTTATTGGGTATGACCTCTGAGAGTCTTTCATTAGCTCCTTATTGAACTACTGCTGAGAGCTTACACCGGGAAAACCTGTCATAGCAGAACCTCAGGAAAAAGTGAAATGTGTTGCTGTGGATGCTACTAGGTAGTGATTTATGAATCATTATACTTACTGAAAGCATGTTTAACTGTTACAACTAAATGCATACACAGAACCAGCTATCAGAGGAAACCCACTAAACATACAGCAGAAGATAACCCTGGTAATAAAGAACGGGTATGAATGGAAGTGGCCAATGGCAAGAGTGAACCTCCTGTACAGAAAGGAGTAAGAAGTACTTTAAATTTCTATCCAGCACTGAGCATAGTACCTTAAATTAAAAAATAAAAAAAAAAAAAAAAAAGAGGGGGGGAAAAAAGGGAAAAAGTTAAGGCCAAAGAAATAAAGGACCAGTATCATGTGGCTTGGATACCCTGCTAAGAAACCACATAGATGTAGTCAAAGGGCATTACCCCCAAATCCAAAACATTCTTCTTATTATTGCATTAGTAACATAGTGCATACTAAATATGTCACTACCTAAAGACTTACCACTTTTAAAAATAACTTTCAAATGACCATTAAATCCTATGGTGTTGACTGTTAATTTTACTCCTGGAAAAAAATAGGTAATAGCAGTAGAACCAGAATTAGTGAGCTGGACAAGACAGAGGGTCAGTTTGCAGTGGTTAGAACTTTACATGCAATTAATTAATTTCAAAAACACATACGCTCACAGAAATGATTGATTTTACTTCTAGTGGTATTAAAAAAGGAAGCAGAGTAGGGAATTTTGTTCTTGAAAAGTCAATGACCATTGAGAAGAAAGGGAAATGGCGGGAGAGGCCTGGAGCCTACAGGACTTTGTAGTGATAACAGTGAGGCAAAATCTTGCAACTTAAAAATAAAATCTGGAGGGAGGAGAAAAAACATTAATGGCTCAGAGATGTGCAATGACAATCTTGGACTATTCAGCCAAGACTGCCATCCAGTTTTGATCACAGGCTTCATTTGTGCTCCCAGTTGTGCACAAGAATAAACTTCATAGACATTCAGCAGCCTCATTCACCAGACTACATACAGGCAACACTGAAAACGTTCACCCCAATGTGTGGTAACTGCTTGTAGGATCAATGCTTAAAACCCATTTTATTATATAACCTTTCTTGTATGATTGCAATTATCAATAGAAAATCATTATTAAAAAGAACTTAGGATAAATGTAATTAAAAGTATTTTGGTAGGTTTTTAAAGATTTTAAGATTACAACAGTCTGCTTTCAGCATTTCCCTAGTGTAGCTATTATGTGATCTACAGTAGAAACACTACATACTGAGGCATCTTAGTTTCAGTTGTAGGTGCATTCCATTTTCCTTTCTTCCCCCACCATGATGAAAATTTTTAATCAAAACAACTTCTGTATCTAAGGAAAATGTATTTTATAGAAACTGTATTAAATGGACATTTAGTTGTTCCGTTTACGGCATATGCTTCCAATAACACAAGTTACTATGGCACTTCCTATCTTCCATTTTCAAGGTGAAAAGAATTTACTCCAATAAATTATGCTTTTTTTCCTATTTCTGGTGCTTACCAGCTCAAAGCTGAAACACCTCCTTTAAAATTTAATTGTAAAGGATTTTACATGCATTAAGCTTTGGAATAAAATATTTTTATTTTTAGCATTTTCTTTAGTATTACCTTTTTAGCCAGAGAAAGTATTTGTATGCCTCTGTTGTCTTCTCACTTGTGCCAATAATGCTGGGAGGTTTAGTTTTGGTTTTGGGTTTGTTTTGGTTTGGGCGATTTTTTTAATTGTCTTTTTTTTTTAAAAAAAAAAAAAAGGCAAACCAACCCATGCCCACAACAGCTGCTTTCATCACTAACAGGTAACCAGCAGTATCCATAGTAAACAAATATTAGATTATGCAAATACTGAGGAGTCTCTCTCCATCAGACTGCACAAGCCCAGAAGCCCTGACAGTATGCTGCAACGCCAGGGCTTCGCATCCCACAGTTCTACAGCAAACTCGAGAACCATCGCCGTCAAAGTCCCAGACCAATAGACCAGAGGCACAAACAGCACTATGTAGGTTCCGATAAACAGCAAGCAGAATTCATAGTCAAAGTTAATGAACTTAAAGCTATAAGTGCTGCATCTAAGTAGTAGTATAAGCAATATTAAATATTGCCACTAATCACTGCATTTCAATGCAATTCAAAATACAAGGGTATCTTGACCCACATACAAAGGAAGTACCTCTATGAAGTACTGGAGGATGTTGGCCCAAGTGCTCATTTGCAACTGCTCCTGACAGATTCCCAGTACCCCATTCGTGTAGCAGTACCACTGAACTCCTTGCAGACAGACCACTCATACTTACAGGATGGAAGCAGATGAACTGCATCTGCTTTGGCAGTAGTGTGCCTTACTGACTCCAATTTTGACTTCTAAGAAAGCAAATGGAAAGTAAGTAGGGAACAATCATGAATATCGGGGACTGCATTAAGGCTACACTAAACTTTGTCTGAGAAGAGGATTTGTGGCAATTCAGTCAGTGCCTGGTGCAAGTGTTTGATGTAGTGATAATAAACCATTATGACCTGTAATTTATATTTTGTCTACCCGTTTTAAAAGGAATGTTATCTGTCTACATGAGGATCACACACTATGGAAGCTGCATCTGTGTGTAGTTACTGAAAGCTGTAATGGCAGTAAATCTCCAGCAGAGAAAGAGACAGAGCCGTACAGACTCAGACATCACAATCTGAAGGTTGTTTCAGAACTTAAGGGCACATAGAATGTTGCCGTATTAACATCACTGAGAAAATAACCAGGGGTAGAATGGAAGCAAGAGTATATTTCAGGTTGAAAACAAAGACTCCTATACCCTTCTGCCTCTAGTATCTGCTTTACTGATACTTTACCCTCCCAGCTATCAAACCAGACAACCCAGATTTATGTTTTGTTTTCGCTTATAATGGCCACCATACAACAGGGCAATCGGCAGAGCATAAAGTACACCCACTTAATCTTTCTAACACAACATATATTATGTGTACATCTTCTCATACAATTTTGACAGTCCCTGAGAATCAGAAGTCCCTATTTTCCCAGGCTCCACAAGACCGTATGGCCCACACAGAACATACTGAACATACAAACCTGCAGAGGAAGATTGTTTTAAGGTCTGGAACTCACAGCAGGAACCAAGCTAAGTTCAGTTCCACTTGGAAGCCATAAAAGCATGAGTTTAAAAAAAGTGCAGCAGTATCTGGTGTTTGATATCTAACAGTATGCAACATGTTTATGACATGTATTAGGCTACAAAATCTGAGTTCATAGCCTGGGACAACAAAGCAGAACTTGGCTCTGGCATATGTAGTGGGAAATAGAAAGGCATGTCTCAGTGTAACGGATATTGCTGCTCCCTCAAGAGCTTGAGCTGCATAGAGCAGGTGGTTCAGTGAAAGATATCAGCACTTTGGAAAAAACTAAAATACAATTAAAAAAGCAACTAAATAGCAGCTGGTTTAAATAAGAATCAATTCAGATTGGCTTTTACTAGAGCAACAACTCAATTCAGTTCTGCAGAATTATTTCTCAGAATTAAAAGATTAAAAACGTTTGGACAAAATATGTAGCGAGTAACTAAAACTGTCTCAGTCATGCACAACTCAGTTAAAAAGGGTACCAAAATCATGAAATGTAGATGAGGTATCACTTTCAAACTACTTTAAAAGTAGTCTGATTCCAAATCAGACAATCATATCCTATGGCACTTTCTGTGGTCTTAAAACAGCTTTTCCCTAATTTAAAAAAAAAAATTCCCTCTCCCCCACATTAAATAAAATAACCACAGAAGCAACAAGAGAAAACGCCCAAGTGTATAACGGAAAAAGGGAAACATACCAACATACACAACAACATACCAAGCCCACATATTGGGGTTGGGGGGAAGTTTTATACATTAAATGAGATCAACAGAAATAAGTGTTAAAAAGGGTCATGGTTAATTTCAAAATATGCTTTAAAGGGTAGGACCGTCTCCAGGAAGAACAGGAATTACTTGCCAAGTAGGAAATCACGTCAATAGCAGCTATTCTTAATCATCATAGTCTCATGCAGTGGAGAAAATTTAGTCATTTTACCAAGTGAACACCACTTCTTACTTTCATAGCCCAAAGTCCTCTTCCCACCCGCTCCCCAACACCCTTTCTCTACAGCAAACATTATACAAAGCCAAACGGTGGATGCTGTGCTTTTTTTTTTTTTTTTCATTTTTAATGTGAAGTAGAATTTGAAAGAAAAATTTTGTGTTGTGTGTGACCCATGAGAGTTTGAATCAACTCAGTCTATCCTGAATTAAATTTTGGGTTAATCTTCCAGGCTTGTGAGTTTGTATCTCACCCTCTAGACAGCAAAGATACAAAAGGGAACTGGTGTCCCGTGTATAAAAGAATATTTTCCAAGAAATGCATTTCCAAAATGCAACTAACTGGAAATTTCAACCACAGTACACCTGATCAACAAAACAGTATGATGTAAAAGAACGCAAAATAATCCCAGAATAGCAGCATGTTGATTTACCTAGAACAGGAAAAAGGGTTTTAAATGAGGAATTACACTTCGTTACAGTGTTAATTTAGGATTAGAAGACAGTTTGGCAAACATACGGAAAAAGAGGCATGGCAACTGCATAAAACCGTGCCATCTTTCCCTCCCATGCAGCATGCTCCATGGTCACTCTCCTCCCAGAGGAAAAGTAATCTGAGCTACCTCCATTGAATTCTGTGATATGCTTAGGTGAGAGGGAAAATAAGGAGCAGCTTCAGGCTGCTCTTCACCCTAACACAGCCTGAGACATGAGCAATATTTCCATTCCTCCATGCTAGGAGTACTCTGGAGGTTTCATCTCTGCCATCAGTCAACAACTAAAAAGCCAAGGCTCTGTTATGTAGTGAAATGCTTTAAAAATTGGTTTGATTTCTTAAATTTTTCAAGTTGTAGGTTGTATAGGGCTGGTAAACAAGATTTTTAAAGATATACACTACGGTTGAAAAAACTTCTGAAGTACTATAAAAAATTCCCTTACATATTGGACTATAATCAGTTAAATTTCACTTTCGATTGAGAAAAAAAAATTCTTTCTCCACTCGTGTGGATAAGCAAAGACAAATTATCTTGTTTTGCACACGATTTAGCTTAAACATAAAAGGCTGAAACCTCATTCTCTAAGTGTCTGAGCAGTACAGCTGAAGAGCTGTTTGTGCCCTATATGAAAGTGATAAAAAACTTAGTTACATTTTAATTCAACTGTCTTTGCAAACCAGGTTTTATCAGTGTCATATAACGTGAAACAAAAGAGAATGCATACACAGGCATACCATTTTGGCATATGCATATGTATACATATTGTGCAAACCTAGATCAGTTATACCTGAAAAATAACCACGCTTACCTGTTAATGTAACTTAAAGCAACATAGGTTGGCTGCTGAAGTTCTTGTTTCTCTAATACACGTGGGTCTGTATCTGGAATGAAAAATACATACACTGAATTGAGTTTTCTATATTTACTGCATTGAAACATGTGGGCCTGTATACTGCAAAGTAATATAAGCCAAGATGAGATATATAAAATAGCTCAACCCAGTTTATCCATATCACGTATGCCTAGCAGAGCACAATCATTTGTTCATTCATTCATAAACACAGTATTGCATTACTTTACACAAGAATTTGAAACATCAACAGTGATGTAATTTCCAACTGTCACAAGAGCTTTCACAATCCCCCTCATAAGTATTAGTTTTCACTGCTTTCCATGATTTACAGTGTTAAAAGGATCAAGCTTTCTTCTTTTTTAATGTAGCTATTTCTAAACATGGTTGACACATTTTGAGATGTTTCAAGAGTGATTAGATCTTGTAAGCTGGGACTTGATACTCTTCTTCTGCATCTCTGAGTTGTGCTTTCTCACTTCTCTATAGCTTATTTTCCGACGCTCTCAATCAGAGAAGTAATACAAAAATGTACTTGAAGCAAAATGCTTGCCAAACAGAGCACTGCCCACCAAAAGCCCTGAAGCAAACACAGTCCAGTTCCCTTGAGTGCTAACTCTCTCACTTAAATGAAAGAATATGTTTTCAATCACTGTTTTCATTGTCTTTTTCAGTTAAGTTTTGCTTTTATCTAACAAAGAAGCAGTCTTGATTTAAATTTCTGAAACAAAACCAAGGGAGTATGCCCATAGTTTACATAGTTGTCTTATACAAAAATATAGGATTATTTTGAGGTTTCCAATACAGCCTTGCCCTACATTGTAGAAATGCACCTTTAGGAGCTAAGCACAGGCTTCAAAAGTTCCCAATGGAAAATGTGCATCATGCCTGTGCAGATTACTATGCAGTCATTAACAACATGTTTTATGCATTACTTTAAAAGCAATTCTGGGTGCAACTTCTGCATTTTAACTATAAAGAATACAAACTGCTTTTACTAAATGGCTCCTTGTAGCACTGCCACTTTTCACCTTTTATTTCTGAGAAGCATCTACTTTGTGTTAGGGAGGGGGGAAGGGGGAGCAGAACCCCAAGAAAAACCCCTACTTTTGATTGTTCTTGCTTCATCCTACAACTTTAAGCACTGTTAATCTTAAAAAAAAATCATCATCTTGATAGCCACATTGTTTGACCCGATCAGTTGCTTCTGGTGGTTTTTGTGGGTTTTGTTTTATTTTTAAAACATGATACAATTATTTTGAAATCTGTCTCTGTTGCCCTGCCTTAAGGAAGGCTTTTTAACTTAACTGAATGGGGACTGTGCTTGAGGTGACAGCACTGCCCGAAGCAGATAACGTCTTATTCAGTGAGCCGGGAATCCCCTGTCCCACCTCCTCAAAGCTCAGACTGATCCTAATCTTTCTTCCTATATTTGCTCCTGCAAAGCTCAGGCTCCAGGATTTGCTAACATGCCTTTATCAATATGTCACTGGAGAGATAAATACCTTTAAGGAAGTTCAGAGAAGAGGGATAAAAGCACAAGTGCCAATCGAACCAGCAACCCAAAGCCTGTTATCCTTAAAAGCAGCAGATCTTGGTGGTGCCTGGAGAAATTTGGCAGTAATTACCAGCACACCATACTCCACATTAAGCTAACCAAAGACAGAAAAACATCAGCTGTCTTCCGTGTTATCTTTATAATTCACTTCTCTGAGGAAGTTAGGTTCATGCAACACACAAAGATCTTTTGCTTGCCTTTGTTTCTACAAACCCCACAATCATTTAGCAGGCCAAGGATACAACTGCTGTCATGGTGAGCTCTGTTAGATTTACACCTCAGTTATGCACGGCCTGCCATGAAACTGTCTTGATTCAGAATGTCTGCAGAGCATTAATTCCAGCCAGGACTACCTGAGAACTGCTTCAAGCCAAGTTTAGGCATCTGTGGTTAAATGACTACATTTTTGCTAATCCAGTTCTTAAATGGGATTAACCTCCAACTATAAACAACAGTTTCTGTGACTGCAGGAGACAAAATTGGGGCTGGTTTACATCAGAGTGCTGCACGTATCTGTGGGAGAGGAGAAAGGAAAGCTCTAATGAAGAGTCCACCACCCTTCTGCTGCTCGCCAGCAGCTCACCATAACACCAGCTGAAGACGAAAATGCAAAGACAAAAACCAAAAGCCCTGTAACTTTTGTAGGAGCATGTTATCAAAGCACAGAGAAATTTGCCTGCTGGCAGCTGCACAAAGCAGAGTCCCATCTCTCAGTAGGTGCTGCCTGACACGAGGAACACATTCCACACAATCTCTGCTCGGTGTGTCTATCTCTTCTCCCTCTGTGTATCAGACTTCACATGTATTTCAAGTCGATTGTGTTGTATATCCCAATTTCAGCAAAAAATAATCCAGGAGGTGGTCAGAAAATCTTATATTAATTTAGCACTCAAAATGCTTGACACATTTTTATTCCTCTTGCAACCAGCTGCTGTGTTGCTGGTCATGAGAACGTTGCATTCACTTCTGTGCTGTAGCAGGAGCTATACATAACGCTGTTGGATATTATTTCTCCTCCCCAGCTATAATAACAGAAGATAAAAAGAAAGCACAGAAACTTGCACTGGGGCCACCGCATGGCCCTCAGAGAAGAGCATAAAAGAGCAGAGACCAGGCCAGCTGTGCCACAGGTGCCAGCAGCCATGCGGCCCCGGCACAGCCCTTCTCCAGGTGGAGTGGCACGAAAGCCACACTGGCAGCACCACAGCACCCACCTAAAACCCAAACAGCCTTGCTATCCAGGGCACATCTACACTTTGCTCACCACCACCAGCTTTTTCCTGTCTTAAAATGCCACCAGTCTGTTCCGTCCTACTTCCATTCCCTCTTCCCCATCCTCTGCCCAACCTCAGACAGCACCTTTCCTCTCTCCTGCCCCTTCCTAATCCCAGTTCTTGCTACTTGTCCTGCCTCCCATCACCCTCTCCTGCCCTTGCTGTCACGCTGCCCTCTCTTCTCCCCTCAAAATGTCCCAACATAAGAACAAAGTAAAAATCCCATGGAGATGTCTATAACCACTTCTCCACTCTTGTACCACAGGACTGAACATATGTACAATTTTTTCCCTGTACTGCCCTCTTCCCTGCAGGCCCTGACTGTGCTACACCCCCCCAGACCCCTTTGCATCTTACTTCCAATTTAGACTGTCTTGACTTACTTTCTTGATGTTAGCACATTTTTGAGCACAGGGTGAACATACGTTATTGTTAACAGCTACAGAAAGGCCACAATCATCCCAGGCTTACTTAAAAAAAAAAAAACAAACCAACCAACCCCAACACAATAATTAGCTGCTTTTTTTTTTTTTTGGTAGAAAACACAGCTACAATGAGATTAAGTAGCAGTATTCCCTAATGCTGAACCTTCAAGCCTGGACTACCAGTGCTCTGCTCCTCTCACACCTAAGCACATTCATACAGATGCTAGCACCATTTCCTAACACCTCACATGCTGCCCAAAGCCACAGTCTCCAAGCACGTCTTACCCCACTGACCAGGACGTTATGTTTCAGCCAACTCTCAACTATCTGATTTTGTGATGAGGAGCAGGGGAGGCAAAAATCTGTTGTCAATCTCACAACATGACCCTGTATGATGTTAAATGTTTAGTCAATGCTTCTTCAAACATGCACAGGCTGGTCAAAGTCAGCCAAAAGTAGCCTAAATAGTTTCCAAACAGACACCTATAATGCATTAAACACTCACAGCTGACAAATCTTTTCCTTGAAAAGTATTTAAGCAGTACAACCTAGGACTGATCTAAGCTCCCATTCTTATTAGAAAAATACCCAGACAGCGCACACAGAAAAAACAACTACAGATTTTGAAGGGTTGGTTTTGAAGTAAGTTGATTAGCATTTCAACTAGTTACCCTCGCTTCTTGAATTAACATGGGCTATCGAAGACTCGCTGCTTCACTAGTTTTGCTGTAACACTTTAAATGTGGTAGAACAAATTGCCACCCGCTGTACATGAGCTGCCTTCATTACTTTTCTCATAAGCATTATGTTCCACTGATTTAATTCCACAGCATTAAGAAGAAAACCACTATATACTTTCTGAAATGCTGTGGGGGTTTTTTTAGCTATGCCCTCTTACTTTACTATTGTGTTAGATCTTGGAAACCCTGGTTTTTTTCTTTAATGAAATGTTATTAAAATAAAATGTTTATTTCATATGAAACTCAGGGTTTTGTTCTGGGTCCCACCACCTCACTACTAAAAGACTGAAGTGTGGGTGCTAACACCCACT